>NW_028322234.1:10535000-11160000 GCF_059928025.1 Delphinapterus leucas
CAGTCGTACTGCACCTCCAGGTACTTGTAGGTCCCGGGACAGGGATCGGGAAAGGCGTCGGAGCCAGCGACCACCACGCACTGGGTGCGGTTGTTACACCTGTGGAGGAGAGACGGGGAGCTGGCAAAAGACAGGCCTGGAACTGGGGGGGGTGGGGCAGGGTCAGGAGAGGAATGGACAACCCCAGATTGGGAAGGAACTGTGGAGACCACACCAGGGACCTTGTGTGGGCATTGTTTTCTGTTTCCTGCCTGCTCTCTCCTACCAGATAGGATTCTTCTATTTCTAAGCCCTGGCATGGCATGAAGCTTAGGGCTGGGCCAGAGGGGTGGCCCCATAAACTGCTCCCCCAGCCACACTTCATCACTTTCATCCTGAGTGTCACCAGTGCCATTATGTCCTTTTTTTTGTTTTTTCTTCCTATATTGACCATAAAGCCCCCACTTTGTTCACAGAAGAGTAAGATGTGAAGCCATACACGCAAGGTGGTGTCTTTGCAAAGATGCTGTTAATGAAATGCTCACAGTGTTTGCCTGTGTCCACCTCAGACCATGTCTTGACATGTCCTACCCTTTGGACAGCGCTGCTGTGAGGCTCTGCAGTCAGGACAGGGGCAGAATCTTCACCTCATGCTGAAGCCATCCTTGGTTCCCCATGGGGAACACCCCCGAGTCCCTGTCAACTTCTCAGGAGGCTGGCTACCATGTAACAGGAGGCCTAGTTAATGACAACAAAAGATGTTTCTTGCTGTCTGTTCCCACGGTCAAGGTCTCCGTTTCCCTGGAGCAGGCCAAGTCTTGGCTGGGCAGAACGGTGACTTGACTGTGGGTGTGTTCAAGTGGTTTGGGGGAGCTTCCCGACAGGTACAGGGCAGAGGGGGCTCCTGTGTCTTCCCTTCAATCCTGCCCTTAACCAATGAGTGCTTAACTCATGAGGATCTGCTTATACCCACCCACCTCAACCCCCTTCTTTAAAAATATAACACTGACCTCATAAGGTTAAACAGAGACTTAGTTACCTATGACCCAGAGAACTAGTTATATTCCCCAAAGTGCTTTCACCTGCTGTAACACTGCAGGTGTATTCCTGTACGAATTCTTGTATGCGAATGTTCATAGCAGCATCATTTACACAATCACCAAAAAGGTGGAGACAACCCATCGACACATGAGTGGATAGACAAAACACGGTACATCCATACAATAGAATATTATTCAGCCGTAAAAAGGAAGGAAGCTCTAATACACACTACAATGTGGACGAGCCTTGAAAACATCACGCTCAGTGAAAGAAGCCAGCCACAGAAGCCACGTGTTTTACGGTTCTATTTATATGAAATGTCCGAAACAGGCAGATCCAGAGACGGAAAGTAGATTAGGGTTGCCAGGAACTCGGGGGAGGGTGGGGAATGGGGAGTGACTGCTAAGGGCGACGGAGTTTCCTTTTGAGGTGATGAAAATGTTCTGGAACTAGATGGAGGCAGAGGTTGCATAGTATTGCGAATGTAATTAACGCCACTGAATTGTTCACTTTAAAATGGTGAATTTTATCTTATGTGGACTTCACCTCCGTTAAAGATGAAAACAAAAAGAAACACACAAAAACGCTGGCTTTCCAGCTGGAGACTGCATGTCCCAGCCTCCCGTGCAGCCGGGAGGAAGTGCCCAGGAGGAAGTGCCCATAACTGAGTTCTGGCCCAGGGGGTGGGAGTAGGGGTGGGGTGGGTTGCAGCGCTGAGACAGAGAGAAGCGGGTGCTGAGGGCCTTTCCAATTCTGATCTTGTTCAGGTCACTGTATTTATCCTGGGGGGGTCTCCGTCAGAGTAGTGGAGCTGGACCCTAACTAATATAAAGAGCCTCCAGGTGTGAAGACAGCGGAGCAGTAGCCTCATCACAATCCCTCAGCCCCCGTGACCACCCTGCTCAGTGTCACCCCTCTAGGACTGAGACCCCACGAGCGTTGGAACTGGGTCAGTCGCTGTGCTAGGTACTTGGGCACATGGCGGAGAACATCACGGACCCTGAGGCCGGTGCTGAGTGAAGTGGGCAGGGAGAATTTGGAGGCAGGAGGTAGGAGGAGAGAGAGGCTGGACTGGGACTGTCCATGCAGGGGTGTCGGGAGACGGGAAGCGGGGAAGGAGGGACAAGATTGCTGGAGGGGAATGGAGGTTTGATTTTTTTCCTTTTTTTTTCTTTTTGCCGCTCTGTGCAGCTTGTGGGATCTTAGTTTCCCGACCAGGGATTGAACCCAGACCCTCGGCAGTGAGAGAGCACAGTCCTAACCCCCGGACCGCCAGAGAATTCCCGGAATGGATGTTCGAGAGAGAAACAGTGGGAGGGAGGGGATGAAGCGGTTCTGGCCTGGCCCACCCACCTGATCACGCCAGTCTCCTGCCCAAAACTCTCGGGAGGCTTTCAGTGACCCCACCCAGTGACATACTCTAGAATCCCCAAGGAGCTGTAGAGCTGGCCCCAGGCCTCCTTCCCTTTTCCAGTTTTATGCTCAGGATCCTGGAGTGAACCCTGCATTCTCTCAGGCGTTTGGCAAAAATTCAGTGAGCGCCTGTGGTGTATCTGGCTGTGGACACAGCGGTGACAGACAAAACTCCCTTTCCCCGTGGGGCTGACAGCCTAGTGAGGGAAGACGTAAAAAAGACACGATAAAGAGGCGAAATAGCCAATGGGACTGTGAATGGAAGTCAGGACTAGGAAAGAAAGAGAGAACGCAGGGAAGGGGCTGGGAAGTGGCAGGGGCGGGGGCCGGGTTGCTGTGATTTTAGAGGGTGGTCAGGCAGGCCTCGCTGAGAGGTTAGTTAGGTAAAAACAAAAAATCCCTGGGGCTTCCCTGGTGGCGTAGTGGTTGAGAGTCTGCCTGCCGATGCGGGGGACACGGGTTCGTGCCCTGGTCCGGGAAGATCCCACATGCCATGGAGCGGCTGGGCCCGTGAGCCATGGCCGCTGAGCCTGTGCATCCAGAGCCTGTGCTCCGCAACGGGAGAGGCCACAACAGTGAGAGGCCCGCGTACCATAAAAAAATAAAAATTAAAAAAATTAAAAATCCCTGAGTAAGGAGAGGGAGGGGCCATGCGGGTGTTGGGGAACAGCATTCCTGGCAGGGGGAACAGCCAGTGCAAAGGCCCTGAGGGAGCCCTTAGTGGAAGATGCCTAATGGGTGTAAGGAGTGGGCCAGATAACTAAAGCCCAGCGAGTGAGGAGGTGCGTGGAGGAGGTGAGGGCCGGGAGAGGACAGGGCAGAACGTGCAGGGCCTTGGGGGCCTCAGGGGAGGACTTAGGCTTTTGCTCTGAGTGAGGCTGAAGCCAAGGAGAGCTGTGATCTGAGGAGGGACAGGACCTGACTCAGGTGCTCACAAGCACCCTCTGGCTACTATGGGGGGGAACAGACTATAGCAGGCAAGGAGAGGGGGCAGAAGATACTGTAGCAGTCCTGGGGGGCTTGGTGGTGGAAGTGGCGGTCACATCAGGGTATAATTTGAAGGAAGAGCTGACCAGCTCTAGGTGGTGCGGGTGTGAGTGTGAAAGAGGCTTCTGCAGCTTTGCACACATGCACCCCACACTCACACACTTACATACATCAACAGTCTTCACACTCCCTCCCTCACGTTCTCACACACGTTCTCTCTGACACTCACAAGCACATACACTTCTGCCATCTGTGTTCAACTATCACCTCCTCAGGGAAGCCTGACCAGACCTCTGGGCTGTCTGTCAGTTCCCATGACATCTCACTCTGTCCTGCCATGGCTTTTACTCTGCAAGCCCCGACTAATCTCGGGATGAGCTTCTGGAGGCAACGGGCTTGTGGCAGAGGGTACAGGTTGGGGAGGTGACAGGCTGGCAGGGCATGGGCTGGGTCTTATTTGCTGTTTGCATGGGACCCGGCCCCTAGTAATTGCTCAGGAAACATGGGTCGAATGCATAAAAGGAAGACTAAAGGTGAACGGGATGTGCTGGCCAGGGGCACATGGAGGACAGCCACCTTATTGACCCCAGGGACTGCTGCCACCCCATCTCCCAGGAACCCCGCAGGGTGGGGCCCCTCACCTCTGGGACATGATCTTGAAGGCGTCTGGCAGATAGCACTGCACGTTCTCCATCTGGAAAGGGTCAGCGTCGCAGATCTTGTCATCTGTGCGCCCATAGTTGGCGTTCTCCACCATGATGACGTCGCTGCCTGGGCACCGCAGCTCGATGGGGTAGCCTTCACATGCCAGCTCACGGCGCATCAGCCCAAACGGAAGCCCAGCCCGGCTCAGGCCTGCAGGGAGGAGGGGGAGAGAGTCACACCCGGGCCCAGGAAGGGAGGGAAGATCCCCGCCGAAGAGGCGCCACCTCCAGCTTCACTGTATTGGGCTGCGGACTGTATGAACATTAGTTTACTCATCTGTAAAATGGGCTTCTCAGTGTGCCCACCTGTGTAGCAAGGCCATGAACCTGGCCCAAGGAGGGTCTGGCCTTTGCCTTGGCTCCTGGGCGGTGCCCTCTAAGCCCCTGAAGTGTCCTGCTTGAGAAGAGTGTCTTTGTTTACCTGGGGGCCTTGAGCCACGCCAGGCAGCCTGTGCTAACTGTCATGGGTTGAACTGGGTCTTCCCCCTCCCCAAATTCAAATGCTGAAATCAAGCCCTAACCCTCAGTACCTGAGAATGTGGTCGAATTTGGAGATAGCTTCTTCACAGAGGTAATCAGATTAAAATGAGGTCATTAAGGTGGGCCATTAATAGGGCCCTATTGGGTCCTAATCCAATATGAACGGTGTTCTTATAAAAAGAGGAAATTTGGACCTAGAGGCACACACAGAGTGAAGACAATGTGGAGACACAGGGAGAAGATGGCCATCTACAAACCAAGGAGAGGGGCCATGCGGGTGCTGGGGAACAGCATTCCAGGCGGGGGGAACAGCCAGTGCAAAGGCCCTGAGGGAGCCCTTAGTGGAAGATGCCTGATGGGTGTAAGGAGTGGGCCAGGTAACTGAAGCCCAGCGAGTGAGGGAACTGATCCTTCCCTTGTGACCTCCAGAAGGAACCAACCCTGCTGACGCCTTGATCTTGGATGTCTAGCCTCTAGAACTGGGAGGGAATACATTTCTATTGCTTAAGTCTCCCAGTCTGTGGTATTTTGTCACAGCAGCCCCAGCAAACTAGTACACTCACAATGTGGTTTCAGGTAGGCACTTTGGGTCACGCGGTATCAGCTGACCTCTGGAGGGGCTGGAGGCTGAGGTCAGCCATGTCTATGTGACTGAGCCCCAGTAAAGACTCTGGACACCAAGGCTCAGGGGAACTTCCTGGGTTGGCTGGACAACATGCGTGTTGTCACTTATCATTGTCAGGAGAGTTCCTGCTGCCCGTGACTGCACTGGGAGTGGACCGCCAGAACCCCCGTGCATGGAACTTTCCTGGATGGTGCACCATGCACCGCTTCTCTTGGCTGATTTTTCTTTTTTTTTTTGCGGTACGCGGGCCTCTCACCGGTGTGGCCTCTCCCGCTGCGGAGCACAGGCTCCGGACGCTCAGGCTCAGCGGCCATGGCTCACGGGCCCAGCCGCTCCGCGGCATGTGGGATCTTCCCGGACCGGGGCACGAACCCGTGTCCCCTGCATCGGCAGGCGGACTCTCAACCACTGCGCCACCAGGGAAGCCCTCTCTTGGCTGATTTTAATCTGTATCTGTTCACTGTAATAAACTATAACCACGAATATAATGGTGTTTCTGAATTCTGTGAATCCTTCGGGCAAATCATCAAAGCTGGGGGTGGTCTGGGGGACCCCCAAACTCGCAGTTAGTGTCAGAGGTAAGGGTGGCCTGGTGCACTTCCCTAACTTCACATCACCCCATGCAAGGTCCAGAGATGGTGCGGGAGGGAATGCGCTCATGTTCTGGAAGAAACCACAGAGTCTGGCTTTGCCACTTCCCAGCTGACAGGCCAAGTGTGTCCTTTGGACCAGGGCTTCTCCTGGTGTGTCCCAGGAATCAGCAGCATACACGTCATGTTCAGAATGATTCTGACCCAGGCCTGCTGAATCAGAATCTTGGGGATGAAACCAGGAGCCTTTGGATGGATACACCCACCAGTGATTCTGATGCACACTATAGCTTGGACAGCCACTGCTGGAGCCTCACCAGGCCTCAGTTTCTGGATCTGTAAAATGGGCCACCACAGCCCAGGGCTGTACTGGGAGGATTCTGTGCTAGAAAATGTTCTTGAAGGAGGTGCTGTGCATGGTGCTGTGCTCGGTGAGGACGTCACAGGGAGGGGCCTCCTTGCTTTCACCTAGGAAACCTCCCAGGGTTGCCATGACAATGAAAGAACTTGCCACGGGCATGCTCTGCTCTCAGAGGGGTTGCATTGTCACACGTCAGTCTCCATCCCATGCCATTCGGAGACTGAGAGCTGGGACTCAGGAGCCAGATGGCCAGGGTTTGTTTGTTTGTTTATTTTTTGTAGAAATTTATTTATTTATTTTTGGCTGCGTTGGGTCTTCATTGCTGTGCGCGGGATTTCTCTAGTTGCGGTGAGCGGGGGCTACTCTTCGTTGTGGTGCGCAGGCTTCTCGTTGTGGTGGCTTCTCTTGTTGTGGAGCACGGGCCCTAGGTGCGCGGGCTTCAGTAGTTGTGGCGCACGGGCTCAGTAGTTGTGGCACGCGGGCTCTAGAGCGCAGGCTCAGCAGTTGTGGTGCACGGGCTTAGTTGCTCCACGGCATGTGGGATCTTCCCGGACCAGGGCTCGAACCTGTGTCCCCTGCATTGGCAGGCGGATTCTTAACCACTGCGCCACCAGGGAAGTCCCTGGCTGGGGTTTAAATCCCGGCTTGGCCGCTCCCTGGCTGGTGGCCTCGTCCAGTCACTGACCACCTCTGTGCCCCCGTTTCTTTCCCTGAGGAGCCGATAACGCCTATCTCATAGATCCATGCAGAGGGTTGCAGCGCACACGGTACATAGTGAGATGGCAAGCCACTAATTACTATTATCATTAAGATGATTAAGGCAGCTAGCCTCTGTCGGACAGAGTGGGCTCAGTACCATCCATGCCTGCTGGGGCAGCCACCTTCTTGGACACTGGTCCCAGCCAAGCCTTGCAGGGTGTCAGAGAGAAGGGGGGATGCACAGAGTGGCCCTGGGCTCCAATGCGGGGACTGTCACTTGTAGATGAAGAGAAGGCACCAGTGCATGATGGCAGCAGGGCCAAATGGGCCCCTTTTTCAAGATCTAGTGCCTCCAATGCCACCTGGGGGCCCAACGGGGCTGGCAGCTAGGCCCTCGGGGTATTTTGGGGTGAGCTGAGGCCCACTTGCGGGAAAGTTTTACGTGCGTACGTGCGTTCCTCTAGCAACATCTGCTCCCGTAGCTAATTTTGGCCCTTCCTGGGCCCGGGAAGGAGGCCGGGGGTGGAGGGCTGGCTTGGATGGGTCTGGGGGTGGAAGCAGCCCCTCCCAGGCCAGCTGGCGCTGTGGGGCAGGACCTGGATAGGTAGAGAACATGGGTGCTGGGGGAGGGGAGGGTACCAGCTGGCTGGAGCAGTGCCAAGGCCCTGTGACATGGCTGAACAATGCCCCCTTCACCTCTGTGGCTCCCCGGAGGGTGGGGCTGTATGAGGCAGCAATGGGGAGCAGGGTCCGCCATGAGTGCCCTCCAGACAGGGCTGGGAGGGGCAGGCAGGGGGCACACCCAGGGCGAGGGCGAGGCTAGCGGGCCTCCTCTCTTCCCGCCCTGCCCTTGCCCCCGCCTGGGCCCACCATGGGGATTGTAATTGAGTAATCGGTGAGGGTGGGCGGGCAGGCTCGGGGCACTAATTGTGGTGTGTGCAGGATCCCGGGAACGGCATAGGGCCGAGCCGGGTAATTAGTTGTTTTTAAATAAACGTCAGCGGGCATGCTTTAATTAAACCTTCTTCCCAGCGAGAGCCTCGGAGATGTAATCACACTGAGAGAGACACACACAAGACAGAAGAGCATCGGCTCACCAGGAAGGCCTGTCCCGGTCCCGGGAGGCCACATCCCGAATCCCAGGCTCTAGGACCCCTGGTGGGGTGGACCCTGGTGCTCTGGGTTGGGGGGTGAGGGGCTGATCCGGGGACCCCTTGGTGGTGCTAGGGGGCATAATCACCAAGTCTTCCTCTGGCCTGGTTCTGGGTGGTCTGAAGCAGGTACTGTAACGAGTGGTCGGGAGGTATTTCACTGTTTTATCCGCCCTCCTAGCAGGGATTTGGAGGCACGGCCCCTCCCCAGCCCCAGCAGCACCTACCTTGGGTGGCTGAGGTGACCAGGACGGCAGTGACGCAGAGACTCCAGAGCACAGCGGCCAGGCGGGCCATGGTGGCGGCTGGGGAGCGTTCGGGGCTCTCAGTGGCCTGTGCAGGCGGCCTCGCCCCGCATCACCAGGTGGGTACCACGGCCTGGCCCACCAGTCTGGGGAGGACAGGAAGAGTGAGGTAGGGGGCAGCGGCCGACCCCCAGCGGGCCTAGTAGGAGGGGTGTTTGGGCCGGTCCCCTCTCCTCCTGCTGGTGGCTGAGGGCTTCCATCCTGCAGCCCCAAGAGGGGCTGGGCGATGTAACCCGCCCGAGCCAGCCATATCTGACAGAAGCTGCACCCTTGAGCCAGAGGCTGACCCCTTCCAAGGCCTCTGGCTTATACTGCACCCTCCACTCCCACCCCAACAGATGGACCCACCCATCTGGGCATCTTGGACCTCCTGGAAGCACCTCCTGGTGTCTGACAGCCCCCCTCGGGTGGCTGGGGCAACGCTTCACGCTGTCACAGCTATGAAGGGCCCACCTGTACCCAGGCAGGCCTCAGACCCTCCATCACGGAGGAGGAGAGCCCTCTGGAAGCCTCTTCCCCGACCCAAAATCAAGACCCTGCCTGTTTGTCTCCCCTGCCCCAGCTTTCTCACCCAGCACAGCGTCCAGGGTGGGGGACCCAGGCGTCTTGGCCGCAGCTTGCAGCCTCTGGGTCTTGGGCAGGAATCCAGGTCCCCACCCCTGGTCCCCTGCTTCCCGTTTCTCTGGCTCTGGTAGCTAATTAGAATCCAGCTGGCTGGTGCCACAGATCAGGGACCAGGGATGACTGAGTCCCCTCTTTCCTCTCAGGAGAAACCTTCAGGGTAAGCCAGAGACAAGCAGGCAGGGTGAGGGGTGGGTGCAGCCCCTGGGGGGCCAGGGAGGGTGAAGGAGGGGTGGAAGTTGTGTGGCGACCCCTGCAATTCTCTCCAACCCCACCCCGTCTGCCCATCCTCAGGCACAGCGGCTCTGAGGGCACAGAGCCGGGTTCTGACCCACTTCTTCTCCCTCGTGGCCTCTCCTCTTCTCACTGCCTCCGTCTTCCCTGGATCGTCTTGAGACTGGACACCCAGATCTTTACTTTCAGTCCTTTGCTTTATCTACACCCTGGTTCTCCAACATGGCCCCAGCCCAGGGGCACCAGCCTGGCCAGGAACTTGCTAGAAATGCACATTCTCTGAGGAGGGTCAGCACCCCATGCTTTCTTGTTTGTTTGCTTTTTGACCGCGCTGGCGCGGCATGCGGGATCTTAGTTCCCCGAGCAGGGATCGAACCCGTGCCCCCTGAAGTGGAAGTACAGAGTCTTAACCGCTGGACCGACAAGGCCAGGACCTGTGTTTTAACGGGCCCTCCAGTGTGCAAACCCCTGGTCTGTCCTCTCCCACCGTCACCCCAGCCTGTCCTACGGGCTCAACACCACCGACCAGCCAATACTTTCCAAATCCCTTATGTCCAGTTTGGAATCTCTCAAAAGAACCCCGACTACTGTTTCCCCCACACACAAAATGAAAGCCTATCCACCAGTCCAGGTGATTCCCTGTCCCCACCTCTGCTCCAGCCACTCCTGCTATTCCTCAACCACACCAGGTCCTGCCCCAGGGCCTTAGCACTTGTCACTTCCTCTGCGTGTATCTTCTGTCCACCATTTATTCACATGGCCTCTTCCTCTGCTCCCTCACCCCCTTTGGGCCTTCGTTCAAATGTAAATATTTCTCCCTTTTATGGAAGGGTCCCTGCACTGGGCAGTGATATCGTTGAATTGCTTTGTTTTGTTCCTGCTTCTAGAACAGGCCTGACACACAGCAATGAATGTTTGTTGAATGAATCTCAGAACCCAAACCTAGGAATCCTCCTCAATTCCTCACTCCTCTCCTCCCCTCCCCTTCATAAACTCCATCAGCAAGTCCCACGGGCTCTGCCTCCAAAGTATCTCACCGACCTGCCCACTTCTGGCCCTCAGTGCCACCACCAGGACCAAGCCACCATCCTGCTGCATCTGGACGCTTGCCCTGGCCTCCTCCTCCCAGACTCCCTGCCTCCACGCATGCCCTCCACTCAGTGCTAAGGGAACATTTAATGATGTAAATCCGAGTATTAACCTCCCACTCTGCCCTCCCCTGGGGTCTCTGTTCCTCATCAGGGCCTAGAGGCCGCTGGTGACCCAGCAACACCATGCTCTCTAGCCTACCCACTTCCCGTTCCTAGAAGCTCCAGCTTCCTTCCAGCCCGAGCCCTTGCCTGGGCTGCTCCTTTGTCTGGAATGCTCTCCCAGCATCCCCAAACGCCTGCTGGAGCTTTTCACCATTCAGGGCTCAACTTCAAGGTCACCGCAGAAGAGTGACCTACCCTGACCACCCTAACCGCTCCCGCCACCCTCGCTTGTCATCCTTCAGCTCCATTTTTGTTTGTTTGTTTCTTGGCTACGCCGCGCAGCATGCAGGGTCTTAGTTCCCCAACCAGGGATCGAATCCTTACCCCCTGCAATGGAAGCACGGAGTCCTAACCACTGGACCGCCAGGGAATTCCTTAGCCCCATTTTAAATTCACGGCACCTGAAATTACATTCTTGTATAAATTACCTTCCCCACTAGACCATGGGCAACTTGAGGCCAGGGACTCGGCACAGGTTCCCAAGAAAGATTAGGGCAGCTCGCTCATGGGGCAGGACATCCCTCCCTCCAGGCCTGTCTCGTCTCATGTGAAACGGGAAGGTAGTTTCACAGGGCAGCCCTGCAGCCCTGTTCCCCGACCCTGACCCGCAGCAGCTCTCTGCACCCTCCCCAGCGCCCAGCCTTCAGGAAACTCCCCCCTCTACTTCCTCAGCCCACAACTGTCTCTTATCCCGCAACCCTGTCCAGATATGGCCTTTGATGGGTTTTGGTTCATTTCATAGCACTTTACAATTTTACATGGTTTGGGGGGGGCATTCTTCACCACTTCATTTCTCCTGCACCCCATCTTCCAGCCATGGTCAGATGAGGGGGTTGGGGGACTGACCCTAGGCTGATGGCTGCTCCCCTCCCTGACTCTCCCCTAGAGAGTTAAACTGGTTAGCATCTCCTCCCTGGCTCTCCCTTAGGGAGTTAAACTGGTTAGCGTCTGGTTAATGCTGGAGAGGCTGCTGGATGCCAGGCTCTGGGGACAGCGGGCCAATGTGGGTCTGGAGCCCGACCCTGCCATTTCATGCCCCGTGAGCCTGAGCAGGTCCCCCCCCACTCATGCCCCCAGTTCCCTCGAAACCTCGGATCTGCAGGGTTCTGGTAAGGACAACAGTCTACAAACACGGTAGACCGCCAAGGGACCCATCAGAGGGTACTGTCACAGCACAGCGAGAGTCAGGGCACGGGGAGGACCCATCTGAAGGAGGCGGCTCCTCTCCTCCTTCCAGGCTGCACCCCGGGACCCCAGGACCCCAGGCCTCTTGCCCGTCCACACCCCGCCTCAGGGATCCAACCAGCCTCATGGCTTTAGACACCCCCTGTACCGTGACGACTGCCACATCTGAGTCCCAGCCCCGCTTCTCTCCTCATGTCTACACCTCCATCTGGGTCTCCAAGGCATCTGGAGCCTGACCACACTGGACACAGTCCCCCATTTCAGTGCCTGGTCCCCCCGCCCTCCTCCCAGGTCCTTGGGCCAAAACCCCAGGAGTCAAAATCTTGGATTCCTCTTTCCCTCACCCCCACAGCCAGTTCAGGAGTAAGTCCTGGGTCTACATCTCCAGAACACCCTAGCGTCCACCTGTCCATGCATGGCAGCCCCCCTCCAGACCTGGGCATCACCATCTCTACCAAACGGCCCTGACCTCTTCCCAGCAGCCCTCCAGCCCCTCTCACTCCTGCAGCCCAGGCTCCCCCCACCTCCCCTCACCTGCCACTGGCACCCAGAGGGATCTTTAAAAAAATTATGGTATTTTATATATATATATATATATATATATATATGTGTGTGTGTGTGTGTGTGTGTGTGTGTAACATAAAACTCATCATTTAATGCTTTTTAAGTATAGAATTCAGTGGCATTAACTGCATTCTCAATGCTGTGCCACAACCAGTGCGATCTATTTCCAAAACGTTTGTATCACCCCAAACGGAAACTTGGTACCCCGTTAACCAAGAACTCCCTCTCCCCTCTCCCCTCAGGCCCTGGTGACCACTCATCTACTTTCTGTCTCTACGCATTTGCCTGTTCTGGGCACCTCATATGCATGGAGTCATATCGTGTTGGCCAAAAAGTTCGGTCGGGTTTTTCCATAAGAAGTTATGGAAAAATGCGAACGGACTTTTTGGCTAATCCCCACACAATCTGTGGCCTTTTGTGTGTGGCTTCTTTCACTCAGCAAAATGTCTTTGAGGTTCACCCATGTTGTAGCCTGTGTCAGTTATTCCTCTTTCTGGCTGAGTAATATTCCACTGTGCAGCCGGACCACATTTCGTTTACCCATTCATCATTTAAAAAAAAAATTAAAAAAAATTAAAAAAAATTTCTTGGGGGCTGCGTTGGGTCTTCGTTGCTGCGCACAGGTTTTCTCTAGTTCCGGTGCATGTGCTTCTCACTGCGGTGGCTTCTCTCGTTGCAGAGCACGGGCTCCAGGTGCCACGGGCTTCAGTAGTTGTGGCGTACGGGCTTAGTTGCTCCGCGGCAATGTGGGATCTTCCCGGACCAGGGATCGGACCTGTGTCCTCTGCATTGGCAGGTGGATTCTCAACCACTGAGCCACCAGGGAAGTCCTAAAAATTTTTTATTGGAGTATAGTTGATTTACAATGTTGTGTTAATTTCAGGTGTACAGCAAAGTGAATCATTTATACCTGTATCCACTCTTTTTTAGAGTCTTTTCCCATATAGGCCATTACAGAGTATTGGGTAGAGTTCCCTGTGCTATACAGGGTCCTTAGTAGCTATCTATTTTATATGTAGTAGTGCGTAGATGTCAAAGTTTTTGGTTTTTGTTTTGGCCACGCTGGGCAGCTTGCGGGATCTTATTTTCCTGACCAGGGATTGAACCCATGCCCTCGGCAGTGAAAGCAAGCAGTCCTAACCACTGGCCCGCCAGGCAATTCCCTATCCATTCATCATTGATGGACACCTTAGCTTGTTTCCACAGAGGGACTTTTTAAAGATGTCGGGAATTCCCTGGTGGTCCAGTGGTTAGGACTCGGTGCTTTCACTGCCGAGGGCCCGGGTTCGAGGAACTACGATCCCACAAGCCGCTCGGCACGGCCAAAAAAAAAAACACCTTGACACATTGCTCCCCTGCTTAAACCCCTGCCGAGGTTCCCACTCCACATCCCAGGAGGTCTCGCACACCCGGCTCTTGCCCCTTTCCTGCTGCTCCAGCCACGCTGCTTCCCACCATGCAGTCTTGGCCTGTGTCTCTTCGATCTCAGCTCATGTCCCCTCCTCAGAGATGTGGGTGGGCCTCCGCCACCCCACACCACAGCACCTTGCGTTCAGGGCCCGTTTGTCCCGTCCCCGCCATCCCATAACCTCCCATGTCTCCATCTTCCTCTCTGTAAAATGGGGCTACCTCATAGGGTAGCTGCACGACAAGATGAATTCATACCCGTGAAACACACAGGGCCATGCCTGGTGCATAGTGAGCACAGAGTGTCCTGGGCCGAACTGTCACCACCATCCCCACCAATCACGTCACTGCTGTGTGACCTGACTCGTCCGCTCGTGGATTTCCTTTGTAGCCCCCGGAGAATGGAAGCTCCCGAGGCCGTCCCTTGGTGCCTAGACGTGCAGTAGGTCCTCAAACAAATATTGACCAGATGAACACAAGGATGGTGATGGGGGCAGCTGGACGGGGCGTCTGCCCTGTGACCTGGGGCCCAAGCCTGGCCCACACAGGCTGGGCACCATTGCCTCAGGGGCACAGAAAGTGTTCCCCATGGGCTGCCTGCTGCTCCCTGAAGCCCCTTCCCTGGAGCAGCTCCTCCAGGAAGCCCCAGGCACCCCCAGAACTGTCCGTACCTCGGGGCTGCAGCAGGGGGAACTGGGCACTGCAGCTTCTGTTCCCTCTCGTCCTGGCCTGTGCATGCCCACTCGGCCCTGGGGAGTTTTACCTGCTGCCTGGTGCTCACCTAAGCGAGGAGGTGGGTGAGGTCAGACGTGGATAGGTGGGAGCCACCTGGGAGGCCCAGGCCTGACTACCCCTGAGGCCTTGGGATGAATGGAATTGTGTTCCTCCCCCCTAAAAAGATACACCGGCATCCTATCCCCCAGCACCTCAGAATGGGATCTTCTTTGGAGATAAAGAGGTAGTCAAGTTAAAACGAATGAGGTCATTAGGGTGGACCCTAATTCAATCAGACTGGTGTCCTTATAAAAAGGGGATATTTGGACACACACACACACACCCAACCACCAAGGAGAACGCCACGTGAAGACGGAAGCAGAGATTGGGGTGATGCGTCTACAAACCAGGGATTGCTGGCAAACCACCGGAAGCCAGGGGAGAGGAAGGAACCAACCCTGCTGACACTTTGATCTTGGACTCTGGGCCTCTAGAACTGGGAGATAATAAATTTCTGTTGTCAGAGCCCAGTCTGGGGTATGTTGTCACAGCAGCCCTAGCAAACTCGCACAGGGTATCAGGGCACGTGGCGGGGGAGTTGAGGCAGAGATGGGGGCAGGGCCCTGAACCACACAACTTCAGGGGAGCCTTTCAACTACAGGGCGTGGGGACCCAGCTGGGATCTCCAGTGTGCCAGAACCACCCACCATGCCAGGGGCAGCGGCTGACACCTCTGTGCCCCGTTCTGAGCACTGCATGCCTGTATCTCCTTTAATCCTCAGAAGAACTTAGTAAGGGGGTGGGGAGTGTATACCCGCATTTTACACAAGAGGAAAGTGAGATCCCAGGGGCACCTGACTGGCAAGGGGTCTTTGAACCCCAGGCTGAGCATGGGGAGCTGGGGAGACCTGGGGGCCCTCGAAAGCCCCCTCCTCTGGCCCCACCGCACCTGTGTAAGCCTCCTGAGAAGTGGACGCGCCCACAGGGGTCAGGTGAGCCCCCACCTGTGTCTGTCCCCACCTCGAGCCTCAGAGGGCTTGAGCGGCCCCAATTCAACCCATGGGAAACAGGGCCCACCACCCTCTGAGCCCCAGGTGTGTCGGACCCCCAGGTCACGTGGGCCGCCCACGGGTCCCACACCTGCCTCCGGGTTTGCCTGAGCCCCATATCAGTTTCAAGTCGAGGGGCGGGTGCAGGGGGGTCCCAGGGCCGGGTGACATGGCCCAGGCTCTGTCCTCAGGTGCCCTGGCGTGGGGCAGGGGAGGGTGGGTGATAGGAGAAGAACCAGCTGCTGGAGGAGGGGAGGCACTGCTAGCTTGCCCTCGAGTGAGGTTGCCATGGCAACCCTCAGTGCTTGAGTGGGTGGGAGTCTGAATGTTCCGGGGCCCCTCAACACAAGCTTCCTGCCTCTTGCTCTGTCCCAAGCAGCCTTGAGTCTTCCCCAAACCCAGCAGCCCGAGAGCCCAGCTCCACAGGCCCACCTCCTCCAGGAAACCCTCGGGCATGGCAGAGTGGGTAACCAGCAGGCCCTGGGATAGGTCCAAGGACTTGGCTCCTGGGTGTCAATCTGCTGTGTGATCTCGGGCCAGGCTCTTGGCCTCTCCGAGCCCATTTCCCCATCCCTACTCTGGGACTAACAGACTTCCCTCACAGAGATGGAGCAAGTGCCCAGAGAGTGTCCGTCACATAACCTCCTTCAGGAAGGGGGCTGTGGGCTCAGGGAGGGCAGGGTCCCCACCAAACCCTCAGCTCCATCCCCTCATCTACCCATATCTCAGCGGAGGGCAGCCCAGTCCTCCCAGGCGCTCAAGAACCATACAGATATCCTGGACCCCTCTTCTCCTCTCATCCCTACAGCAGCTCCTGCGTCTCCTTCTTCAGAATCTGCTCACTTTCTCCTGACTCCTTGGTCCCCTCCCTGGTCCAGCCCTGTCGCCTCCTCCCCTGTCTCCCAGCTCTCCATCCTTGCTGCCCAGTCTGTTCCACATACAGCCACCAGAGGGCGCCCGTGAGCACCCCGAGTCTGGGCACATCCCTCCTCTGCTCAGAACCTTCCAAGGCTCCCACCTCACTCAGAGCAAAAGCCAAAGCCCTTCCTCGGCCCACAAGGCCCTGCACACTCTGCCCTGTCCCCTCCCTACCCTCACCTCTTTACACTTTCCCCCTCGCTCACTAACACCAGGCACAGTCCCCTCTCAGGGCCTTTGCACTGGCCGGTCCCTCCTCCCCAGATAGCTGCAGAGCTTCTCCCTTGCCTCCTTCAGGTCTTTAGGCAAACGCTGCTGGCTCTGGGAGGCCCTGCTGGCCCCAGCACTCTTGCGTCCTGCTCTGGCTTTATTTCTACGTGGCCCTCATCGCTAGCATGCCAGCCACACGTTTTACTTATTTGCTTATTATCTCTCTCCCACTAGATGTCGGTGCCACAGGGTGGGGTTTGTCCGTCTTGTAAATTTTAAAAGGTCACTCTAGCTGCCAAGTGGCGCTGGACTGCAGGGGGTGGGACCATTCAAAACCTCCCCTTCTCCCTGGATGCCTCCTTCCCGGTCTCCCCCGTCTATCTGCTACTCCCACCACTTCCAATCTCTACCCTGCAGCCAGCGTGATCTTTGCAAAATGAAAAGCCAATCACATCCCTCCCTGCCTACAGTCCTCCATGGCTCCCTATTGCCTCAGAGGCCTCAACATGGCATTTCAGGCCCTGGTCTCCTGCTACCTTCTCATCACCTTCTCTGCTCTGGCCTATCCTCACCCTCCACATCTCTCTCTCACATACCCAGAGGACTCCTGCCCTCTGTCCCTTCTTCCTCCAAAAGGCTCTGCCTGCCAGGACTGTGTTGGTCCCTCCTGTACCCACACTAATGGCACACTGGGGCTCCACATTTTACTCCCCTAATTGGACTTGGGCTCTGCAGCTGAAAGTCTATCCCACCAGGGAAAGTTCCATCGTGGGTTGGCCTGGCTGTCTGTTGCATGCCCAGCCCTGGGCAAGGAAAGGGTTCTTGTTAATTTGTTTAATGAACAAAGATGAAACAGACCCACAGAAGAGGTTGTCCATTCAGTGGATAGTTACCTAGCTCCCACCTGGTCACAAGTGCTTTGGAGGAAAATAGGCTTGTAGGGGAGAGAGAGAGAGGACGGGGTATGCGTGGGTGCAAATGTAGATGGGGTGGTCAGGGAACACCTGGCCAAGAAGGTAACATTTTAGCAAAGGTCTCAAGGAGGGGAGCCATCTAGGTACTGGAGAAAGAGTATCCAGGCAGTGGGAACAGCATATGCAAAGGCCCTGAGGTAGGAATGTGCTGAAGTGTGGCTTTGGCCCAGTAAGTGAGGGGAGAGAGGGAAGAGGTGAGGGCGGGTTTTACAGGGCAGAGCGAGCAGGGCCTGTGGGAGTGAGGTGGGAGCCGTGGAGGTTCTGAGTGGGGACAAGACGTGCCCTGACTCGGGTACTCACAGACTCCTGCTGGCAAGGGAAGATCAGACTGTGTATGTGAGGAGGGGTGCTTCCCACCCCCTCCCTCTTTGTTTCTCCAGGTCCACACTGCTGTCAGAACCAGAAACCTGCAGTTTCCCCCTCCCCCTCCCCTTCCAATCGATCATCTACTAAATCATGTCAACTCTGTCTTGAAAGCCCCACACGGGTCCATCTCTAATGTCTCAAGGCCTCCACCTGGTTCTTCACCTTGACAGCTGTGGTGGCCTCCTACCCACACTGGCCTCTCCACTACCCTCCCCTGCCCCACCCACCCGCCCTCTGCAGTTCTTTCCTACAAAGCAAGCCAGAGGGAGCGCATGCTAAACATTCCAACCATGTCTCATGGGCCTTGACCCCTTCACAGGTCTCCCCAGCCCCGTGGACAAGTAGAAACGCAAACCCACAAACAGTCCTTCAGCCCCCAAGACCGGCGTCCTCTCTCCCCACCTGGCCAGGAAATATCTTTCCTTCCCCCCCTGAGCCACCCCCTTCTTTCTGACCTCAGGGCAGGCCCCTCCCTCTCACAAACTCTCCCTCTCCTCCACTTTATCCCTCTTTCCCCTCCAGATCTTAACTGGGAAGCCCCCTCCACCAGGAAGCTCTCCCTGACTTGCAGGCCAACCGGGCACCTCTCTGACGCTCCTCGCCACAGTGGGTTGGTACCATGGTGGCCTGTGGTCCATTTCCACCCCAAGGTGTTCCCTGACTAGCCACAAGTCTCGCACTCACTCCAGGCATGCAGAGCAGTGCTGGCTCCCACGGGAGCCAGAGCCTGAGGCAGAGTGCATGGAAGAAGGCTCTGGGGCCCTCTGCTACCACCAGAGTAGCAGCGAAAGGGCAGAGACCAGAGGGATGGGGAGACGGTGCTCCGCAGGGCAAGAGTGAAGAGGCCCTGGGTCTCAGGGCCCTAGGTTCAAATCCCAGCTGTGCCCACTTTAGGCTGTGTGACGAGGCCCCCACCTCCCTCCTCTGCATTCTGTCTCTTCCCCAGGGGAATGGGTTGAAAGTCTCACAACAGTGGTTATGGAGCTTAGAAGTGATATCCAGCAATCCTACGCGTCTCTTTTAGAACACGTACTGTGTACCAGGCGCTGATCTAGGTGCTGGAGAGACAGCCATGCACGAGCCAGACACAAAGAACAAACACTAAAGAGGTCAATCCCGTGATGTACTAGTGTTGTGTGTGTGTGTGTGGGGGGGTGTCATGCAATCTTAAATACGGTGATGGGGAAAGGCTGGGCATGTCAGCAAAGCTCTGGGAAGCTGAGGGAGGAGCCACAGAGGTGCCCAGGGAGGAGAAGACTCGTGCAAAGGCCCTGGGGCTGGCCGGGGGCTGCCATGTTTGAGAACCAGTGAGGGAGCGACCACAGGGGAGTGGGATGAGGTGAGGGCAGGGAGGCGAAAGGGACAGACAGCACCAGACTTGCCCCCAGTGGGGCTGTCCCTCTGCTGATGAGGGGCATCCAAGGATGCCCTGACCTCCACCACCAGGGGCAATGGGGCGGGAGGGCGGTGGTGCTCCAGGGTGGGAGTTGGGTACCTATGGCCTGGACACTGCCCACAGCCAACGGGCTAAAAATGGTTTTGCCACTTTCAAAGGGTTAAGAAGAAGAGGGAGAAGACTGGTAAGCCCGCCAAAGTCTCCAGTACTTGCTGTCTGGGTCTTCACAGGGGGACTTTGCCGACCCCGATCTAGAGCAGTGCTACTCACCTGGGAGGGCGCACAATTTTGCTCCTCCTCCCAGGCTGTTTGGCGATGTCTGGAGACGTTTTTAGCTGTCACAACTGGCGGGGGTGGGGGGCGGGAGGGATGCTCCTGGTATCTAGAGGGTTGAGGCTAGGGATGCTAAAAAGTCCTATGATGCACAGGTCACTCTCCCTGCCAAAAATGACACAGCCCCAGTGTCAGGAACGCCACAGCTGGGAGACCCTGCCCGGGGTCCCTCACCTGTCTGCACCACCTCCCCGATCCTGGACAGGAGCGCCCACCTGGCTGCCTGGCCTACCGGGTATTTTTAGCCTCTGAGGGAGAGGCCCTGGCTATTTTTAGCTTTGGGGGGGGGTGGGCAAGGCTATTTTTAGCCTGAGCATCTATTTATTGCAATTTTTGTCTTCCCCAAATTTTGGAGTTGGGGGGAGGGTGGCAGGGGGGCTTCTACTTGGCTAATTCCCCAGCGCCGGGACAGACCACTGAAACAAGGGTGGGGCGTGAGAGAGAGCCTGGGTTAGTGTCTCCACAAAGGAGGGGTTGCTCAGTCCTTGACCATGGCACTCCTACCCCTGGCAAGGGCAGGGGGGCCCCACATTACCCTCCAGGCTCTAAACCCTATATGCATGCGGCCCTGCAGGGGAGCCGCCTGCCCACACTGACACCCTCACACACAAGAGCACCCATGAGGCCACCTCAGGGAGAGGCCTCACAGGTGTCTTCATGGGACAGGTGCAGAGCTGGCCTGGTCTGGCCCCTGGTGGGTAGCCCTGGATCCCCCAAAGGGACCGGGGTCGATGGGGAGCCCTCACTGTGCAAAGCCTGGGGGGAGTCCCCTGGGGGTCTCCAGTCCTTTGAGAGGCCCCCTCCCACTTACTCAGCTAAGAGTTCTTGAGCACCTACTGTGGGCCAGGCATAAGTCTAGGCACCTGACATCCGAAAGCAAACCAAGTAAAAAATTCCCTGAGCGCTTGGATCCTGGTCGGGGAGACAGACGATAAACAGGCACAATATATCAGGAAATCACAGAGTGTGCGAAAAGCCATCCACGCGACGGAAAGCCAGGAGGCGGGTGGGAGGCTGCAATTTTAAACAGGTTGCATGGGTAAAGGTTACTGAGGAGGTGACAACTGAAGCGGGTGAGGGAACAAAGTCTTTGCAGATGTCTGGCTGAGGGGTCCAAGTGAAGGAGCGGCCAGTGCAAAGGTCCTGGGGTAGGACTGCGTTTAGGAGCGGTGAGGAGAGAGCGGGTGAGGGGGAAGAGGTGATAGGGAAGGTCATGCAGGTTTGGACCACAGGACACCCCACGGGATTGGGATGTGCTGTGGTGCCAAGACGCAGGGGCTGCTGTTTTCCGAGTCAATGGCTGCCTCTCCCCAGCTGGGACTCTGGCCCTTCCGGATGGGGAGACACAAGCCTTCTCCCCCACTGCTACGACAGGAGCCCCTTGACTGAAATTGCTTTTGTCACCAGACTGTGTGCTCCCTGAGGACAGGACTGGGGCACTGTCCCCACGGCGTCCCCAGCACAGCGCCTAGTGAAAAGACACTTGGCAAATATTCACAGATTTCATGAAAAGGTGCACCCAGCCTCACTCCAAGGAGCCCTACATACATACACCTGGGAGCATGCCTGCAGGTGCCCACAAAATGCAGAGAGCTGCTCACACATGGAAACACACACACACACGCACGCACACGCACACACACACTGCCAGCCCCTCTGCAAAACTCACAAACACGAGTACAGAGGAGACCCTTAATGAACATAGGACCAGCCTGTCGGACACGTGGCCGGCTGCACACAGGCTCCTCCAGGTCACCATCCAAATCACACAGAACGGGTACACACAGGTGCGGACAGATGTGTAACAGAGGACTGGATTCCAGGGGCAGTGGGAGCCACTTCCAGACCTCTGTTCAGTGGTCCCCTCCCACCTGGGACCCCACTTTCTGTTTCATCAGGGTGGCCGAGGCGAGAGCTGGGAGGAGTGCCGGTACAGTCAGGTCCAGCTCCAGACCCAGGGAACCCCCATCTCAGGAGCATCCCCCCCATCCCGCCCCCCGCCTCCCTGGAGGGTCTGGAGGAGGGGAAATGTCTGGCGTCTGGAAATTGAATCCTCGAGAGGAGCCCACACAGAAACCAGAGCCTCCTGTGTGTCCTTGGCCACACGTCTGGCTGGAGAGGTAGGAGGGGGCAGAGACTGAAAACTTCAGCTCCCCGTGGCCAGAGGGTGGGGACATCGGGGATCCCTCTCCTCCTGTTCTCCATCACGGGCACCCATTTTGGGGCCAAGCAGCACAGCCTCCTGGGATCGGCACCCCCACCCCCAGATGCCCAGGCTGGGGCTGAAGCGCCACACTCTCTCCTGCCAGCCTGGGCACCCAGGGAGGACGCAGATGCCAGGCGCAGGCAGCAGGCAGCCCCGCACATGCAGGTGGACCCCAAGCCGGGACCAGATCGCTTGATGCGAACAGACTCCAGAGCAGCCAGGGCGCCCGCTGGCCCCTCCCCCACTGGCCGGTAGGGTCCTCCTTGGGCCCCCCAGGAGAAGAGGCTCCCCAGGGCAGGCTGGGAATAGAAACCAGGCTTCGAGTCTCCTGCGTTCCACCTCCTCCCTGCAGGCCCCACAGCCCAGATGCGCTGGTCCCCAGCTACCTGCCCTCCCCCAACCCCGGGCATCGTATCCACGTCCAAGGGCAGACATAGCACGGGTGATCCTGCCTTAGGCCAGCTCCCCACGAGTGGATGTTGGGATGGGCACCCCCTGGAGTGAGGGAGGGCCTGGTAGGGCACTGGAGAGCAGGAGTAACAAGCATGGGGTGAGCTAAGGCCCCGTGGGAGGCCAATGAGGAAGAAGAAGGTGGCAATGGCAGCAGGGGGGCCGGGCACTCACATGTGAGCACACACGTATGTGCTCGGTGCGTGGGGGCCACTGTTGCCAGCCAGGGATCGAATTGGTTCCCTTTTCTGCTTTCCAGATGATTTTTCATCTCCGTAATTAATGGGCAAGTCAGTTCTGAACAGCATGGCAGGCAAATTACTAGTTAGGAAGATCACAGATAACTTTCTCAATATGATAATGAAAGTTGTATTCCTTCTCTTAGTCTCCCTGTTTTCATCCTACTTTTAAGTAATACATTTGGCATTAGTGGGAGGGGAGTGGGGAGGAAGGAGAAGTCACCTGCCCCCAGAGCTGGGGCCTGACCCAGGCCGACCCGGAGTCCTGAGCCCCTGGCCATGGAGCAGATGGAGAGGATGAGAGACGGGGACCCTCCGTGGGGCACCCTGACACCCCGATGCCCGATTCAGGGCATCAGGCCTAGGAGACCACGTGGAGGGCAGGGAGCCCCCAGGCTGCTAGCCAGGGTGAAGGAGTTGGGACTGGGGTCAGGTTACAGGCTTATGCCGGCCCTTGGGTGCTGGAGAGAGGAGCAGAGATCAACGGCCTCTCCCCAAGGAGGATTGAGATCCACAGGCCCAGAGCAGATATCCACTCTCAAGCGTAGTACCCCACACCTATCCTCACACTGTCCAACCCGGTCTCCTCGATGACTCCTGAAGCAGCTAAGAGAACAGGGCAAGCAGAGAGCGGGAGAGAAAGAGAAAGAGAGAGGCGGAGAGACAACCAGCCATCTTGGCAGCCATTTTGAACCCCTCCCCCTGCTTCCCCCTGCACACCACATGTTTGGAGGTGGGCAGCGGAACCCAGGCCCTGGGTCCTGCAGAAGCCAGGAGGAAAGGGGGCCCTGTTCTCAAGGCTGGGACAGAGGGACACCCACTCAGCTGCCATGACTGTCGGGGGGAGAGGTGGGGGAGGGAGGAGTGGACTGCGGGGGAAGGTACAGTGAGGTGCTGGGTAGGGATGGGGCTGGGTGCTGACCGAGACTGGGAGACTAGGGACAGGGATGTGCGTGCGGGCTGTGTGCAGGCAGGGGGCTGGCTGTCTTCGGATGGGTGCCAGAGGTGCACTGGAGAAATGCCTGTGGGGCCACTTTTTGGCCAGGGCTGGAGCACACACAGCGCTGCCCACCCTCTTCTGCACGGACTCCGGTCACGGGACCCTCAGATGGAAAGATGACAATTGAAACCCCCAGGCTTTACCCAGTGAACACCTGGGAGAGAGGGAGGGCTTGCTCTCAAAGCCCGAATCCGGGTGGATTAAACCCAACAGCTTCCCACGCTTAACCGGGTACCGCGGAGGGAAGATGCTCTCGGTGGCTACAGCCGGCCAGACACCCAGACAGACCCCTCCCCATCCCCCGCGCCTCTGCCTCCCAGAGAAAAACAACCCCCAGCCCGGCATCCAGCGGTGCCAGCCCCCAACGCGGCTCCTCTGGGGGCCAGGGCCCGCGCGCGGCGCGCACACGCACCCTCTCCGCTCACACCCAAACACCTACACGAACAGGGCGCCAAGCACCCGCGCGCACACGCACCGGGGACACGCAGGCACCGCCGCGCCGCTTCCCCACAAAGGCTGGCGCGCGCGCGGGCACACGCAGCCACGCGCGGGCACACTCGCTGTCTCCTCCCCCCACCGGGCACCCCGCGGCCGCGCATCCGCACCCCCGACACTCCATGGGGGCTGCCCCTCCCGGTCCGCTGGCCGATGCGGGTGAGGTGCAGGCCGCCCTCGATTCTCCTCGCGCTCCTGTACGGTGACCCGCGGCTCCAGCATCCCCTCCCCCTTCCCGGCTAGCACAGGCCCCGGCTCCCACCCTCCCTACCTCGGCCCACACACCTGGCCCAGGTACGGCGTCCCCCTCGCCCTGGGGCCGCAGACACTCACCTGTCCGGCGCCGCTCCGGGGTCGGCTTTGCGCGTCTCTCCTGCGGCTCCGCGAACCCAGGTCCCCCGCCCGGCACATCTCCCGGAACCGGGGCGGGGGTTAAAAGGGCGAGGGTTGGCGGGGCCCAGCACCACCGCCACCAAACAAAAATTAAAATTAAAAAAAAAAAAAAGCGGATTACACAGTTCCAAAGGCGGCCCCCTCGCGGCAGCGGAGACTCGGGGCTGGGGGCGACCGGGTCCGCGCCCCTCCCAGGGAGGTAGGCGGCGGAGCGGGGGCGGTGTCAAAGCTCCGGGGGCTGGGGCGAGGCGGAGCCCCCCGAAGAGGCGCTAGCAGCTGCCCGCATCTCCCCCGCAGCTCCGCGGCCCCGACGGAGGCTGCACGTGTGCGCCCAGGCGACTTCCCAGCCCCCTCCGACGGTGGCAGCCGAGGGGTTAACGGGGCAGCTGGGGCGCCCCTGCAGCCCCCCGCCGCCCGGCGGCGCCGCTCCGGGGCCCGCGGGGCCCCATCCGCCGGGGCCTTCTCGGCAGACGGCGGGGCGGGGGCGCCGCAGCGACTACAGCTCCCGCGCCGACGGCTCGGGCTCCCCGCAGTGGCCGCAGGGGGCTCGGATAGGGGGCGGGCGCCGCGGAGCTTGAGGGGGGGCGCGGCTGTAGGCAGGCGAGGCGGTGTCGCGCCCCCGGGGTGGCTGAAGGGGGGGCGCCCAGCCGGGCCCGTGGGCACCGCAGGACGCGCGGACAGAGCCGGCGCCGGGCACCAGCAATGACAAGCCGCCTGCTCACCCCTCTCTCCGGCGCACCAGCTCCAGGAGGGGGGCGCGGGCGCGCATAAAACGCGGCGCGGAGCCGCCGCCCAGGACCGGCCGCAGCAACCTGCCCGAGCGCACCGGCGGCAGGCCCGAAAACCCGGGATGGACTTTACTCCCCTTCACCCCCTCTAGCCCCTCTGGAAAAACGGGGAGAGGGAAGGCGACGAGCTGGATCCCGGCGTTGGAACGGGAAGTGGAGGAGGGGAGACAAGCTCAAGGAAGACCCGGGGCGGATTTTGCCCGTAGCGAAGTAACGGAAAGGCGCCGAGCCCGGTGAGGGGAGAAATGGGAGAGATCTGGAAGAGGTATGCAAAACCCGGGTTGGATTAGATAGAGATGGGAGGAACGAAGGGAGCTGCGACAGGGCCAAATGCACCCGGGGCACGCAAATTTCGGGCCGGATTCTTCCTCGGGAGACGGAGTAATGCGTCATGCCTAATGCAGTGGGAACAAGCAAGACCTGGCCTAGAGTTCCCAGACCTGGGCTCGCAGGGGGCTCCAGGAGGGGGCTGCTTAGCGGCTAAGGCGCGTGGGCCGTCTTCCTGGCAGCTACGTGCAAGAAGGAGGGGCAAAAGGAGGGATGGACTCGAACTCGAAAGGATCCGGAGCGCTGGCTGCACCGAAGCGGGCAGGTAAAAGCGGTTTCACAATCCAGGGGTGATGCGCAGGGAATGCAATGAGGAGGCCGCTACCCTGAGAGACCAGACCTACAATGAAAGGCGAGGGAGGGCCGCAAAGCCAGGACTGGAATAGGCGGGATGGGACAAGACCCCCAGCAAAAGATCCCTGGCAACTGGACAAGGGCTTGGAGCTGACCGGGCCGGAGGAGCGGGGAGGGGGGGGGGGTGTTAGGGGGAGGTTAGTATCTATATAAACACCTCAAACGTCTCGCTTTGGGAGGGGGTCGGGGGAAGGGAGAAAAAAAATTGAATTTTAGGTTCTTGGCAAGAGCAAAACCTCGGTACGGATTTCCACAGCCTAGCAACTGCACTGCAGCCGGTGGACTTGAAGAAGTAGGGCAAGGAACCAGCGTGTTCCTAGGCATCTGGCCGAGTGAGGCGAGGGGCAGGTTTCAGGCTGAGGCTACCGAAGGGAGCCCTGCACCGCTCCCCCACCCCGGGGTGGGGAAGACAGTCCGACTTGGCTTAGATCCCCGGAGCCAGAGATGTGACTGCCAAGACCCACAGTGGGGACTATAAAACCGGGTCCCGGGCCAAAAATAGGCACTTGGGCAGAATAGACAGCTCAGTGCAAGGTGGGGGCTGAGGAAAAACTGGAGGGGGGTGGCAAGGATCCTTGAGGGGGGCGGGTACGGGAAGGTCCTGAGAGGTAAGATCCGGTGAGGATCTCGGGAGAGCGAACCTGGAAGCCTGGCATTTTATGAAAGATGGGTGCAACGCGAAGACTGATGGGTGGGGAGGAGCAAATCCCTGGCTTGGATGCTCGGGGAAGGGAGTCCATCCAAGGGAGACCTAAATAGTAAACCGGCCAGTTCATACAAAGTCCGGGCTGAATCTTGGCAGACACAGAGCGGGCAACAGTGGGGGGAGTAGGGCAGACAAGTCCCGATCTGGATTATAGAGGAAGGGGACTGGCTGAGGATGGGGAGGGGGGCAAACCCTTGCCTCTACCTCCAGGGAAGAGAATGCATTACCACCCCAACTTGGCTCTGCAGAATGGGTGAGGAATTGGGAAAGTGTGGAAGTAGCAGCGGGGCAGGTGGCATCGTGGTAAATACACAAAACTTGGGGCAGGCTAGGATGGGAACTATGAATATCTAAGAAAGCCTAAAGGGAACATCTGCAAGTGAATTAACCTGTCCTCTAAGAATCCCTTCCCAGAAGCCTGTCCCGGTGGCTGTGGCTGAATTTAGGGAAAGGCAGAGACTCCAGACTTCCAGGCTGGCTGGATAACCAGGGGCTACCTCTAAGGCACCCACCACCCTACGCCCCCTGCTGTGGGCAGCCATCGTTTCAGGGCAGGGATTCTTATAGCCTGGAACCTGGGCCAAATCCAGCACCCAAACTTCAGGGGTGGAGAGAGTAGGTGGGCTACCTTTGTTCCTCCTTCACACCCAGGGTTCCCTGGCTGCAGACTTTGGGCCTTAAATCTGGGTGACCCGGCCCATCAGCTGGATCTGAGGGACCAAATACGTATGAAGTTGAGGTTGGTGGCTGCGGAAAGGATCCCATCCATCTGTGGTTGGTGCAATACCAGGATGGGAGGATGGGGGAGGTTCCACGTCTCCACACATCAATTTCCCACTTTGAGGCATCTCGACAGCACCTGGTAGGACCCACGGAAGGCTTTGGTGTGCTGGGGAGAGGGGGCGGTGCCACAGGGGGCAACCAGGAACCCTCCCCCCACATCCACACAGTCAGCTTTCTATAAATCCAGCAGGACTGAAAGGGGGAAGAACGTGCATCTCGGAAAGCTGAGCATCTCCAGAGCCCTCTGGCTCCAAGCCTCCTCCCACCACTCCACCCTCCGGTCCTAAGCAGTCCACCCACCTCCCTCTGTGGAGCAACCCTGGGAACCTATGAGGGTGCCTGGGAGATGGCTCTACCTTGCATTCTTCAGTGGCTGCGAGAGGCAGTGTCTTTAACTTATATTAGGGTAAGGAGAGACATGCTTTAAGAAACCCCCGGCTCAGTTTGGCAAAATCCTGGCCAGGACGCCCTCCCAGCCCCTCCTATTTCTCCCAAAGCCCGTGGTCAGCGGAGCACCCCTGGTCGTGGCCGGGATCAGTTCACTAGCCTCCATTCCATCTCGGTTTTCTGGCCTCACGGGCGAGGGGCTCACGAGGCGAAGGATAAGTAGAGGCTGGGGGCGCGAAACAGCCCCAGCGCCTCTTCTCTCCCAAGACCCTGGGCTGCGCAGTCGCAGTGGAGGCCGCGCCAGCAGCCCGGCTCCGGAAACTAACGCGTCCGCGCGCGCGCGCGCGCAGTCTCTCCCGGGCTCTGAGTGCCCAGCACTGCGCGTGTCCGTCCCCGCGCCCAGGACGCCCTACTCCCTACTACCGGGGCGCTCCTCGCTTCGGGCATCCTACCTTGTGCCTCGGGATTCCCACGCCCAGCGTGACCCGCACCTTGGATACCCAACGTCCTGTGCATCCTGAGCCTGGACGTCCCACTCTTCTCTGCACCCTGTGCCAGAAAACCCCCGCACCCAGGTTGCCCCACGCCTAGGACACGCCATGTAGCGATCCCCCGGCGTCTTGGAGACCCTACATTCTGCGCACCTAGCACCTGGGGCACCCTGTACTCAGACGTGGATGGCTCTCTTCACCTGTGCCCTCTGCCCTTGCCCTGTGCCCTCCATGTGTGATGTGCCCACTGCTTCAGGCTCTTATGCTGACCGTCCTGGGCGCTGCGCTCCTCCACCCTCCCCTGTCCCCAGTGCTCTGTGTCCTCTGTCTCAGGCCTGGCGCCCTCAGTCATGGGTGTCCTACCTTGGGTTCCTTAGGTCCGGTGTGTGGCGGGGCTGGGGGATGGGTGAGGGGCGCAGACCCAGAACACGTGCGAGGGGGGAGCGGGGCTTGGGGTTGGGGATGAAACACGTTCCTGGATTCAGGAACAACGCTCAGACCTCCACTGCCCAGCAGGCGTCCCCAGCCCGGCTCTTCCTAGAGCCCGCTCAGCACGGGATGTACAACCCTGAGGGTCTTCTCATCATTCGGTTCATGTATTCATTCCTTCCATTTATTCTTCAAACACAGAGGACCCCTGACAGCCTTCAGTGTGGCCGGGTGCTAGGTGCTGAGAATGCCCTAGTGGCCTGGCAGCAGGACTGGAGGCCCTCTCAGGGTGCATCCCCATCCCGTGGGTAAGGCAGCTACAGAAAGCACGATGGAAGTAGCTCTGGAAAGTGAGCAGGGGGCTAGGGTAGTGGATGGTGAATCTGTCCAAGCCTTGAGGGGTGGATGGGTGGGGTTCTGTGTGCCCCTGACTCTCCTGGAAGCTCCCTGTACCCCCATCTTGGGCAGTGACTGAGCCCCGTTCTGTCCTATGCCTTCACTCAAATGAAAAGCCAGGTAAAGTGGTCCCAGAATTGAGCTGGGGGGATATTGCGTGGGCGGGGATTAATTCCAACTGCTGTCTTTGGGTGTGGGGGGAGGTATGCATTCAGTCAACAAGCATGTATTGAGCACCTGCTAGGTGCTGGGGGCACAGCAGTGAACAAGGCGGACAAGCTTCTCTGTTCTTGGGGCTGACATTCCAATCAGGAAGACAGATGAGAAATCAGACAAAAGATACAGGGTGTTAGATGATGATAAGTGCTATGGGTGCCCCGGTCCGGGAAGATCCCACGTGCCGCGGAGCACCTGGGCCCGTGAGCTATGGCCGCTGAGCCTGCGCGTCCGGAGCCTGTGCTCTGCAACGGGAGAGGCCCACGTACCGCAAAAAAAAAGAAAATTAAGGAAGGAAGACAGAAATTTTAGATAGAGGAGGTCAGGAAAGACCTCACTGAGAAGGTGGTATTTGGGTAAAGACCTGAAGAGATGGGAGGAGTCATGGGGAGATCTGGGGGAAGGGGGTTCCAGGCAGAGGGAACAGCCCATGTAAAGGTCCTGAGGCAGAAACATGCTGGGTGTTCAAAGGATCCATGAGAGGGCCTGTGTGGCTGGAGGGAGGGAGTAAGGGCAAAAGGAGGAGGAGGTGAGGGTAGGGAGGTAATGGGCCAGATCGTGCCGGCCTAGTGTGCTTTGGGGAGAACTGATTTTTGCTTGGAGTCAGCTGGGAGCAATGGAAGATTCTGAGCAGAGGAGGTATGTGCCCTGACTTAGATGTTCACAGGTGCCCTCTGGCCCTGGTGGGGGAACAGAGTGTGGGGGTCAAGGGCAGAAGCTGGGGGACCAGGGAGGAGGCGACTGCACTGGTCCAGGTGATCAATACTGGGGTAGGAGCAGGGAGGTGACAGGAGGTGAGCACCGGGTGGATTCTGGGTGTACTTTGAAGGTGGAGCAGATATATGGGAAGTGGGATGCAAGGGAAAGAGGCAGGTTAAAGCCTGTGGCCTGAGCACCTGGAAGGATGGAGACCCTCGAAGGAGGGGTGGTTTTGGAGGTTAGATCCAGGAGTTACATTTGGTTTAATAGATATTCAAGTGGAGGTGTCTGAGTAGGTGACTGAGGAGAGACCCAGGCTGGCTGAGAAGTGGACCGAGTCTCATTTAGTCTTTATTTTTTGGCTTTTTAAAACAGCTTTATTGAGGTATAATTCACATATCATACAATCTACTAGTCTTTTTTTTTTTTTTAATGGTTATCTTTATTGTTTTTTATTTTTTGCTGCACCGCATGCAGGATCTTAGTTCCCTGACCAGGGAAACCTGTGCCCCCTGCAGTGGAAGCATGGAGTCTTAACCACTGGACCACCAGGGAAGTCCCTCATTTACTATTAATGATCTCCCCGTGAGGTAGTTACTTTCTCCCCATGTTACAGAAGGGAAAACTGAGGCTTGCCCAAGTAGTTAAAAAAATTGAAGTCAGCTTCTGAGTAGGACTGCCTGACCCAGGACCTCGCTTGGAGCCGCTGCCCTGCTCCTCAAGTGTTGGTGGTTGCCTGGCTCCCAGCTTCCCTCTGGCTCATCCATTCATCCTCAAACACCAACAGATGGAGGAAGCGAATACTAAGCTCCAGACAGGGCAAGCACTGGGATGAAGCGAATGAGGCACTTCCTGGGCCACAAAACTTAAGAGGATGTCAAAAAAACTCAGCGATCAAGAAAAATAATATTGCAATGCAATATTTAAGAAACCCAAAATTCATGTAAAAAATCCACACTGACCAAAATAATCAACTTTTAAAATAAAGGCAGGGCCTTCCCTGGTGGCGCAGTGGTTGAGAGTCCGCCTGCCGATGCAGGGGACACGGGTTCGTGCCCCGGTCCGGGAAGATCCCACATGCCGCGGAGCGGCTGGGCCCGTGAGCCATGGCCGCTGAGCCTGCGCGTCCGGAGCCTGTGCTCCGCAGCGGGAGAGGCCACACCAGTGAGAGGCCACAGTAGTGAGAGGCCCGCGTACCGCAAAAAAAGAATAAATAAAGGCAGGATCAATATGAGTGCCGTATGGAGCCACATTGGAGCCTGAGGGGAAAGGGAACGTCAGGAAAACTGGTGCTATCTTTTTATTGAAGATTTTGACATTTTGTTCATCATGAATTTTTGCATGAATTTTTTTTTTTTTTAAGTATTGCATTAAAATATGCTTTCTCTTTTTTTGCCTCACCCTGGTCCTGACACTGGTTCCAGGCCCTGTTTTGGAAGCTGAGGGTATGATGGTGAATAAGAAACACAAAGTCACTGTCCTCCTGGAGCTTGCACTTTACTGGGGAGGCTGGTGATTCACTAGTAACAAGAAGAAAATTTCAGAATGTGAACAATTCTATGAAGGAAAAAGCAATGAAGAATCATGAGATGGGATGTGGGTGAGTATGATTTAGGCTAAGGTGGCTGGGAGGGTTGTGCATGTGGAGACATTTGAGCTGAGACCATGTGCAATCTGGGGGAAGGGTGTTCCAAGGAGAGGAAACAGTAAGTGCAAAGGTCCTGTGGTTGGAACAGACAGGACAATTTGAAGAGCAAGAGGGCCAGCTTGGTGGGACCACCAGACACAGCCTGAGAGGCTGTGGGGAGGGTCTGGATTAGATTCTCAGTGACAGAAGGGGCTAAGGGAAGACTATGATCAGGGGGATGGCATGGTCTTATTTGAACATGTAACAGATCATAGGATCAATAAATACAACATAGAATTACCATATGACCCGGCAATTCCACTCTTAAGTAAGTACCTAAAAGAATTGAAAACAGGTACCCAAATAGATACTTGTACACCAGCGTTCACAGCAGCACTATTCACAGAAGTCTGAAGATGGAAACAACCCAAATAAATGTTCATCAATGGTTGATCAGATAAATAAATGTTGTATAATCATTATTCACCCGTAAAAAGGAATGAAGTTCTTATACATGCTACAATGTGGATGAACCTTGAAAACATTATGCTGAGTGAAAAAAAATCAGACCTAAAAGGTCATGTATTGTATGATTCCCTTGATATGAAATGTCCAGAACCGGCAAATCCATAGAGACAGAAAGCAGATTGGCGATCGCAAGGGGCTGGCGGAGGGGGGAGGGCAAGTTACTGCCACTGGATACAGAGTTGCCTTTTGGGAGGATGAAAATGCCTTGGAACTAGATAGAGGTGATGGTTGTACAACGTTATAACATTGTGAATATACTAAATGCTACTGAATAGTTCGCTTTAAGATGGTTAGTGGTTAATTTTGTGTTTTGTGAATTTTACCTCAATTAAAACAAAATTATAGAGAGGATTTGAGAGGGAGCCAGGAGACTGGGGTGATGGATTTCACAGTCAATGCAGGTGAGGGCGATGGAGGCCTGGAACAGGATGCTGGGGAGAAGTGGTCAGATTTGAGGCATAGGGTCAGAGCCAACAGGACGCCCTCCCTCCATGCACACCCCTCCCCCATCAGGACTACTCAAATGTCACCTCTTTTTTTTTTTTAAGATGTTGGGGGTAGGAGTTTATTAATTTATTTTTGCTGTGTTGGGTCTTCGTTTCTGTGCGAGGGCTTTCTCTAGTTGTGGCAAGCGGGGGCCACGCTTCATCGCGGTGTGCGGGCCTCTCACTATCGCGGCCTCTCTTGTTGCGGAGCACAGGCTCCAGACGCGCAGGCTCAGTAGTTGTGGCTAACGGGCCCAGTTGCCCCGAGGCATGTGGGATCCTCCTAGACCAGGGCTCGAACCCATGTCCCCTGCATTGGCAAGCAGATTCTCAACCACTGCGCTACCAGGGAAGGGAAGCCCTCAAATGTCACCTCTCGATCACGCTATTGAAAACTGCAAACACTCCACCATCCTCACTCCCGTAAGGCAAGAGTCCAGGAAGCCTCCCCCGTCCTGTCTGACCAACATTAGGCAGGCAGCAATGGTGGTCCATTCCCACCAACTGGGAGGGGAGGCCAGTTGGGCTGCGCTTCCCTCCCCGGCCGCTAGGGGCCGCTGCCCCGCTGCTCTGTGGCCGCCAGGTGAGGAGGCCCCGCCTCTTCTCCACCAGGTGCGCTGGAGGCAAGTCCCAGGGGCCAGGGGAGGAGGGTGAAGGGCGCAGGGCCAGGGGAGGAGTCCGGGGTGAGGGGACGAAGTGCGAGTGAAAGGAGAGAGCTGAGCGTGTCCGACTTGGGGGCTGCTGAAAGGGGGGGAGAAAATAAAGCCATGGGGAGGTTGGAGGAGTCAGGTAAGGAGCAGAAGGCGATGGCTGGCTGAGTGCTTGGGAGAGAGGAGGGGTGAGGAGGGAAAGCTGAGGGGTCTGGCCGAGGGCGGGGGTGGGGGGTGGAGGTGGGGGACTACCGAGGGCGTAGAGCACAGTTGGTGGAGGGAAGACAGGTGAGGAGTCAGGGAGAGTCCTGGAGGTGAAGGACGTGACTGGGGGACATTTTGACAGTGCATGGGCAGCTAGGATAGTTGGGGGGTGGGCCTGGCCTGTGAGAAATTAAGGATCCCAGGGAAGGGGCCCTGCATTTTGCCAGCCATTGCTGGTATAGACTGTGGGGGGGGACGGGCGAGGAGGGTAGTTTCTCAGGCCTTGACCCCTAGGGCCAGCAATGGGGAAGGAGCTTCTGAGGAGTGATGTGTGCATGTCAAGCTCTGCCTAGGAACCCAGCTTGCTTCTGCAACCTGGCAGGAGGGCTCTCTCTCTTCTTCATGCCCCATGCCCCATGGCCAGTATTCACTGTGCATTGAGTTGGGTGGTGGGCAAATGAAGGAGACAGATGCAGTCCTGCTTGACTGGGAACTGGTAAGGAATCCACGATGTGAGGGATGGAAGACAGTTAGGGGCTGTGGGAGAGTTCAACCTGGAAGCGCTACCCAGCCAGGGGGCTCAGAGAAGGTTGCCCTGGGGAAGTGACCTGTAAGCAGACAGCAGGAGCCCACCAGCTGAAGATAGAAGACCCTGGTGGTCTGGGCAGAGAGGAGGTTCTGAGGATGCTGCCAAGAAAAACGCCAGCAGGGCCCAGGCTGCAGTAGGGCAGGAGGAAGGTGAAAAGTGATTCCCGAACTTGCATGAGCCCAGGACAGGGGCCTCAATGCCAGATGCTGACAAGGGAAGAAAACCAGAAATGGGGCAGGTGTGAGGCAGCGAGGAGGGAAGGTGACAGCTGTGGGGAGCTGGATATGCACCCCCTTTTAAGCCGGCAGCCGCTTGGTACTGCTCAGCTTCAGCTGAGAGCTACTACAGGGGAAGTCAGGCTCGGAATTGACAGAATAGACTCTTCAAGAGAGAAGTCAGGGGTTTTGTGCAAAATTCCCTGAGCTTTAACTCTCACAGACTGATCTACTAATTGCTGTCAATTGCTCTGACCCAGCAATTCCATTCTTGGGTTTATTATCAATGGGAATGGGAGCTTCTGCCACCAAAAGTCACATACATGAATGTTCATAGCAGATTCATTCACCATCGCCAGATGCTGGACACCGGCCATGTGACCATCGACTGGCAAATGGAAAATTAATTGGCGTATACTCATTCAATGGAATATGGTGCAGCAATGAAAAAGAACAAAGTATGGGGACTTCCTTGGTGGTCCAGTGGTAAAGAATCCACCTTACAATGCAGGGGATGCAGGTTCCATCCCTGGTGAGGGAATTAAGATCCCACATGCCGCGGGGCAGCTAAGCCCGTGTGCCACAACTACTGAGCTTGGGCGCCTCAACTAGAGCCCGCGTGCCGCAAACTACAGAGCCCACGCACTCTGGAACCCCTGCGCCACAACTACAGAGCCCACACGCCCTGGAGCCTGTGCACCACAACTAGAGAAGAGAAAACCCACATGCCACAACTAGAGAGAAGCCTGCGCACCACAATGAAGAGCCCACACACCACAACGAAAGATCCCACATTGCCTCAACGAAGATCCTGCATGCTGCAACTAAGACCCGATGCAGCCAAAAAGAAAAGAACAAGGTACGAACTCATACACAGCCCTGTGCATGATGCACATGACACAAATAGGGTTCACGGCATGATCACATTCCTGTGACCGTCAAAGATGGGCAGAAGTAATCCGTGGAGTCGGGGGAGCCCAGTGTCTCCTAACTTTGGACCACTGACATTTGGGGCTGGACGATTCTTTGTCGTAGGGGGTATATCCTGTGCATTGGAGGATGTTGAGAAGCATCCCTGGCCTCTCCCCACTAGATGCCAGTAGCATGTGCCTAGTTGAGATAAATGTCCCTTGTGGGACGGCACGATCACCTTCAGGTGAGGACCACTGGGAAATTGATATTTTGAGGCAAGGCACTCACCCAAAAGTGGCCTTGGGGAGCTCTCAAGGGACTGGCAAATTCTATATCTTAAGCTATGGTGGTGATCGGGGTGGAACATATTTTAAAAATTCACAGAACTGTATTTTAGAAGTATGTGCTTCACAGTAAAAGAGTGAACCCTACAACATGAATGACCCTCAAAAACATGATGCTGAGTGAGAAAAGCCAGACACAAAAGGCCACAGATTACATGACTCCGTTTATATCAAATGTCCAGAAGAAGCAAATCCATAGAGACCGAAAACAGATTAGTGGTTGCGGGGGGGTGGGGGTGAAGGGAGGGGGTAATGGAAAGTGGCTGCTAATGGGTCCGGGGTTTCCTTTGGGATGATAGGAATGTTCTGGAATTAGATACTGGTGATAGTTGCACAACACTTGAATATACAAAAATGCACTGAAGTGTACACTTTAAATGGTTAATCTTAGGTGAATTTTCACCTCAAAAAGAAATTATATTTTTAAAAAAAGCATTAACCCAAACAGGCTGAACAGAACTGGTCCCTGGGCCAGCTTGGCCATTTTGCAATGGAGGGAGGGGATGGTAGGAAAGTGAGGTAACAGTTTCTGTCCAGAGAAAGTGCAGAGCCAGGAGCTTTGGGCCTTCTTGGCAAGGGGAGGGCTGCAGCAAAAAGTATGTCTCGGCTCAGGGGAGCAGTCTCTCTTAACCCAACCTGTCAGCCCTGGAAAGAAATTGCAGGCAGGTCAGAGGCCAGCCTGTGAACTGTTGAAGGGAATGCAGAGTTCTGACACGTGGAAGAGAAATGACAACCGCTCAGCTCAGCCTGATGCCACAGAGGGCTGATAAACCCCCACCACAGTACTTGCAGGGTGGTGGGATGTTCTCTGTGTATGGGGGCTCACCCCAGCTCTTCGGCAGCTCACAGAGGAGCAGACTTCCTGAGAGCTCGGCCTGCATTGGAAACAGAGGGCCACTGGGTGACATTTGGACCTATGCGCCCTGTAGGTGGGGCTGGGGGTGGGGGAGGGAACCACCCACTGTGAGCCAGAGGCCAGGGGCCAGAGGCTGGGCTTCCAGGCTCTGAGCCTCCACTGGCTTCAAAAAACTGAATGAATGAAGAGAGAAAGCAAGAAAGCTAAGGGCTCCAGAAGCTGTTGGGACCTGGCTGGTGGGCCAAATGGCGGCCCCCACAAGATATGTCCACCTAGAACCTGGGACTGTGAGCTTATTTGAACACAGTGCCTTTGCAGATATACTTAAGGCTCTTTTTTTTTTTTTTTTTTTTTTTTTGCGCTACGCGGGCCTCTCACCGCTGAGGCCTCTCCCGTCGCGGAGCACAGGCTCCAGACGCGCAGGCTCAGCGGCCAAGGCTCACGGGCCCAGCCGCTCCGCGGCACGTGGGATCTTCCCAGACCGGGGCACGAACCCGTATCCCCTGCATCGGCAGGCGGACTCTCAACCACTGCGCCACCAGGGAAGCCCTAATTAAGGCTCTTTTGATGAGACGATCCTGGTTAGGGTGAGTCCCAAGTCCAATGACAAGTATCCTTAGAAGAGAAGGGGCAAAGACAGAGGAGAAGGCCATGTGAAGACAGAGGCAGAGATTGGAGTGACACAGCCACAAGTCAAGAAGCACCAGAAGCTGGAAGAAGCAAGGAAGGATCTTCCCTTAGAACCTGTGGAGGGAGCACCACCTGGCTGACATCTTGATTTCAACTTTGGTCTTCAGAACAGTGAGAGAATAAATTCCTTATTTTAAGCCACCCCGTTTATGGTCTTTTGTTACAGCAGCCCTAGGGAACTAATACAGGCCCTGATATTCAATTCTCTGAACATTTACGAAGACCCTGGAAGGCCTTGTGGTACAGTGAGGAAGGCAAACATTTGAACAGATCACTCCAATATATATATATATATATATATATATTTGGCCACGCGGTGAGGCTTGCGGGATCTTAGTTCCCCGACCAGGGATTGAACCCAGGCCATGGCAGTGAAAGCGCTGAGTCCTAAACACTGGACCACCAGGGAATTCCTGGGATCACTGTTAATGGAGGAGCACATGGAGGGATGGACGTCCCATGGGGTGGAGGACTGCCTGGGAACTCTGCAGCAGAGGTGACAACAGAGAGCTGGTGACAACACACGCCTATAGAGGACAGCAGGTAATATAAACATGCTGAGCAGCCAGGTCAAGAAGACAACTGCATCAGCAGTGGCACACGTGACCTTCAGTTCAGTGATGGGGGGCAATAAGGAGTGGTGAGGACTGTGGCAAAGAATAATAATAATTGCTAACATTTATCAGCACTTGCTAAGCCCTCTCCTTACACAGTACTAACTCATTTACCCTTGCATCAACTCTAGAGGCAGGTATTATCCCTATTTACCAGGTGGGTTAACTGAGGCATAGAGGCTGTATCACAGTCAGGGCCCTAGGCAGGAAACAAAGGGTGCATTCAAATTGGGTAATTTGATCAGAGTTCAACGAAGGGACGAATTTATAAAGCATGGACAGATGTAGGGAACCACAAGGAATAATGCCACACCTTGGGCTAGTAGAGGGGGGAGGGTTAGCACACTTAGGTCTGAGAGGCAAGGGGAGGGAGCAGTTGCCATAAGCCGGAAACACCACAGGTTGCGTGGATGGGGAAAACCCGTGACCTCAAGTGACAGGGACACAGGTGGTCCACAGAGGCCACAGGGTGAGGGACCAAACTGAGGGACAGATATGTCTCTCACTTCCCCACCACCACCACCACAGGGGTCCTCATGGGCTGAATCCAACTTGAGCCAGAGGACCCAGAAGCCTGTTGGGGTCCACACAGCCCAGCCTCCCAGGAAACCAAGCTAGGTGGAGAAGCCAGGAGAACTGCTTCAGGTGGGCAAGCAGAAGATTCCAGAACAGGAAGGTTGAGTGGTTCCGTCTGGGTCCAGAGTCCCCTTAGCTACTCACCGCATGAGAGCTGGCCAAGCTGTGCTGTCTCCTCGGTGTGGGGCTGCCCTTACTGAGCGCTGCGCCTTGCGCTGGGCGTGTGCCCTCGGCTTCACAGAGGCTGCGTCTTTTGATGGAAAGCCAGGAGCGCAGATTTTTATGCAACAGTTGCCTGATATTTAAAAGGTGGCGACTCATTACAATTCTTAAGAACCTTGCATGGGCCAAGCAAATCACATCCGTGGGCTGGATTGGGCTCTGGGCGTCAAACTCCCAGTTTCAAAAGGTGGACACAGACAGGGCAGGGTATCCAGGTGCGGAAATGTTCAGAGGTAGCCACGCAAAGCATCATGGGTGAGATAGGGACCACCCAGCGGATTTGACTAGAAAGTGCCTGGGTCCCGGGCGGCTGCGGGGTGTTAGGATGAAACTGCGCAGGTGTTTTGGGTCTAGATTGGGAGGGGCCATTAGAGCCACGCTAACGGGTTTCAACTTTGAAGGAGAGAAGCCACTGATGGCTTTTAAACGGCCAAATGACTCAGTCATGCTCGCATCACCCCCCCACCCCAACGCGGGCTGTGCGTCAGGCTTTCTTTGGGGGTGGAAGTACCGTGGATCCATAAATGAGTGGAAGAAATGAAAGAGCGCCCTCCTTTGAGTGTGCTCACAGCTTGGCGGGGAGGGCAGACGCATAAATGATAACGTCAGAACATGATGCGCGGGGTAATGGTGGGTTAGCCCATGTCTGCGTATATTTGACCAACTGCTGTGCGTTCCGCCATGGGGGTGAAGGGACAGGACATGGTACTGCTTTCGAGGAAAGAGGCAATGGATGAGGGAGGAAATAAAAGGAGAGGAAAATCCCAGGTGGTGACAAGAAAATGTAAAAATTAAAAGAAGGTGATTGGGGGAAGGGGCTCAGATCAAGGGGCCCACCGACCCATGTGGCACCACAGGAAGCGGGCAGAAAGACAGGGCATCCTGGCTGGGCCCCAAGCCCCCCCTTGGCCCCTGGGGCCCAGCAGCCTGGCCCGCCTACTCCCAGAGTCGCCCGCATCACACCAAGAACATACCCAGGGCTGACATGGATTCCTGACTCGGAGCCCGAGCAGGGGGAGAGAGGGGACGAAAAACACCCATCTGTTCTCCCTCTGATGTAACGCGATTCTTCACCCAGTGCTTAAACCCGGCGCTTCTCCTCCCATTTCCTCTAGGCAGCCAGCCGCGGTGATGCGATATAAATCGCTGCAAATGGGTTTTCCCAGCCGGTCGCCGTGTTGTTTTAATAATGGTTCATTTTCTGCCCGGGGGAGGAAAATATTCCGTCGAGAAATTGGGGTCTGGGTGATAATTTTGTGTGTGTGTGTATGTGCGCCTGGTGTTCCCCTCACGCCAGAGAAGATTCCAGAACATCCACTGAGACACCAAGTCACCTCTTGGGTTGGGTGATACCCAGAGCATCCCCCTCACCTGAACAAAGGAATTCCTCCAGCAACCTGGGCCCATTTACTGAGCACCTGCTGTGTGTGTGCCATACCTGAGCTAGGTGTAAGGGACATGGTGGTCTCCCAGGCCTGGCCTCCCCAGGCCCACATTCTAGAATGGGGGGAGAGATTGACATTTAAAAATAATTGTGCAGAACTATGGGACTTCCCTGGTGATGCAGTGGTTAAGAATCTGCCTGCCAATGCAGGGGACATGGGTTCTGAGCCCTGGTCCAGGAAGATCCCACATGCCGTGGAGCAACTAAGCCAGTGCGCCACAACTACTTAGACCATGCGCCGCAACTGCTGAGCCCAAGTGCTGCAACTACTGAAGCCTGCGTGCCTAGAGCCTGTGCTCTGCAACAAGAGAAGCTACCGCAATGAGAAGCCACTGCAATGAGAAGCCCGTGCACTGCAATGAAGACCTAATGCAACCAAAAATAAATAAATAAATAATAAAAAAAGCAATAATTTTGCAAAACTATGTAATTACAATCATGGAAACTGTTCAGGAGAGAGCGAGTGTTGTGATGGAATCGATAACGGGATTTTTGGCATAACTAAGGCCCCCACCCACTGAGGAAGAGACCCTTAAGCTGAAACTTGGAGGACAGATGAACAGAGTTGCAGGCGTGAAGGCCATCCAGGTTGGGGGAAATTCCTGGGTAAACATCTTTTGTTTTTGGCCCTGCCACGTGGCATGTGGGATCTTAGTTCCCTGACCAGGGATCAAAACTGTGCCCCCTGCAGTGCTGCAGTGGAAATGCGGAGTCTTAACCACTGGGCCACCAGGAATGTCCCTTGGGCAAACATCTTTTTTTTTGGCTGCGTTGGGTCTTCATTACTGCACACAGCCTTTCTCTAGTTGCGGCACCCAGGCTTCTCATTGTGGTGGCTTCTCTTGTTGTGGAGCATGGGCTCTAGGCGCGTGGGCTTCAGTAGTTGCAGCATGCAGGCTCAGTAGTTGTAGCTCGCGGGCTCTAGAGCACAGTAGTTGTGGTGCACGGGCTTAGCTGCCCTGAGGCATGTGGGATCTTCCCGGACCAGGGATTGAACCCGTGTCCCCTGCATTGGCAGGCAGATTCTTAACCACTGCGCCACCAGGGAAGTCCTCCCCTGGGCAAACATCTTGAGGCTTGAAAGAACATGGTGCAGGCTCAGACCTAGGAGAAAAGTCATGGGGTCCAGTGAGGTGAGGGCTAGGTAGGTGCTGAGGAATGGCGTGTATCAGTGGCCAGAGACTTGGGAGCTTTCACCCTGTTTCTGGGCAGAGAGGTTTTCTCCTGTATTGAGATGTAGCCATGACTGTCCTGTGCATATTCAACCTTTAGTCTCAAGGCCAGTGACGGTCCTTGTTTCGCTGATTTAGAAACAGCAGCTGTGGGAGGCCATGTGGATTGTTAACGTCACCCCCTTATCCCTCCCCATCCCCAACCCTGTTCCTTTCCTTCCTGTAGTGGGTTGAATGGTGACCCCCCCAAAAGATATGTCCACATTCCTACTGCAGAACCTGCAGATGCGAACTTATTTGGAAAGAGGGTCATTGCAGTTATCATTAAATTAAGAATCTTAAAATGAGATCATCCTGGGTTAGGATGAGCTCTAATCCTTAGAAGAGAAGAGAAAGGGAGACACAAACATAGGGGAAAAGGCCATGTGAAGTTGGAGGCAGAGATTGGAGTGATACAGTCACACACCAAGGGACACCTGGAGCCATCAGAAGCTGGTCGGGGCAAAGAATAGATTTTCCCCTAGGGACTCCAGAGGGTTGCCTTGATTTTGGCCTGATGACACTGATTTTGGGTTTCTGGCCTCCAGAACTGTGAGGGAATACATTTCTGCAGGGTTTCTGGTTTTGTTTTGCTTTGGTTTTGTTTTCTGTTGTATTTAAGCCACCCAGATCTGACTATTTGTTACAGCAGCCACAGGAAACTAATACATTCTCGGTCCCCAGCAAAGCATTCCAAGAGATGTCTCTCCTCCCCGGCTCTAGATCCTCTTCTCTGATCCCCTCTCCATCCCACTCCAGTTGGGCTTTTGTCCCTGCCCAGCCAGGGAAAGGGCTCCATCCTGCCAAATTCAAGGATCTTTTCTTAGCCTCCAGGATGGTATGCTTCTTGAGCTCCCCTTCCGCCTCCCCGACTGCCCCTGACCAGTCTCTTCTGCTGATTCCTCCTCATCCCCTGTCCTTAATATTGGACAGAGAGCCATGAGCTTGCCCTCTTCTTTCCTGTGTCTACAATCAGCTCCCTGGTGATCTTGACCAGTTTTGAGGGTTTAAATACCACTTATAGCTGGCAATGTTATCTTCCAATGACAGTTCCAGCTTGGGCCTCTCCACTGCCTTCAGCTGCCCCCCTGGTGTCTCCCCTTGGAAACCCGGTGGGTATGCCCAAGTATCATGTCCGAAACAGAACTCTTGACCCCTCCACTCACCCCACACCTGCACCTCTCCTGTCTTCCCCAGCTCAGTTAATGGCAGCACCACTGTTCTCCATTAGTCTAATGGGTGGAATAATGCTCCCCACCCAATTCATGTTCACCTAGAACCTCAGAATGTGACCTTATTCTTTGCAGATGTCATCAGCCAAGGATCTTGAGATGATAGATATTGGATCTAGGCTGGGCTCTAAATCCAATGATAGGTGTCCTTCTAAGAGGAGGAGAGGACACACAGAGAAGAAGATGGAGGCAGAGATTGGAGCGATGCAGCTACAAGCCGACGAAATCCAAGGATGGCTCACAGCCACCAGCAGCCAGGAGAGAGGCAAGGAAGGATTCTCCCCTACAGCCTTCAGAGGGAACACGGCCCTGCCCACACCTTGATTTTGGACTTCTGGCCGCCAGAACCGTGAGACAATATACTTCTGTTGTCTTAAGCCACCAAGTTTGTGGTAATTTATTACAGTAGCCCTAGGAAATGAACACAGTTGTGTTCTCCAGAATGAGCTCTGAGACACCTTGATTCGAATGCAAGTGATTTACCTGGAAGGCAACCGCAGGAAGCACCGGCAGGGGAGAGGGGAGGGGAGACAAAGGAGGGGGGGCACCCAGCAAAGAGTGTATCCATTTGTAGCTTATACTGGGACACTTAGGGCTTAATTCCCCCCCTGAGACCTGTGGGGCACACACCTCAGAGTCATCTCATGTGAAGGATGAGGGAGCTGGGTTATGTCCATTGGTTGAAGTATGCTAGCAGGGGAATGGATCTTCCAGAATGTCTGGTTACCCCCAGGCAGGTCTGAGCTGCCTCTGCAGCCAGAGAGAGCTGTCAGGCAAAGGGTTGCAGGTGCCGGCGATATGGAGCCATTGGCCTGATGTGCATAGTGCGGGCTCTAAATGGCTCCCATCAATCTCCACCCTTGTGTGGTTCCTTCTCCTTGGGTATGTGTGGGACTCTATGACTTGTTTCTAACCAACAGAATGTGGCTAAGGTGGGAATTCCCTGGTGATCCAGTGGTTAAGACTTTGCCTTCCAATGCAGCGATACGGGTTCCATCCCTGGTCAGGGAACTAAGATCCCACATGCCTCAGAGCCAAAAAACCAAAACTTAAAACAGAAGCAATATTGTAACAAATTCAATAAAGACTTTAAAAATGGGCCACATCAAAAAAAAAAAATCTTAATGAAGGAAAAACAAAAAGAAGGTACCAAAGCTGGTGGGATATCCCTTCCAAGATTAGGTTACAAAAAGTTAGTGACTTCCGTTTTAGGTATCTTCTCACTCTCCCTATCTTTTTTTTTTTTTTTTTGCGGTATGCGGACCTCTCACTGTTGTGGCCTCTCCCGTCGCGGAGCAACAGGCTCCGGACGTGCAGGCCCAACGGCCACGGCTCACGGGCGCAGCCGCTCTGCGGCATGTGGGATCCTCCCGGACCCAGGGCACGAACCCGCGTCCCGTGCATCGTTAGGCGGACTCCCAACCACTGCGCCACCAGGGAAGCCCCTCACTCTCCCTCTCTTGCTCGCTCTGAGGAAAGCCAGCTCTATGTTGTGACCTGCCCTATGGAGAGGCCCACATGGCAAAGAGCTAAAGGAGGCCTCCTCTGACCAATAGCCAGTGAGGGACTGAATCCTGCCAACAGCGAGTGAGCTTGGAAGTGGATCCTCCCCATTCAATCCTTCAGACAAGACCATAGCCCCGGCCGCCATCTTGGTCGCAGCTCTGTGAGAGCTGTGGGACCCCTGTGGGACCTCTGTGAACCAGAGGGACCCAGCTAAGCCACACCTGGATTCCTGAGTCACAGAAACTGTGAAATAATAAGTGCACGTTGTTTTAGGCCACTAGGTTTGGGGATAATTTGTTACATTGTGATTCTGCGTGCCAGAGGGACATGAGGGAAGGCACATAAACACTGACTGGTAAACCACCCACTTGATTGCTCTAGACTTCTCCCTTACTCTCACCTCTTACATCCAGTCCATTAGCAAACTCTGTCAACTCCAACTCTAAAATCTATCTTGAATCCATAGACCTTTCTCCACCTGTACTGCCACCAGCTCATGCCAAGCTATCCTTGTCTCTCACTTTCATCAAAGCCTCTCCTCCCCACCAGTCTCCATCCAGCTGATTTGCTACAGCCAGAGAGGCTTTTGTATTATAAATCAGATCCTGGAACACAGTGGGTGCTCAGTAATGATGGAGTTAAGTTAGGTGTCTAGTCAGGCTATCTGGGTCTCTCATATCCCCCCAATCAGCCCTTTTCCCTTCCTGTACCTACATAAGGAAGGGAATGATATAAGGGGAGAGTTCTTAGTCCACCAGTGCTGAACTTCTGGCCCTGGGGGCAGCTTGCTGGCCTCACATCTTCCTCCATGCACACGCTCAGCCAATGCTGTCCCCCCATGCATGGGACCAATACTCATTAAGCACTTACTGTGCATCTGACTTCTGAGTATCTGATAGGCATGATCTCATTTAATCCTTGAAATGAGCCAGAGAAATCCTGAGAAAGAACAAAGCCAGAGGTATCACATGTCCTGATTTCAAACTATATTACAAAGCAACAGGAATCAAAACAGTATAGTCCTGGCATTAAAAAAAGACACGTAGACCAATGGAACAGAATTGAGAGCCCAGAAATAAACCCATGCATATGTGGTCAACTACTATTTGATAAGGGAGCCAAGAAGAGTCAGTGCAGAAAAGACAGTCTCTTCAATAAATGGTGCTGGGAAAATAGGATATTCACATGCAAAAGAATGAAACTAGACCCTTCTCTTACATCGCTGGTAAAAATGAACTCAAAATGGATTAAAGACTTAATCCTTCACATATACACTACTGCATATAAAATAGGTAACTAATAAGGGCCTATATATAGCATAGGGAACTCTACTTAATACTCTATATTGACCTATATGGGAAAAGAATCTACAAAAGAGTGGATATATGTATAACTCATTCACTTTGCTGTACAGCGGAAACTAACACAACACTGTAAAGCAACTATACTCCAATAAAAATTGTTAAAAAAGACTTAATCCTTGAAATGGCCCTACCAAGGAGGACTGCCATTGTTCCTCATTTTACAGTTAGAGAAACTAAGGCACAGAGCAGCAAAGCCATTTACCTACAGGTGACTCAGCCAGTCCCAGGCAGGACTGGGATTTGGACCCAGGCATTTTCAACACCAGCATTGGGGTCTTCATTGAGACCCATGTGTGAATTCTCTTGCTTACAACCAGAGGGGCATTTCTGAGTGCCCAGGCACCTAAGTGGGTTTACACCCCTTGGTTTTTTTTTTCCTTTCTTTCTTTTTTGTCCGCGCTGTACAGCATGCAGGATCTTAGTTCCCCCACCAGGGATTGAACCACTGCATTGGGAGCACGTGCCCCCTGTATTGGGGAGCACGGAGTCTTAGCCACTGGACCGCTAGGGAAGTTCTACACCCCTTGGTTTTGTCCAGAAGACGGTTCTGTCATGCTGGGCTGCATTGATGAAAGGGCCATTTCTTGCCCTCAGGGAGGTTCCTGGCTTGCTGGGGAGACAAAGGCATCGATAATCTTAAATCCACAGGAATGACAGCAACCACCTAAACCTGCACTGAGGGCACCCTGGGATGTGTTAATTCTGCCTGGGGAGATTCTGGAAGGATGGAAGGACTTTGCAGCATGTGGAGTGATGCCATGCCCATGGGCAGAGGACCCTTGTTATCCATCTTTGTGCCCTGAACCTGCAGAGAGTACTAAACATACCCAGGAGTGGGCAATTTGCTCCAAGTCATGGAGCTGAAAGCCTGAGTGAGCCTCCTGCCTTGTATCCTGCTGTTTTCGACTCTTGCATTCATTTCCTAGGGCTGCCATCACACAGTACCACAAACTGGGGGTTTAAAGTAATGGAAATGTATTGTCTCACAGTTCTGGAGACCAGAAGTCTGAAATCAAGGTGTCGGCACAGCTCCACTCCCTCTGAAGTTTCTAGGGGAGGATCCTTCCCTGCCTCTGCCAGCTTCTGGTGGTTGCTAGCCATCCTTGGTGTTCCCCGGCTTGTAGACACATCACTACAGTCCGTCTCCATCACTACGTGGCGTTCTCCTGTCGTGTATCTGTATCTCTTTTCTTAGAATAATTTATTTATTTATTGGCCGCACCGCGCGTCTTGTGGGATTTTAGTTCCCCAGCCAGGGATTGAACCCGGGCCTTTGGTGGTGAGAGCACGGAGTCCTAACTACTGGACTGCCAGGAATTCCCTAAACTTATAATCCAGTCATATTGGGTTAAGGTCCCACCCTACAGTATGATGTCATCTTAACTAAATACATCAGTAACAACCCTCTTTCCAAATAAAGTCACATTCTGAGGTACTGGTGGTTAGGACCTCAACATATCTTTTTTGGGGGGACATAATTCACCTTGTAACACTCTCCCTCCCTTATAGACTGTCTCTTGTCACCTCTCCCTGGACTGTACAGGGACCCAGTTAAATTCATCCACTTTCCCTTTTTCTTTTTTTTTTATGCTCCCGCACCTGAGCCTCAATCTATACTTTGTTAACGTAAAAAAATATTAATAAACATCTACCCTGGGGCTTCCCTGGTGGTGCAGTGGTTGAGAGTCCGCCTGCCGATGCAGGGGACACGGGTTCGTGCCCCGGTCTGGGAAGATCCCACGTGCCGCGGAGCGGCTGGGTCCGTGAGCCATGGCCGCTGAGCCTGCACGTCCGGAGCCTGTGCTCCGCAACAGAAGAGGACACAACAGTGAGAGGCCTGCGTACCGCCAAAAAAAAAAAACCCATCTACCCTATCCTGAGCATTTTTGGAGATCCAGAAAAATTCAATATTATCATTTGGGAATGCATTGGGCTGCAAGTATCAAAATACCTTAGCTGCAGTGGCTTAAACAAAAAGGTTGCTTTTTCCTCACCAAACAATCTGGATTTTGGTGCCTGGTGCTGTTGGAAACCAGCAGCTAGACGGCATCAAGGCCAGCATCATGGTCACCTAGATATCCCTCTATATCAGTTGTGTGATCCTCACCCCAGCCAGTTGCTGTTTTTATCTCCATTTTATAGATAAAGCAACTGAGGCTCAAATAACATGCTCACCCTTCCCTGAACCCCCCAGCCAACTTCTGCTTGGGTCTCATTGGCCAGAAATGTGTCATTCAGCCACACTTCTGGCCAGTGAGAAGCAAGGGAGGCTAGGTAGCAAGTACAGAGCAAGGCAGATAGTCAATCAACTAGCGAATGCTCTGTTAGCAAAGGAAGAAAGCAAGAGTGTTGGAGGTAATAAGATGTGTCTCCCACAATTCTCCCTGCCTCTAGGTCTAGATCAATTATATTGCATACCCTCTAAGTACTAGGCATTATGTTGTAGACTCACTGTGAATTATTGCTAAAAATAATAACAGTAGCACTTATTTCATGGAATCCTCAACATCTGTGAAGTACATGCTATTATCATCCCATTTTATAGATGAGAAAACTGAGGCTCGGACAGGTCCAGTAGAACCTCATTTATTCATTCATTTTACAAACGGTTATTGAGCATCTATTACGTACCAGGCCATTTGGGCAATGAGAATACAGCAGTGAATAAAACAAATACTGCCCCCTGAAGTATTAGCCCTCAGAAGGGCTTACATTCTACTCAGGGGTGAGGATGAGAAGGAAGGAGAGAAGGTACCCAGAAATAATAGAAACAATATTACTTTGGGAATAACACCTAGTGTGGGCCAGGCACTTTTCTGAAGGTTTTCCATTTACCAAGTTGCTTATCCATCCCAACAGCTGTATGAGGCAGGTTTTATTACTATCCCCATTATATAAATGAGGGAACTGAGGCTCAGAGAAGTTAAATAACATGCCTAAGGTCACACAGCCAGTAACTGTGAAGCCAGGATTTGAACCAAGGCCCTTGGGTTCCAGAGCCTAAGCTAAGTAATATAATGTCAGGCGGCGATAAAACAGGTGATGGTAAACAACTCAGTGATGGTTAAGTGGCTAGGGAAGGTCATTCTGAGGAGGTGACATACTAGCAGAGATGTGACTAAAGGGAGGAGGGAGCTGTGGGGATGGATATCTAGAAGGAACAGCCAGTGGAAGCCCAGAGGTAGGAGCATGCTGGGTGTGTCTGGGGTTCAGTGAGGGGCTGGTGTGGCTGCAGCAACAGGCCTAGGGATTCTTGTACCCACTTTGCACGTATGACCTTTCAGCATCATAAAAGTCTCATGACATAGATTTTTGTAACTATCCTCACTTGACAGATGGGGAAACTGAGGCTCTGAGCAGTTAACCAATCTGCCCTGGGAGACATACGGCTAGAAAGAGGTGAGGCCTGGATCTGAACCCAGGCAGCTTGACTCCATTGCCCAACCCCATGGGAAACAGTAGGGAGCAAGTGCCAGCAGGCTGGGAGGGCTGCCTGGAGGAGGTGGATGTCACCAGGACCTAGAGGGATTGGAGCAGCAGGGAGTGCGGAAGGGAGGGTCCTGTACGAAGACCCTCATGGAACATGGCACCTGAATCCATCCCTGGGGGCAGTTCTTCAAGGATGGATTTCCACGCGCGGCCCTGACTCGGGTTCCCCCAGACAGGCTCTGCCTAAAGAAAAGGCAGCTGCAAGAGCTTCATTAGTGCCTCGGAAGTCCCAGGAGCACCGGGAGGGGGGGGTGGGGGAGAGGGGGGATGAAAAGGGCTGGAGAAGGGAGCCATCCTAATTTTGGCACACCTGGCAGGGGGCACAGGGACACTTAAAAGGAAGGACCTGGGGCCGGCTGGGCAGGCCCCATCATTGTTCCAGCTGGATCTGCCGTCTGGGCTTCAAATGCAAAACCAGAGTAAAGTGGGGTGGTGGCGCCAGTGGCCTCTGCTCCTCCTTTAATAGACCAAAGGACCCTGGCGGCTTAGCTCTTTTTCCTAATTTAAAGATATTTTCAGGCGTTTGAGAGCTCCCCCACGGTGAAGCAGGAAGGTTGGAATGGGGGGAGGGGCGATGAAACTCTCATCGTGCTTGCCAGGGAGGATGGGGAGTAGGCCAGGAGGAGGGGGCACTGAGGGTGGGACCCTTGGGGGGTAAGGAGATCTATAGTGTTCTTGGCGCTCTTCTGCCTCAGTTTCCCCTCTCTGGAACCTCGGCATGCCTCTCCAGAAGGTAGGACATTTGTAGATGTACCCAAACATCCTGCTAAGGAAAGGGGGGCTCTTTGGGGTCAACCCTGGAGGCCCTGAGTTGGGGGACACTGGGGATATTGCCCCATGCCAGCCCCTGGGCAGGGCAGGGTGCCCAGAGAGAGACGGATGGAGTAGGTTTGTTCCCTCTCAGTTTGGCACCCCTGGTGCCAGGACAGGAAGGAGGGTAGGGAGCCAGGCCAATGGGGTGCAGCCACCTCCATGGGGGAGCTCCTTGGCTCGTGTCCACGGGGGTGGCGTGTGGCGGGGTGTGTGTGTGTGTGTGTGTGTGTGTGTGAGGGGGTGTGGGGGGGGTATGTGCACCGGAACCAGGAAAGAGCCAGCGAGGGGCGGGGCTGGAGGGCGGGGTGGAGCCCAGCAACAACTTGTGGGTGGGGGGGGGTGTCCCTTCCCTCCTGTCCAGGCTCCCCTGACTGCCTTTTTCTCCCATTTTCCTTCTCTCTGTCCTTCCCTCGCCCCTCCCACTCCAGCCCGCCTCCCTTCCTGGGCCCCCAGTCCTCCCTCTACCGCCTATCCCTGGCTTGCTCTCCTGCCTCCCTAGGTGCCACCTCGTTGGGCTCCCTTTCTCTTGCCTCCTCCGGGTTCCCAGCCATCACCCGCCCCCAGCCCGCCCTCCTCCCTCTGACTGGCTCCCGCCTCCCCTTAGTTCTCCCAGCCTCCCGGCCCCCTCTTCCCTCCCTCTTTCTCTCTCTCCCCTTCCTTCCTTCACCCCAGCCTCTCTTCCCACATTCCCCAGCCGGAGAGAGGGCCGCACTTCCCCCTCCCCGGGCCGACTTGCTCGGCTTCGCGCCCGCCGCTGGGGCCGCCGCCATCTTGCAGGCTGCCGGGGAGGGAGCCGCGAGCGTGCAATCGAAACAATACATCTTTTATGAAGCGCTCCCCCCCACCCCCCGCCTGGAAATCTTACATTAGCGAGGCATTGATTTCCCCCGGCATAGCGGGGCCTCGCGCGCTCCCCCACCCAGGGGCTCGAGGGCCGGGAGGGACTTGCAGAGCGGAGGGGGTCATCCCGGGGGTGGCGGGTAGTCATCGCTCTGGACCGAGAGCCCTGCAGTTGGGACCCTCCCACCCCCACCCCCAAAGCCCGGGGCTCTGAGGGGCAGCCCCCGCAGGTGGGCTCGCTCGGTCATGGGGGACGCCAGGGACCTGGCAGCTGGCCTCGGGCTTTGGTTCCCAGAAGAAGGGGCTCCTGGGCTTCTAGTAATTCCTGGACTGAGGGAGCCCAACAGAGCCCCTCATCGACCTTGGCATTGGCCAGAAAGGGCTCAGAAGACCCTCGGTTGCCCCTGGAGCCCGCTCTCTGCGGCCAAGCCAACCAAGTCGTCTGGGACACATGCCCGCCTCGAAGAACCCGCCGTGGCTCCTCCTCCCCTCCCAGCCCTGTTTCCTTCCCCTGTTCTCTTTCATCTTGCCACCTCCCTCCCATCCTTTCCAGTTCCCGCCTACCTCCACCTCTCTCTTGCACTCCCGGTGCCCCCCTGCTGATTGCTTCCCCCCACCCCTTCCCTGCTTGCTAATGGCTCGGTGGCTGGCGGCTCCGCGGCTGCTTCCGGGGGAGTTGAGTTTGCAGCCAGAGGAGATGCTGGAGCTATTGGGGGTGGGGGAATTATACACATAAACCTGGGATAATGAAGGTGGTGCAGCCTCAGATCCTAAGCCCACCCCCACCCGCCATCCCTTCCCACTTAAGGACCAGCCAGGGCTTCCAGGCTCTCCTGAGGTCCCATGGCCCCTGTCATCTCTCTGAATGGGCTACACTACACTGGGTATACGGGGTCCAGGCTAGTTCGGGACACCTCTGATATGTCTCCCCACTGGGTCTCAGTTCAATTTGCAGCTTGTCACTTGCCAGCCCTGCAGTCCAGGGGCAAGCAGGGACCAACATAAGGACAGGTGGATTTTCTGGGTCTGAGGACCCCTCCTCCTAGTACCCCACCAGCACCCCGGATCCCCACCTCTCTAGGTGACCTGAGGTCACACTGCCCACAACCTGACATCTTTCATATAATTGAAAAGTCAGACTTGGATTTTCTTGCCCATTCCCCATTTCTGAGCTGTGTGATCTTGGGCAAGTCACTTAACCTCTCAGATTCTGTTCCCTCTAAGTTGAGGACGATAACAACCATCTTCAAATAGAACCTGACTTCACCCACTTCTTCCCACTTCTGTGGCCCCCACCCTGGTCCTGCCCCCATCAGGATTACTTGGATTATCGTGGTTACCTCTGCCTTGGACTCCCTTCTTCTGCCTTCACCCCATCAGGACTGAGTATTCAGGACACTGCAGTCCATTCCCATGACTCTTAGATTCAATCCAAATCCCTCACTCAGCCTTTTCTGGATCCCTCTCCCATTGCTTACTCCACTGAGCCTTTGCACCAGCTGCTCCCCCCTCTGGGAACACCCTTCCCCCTAGATCTCACATGGCTGGTTCCACCTCCTTCTTCAAGCCCCAGCCCCGTGTCACCTCCATGGGATCTTCCCCACCACCTCCAGTTGCTCTCCATCCACCACTTTTCCAGCACTCTCCACCCTCTGATATTGCCTTGTTTTTGTGTTTTCATGTTTTCAGTCTGCCTTACCACTTCCCACTGGAACACAATCTCTTTTTAGACCCTGACTCTGGTTCTCAGTGTGTCCCACAATATCTGGCATCTACTAGATTTTCAAATATGTGTTGAATAAGTGAGTTAAATAAATAAGAATGTTGTGACTGTGTAAGGGTAAGACAGATGTAAAGTCCTTGACATGTCTCAGGTATTCAATAAACCAGAGCACCTGCCTTCTTCATGAGGATGGAACCAGAAAAGGATACTCTGTGGCTATTTGCTCTTGTGGTCACTCCCAGCCCAAAACCTGGGGAGAATATTTGGAGTAGGACATATTCCCCCAGAAGGAAGATATTTGCCATAGGTATATCTGACAAAGGACTCATATCCAGAATATATAAAGAGCACATACAAATCAATAAGAAAAAGAAAACCAAATTGATAAAATGATAGAAGACTGGGACAGTTATCAAAATGGCCAATAAACACATGGAAAAATGCTCAGTGTCATCAATCGTCACAGAAATGTAAATAAAACCACAAGGAAATATCACATTCACCGGAATGGCTAAAATGAAAGACTGCTGATACTAAGTGTTGACAGGATGTGGAGCAACTGGAACTTTGGTGGGAATGTAAAATGATACAGCGACTTTGGAAAACTGGCAGTATTTCCTAAAACTACACATACACCTGCAAACAATTCAAACATCCATCAACAGTAGAGTAAATAAACAAATTGTGAGTAATCCCTACAATGGAATACTACACAACAAAGAAAAAGATCAGTCTAATAATACTTGCAACAGCAAAAATGATTCCCACAGGTTTAATGTAACATGAAAGACACCAGACAAAGAAGAGGACACATGGTATGGCTCCATTTATATGAAGTTCAAGGACAGGCAAAACTAATCTGTGATGACAGAGTCAGATTGGGGAATATTGACTTCCAGGAAAGGGCACGAGGGAACTTTCTGGAAGGATGAACCTGATCTGGGTGGCAGATACACAGGTATATACACAAGTAAATTTCACTGAGCTGAAACTTAAAATCTGAGCACTTTACCTATGCAAATTATACCTCATTCAAAGGGGGTGGGGGGAAGGAAAACAGAGAAGAAAAACGTCCCCTAGAGCTATATGTGGCCCATATGCTGGGTGAATCCTGACACTTCCCTCCTCAGACATTTCGCAACAGTCTTCTAGTGTGGACAAAAGTTGGAAAATTTAAGCAGTGGCCCCAGATACAGGAGGGAGGTCTAAGGGGGGGGAGCGCCCCTCCTCCATGTCCTGGGACTTGGACCTCTAGTCTCTACTGGCCCTGGGGAATGGGTGGTCCAGTCTGAATGCAAGAGGATGCTCTTGAGGTCTCTTTTCTACCCCTCAACCTCTTCCAGCCCAAGCTGTGGGTCCAGGCAATTCCTGAACCAGAAACTGCTATTGAATCTGGTTGCTGTGGCAACGGGGCCCGAGAGGCCCCAGGAACCCACTGCTTTGCCTTGTTGCGTGGGGAGCTTTTCCCCCTTAAAAGTGAAATGGGAGTGTGGAGAGAGGGAACCCCGTTCTTCTGATCTTGAAAAAGATGCTTCTCCCATAAGCTTTGCCACAAACCTCTCCCTGATTTGGAGAGGAGGGTCTGAGTGGAACACAGACAACGGTTAAGAAAGGAGAGGGGAGCATACACCTCTCCCGGGGTTATACCAGCCCCCTCCTAGGTCCCAGAAAAGCCCGAGAAAATATAGTCTTTCTCCAGCTCTGACTTTTCCCGTTTTTTCACTCATTTTTTCCCCGGGAGGTGTGGGGTGGCGGGTAGAAAGAGCACTGCATTTGGAGTCAGAAGGAAGGTCAAGGGTCCAGCAGCCTCACTGTGTGGCCTCAGCTCATTCCTTAACCTTTCTGTTTCCTCTTTCACAAAACCGAATCTATAATTCCTACTTTATAGCGTTATTGTGAGGACTTAAATGGATTAACACGCGAAAAGCGATTAAACAACTTCTAGCACACAACTGTCACTCAATACATCTATTACTGTTTTTATGTTCCAGGTCCTGGGACAATCACTTTTACATGTAATGATGTATGTAACCGTCACGGCAGCTTTGTGGGAGAGCCATGATCATACCCATTTCATGGATTAGGGAACTGATGTTTGAGCTCCCTTGAAGATGAGGGCATTCTCCAGACTCCCAGTAATCCTGGACCCTTGAACCACCCAATCCTTCAGCTGTAAAATGGGCCCGTGGCTCCCCAGTGAGGGTACAGAGAAGGGCTGCTTGCCCTCTGCCTGTATACATTAAGAGAGTCACAGCTGCTTCAGGACATATGTCCCCAAAAGTCACGATGGCTTTCTGATTCTGTCCCTCCCTCTTTTACAATCCATGGGGGATGCGGAGTTGGATAAGGTAGTTTCCGTGTGGCCTTCAAGACCCACTTTCACCCTCCTCCATCTGGCTTGGGGTGCTGGGGTGGATCAGGGGCTCCCTGGTCCTCTGGCTTCAAGTGGGTTCAGCCACCAGGAGGCACTGGTAGGCGATGGAGTATGGGAGGGGAGTGGAGCCAGCTCTGAGCCTGTCCTGCAAACTGGTCACTCCCCTGACCAGAACCACTGCTCCCAGGGGTGGTGATGGCTCCCCAACCTCACAGGGCCCCAGGTTGCATGGATGAGCTTTTCCTACAGCTTCCTTAATCTTTATAACAGACCTCAAGCCATGTACCTAAACTGCAGAGTTTGCTTCCCATGGGGACCCTAACCAAAAAGACTTCTTCCTCTTGAGCTTTCCTCTTACCTATATTTAGGGAGACTTTTTAAATATTTAGCTTTTTTTTTAAAGTTCCACTGTAATTTTATTTTTTAATTTAATTTTATTTTTTAAAAATATTTATTTATTTGTTTGCGCCGGGTCTTAGTTGCGGCAGGTGGGCTCCTTAGTTGAGGCTTGCTGGCTCCTTAGTTGTGGCGTGCAAATTCTTAGTTGCAGCATGCATGTGGGATCTAGTTCCCTGACCAGGGAGTGAACCCGGGCCCCTGGTGTTGGGGTCAAGGGTCCTAACTACTGCGCCACCAGGGAAGTCCCTTTCTTTTTTTCTTATTACAGGCAGGAAGCACACTCAGTGTGTACCAGAAGACAATAAGTTTTGCCCACATTTACGGCCTTGAGGAAATCACTGTTGATCTTTAGGCGTTTATCCTTCTAATCTTTCTCAGGACAGGACTTTGGGTCAGACAGAGCCGGGCCTGAGTCCCAGCCTGATCACTACATGCTGTGAGATCTTGGGCAAGTTTCTTAACTTCTCTGAGCTTCCATTTCCTCCTGTATATATGGGGTTATCATAGTACACGCTTCATTGGATTGCTGGGAGTTACAAATGCCCAGGAGTTGATAGTTCTTAGCTCTTATTACATATAGCAATGTTATAGGTAGTTTTTCAAATACCCATTCAGGCTTTCTATAGATAACAGGATCTCAGCCCTCCTTTTAGTGGCGGAAACAAGTTCTGGTCTCGTTCTGTAGTTCTCAAACCTCACAAGTTTGTTGCTAGGCTGCCATGCTTTTTGAGATCTTATGTAGTTTTTTTTATAGTTTTTCCATTGGCCTCCTCAAAAGTTCAAGCTAATGTTCAAGTCTTTTGAGCATAGGCACCATGCTAGATGCTTGACAAACATAATTTTTTGTAACCCTCATAATAACCCATCTTACAGAAGGAGGAATCCAGGCACAGCTAGTGAGTGGTAGAGGCAGGATTTCTCCCATCTCTTGCTTTCATCACCGTTGGTTTGTCCACCTTGAGTAGCCTCCTATGCTCATTTAACATAACCAATTATTACAGTAGTTATTATTGTGTCTAAATTATGAGTAAATAGGCTATAAGTCAGGGCCACAACCATCAGTTCAATTCAACTCCACAAAAATATACTGACCACATGCCAGACCTTATGATTCTCAAGAAAAGATTAATGGGATCCCCATCTTCTTGGAGCTTATAGACCTTCTTGGTCATGTGCTTTGGTTGATGCGTGGACTTGGTGGCATGTGCTTCATTGCGTAGATACTTTTTCCTTGCATTTAGATGCTCAGTTGAGTTCCAGATGGTTAGAGGTGCCAGTAAAAGGACTGGGGACAATATGGTGGTGCTATTGGTGTTACCTTGTCTAGGAGTCTGGGCAGGTCAGGGGGTGGGGAGAAAGCGAAACTGTGGTCCAGAAGGGTGGGGGCCCAAGCTTTGTCCCCCAAAGGCCTGGATTTGAATCCCAGATTCGTCATTTACTTGTGATGTGACCTCGGACAAGCTTCTTCACTTTTCTGTGCCTCAGTTTCTCCATCTGAAAAGTAGACCCCATGCTAGTGACTGTCTCCCAGAATTGGCATCAGAGCTGAGAAGCTAACTAAAGCTTTTGACAGCCAGCGGCACACAGTAAGCGCTCGGTAGAGGATAGCAGCCACTATTCCAGTGATCCCTCCAGACTCCCTGGGGGAGTGGCTGGATGGAGGACCCAGATTCTGAACGCACAGGGCTGGTGTGGAGGAGTAAAGAGGGAGCTAGGACTCCAGCCCCAGCTTCGGGGGGGGGGGGGCTGCTGAGGACGGGGTGGCGGCGGGGGTGGGTGCTCTGGCCCAACCCCTGCAAGCCGGTTAATCACCTCTCAGGGTCACGGATCTTCATCCAGCCCTCTGTATACTGTTCTCATCTAATCTCTCAGCAGGCGGGCGGGTCTCTAAATCCTCCTTTACTCTCCTTTCCTGCCCTTTCTGGGCAGGGAGGCCCCAGGCAGGGTTTAGCTCGCAGGAATGAAGGCTGGGAACCTGGTATGCTTTGCGGGGGTGGGCTCCTCGCTTCCCCTGTAACACAAGAGGGGCAGTGTGTTGTGTACCCCGGGACATCCCCCTGAGAAGGGCAGGCTGGCACTTCTTCCCCTCTGCCGGCCAGCATGCCAGGACACTGCCCATTTCTCTCCCCCGTCTGGAAATCCACCAATGGATTTGGCTACAAAACCCGGATAAATGGCCCCTCCTGGCCAGGCCAGCCGTGGCCTCCCACCGTCCCCATTGGGGCTGGATGAGGATTTGGGAGCTGGCAAGCTGCACCGCTGCACTGCTTTGCAGGCTGCCTCGCCTGGGGCCTGGCTGGGCTCTGCTGGTATAATTAGGCTTGTCCAAGGCGGGCACCTGGGCTTTCACTGGAGTTGCCAGTGCTTTTCAGGCCCTTGGGCGATGCTGATCATTCAGGGGGCTCCCTGGGTGCCTGGGAGGCCTCAGCTCCCACCTTGGAAGAGAGCTCCAGTTGGGTGATAGGAAAACCAGGAGCTCTGCAGGGCTGCCTGCTCTCATGGGCTGAGTCGAGGGGGAAGTTTGCTTGTGGGAGGCTGGTGGGACGTGCGGTGAGCTAGTCGGGGGCACAGGGGCAGCCTCAGAGAGGCAGCCTGGTGACGTTTTTACAAGCTCTGAAAACAGAGCAGCCTGGATTTGAATTCTGCCTCCATCACTTTCTGCTGGGAGACCCTGAGCAGGTGACCATCGCTCAGGGCCTGTTTCCTCACCTGTTATTTGTCGCCTCCTCTGTTTGGGTCGACACCTGCGTGAGTGAAAGGGCCTGGTTCCGAGTTAGTCAGGAGAGAAGGATATCAGGGGACTTCCCTGGTGGTCCAATGGTTAAGAATCCACCTTCCAATGCAGGGGACGTGGGTTCAATCCCTGGTCGGGGAACCAAGATACCACATGCCACGGGGCAACTAAGCCCCTGCACTCTAGAGCCTGTATGCCGCAACGAAGATTCCTGTGCCACAAATAAGACCCGATGCAGGGCTTCCCTGGTGGTGCAGTGGTTAAGAATCCACCTGCCAATGCAGGGGACAAGGGTTCGAGCCCTGGTCTGGGAAGGTCCCACATGCCGCGGAGCAACTAAGCCCGTGCGGCACAACTACTGAGCCTGAGCTCTAGAGCTCGCGAGCCACAACTACTGAGCCCATGTGCCACAACTACTGAAGCCCGCGTGCCTAGAGTCCGTGCTCTGCAACAAGAGAAGCCATGGCAGTGAGAAGCCCGCGCACCGCAACAAAGAGTAGCCCCCGCTCTCTGCAACTAGAGAAAGTCTGCACCCAGCAACGAAGACCCAACGCAGCCAAAAATAAATAAATAAATAAATAAAATAAATGTATTAAAAAAAAAAGAGAGAGAGAGAAAAGGATATCAACCGGCAGATACCTGAAGGACAATGAGGGGTATGGCGGGTTCCTACCTCCTGGAGGGCTGCAGGCTGGAGCCGACATGAGCATTTGCACTTGCCCTTGCCCAGGTGGCATGGATGGTGTCGGGGGTAAGGTGGGTCTCTGTAGGGGTGGGGGGTTGCCTGTTGGTCCAGGGGGTGGAGAGTCTGGGGAGGCTCCAGTTCACATTTCCCACCCTGGAATACATGATGTAGCTCTGTGGTTTTGTCCGAGTTCAGGGTCAGGCACGAGTGTGCCCTGACCTGGACCTCAGTGGTTGGACTTCCCTGGCACACAGCTGGTGCACACCTGGAGCACACCTTCCAGGCTTCCAGCCACTGGTCCATCTTGGTCCGGCTCAACCAGCGTCAGAGAGACATCAGACACCTGAGTGGGATCACTTTTGCCGATGAAACTCAAAATTGAGAACATGTAAAGAGTGCTCACTTCATGCCAGACACTGACCTAAGCACCTTGCACTCATTAACTCACAACAACCACCAGTGCTGCTGGCCAAGAATTGTGCTTCCTGACCACCTTGTGGGTGAGGTCGTGTGACTAGTTCTAACCAATGAGCTACAGTGAAACTGACACGCAACATTCCCTCTAGAGCATCTAATTGCCTGTGCATGAACTTCCAAAGCTCTTAGTATTTCCTTCCGGTGTGACAGCCAACAATGTTCCAGAGTGTTTCAGAATGTGAATGCTCCACTAGTGACTATGATGAGCAAAGCCTCCCCCCAATGACCCAAAACAGACATGAAACATGAGTGAGAAATAAATTTTGTGATTTTTCAGCCACTGAGAGGTTGGGTTTCTTTGTTTTTGCAGCCTAGCCTAGTTTCTATTAACCATTCAAAATTACATCCCCATTTTACAGATGAGAAAACTGAGACACAGGTTAAGTCACTTGCCCTCAGTCACCCAGCTAGTAAGTGAAGTTTTCAGAGATAGCGTCTAGGCAGTCTGACTCCAGAGACTCTGCTCTTACTTCTAAACTGTCTCTCTGGGTGAGACGGAGTCATTCTGGGGGCCTGGAATGTATGGAAAATTCATAAACCGCGGTGGATCCTGGGTGGGGTTAGTTTCTCCTACCCTGTTTCCTCTGATTGTTTGGTGCTTTTCATTCCTTTCTCTCTTGAGCACTGGCTCTCCTAGAAGGTTTCCATTTATCACATCCTCTGGGGGAGACACAGGAGGCTGGATGAGAGGACTAGGGAAATTTCTCCCCCCCCAATCCTCACTTAGAAAGTTTAATTCATTCAGCTCAGCCTTGACCTTCTGAGGGACCAATCCTCGCAGACGTCCACCCCATTCCCCAGCTCCTCCTACACCCTCATTGTGGTAGCCCCAACCCTTCATCCACTGCTGCCTGTAAGAGCTGGCAATCAGATATTACAAGGGAGAAAAATTCCAAGGCTAGAGAGCAGAGCTCTGAGCTGAGGTTTCAGAAATGTCTTTTCACCTCTTCACCCCAGCCGGCTTCCTTTCCTCTTCCAGGGTCTCTGAGGTCCCCCTGCAGTCCCCAGAGAACCAGAACCATGCCCTCCACCTGCCCTTGGATATTCCCAGGGAAAACTAGCCAAGCAGGGCTCAGGGCACCTTCACGCAAACCTCAGCAACTCCTGTCCTGACCAGTTAACTCGATACTTACTCTACATTAAGTACCAATTGGGCCAATTTTCTGCTGTAATTAAAACCTCTGTAGATGTGTTCCCTGCTCATCAGTGATGAGTTTATTAACCTCCAGCTCTGAAGGAATGTGGGGCAGAGAGGAGAGAAAGACAGAATATGGCTTGCTCTGGAACTGGAAGAGTGGATGCTGGGAGAGGCTGGGTTTGGAACTGTCCTTTCTCCTTGTTTGGCTCTAGGCAGGGGGCAGGCAACTGTGTTTACAAAGTGTCGGCATCTCTGTGCTTGCTGTTTCTGCAGTGGAGACTCAGAAATATCTGTCCCATCACACTGACCTGCTGCAAACCTGGGCCTGCCATATAACTGATAGTCTTTTGAAAGTCACATTTTCTTGATTACTGACAAACAGTGTGTCTGGAACCCGGAAACACAGCCCCTTCTAGCTCAGCAATCTGGGCTTGTTTGTTATGTAGCATAACCTAGGCTGTCCTGACTACTACATATTATATCCCCACTTATAGATGGTGAAACTGAGGTCCAGTTTGCTTACTAATCTAGGAGAAACCGAGGTAGTTCTTGCCGAGGGAGCCCAGATCCTGGAGACAGACCTTCAAGGTTGATAAAGGAAGCCGGCCAGGCTAGTCCCCACAACTGCCCAAAGTGAGAAGTTCATGGCTGCCAATCATAGGGCCTGGAAACTCAATGCCTAGTATACCCCTGGCAGCTCAAGCAATCAGCTCCTGTTCATCAGAGAACATCTGCACATTGGAGCATGATCCAGCCCCAAGAAGCCACTCTTTAATTTTTTTTTTTTTTGCCGAGGCTTGCGGCTTGTGGGATCTTAGTTCCCCAACCAGGAATTGAACCCAGGCCATGGCAGTGAAAGCCCGGAATCCTAACCACTAGGCCACCAGGGAACTCCCTCTTTATTTTTTTTTAATTGGTAGATTTAATTAATTAATTTATTTTTAATATTTATTTATTTGGTTGCACCAGTCTTAGTTGCTGCAGGAGGGCTCCTTAGTTGCCACATGCAAACTCTTAGTTGTGGCATACATTTGGGATCTAGTTCCCTGACCAGGGATCGAACCCGGGCCCCCTGTATTGGGATCATGGAGTCCTATCCACTGCGCCACCAGGGAAGCCCAACAGTAGTTCTTTTGATTGCCTCTATTGCTTTGCCTTTTCCAGAATGTCATATAGTTGGAATCATAGTCTGTAGCCTTTTTGGACTGGCTTCCTTCACTTAGCAACATGCATTTAATTTCCTCCATGTCCTCTTGTAGCTCATTTCTTTTGATCATTGAATACTATTCCATTCTTTATTTATTTATTTTTGGCTGCATTGGGTCTTCGTTGCTGTGCGTGGGCTTTCTCTAGTTGGGGCGAGCGAGGGCTACTCTTTGTGGTGGTGGTGCATGGGCTTTTCATTGTGGTGGCTTCTCTTTGTTGCAGAGCACTGGCTCTAGCCACGTGGGCTCAGTAGTTGTGGCTCACGGGTTCCAGAGTGCAGGCTCAGTAGTTGTGGCACATGGGCTTAGTTTCTCTGCGGCAGGTGGGATCTTCCCGGACTGGGGCTTGAACCCGTGTCCCCTGCATTGGCAGGCAGATTCTTAACCACTGCGCCACCAGGGAAGTCCCCATTCTTTACTTTTAAACATCCGTTTTATCACCAGGGCTCTACATTGTCACCTAATGTGTATTGCTTTGTAGGGAGGACTTCAATCCAAGAAACACCTGGGAAGGAATAACCTCATGAAATAAGAGGGCTGTCTTGGAAGTCTGGAGTGGGGTCCAGTCACCACCATGGCTCAGGATCACGTCCAATTTCTTGCCCTGAATCCTTCTGGCCACCATCTCCACGTTTCACCTTTTTAGGTGTGCTGGAGTGTCTGCTAGCAACTCTGCACTTCTGCGAACTACGTGTCTGAAACTCCGTTGTCAGCAGGGCTTTAGGGAGGAGCCTACAATTAAGAGGCATTCATGCGAGATTTGTCAGCCAGAAGAGAAACAGAAGCCATCGTTGTTCCTGTCCATGGTGAGCAGCAACTCAGGCCTTGGCACATGGCAGTTGTGTGGTTTTTGCTGGCACCTTCTGGGTGTCTTCCTGCAAATCGCCTACTTTGATGTTGAGAGCTGGGAGTTGAGATTATCAGCAATGATTCTCCATAGTTCCTGTACGCTCTGCCCTCTTGGATGCTGGCGGGGCTTTCTCCATCCCTACCAGGAGGTTTGCAGGCTGATTCCCAGAATTAATTCCCTTCCTGTTGAAATACCTAGAGCGGATTCTGTCTTCCTAGCCTGAGCCTACCCAGTGCAATGGGATTATGGGAAGGATGGAATGTCAGGCTACTGATAAGGGAAGATCTCCAGCCTGGCCATATGGACATTCACCTGCTCTCGTCGCTTAGTTCCTGGCCCTTGTCTGGTGTCGCCTGTCCTCTGCCTGTAGCAGCCATCACACCAATGCACAGAAAAGTCTTAGAGTTCCCCATCCCCACCTTTATAGCCTCCTTTATAGGGTCCTTATCTAACCAGTCACTAAATGTTGGGTCTGGGGCTCTCCATCTCTCTCCAGACCACCCCTCCATGCCCATGTGGTTAAGTCATCACTGCTGTTCTCCAAATATTTCTTGTTACCCCCATTCCAGGCAGAATCACATTTCCTGGCCCCCTTGTAATTAAGTGGGGCCACATGATGAGTTCTGGCCAATGAATTTTGAACAGAACTAGTGTGTCGTTTCTGGGTTGGATCATGTCATTACTGTCTCCCTTTCTCTTCTTTTATAAGTCATTGGATTTAGAGCCTGTCCAGATAATCCAAGATGATGACCTCATCTCGAATCCTTAATTACATCTGCAAAGATCTTTTTTTTTTTTTGGCTGCGCCACGCAGCATACCAGAAATCGAACCCATGCCCCCTGCACTGGAAGCACAGAGTCCTAACCACTGGACCGCCAGGGAATTCCCTGCAAAGATCCTTTTTCGAAATATGGTCACATTCACAGGGTCCGGGTATTAGGACATGGACATATCTTTTGGGGGCCACCATTCAACATACTATTATTATCTCCATTTTACAGACAGAGCCCCAGCATCTTGCTGAACATCACACAGCCTGCAAGAGGGGAGGGAAGTACGCAAACTCAGGCAGTCAGTTCGAAAACCTGGGCTCACAACCACCTTTCCTGTTAAAGAGAAAGCAGAACAAAACCCCTGCCCTAATGGACTTTCAATTCTGGTGGAGGAGGTAAAACAAATAAGCAGATAAGTGGATATGTAACATAGCGTCAGAGAGGGCTGTGAAGAGAAATCAGGCAGGGTAAAGAGCATGAGGAAAAGACTCTCTTTAGCTGGTGTGGTCAGGGAAGGCTTCCTGGAGGATGTGACAAGGGAGCAGAAACCCGAATGAAGCATCAGAGGGAGCCACACAGATATGTGGGTGGAGGGGCAATTCAGAGAGACAATAAAGCAATGAGCAAATCAGGAATGGGCCTTTTTCGGCCTTCTCTGTGCCCCCAGCACCACAGCAGCAGCGTCTGGCACCCAGACAGCAGTGGACAAATGTTTGTTGATTGAACAAATGAAAGTGTAAAGCCTTTTCCACAGACCCAAATATCATTTTTTAAACTACTAGAAAACATGATCTAGAGACAAAAGCTCTAGATCAGCACTCGCTGTGCAACAGAACTTTCTGTGATGATGGAGATGGTCACTTTCTGGACTATCCACGAGTAGCCACCATACATGGCCACAGGCAGACGTTGAGCTCTTGAATCATGGCTAGCATGACTGAGGGATTAGGTGTTTCATTTTGTTTAATTCAAATGAATTTAAGTATAAATAGCTACATGTAGCTAGTGGCTACCATACTGGACTCCAGTTCTAGACTGGAGGTTTGCAAACTAAGGCTCCCGGGCCAAATCCAGCGGGTTACTTGGTTTTGTGAATAAAGCTTTATTGGCATGCAAAGATGCCCATTCCTTTACATGTTGTCTACGGCACCATACAAGGGCAGAGCTGAGTCATTGCAACAGAGATTGTGTAGCCTGCAAAGCTGAAAATATTTACTCTGGTCCTTTACAGAAAAGGTTTCCCCACTCCTGTCCTAGACCCTCGTTTGGTCATTCCCATGATGAATACGTTCGCTCTATGATCTTGAGCAAAGGCTTCCTTCCTCTAAGCCTGAGTTTTCTTATCTGTAAAATGGGTGAGTTGTTCCTACCTATTGCACCAGCTTGATGAGCAATTAAAACTGAATGCTGGGCTTCCCTGGTGGCGCAGTGGTTGAGAATCTGCCTGCCAATGCAGGGGACACGGGTTCGAGCCCTGGTCTGGGAAGATCCCACATGCCGCGGAGCAACTGGGCCCGTGAGCCACAATTACTGAGCCTGCGCGTCTGGAGCCTGTGCTCCACAACAAGAGAGGCCGCGATAGTGCGAGGCCCACGCACCGCGATGAAGAGTGGCCCCTGCTTGCCACAACTAGAGAAAGCCGTCGCACAGAAACGAAGACCCAACACAGCCATAAATAAATAACTTAATTATAAAAAAAAAAAAAAATCTTTGGAAAAGAAAAAAAACACTGAATGCTGGGCTTCCCTGGTAGCGCAGTGGTTGAGGGTCCGCCTGCCGATGCAGGGGACACGGGTTCGTGCCCCGGTCCGGGAGGATCCCACATGCCACGGAGCGGCTGGGCCCATGAGCCATGGCCGCTGAGCCTGCGCGTCCGGAGCCTGTGCTCCGCAGTGGGAGAGGCCACAATAGTGAGAGGCCCGCTTACCGCAAAAAAAACAAAAACAAAAACAAAAGCAAAAACAAACTGAGCAAAGGGGCTTTGCAAGAGATACAGCCCCTGTAGGTACCCAGGCTGAGGTTGTGGCATCCACCCCTCCTGGGGGCACCCATGCCTTTCTCAATGCTGCCCCTAATTTTCCTTTCCTCCTCTTCATTTTTTCCTCCCCCATCTCTTCCCAATCCCTCCCTCCTGAGCCTCTATCTTTCCTTCTGTTCTCGCTCCCCATCGTCTCTCTCACTCGCTCCTCCCCTGCTCTCCGCCACTTTCTTGCCCCAGATGCGGGGATGTGAGAAAGTTCTGGCAGAAATTGCAATCTCTTCTCCTCTCATGTGGCTCCTAGATAAGACAGTAAAAATCCGATTTTCAGCAATTTGCTTCATTTGTGAGCTCTCCTGCGTCTCCCCCTCCCGCCCCCCGCCCCCACCCACCCACACCAGCTTAGCAAAATCGCCTGGGCAGGGGGGATATTTTTAACCACTTAGTAGTCAGGGGAGGTTCACAAAAAGTTTTGCAAGAAACTGGTCCTGGGCTGTGCTGCTGCCCGTGTGCTTACTGTGTGAGTGGAGGGGAGCTCAAGGAAGGAGGAAGGGCAGGTTGAAAGGCAATAACCAGGCAAGAAGGGGCACAGGGAGGGAACAGCGTTACCAGAATGAGAGAGAGAGAGAGATGTGGGGAGAGGGTCCGCCAGACGGGAGCTGTTGCTGCAGAGGAAGCCAGTCTGGGGACAAGGCTTCTTGTCTGGAAACAAAAGAGATACCAAAGCATCTTCCCCGGTAGTTTGGGAAGGAACATCTCCTTCCCTAAACCAGAGATGGCGGTGGTGGGGGAAACAATGAACATTTATTGAGCACCTATTATGTGCCTGGCGCATGCTAGGTGCTTTATGTGTATTCCCTCACTGAATCACCGCAATACTCAATAAAGGAAGCAGTTTATTTTATGGGTGAGTATCAGTCAAGGCAAACGTTAGGCTGTTGTAACAACAAGGTCCCCCAGGGCAGGTACCCGTCACTGTCCAAACGTCTGCTATTTGGAAAATGCAGTATTCATCACTACCTGAACTTGCCATCCAGGCTCTTGCCATCTGAACTCAGGAGCTGAGCGGATACGGAGAGCAAGGGAAACATTATCATGGCTTAAAGGACACACAAGGTTATTTCTGACTCACATAGTAGCCATAGCTGGTGCATGGCTTGTATTCCAGAAAGCCAACCACTCTCCCTAGAGCTACAGGCTGTCTTCAAGGATAGCACAGATGGCAGGTGTCTTAGTGTGTTCGGGCTGCTGTAACAGAATCCCACGGACTGCGTGGCTTATAAACAACAGATATTTATTTATCCCAGTTCTGGAGGCTGGAAGTCCAAGATCAAGGTGCCGGCAGATCTGGTGTCTGGTGAGGGCTTCACAGATGGCTGTTTTCTCCCTGTATCCTCACTTGGTAGAAGAGGCCAGGAGCTGTCCGGGGTCTTTCTCATGAGGGCACTAATCCCATTCATGAGGGCTCCACTCTCAGGACTTAATCACCTTCCAAAGGCCCCACCTCCTAATACCATCACATTGAGGATTTGATTTCAACCTCTGAATTTGGGGGGACACACACATTCAGTCTATAGCAGCAGGCCTCCTAAATGTTTTGTCCCTGCATAACAAAGGCCATCAACTTCCCAGCCTGTCATATCTGAATCCTCACCAGTTGCCCACTTGCTAAGGAACTGCCACGTATTTTAGATTCTATTACCAACTTCTGTGTTAGTTACAATATCATTTTGGTTGCTGGAACAGAAACCCAGCATTACATTGGCTCAAATAAGAGATAACTTTATTTAGCGTACACTTAATAATCTAGGTATAAGTAGTCAGGGCTGGAATGATTAGCAACATTGCGGTGGAGGCTCAGGCTCTTTTTGTCTTTTGTTCTACCATCTGTAAGGTGGGCCAAAATGATTCCTCATCACATCCACCTTCCAGCCAGTGGGACGGGAAAGGTCAGGTGGAGGCTCTGCTCTTCCCCTTCAAGGGCGTTGCCCAGAAGGTGCACACATCACGGTTGCTCCTGTGTCATTGGTTAGAATGTCACATGGCCATAGCTTCAAGGAAGGCTGGGAAATGTACTCTTTTTCTTGGATGGCGGTGCACCTAGCTTAAAAATGGACTTGTCCTATTAATACAAAAGACAAGGAAAGTGGGGGCCGAGGTATGGGGAGCGACTGCATAATGGGTGTGAAGTTTCCATTGAGAGTGATGAAAAAGTTCTGGAACTAGACAGTAGTGATGGTTGTACAACATTGTGAATGCACTGATACTTCATTTACTAAAATTTTATGTTATGTATATTTTAGCACAATGAAAAATAATTGCTTACAAAAAAACAAAGTAAGAAAAAAAGACAAGGAAAAGGAATATTAGGAAACAGTCTTTGCCCCAATCAGAAACCTGAGTGAAGAGAGAGAGCAAGCCCTGCAAATGCCAGCAAAAGCATATGCAAAGGCCCTGAGGCTGGCACCCACTTGGTGTGTTTGAGAAACATCAAGGGGGCTGGAGTAAAGTCAGGGAGGACAGTGGTAAGAGATGAGGGCAGGGAGGTGACAGGGGTTTATAGGTCATGGGGAGGAGCCCATATTTCTTCAAAGAGTGATGAGAAGCCAATGGAAGGTTTTGAGCAAGGGAGTGACCAGGTCCAATTTAGGGTTTAAAATAACTATTCAAGCTGCAAAACCTTAGGGTGCTCTTGGCCCCAAGTAGGCTGAAGTTCAGGTTTCCACAGTCCCAGGCTTCCTGGGTATAGATCAAGCCACTCCCATGATCCCCACCTGCCCTCCCTCATCTGTTCTCCCTTCCCCTCTGCAAGCTTTCTGCTTCTCCACTGGCTGTAAGAAGCAGTGGGTAGGAGCTTGGGTTTGAATATCAGTTCCAGCACTCAATAGCTCTGTGATCCTGCGTTATGGACGGAATGTTCTTCCCCCACCATGCATATGTTAAAGTCCCAATCACCAATGTGACTGTATCTGGAGCCCAGGTCTCTATGGAGATAATTAAGGTGAAATGAGGTCATTAAGGGTGGAGGCCTGATAAAATAGGATTAGTGCCCTTTTAAGAAGAGACAGAAGAATGCTCTCTCTTCTCACCATGTGAGGATACAGCAAGAAGGTAATCATCTACAAGCCAGGAAAAGAGCTCTCGCCAGAACCCAAATCAGCCAACAACTTGATCTTGGACTTCTAGCCTCCAGAACTATGAGAAATTTCTGTTGTTTAACTCATACAGCCTATGGTATTTTGTTATGGCAGCCCAAGCAGGCTAATGCACATTGTTTGAGTGACCTAACCTCTCCATACCTCAGTTTCCTCATCAGAAAGATGGGCTTATTAATAGACCATAGGGTATCTTTAGGATCCAAAAGGAAATAAAGGGCTTGAACAGTGTCTAGCACTTACAAAGCTCTCAACAGATGTCAAGTATTAGTCAGGACAGGCTGTGTGTTCCACCCACACTGTGGGTGTCCTGCCCATGTCCCCCTGACATTTGCTGTGCCAGTAATGCCAGCACCTGCAACCTTCTGCCTGAGGGATTTTTCTCAGGAGAAAGCATATGCAAGTAATGCCCTCAGGAGCAGTCTTGGCCAATGAAAGATGAGACTCGGAGGATAAATACACCAGCTCCATCACATCTCAGGTGGGACAACTCTGAGGTGCACTCTTGCAAAGTTTGAGTTCCCAACTCTTAGATTTTTACTCCCTGACAGGCAGGGTCGACACCCCTACTCAGCCTTGAAGAAGTTACAGAAGACAGACCATTGCCCTTCTGCTTCCCCTAAGAATATGGGAGTAAAATCTCTGAGGGGGCAATGAAACAGGAGGGAAGGGGGCAGGGCAAAACCTTTGAAAGAATGATATAGCCTGAGGACATGACACAAACGGATTAGAACCAAATGGGTCCGAGATGGTGGACAAGTCGACTTCCACTAGACCTTGAGCCTCAGCACACGCTCATTGTAACACACCAGCAAGCTAAATGACACACCCACAGGCGCCATGACGGTTCTAAGGTGACCATGAGGATCAAAAAGTGGGCGGTGGCCCAATTCCTGGAAATCCCTGCCCCTTCCGGAAATAGCTGGAATACTCCTCCCACTCATTAGCCTATGAAATTACCCACCAGTGTAAGAACTGAAACCCCATACCCTGGTGCCTTTCTCACCTTCTGAGATGGCCCACGCTCTGTCTGTGGAGTGTGTTTCTCTCTAAATAAATCCACGTCTTACCTATCCAAACAAACAAACAAAAAAAAGAGTTCCCAACTCTAAAACTTCTACCACCAACTGCAAATATTGGGGTCCCCCAAACCACCCTCACTTCTACCACCAATAGCAAGTTTGTGGTTCCCAAGACTACCCTCAGTTTCAATAAGTCTCACTGAAAAGCTCTCATACTCATGGTAATGGTTTATTACAGGAAAAGAATACGGATTAAAATCAGTCAAGTGGGGGGGCAATTCACCAGCAGTCCAGGGGTTAGGACTCCGTGCTTTCATTGTTGAGGACCTGGGTTCAATCCCTGGTCAGGAAACTAAGATCCCACAAGCCACAAGTTTCAGCCTAAAATAAAATAAAAAAATAAAATTAGACAAGGGAAGAGGTGCACGGGGCAGGATCCAGGAGACGCCAAGAGCAAGCATCCACTTGTTCCCATCTGGTGGAGTTGTGCATGCAGTAATAACTTCTCCCAGCAGTGATGTGTGACAACACGCATGGTATACTACCAACCTAGGAAGCTCACTCCAACATTGATGTCCAGAGTTTTGGCTGGGTCTTGGTCACATAGATATGATTGACCACCCATGTGGTTGACCTCAGTCTCCAGCCCCTCCAGAGGTCGAGCTAATACTGGGTGGTCCAAGGCCCCCATCATAAATAACATTGTTACTATCTAGTGTGGCCCAAGGCACCAACCATAAATCACAGTGTTAGCATGGGCTATCTGGCATCACCAAGGCCCCAGATAAACAAAGATACTCTCTCTTTTTTTTTTTAAATGTCAGGCATATTTGTGGGTCTGTTTTGGGGTTCTCTATTCTGTTCATTAGCCTGTCTATCCCCATACAGTTTTTTTTTTTTTTTTGGTTGCGCCAGGTCTTAGTCTTGGCGTGTGGGCTCCTTAGTTGTGACTCACCAGATCCTTAGTTGTGGCGTGCAAACTCTTAGTTGCAGCATGCATGTGGGATCTAGTTCCCTGACTAGGGATTGAACCTGCGTCCCCTGCACTGGAAGGTGGATTCTTAACCACCACACCACCAGGGAAGTCCCAAACAAAGATACTCTTTTTCTTTTTTTTAATAACATCTTTATTGGAGTAAATTGCTTTACAATGTTGTGTTAGTTTTCAAACAAAGATATTCTTATCAAGCAAGACATTCCTAGGGCTTAGAGGTCACCTACCAGGAGCCAAAGGTAAAGGCCAGACCTCTCTTTGAGTGAGGGTAATTCTTTATTGCACAGGTCCACACTCTCTCCCAGAATTCTCCAGTAGAATCGAGCCTAGTTTCCCACAGCAGTAATCTCAATAACATACTCATTCCTGGCTTCTTCATTTCCTCACTCTTCTTCCTGGAATCATTTTCCAAATATACTATTTTCTCTTGAATCCTTGCTTCTAGGGGAACCACTGTTTTAGGCTGAAGAGTGGCCCCCAGATATATGAGTTCCTGATCTCTGGGACCTGGGAATGTGACCTTCTGTGGCAAAAGAGGCTTTGCAGATGGAATTCAGTTAAGGCTCTTGGAATGGGGAGATTATCCTGGATTATCTGGGCGGGCCCCCAGTGCAGTCACAAGTATCCTTATAAGAGGGAAGCAGAGGGAGATGAGACTACAAAAACAGAAGAGGAGAAGATGATGTGATAATGAAGCAGAGAGTTGACGATCCTATGCTGCTGGCTTTGAAGATAGAGGAAGGCTCCATGAGTCAAGGAATGAAAGGGACATGGCTCTAGAAGCTAGAAAAGGCCAGAAAACAGATTCTCCCCTAGAGCCTCCGGAAGGAGCAGGGTCCTGCTAACACCTTAGTTTCAGCCCAGTGAAACCAATCTCAGGGTTCTGACATCCAGAACTGTAAGAGAATAAATGTTTATTGTGTTAAGCCATCAAGTCTGCGGTGATTTGTTACAGTCCCCATGGAATACTAATATGCCGACTGAGACACTAGGTTATGCTGCTGTAACAAATAACCCCAACATCTCAGTGACTTAAAAGTTTATTTCTTGTTCACGCTACATAACAATTTGGGGTCACCTGGGGTCATCCTCATGGCAGGACCCAGGCTGATGAGGCAGCAACTATCTGGAATGTTCCTAGTCACTGCCGCAGAGAAAGAGAGCAAAGTATCTTGCATCGGCCATTAAAAGCTCCAGCCTGGCAGTGACATCATCACTTCTGCTTGCAGCTGATTGGCCAGAATTCATCACATGGCTCCAGCCAATCACAGAGGACCAGGAAGTGTCACCCATCATGCGCTGAAAAGGTGGAGAGCTGGGAATATTTAGTGGTCAACATCAGTGACCCCCAGAGGTGGATATTACTAGAGTTAACAGGATGCTAAGATGGTCATTTTCACTGAGTCCCCAAAATAAGTAGACGCAGAACAGCGGGAGGTGCCAGACCACAGTGAAGATTTCTAAAGTTGATGGATCACTATGGGTTTCACGACTCTCGCCTTGACGGATCTGAATAGTTTGGGGAAGGCAGGTTTGAGAGGATTTTATGAGGAGGATTTCTTCAGAGGGGGCTGTGCTGTAAGCCTCATGCTCTCCTCCTCAAGAGAAAGGGGGCCTCTATTTTAAATATAGCAGTGTGAGGGGACTTCCATGGTGGTCCAGTGGTTAAGACTCCACGCTCCCAATGCAGGGGGCCCGGGTTCGATCCCTGGTCAGGGAACTAGATCCCACATGCATGCCGAAACTAAGAGTCCGCATGCCACAACTAAAAAAAAAAAAAAGATCCCGCACACTGCAAATAAAAGATCCCAAGTGCTGCAACGAAGATCCCGCATGCCGCAAATAAGACCCCTGCACAACCAAATAAATAAATATAGCAGTGTGTAAGATAACCGACAAGGACCTACTGTATAGCACAGGGAACTCTGCCCAATATTCTGTAATAACATAAATGGGAAAAGAAGTTGAAAAAGAATAGATACATGTATATGTATAGCTGAATCACTTTGCTGTACACCTGAAAATAACACAACATTGTTAATCAACTATACGCCAATATAAAATAAAAATAAAAAGGAGAAAGGAGGCAGGCAAGGGAAGGAAGGACATCCAACCGGATGGCCTGGAGAATCTGCTGTGGGTCTCCTGGACTTTGGGGACCTCATGACCTGTGGAAGGCAGGAGAAAGGGCCTGGTGACTGCTCTGCTGGATCAAAATATGGGGTACTTTCAGTAGGGTTCCCTGTAGGAGGTGTTGGGACTCCAACTGCAAGTATATGACTGGTTTCAATGGGGAGAGAGTCAGAGCCTGAGCAGACAGCAAGTCCCAAGGGAATGGCAGGGGCCAGGTCAGATGGTTCCTTCAAAGTATATACAAGAGAAAGTCTCCACTCTGAACACCTGCTATCGGTTCTGAAAGGCAGTGTCATCTGACAGCAGAACCAGTTTAAGAAGAACCATCTGACCCATGGTTTCCCGGGGCTGTCATAACAAAGCACCACAAACTTCGAGGCTTAAAACGATAGGAATTTATCCTCTCACAGTTCTGGAGGCCAGAATGTGAAATCAAGGTGTCTGGCCAGGACATGCTTCCTCTGAAGGTTCTAGGGAAGAATCTTTTCTTGCATCTTCCAGCTTTTAGTGACTCCGGGCTTTCGTTGGCTTGTGGCTGCGTCACTCCAATCTCCGCCTCCGTCTTCACATGGACTTCTCCGTGTGTGTCTATGTTTTCTTCTCTTTTGTCTCTTATAAGGATGCTTGTCATTGGATTTAAGCCCACCCGGATAATCCAGGATGATCTTAAGATTCTTAATTACGTCTGCAAAGACCCTTTTTTCAAATAAGCTCATAGTCAGAGGTTCTGGGGGTTAGGGCATGGGCACATCCTTTTGGGGACCACCATTCCACCCCCTACACTCCCCTTCCCTCCCCAAGCTCAGATCCTGGGTCTTGACAAAGACTCTCTCCTTGACCCAAATTTGCTCAGGCTCCTGTGGGTAATCTTTTTGGCGATGCCTCAACCTTGGGCTTCTCTGGGTCCTTCCTTGTAGAATCTAGTTTTAGCAAGAAACCAACTAAGTCAGGGGAGCCAGAATCCCCCCTACCCCTGATGTTTCCTCTTAGTAATTTTCCATCCACTGCCTCAACACCCTGCTCCTTGGCTGCAAATCCCCACATGCTCATCCTGCATTCAGAACTGAGCCCCCTTCTATACTTTTTTTTTAATGGTATTATTTTTTTACAAATTTATTGATTGATTGATTTTTGGCTGCGTTGGGTCTTCGTTGCTCCGCGTGGGATTTCTCTAGTTGTGGTGAGCGGGGGCTACTCTTTGCTGCGGTGCATGGGCTTCTCATTGTGGTGGCTTCTCTTGTTGCGGAGCACGGGCTCTAGGAGCACAGGCTTCAGTAGTTGTAGCACGTGGGCTCAGTAGTTGTGGCATGCGGGCTCAGTAGTTGTGGCTCACAGGCTCCAGAGCGCAGGCTCAGTAGTTGTGGCGCACAGGCTTAGTTGCTCTGTGGCATGTGGGATCTTCCACGACCAGCGCTCGAACCCATGTCCCCTGCATTGGCAGGCAGATTCTTAACCACTGCGCCACCAGGGAAGTCCCATAGTTGTTTTAAAAAATAAAAATTTTCTTCACCGCTATAACGTGTGTCAGGCTCTGGTTTTCTTTAATAGTGTGAAAGCAAAGGAGGGACAGCGGAGGTGAGGATGGGCCAGCACCACTCCAGGGACCCCAGAACTTGGCCCTGGGAAGAGGGGAGAATATTTAAGTCTAAACCATGGTCTGGGCTTGGGTCCGGATGTTCTGAATCGTGCCCAAGCTACCTCGTGACCTAAGGTGATCACAGGAGCATCTGTTATCTGAGATGAGCTGGGGTGGGGGGGGGGAGTCAGGAGGGTGAGTTTATCCAATGGGGGCAGGGCAGGGGAGATGCCCCCCCAACAAAGCATGTTAGAGGGGCAGCAAGAAGCCAAAATGGAGTTGCATTTGATCCCACAACGTGAGTAGGCCTGGTGAGTGTTGGTCCATTTCACCATAGAGTCCTCTTAACCTCTAGGATTCTTCTAGGTCTTTTGCTCTACCCCCCCCATACTGACCCCTCTCCACCTGCCCTTCTGCCTTCCCTGGGGTCCCTAAGTCCCCATCCATGCTAGGGCCCTAACTGCCTGCCCTCCGTTCACTCAACAAACACTTAGTGAGCACCTGCTCTGTGGCAGGGGCTGGAGTCGGGGTGAGTGGTGGAGAGGTGCTGAGGAGTATGGAGGAAATGGTGTTGATAAAGAACTTCCCCTGATGGAGCTGACATTTGGGTAGGGGAGAGAGACAAGAGACAAGACAAACTATGAGTAAATATCCTCGGGTATATCCCAGGCCGGTGAGTGCAATGCAGAAAAACAAAGCCGTGATGGGGGTCTGTGGTGGTTGTAAATCTGTGGGGGGTGGGTAGTGTGTATCAGGGAAGACTGTCCTGGAGAGGGGGCATGTGAGGGGACACCTGGAGGAGGTGAGGGAGAAAGCATGTGGATATCAGGGAGAGGATGATCCAGGCAGAGGGAACAGCCTGTGCAAAGGCCCTGAGGCAGGAATGTGCCTGATGAGTTTGGAGAACAGCGAAGTGGCCCATGTGGCAGCAGGGAGGGAGTGAGGGGAGGAGGTGGAGGGAGATGAGGGCAGGGAGGTGATGGGGGCAGAGTGTGCAGGGCCTCGTGGCCTTAGTGAGAACCTGGGGTTTTGCTCTGAGTGAGGAGCTTGGTAGACAGAATAACGGCCCTGCCAAGATGTCCTAATCCCTGGGACCTGTGAATACGTTACCTCGCCTGGCAAAAGGGACTTTGCAAATGTAATTAAGGATCTTCACATGGAGTTATCCTCATTATGGGGTGGGCCCAATCTAACCACACAAGTCCTTAAATGTGGAACAAGGAGGCAGACAGATGGCCAAGAAACACATGAAAAGATGCTCAACATCACTAATATTAGAGAAATGCAAATCACAACTGCAATGAGGTGTCACCTCACACTGGTCAGAATGGCCATCATCAAAAAATCTACAAACGATAAATGCTGGAGAGGGTGTGGCGAAAAGGGAACCCTCTTGCACTGTTGGTGGGAATGTAAATTGATACAGCCACTATGGAGAACAGTATGGAGGTTCCTTAAAAAACTAAAAATAGAGCTACCGTATGACCCAGCAATCCCACTCCCAGGCATATATCCGGAGAAAACCATAGTTCAAAAGGATGCATGCACCCCAATGTTCACTGCGGCACTATTTACAATAGCCAGGACATGGAAGCAACCTAAATGCCCATCGACAGACGAATGGATAAAGAAGACGTGGTACATATATACGATGGAATATTACTCAGCCATAACAAGGAATGAAATAGTGCCATTTGCAGAGATGTGGATGGACCTAGAGATTGTCATACCGAGTGAAGTAAGTCAGAAAGAGAAAAACAAATATCGTAGAATATCGCTTATATGTGGAATCTAGAAAAATGGTAGAGATGAACTTATTTGCAAAGCAGAAATGGAGTCACAGATGTAGAGAACAAGCTTATGGTTACCAAGGGGGGAAGGGGGGTGGGATGAATTGGGAGATTGAGATTGACATATATACACTACTATGTATAAAATGGGTAACTAATGAGAACCTGCTGTACAGCGCAGGGAACTCTACTCAGTGCTCTGTGGTGACCTAAATGGGAAGGAAATCTAAAAAAGAGGGGATAATACAGCAAGAACCTAACACAACATTGTAAAGCAACTGTACTCCAATAAAAATTAATTTAAAAAAAAAAGGAGGCAAGAAAGGGGGGTCAGAGAGATGCCATGTGAAAAGGACCCCCCTTTGCTGGCTTTGAAGATGGAAGGAGGGGCCACGAGCCAATTAGCACAGGTTACCGCTTCAGGTGACAGCCGGGAAGAAAACGGAGACCTCCATCCTACAACTGTAAGGAACTGAATTCCGTCAATAACTGAATGAGCAATTCACAGGATCCTTTCCTAGAGCCTCGCGGTCATTGACACCTAGATTTTAGCCCCTGGAGACCTGAACCAAACCTCCAGAACCTGAGATGATACATGTGTGTTGTTTAAGCCGCTACATTTGTGGGAATTAATGGTGGCAGCGACAGGAAACTCAGCCAAGGTGGGGGCCACGCAGGTTCTGAGCAGAAGACGGACACGACCTGGCTCAGGTGTTCACCCTGGAGGCTGTGAGAGGAGTAGGCTTAAGGGTGAGGGCAGGAGCCGGGGACCAGGCAGAGGCTGCAAGGTCCAGGTGAGCAACGCTGTGCTGAACCAGGTGGGGCCGTGGAGGTGGGGAGAAGTAAAGTCCAAGGTTTGGATGTAAGTGGACATAGAGAGAGAGAGGAACCAAGTCAAGGATGACCCGAGGCTTCTGACCTGGGTTCCTAGAACCCCCAGCCCCCTCCAGCTCCAAGCTCCGCCAGCACCCATCTCCCTCCTGTGTCCCCCCAGCCTCTATCCAGCCTTTTCAGGTGGAGGCCACATGTTGCCGTCTCCTCTGAGGTCTTGATCCTGCCTTGAGGCCTCTCACTCATCGCACATGCTCTCTCCATTTCAAGACAGGAAGTCAGGGGCTTCCTTGGTGGTGCAGTGGTTAAGCATCCGCCTGCCAATGCAGGGGACACGGGTTCAAGCCCTGGTCCGGGAAAATCCCACATGCCGTGGAGCAACTAAGCCCGTGCACCACAACTACCGAGCCTGCACCCTAGAGCCCACAAGCCACAACTACTGAGCCCACGAGCCACAGCTACTGAAGCCCACGCGCCTAGAGCCCGTGCTCCGCAACAAGAGAAGCCACCGCAATGAAAAGCCCGCACACCGCAACGAAGAGTAGCCCCCGCTAGCCGCAACTAGAGAAAGCCCGCGTGCAGCAACAAAGACTCAACGCAGCCAAAAATAAATTAATAAAAAACCAAAAAAGAAAAAATCCTTAAAAAAAAAAAAAAAGACAGGAAGTCAGATGGAGGCTGCAGAGGGACTGGGGGCTGGGACACCCCAGCCCCCAACACGACCGGGAACCTGCTTTCTCCCTCTCATCCAAACCTAGCCAAATCAGTTCCCAGCTCTCCCCCTGCTCGGCGCCCCTCTCTCTCTCCGGAATTTTCGTTCTCTTTTCGGTAACTGAATTATCCCATCTCTGTCTCTCGTTGGGGGCCATCCACCGCGGCGTGGGTGAGGAGGGGCCCGGGTCGCAGTGCAAGATATTAAACCATCAATCGAGATATTAAGCCATCAATCACCTGCCAACGCTGACTCCCTTGAGCTGGGGATCCTCCGCCGAGCTCGGCCCCTCTGTGAGCCCCGGGACCCAGAGGCAGCTCCAAGACAAGACTGGAGGCCTGAGGACCCCATCAAGGTCCAACCTTGGAAGAAGCTCACAGACCTCACCCATCTGGATCCGCAGACAGGCGTCCCGGGTTCAGATCCAGAGCTCTCATCAGCTTGGGCAAGACAATTCATCTCTCAGTTTCAAGTGAGTTTTCGCACCTGAAAAATGGAGATAACATTTTTGACGTCACTGGGGTTCACTGTGAAGGTTAAGTGAGTGAATAAGGAGGCAGATATGATAGTCTTATGTAGGATTTGCTGCTATGACTTTTGTCCTGGTCCTGGCATAGACTGTGGATCATCTACTGGTGATAGAAATGCAAGACTTTTGGCTTTGGGGGAGATTTGATGGGGGTCACATCTGTGTCATCTCACAGCTGGTGCCTCATCCAAGTCAGAATCGGAAAAAAAAAAGGCCCCAGCAGAACCTTAAATATGACTGAGCAACCCACATTGAGAGGGGTGCTCATTTCAGGTAACAAGGTTCAGCACTTCACAGCGGCTGTTCCCTCTGCCTGGCGTGCCCTTCCCCCACATAGCCACGTGACTGACTCCTAGCTGCCTGCTTCAGGACTTCGCTCAAACGTCACCTCCTGAGGTCGCCCAGTTAAAACTGAAGGCAGTGTCCCGGCTTGCTCACACCCCTGCGGGTTTTATTTCTCTCTACAGCACGCACCGCCACCTCAGGTACTGTAGGCCATGCTTGTTGGCTTTGTCTCTCTGCCCCACTGGCGTGTCAGCCCCAGGGCAGGGGTTTATTCATTCACCACCCAGCATAGCACCTGTCATGAAATAAACGACTCAGTAAATATTTGTGGAGTGAATGAATGAATGAATGAATGAATGAATTCCATTTAGCCATTCCCAGAGGGCCCCCAGGGCTGCTCTGGTCTGGGCCTGTCAGCAATCCTGGGTTTTCTGGGGAGTGCCGGGGTGGGATCAGCCGTGTGCAGGGCCCCAGCTAGTCCTCTATCTTCGCGTGGATTGTTTCTTTTTTCATTCATGTGACATTTTAAAGTATGCAGCTCAGTGACATTTAGTACCTTCGTAATGTGCAGCCACCACCTCTATCTAGTTGGAGAACTTTTCATCATCCCCAGAGGAAACCTGTACCCATTAAAGCAGTCATTTCCCAATCTTCCCCTCCCACCCCCCCTACCCCCCAGCCCCTGGCAACCACCAATCTGCTTTCTGTCTCCATGGATTTACTTATTCTGGACATTTCATATAGATGGAATCATACAATATTCACTCTTCTATACCTGGCTTCTTTCACTCAGCATATTTTCAAGTTTCATCCACATTGTAGCATGTGTCAGTACATCATTCCTTTTTACGGCTGAATACTATTCTATTGTACGGATGGACCACGTTTGTTTATCCATTCATCTGTTAATGGACTTTTAGGGTGTTTCCACCTTTATTATGTGGATCTTTAAAAGGCACCCCTTCCTCTGGGCACATGAAAGGTGCGGCAAGGGGAACAGATGGTATCAGCCCTTGCTCACGCTTCTGTCAAGCACTCTTGTGCAGTGAGCAACCTACACAGCTGTTCATGGCAACCCTGTCTGCGTGTTGCATCACCTGAGCAGTCGGGAGGTAGGTGGCACTGTGAAGACCAAGTAATCAGGAGCTGTACCCCCTCAGCTAGGTTTTCAGATGGCCACTCCCCGATCTCTGTGTCCCACTAACCCCTGTGGGAAATCTGCCAGGGAATTAGGCCATGCTGGGTGGTGCCCCAAACCCTCCTTTCCTGTTGCCCCCAGCTATACCTTCCTTGCCCCTCCAGACTCTGGGGACCCTCACCCCCTCTCCCCCTCTGCAGGCCTTTCCACCTAGCCTGGCGTCCCACACCTGGGATTTCTTCCAACCCTCTCTGACTCTCCAGCACAGTGGCTATTTTTATTTTCCCTTCTTATTAAATTTCCAACTTCTGCAAACACCATGGCCCCTGCCCCTCCGCCCCCCCCTTCCCCTTTCCCTCAGAGCGGATTTGATTCACTTGCGTCTTAGTAACAGATTAAAAAAAAAAAACAAAAACTCAGCTGCCACCACACTCTGCTTTCTCGGAGGTTTAGGGAAACTAGAAGGAGGGGGAACTAGGCTGCAGGTTCCCTCTGGGGGTTTAAGTTCGCCCTCCTCCCCACATCCGAGGACTTCTGGACTCTTCCACCATAGCCTGAAGGGGGAGGGGAGGGGCTGGGGAGTGAGGTTGGGTCCCTTGCTAGATTTGGGGGAATTTGATGGCTATCAGGCCTGTGCCTTCCCCCAGTCAGTGCCCTGTCCCAAGGCGGAATCGCAAATTAAAAAAAGAAAACAAAGAAATCCGTATGGCGTTGCCGTCCCTGCCCCGCTCTGGCGTTGCCGTCCCTGCCCCGCTCCCCGAGGAGGGGTGTAGAAGGCCTAGAGTGGGGAGTGTGAGGCTGCCCTGGTGGGGCTCCGAAGTGAGGGCTTTGAAAACCTCCACGCCAGAGCCGGAGTTGCCCCGGCGCTCTCTCCCTTCGGATGGCTGGTGGGGGCCACGGAAGGTTCCAGGTTCCTGGACACCACCTACCCTGGTCTGGCTCTCTCTCACCGCTTTTTCCTCCTCAGGAGATGCTGATCCGCGTCCTCCCCCCCCCCCCCCACCACACACACACCCCGCCTCCCAGAGCTGAGAGCAAATTGCTTCTTCATGCCCCGGGGTGTTTTTCCCCCAAAATTTTTTGTGGCAGTCGCCATGGCAACCAAGAACCCAGCTGCACTTTATTTCCCCGGGATACAGGTGGGGGTGGGGGTGGGGGTGTGGGACGGGGAAACAACTAGGTTGTTTCAGCAGGGACTTTTCTACCCTACTCCTCCCCCCTCTCTTGGTCCCCCGCCCCACCACTGGGCTTGGTCCAGCCTTGGTCCACAGAGGCCAGGCTGCCTGTCTGGGTGGGTTGCTGGGCTGCGGTTCCCCCCGGGGTCCCTCATCAATTTGAGGAAGGTCCTTCATTTGGCCAGAGGGCTAAGGTTAAATAGTGCCCTGGTTCCCAGTGGAATTCCTTTCCCCTTCTTTTTCTCTTCCCTTTTCCTCTCCAATCAACTAATCAGAGCTGGCTGGTATGGTTGTGCGGGTTGGACACTGCACAAGAGGGCACTGAGTGAGCTCAAGCCATGCTGCGAGTGCCCATTTCTCCTTTGCTCAGGGGGACCCTATGGACTTAACCTCTGCCCTGACGTAGCTGACACCGACTCTCGAGTTCACTATTAGGAGAGCCAACTATGTCAATAAAAATTTCCTGTTCTGGTCACATGTCAAAACTGAGGAGGAACGGAAGCCTTGTCAGGAATTTGGGGTTTTGAACAACACAAGCTACAGATCCTTCAGGACCTTAGAGAGCAAACATGGGCAGGAGGAACTTCTAAAAGGGTCAAGGCTGGGGTCAAGGGCTGTAGACTGACTTGGGATGACCAGGGAGGGACCGGGAGTGATTATCAAAATCCCCCAGAGAGGGCTTCCCTGGTGGCGTAGTGGTTGAGAGTCCGCCTGCCGATGCAGGGGATGCCGGTTCGTGCCCCAGACTGGGAAGATCCCACATGCCGCGGAGCGGCTGGTACCGTGAGCCATGGCTGCTGAGCCTGCGCGTAAAAAAAAAAAATCCCCCAGAGAAGTAAAGGAGCAGGTGTGGATTGACTGCTAAATGCACCCGGTTCTAAACCCCCATCATCTTCTCTCTTTGCCTCCTCATTGGGTAGCTCCTCACATCTGGAGGAGGAGCCTATTTCCACACCTCTCGAATCTGGGCTGACCTGCTTTGGCCAATCAAATGCCACAGAAGTACAAGGGCCATTCTGAATCTGGGTCTCAAGAGATGCAGCACGTTTTTACTAGCTGTCTGGAAAAAAAAAAACCTTGCCTCTGTCACGTGACCAAAGCCGGGGCTAGCCTGCTGGAGGATGAGGGACATGGAGCAGAGACCTGTCGGCCCAGCTGAGGCCATCCTAGACCAGCCAAGCCCCAAACGTGTGGAGAGCCCAACATGGGTAAACAGCATGCCTCCCTGGCTCACAGATGCCCACAGACTAATGAATGAGCCCAGCCAAGACCCAAAGAACGGTCCAGCTGACCCATGGAGCCATAATTAATGCTGATTGTCTAAGCCACTGGATTTGGGGATTGTTTGTTACATAGCATAATGGGCAATAGGTAACTGACATGGGGTCTGACTGGCACACATGTGCATTGGGCACAAGTTGCTCCTCCTCAGGAAAGAGCTGGACTCAAATCCTGGGGAACTCTGGTTTTGGTTGCCGTCTTCTTCACTTCCTTATGAATTCTTCGCCGTTCCTTCATTACTTGACATCTTTCTGATTGCGTCCCCTCTCTCTCTCGCTTCCATTTAGCCTCCTGGCTGATCCTCATACTTTCCAAGCTTGTTCCCACTCCCAGGGCCTTTGTACCTGCTGCTCCCCATGCCTGGAACCCTCTTCCCCCAGATCTTCACGTGGGTCCCTCCCTTGCCTCCCTAGGTCTCTGCTCACATGTCCACTCCTCTGAGAGGCCCTTCCTTGCGCAGAAAAGCACGCCGTCTTCTGATCCCTCACCAGCCCTTTCCTTTAATTTTTGTTGTTGTTACTCACAGCTCTTATTGCTACCCGAAATTGTATCCTTCCCTTCCCTGTTTCACTTCCCCATGCACCTCCTGGTCACCTCCCAAGTAAACTACTCAAATCCTTGTCTCAAGGTCAGCCTAACCCAATCTAAGACAGCTAGAGAAGATTTTAGATTTGGAGCAAGCACACCCAGTGGTTCTGGGTACCTTCTGTTGCTCCCACCAGAAGCCACTTCACATCCAGCTGTGTCACATTTAGGGATGCAAAGGTAGACCCGGGGCTTCAGATGGGGGCAAAAGAGCCCTCCAGGAATACATTCGTCATCTGCCTTTCCCCTAATGATTTCACCATCCATGGATGATTGTGTCCCAGATCCATGTTTTCATTACCAGTTGCAAAATAGTGTTATTTCCAGTCTATCGGTGCACTCATTTACACATCTGTCTTCTCCACCGGGCTGGAAACCTCACGTTGCCAGCGACAGAGCCACCGGATACCGAGGAAACATTAGCTAAAAGAATTTGAATTCAGGAGATGGAGCCCGTTGGAAAAGAAAAATGAAACAAATAGGTATTCATCGTTTAGGGCAAAGAAACATGGCACCACTCCTCCTGCTTCCGGGATCAAAGACTGCCCAACTCCAGCCTCCTCTGGACTCCAGGCTTAGCCAAAAGACCCAGGACACAGCCTGGCCCTTGGCCCGTCTCCACCACTAGCATCATCACGTGGATGGACTCAGGAATCGAAGGGGGCTTTGGGGAGAAGATGGTTTGTCTGTAGGTATCAACATTGCTTTCCTTTAAAAAAAATGTTTTTATTTTAAACCTCCTCACAATTCAAACGTTTTTCTTATTATCTTCTGCTGAGGGAAAAAATTAATAACATGGTGCAATATAAAATACTAAATTAAAGGCATTTTGGAACCAGCAATTATTTCATAAGCTTCTCTTTTATTGCTGCGCTAATGTGCCTAATTGCTGTCTTAATGAGGACATTAATTTCTTGCTAATGTGATGTTATTATAGAAATTACAGTCAATCTCTTAAAAAGGGGAAAGTGCTGGAAAGCTGTCCCACGAGGCAGGAGTTCTGGTCACCCTGGGGCTGAGGGCAAACGAGAGGGGAGGAGATGACGCTGGAACCCAGGCTGGGGGCAGGGGCGCACGGGAGCCAAGAAAGGGGGAAGGCAGGGGAGTCTCGCCTGTAGTGAGCAGTCTGGAGAGGCCCTGGTCACAGAACCAGCTGTTGCCATGCCTGGGGACTTGGGAGATGAGACCGAATAGCGGAAAATGTTAGAATAATAGTAAAACCTAAAACATCAGTGGCAGGCACTCTTGGTGTATTTTATATCTTAATCCTTGCAACAACCCTGTGAAATAGCTAGCATCATTATCTCCATTTGATGGATGGGGTAAACCGAAGCACAGAGAGGTTAAGCAACTTACTCAAGGTCACACAGCTAGTAAATAATGGAGATGTGACTTGAATCCAGCTCCTCTGGCTTAAGCACTGAGTTATGCTGCCTCTCGGTCAGTGCCCCACCGCCATCAATGATGTTAATAATCTCAAACATTTATTGAGAGTTTTTTCTGTGCCAGCACTACACCAAGCCCCTCCCACAACAGATCGGGGGGGGGGTTCCTTTCAGAAGAGTGGGAGGTCAAGCCACATCGGCACGCTGCCTGATGCAACAGGAAGGACAAGGCTGGGGGCTGGGGCTGCACGCCCCACAGGAACAGGACATCCACTGTAAGGGGAGAGACCTCCGGGACCAGCGAGGAGAAATTTCTCTGTCCTGAGTTGCACCTTCTGGCAGGGTCCTATGTTGGGTCAGAGTGGGCTCTGAAAGCAGTGGGTCTGGGTTAGAATTCTAGCTTTCCCACCTCTTGTATGACCTTGGGTGTGTAGCTGACCCTCTCTGTGACTCAGTTTCTCATTTATTTATTTATTGGGCTGTGTTGGGTCTTAGTTGCGGCATGTGGGATCTTCGTTGTGGCACGCGAGATCTTTCGTTGTGGCGTGTGGGCTTCTCTCTAGTTGTGGCGTGTGGGCTCTACAGTGCACGGGCTCAGTAGTTGCAACACGTGGGTTTAGTTGCCCTGTGGCATGTGGGATCTTAGTTCCCTGACCAAGGATTGAATCCACGTCCCCTGCATTGGAAGGCAGATTCTTAACCATTGGACCACCAGGGAAGTGCCAGTTTCTCATCTATTGATCAGGGATAACAATGGAACTTGCTTCGGAAGACTGTTTTGAGATTAAGCAAGTTCAAATATTGCATCGGTCAAAGTAAGTACACCCCAGCGGCTGTAACAAGCAATCCCCAAGTCCCAGCGACTTAACACACTCCAGGCTTATTTCTCACTCACATGGCAGGTGACTCTGCTCCACTTGCAAACCCGCCTCCCTGTGACCTGTGGTACCGCCTCCTTCTAGCACCTCAGAACCTTCCATGTGACTCTCTCTGTACAGCCAGGAGGTGACAAAGGCGAAGAGAGCATGAAGAAGGAGGAAAGCGCGGGAAGTTTTGGAGGCCTGAATGTAGAGTGTTTAGAGGCCACTTCCACCAACACTTGACAGAAGCAGATCGGGATGAAGATAAGGAATGAGTGTGAGGGCAAAGCAGCCCAGGTGGGCACCCCAGTGTCTCCCAAAGTTCACCCACTCACCTACATTTTCAGCACACCACCTCGTCAAGCACACAAGCACAGCCTGATGGATTCACCTGGTAAAAACACAACAAGCCATTTTAAAATTCTGAGTTTATTGCTTACATGAACAGTGAAAGGAGGAGAAGCCCCCCTATAGCCTGTATCCCACATTCCAAAAAAAAAAGATAAGAATGAAACAAAAGGATGCTGATTCACTGAGGTTCAAGCCTTTGCTGGCCTGGCCTATGGGAATACGTGCAAAGTCACCCAGGTGCCATGGTGGAGACATGCTCCTTCTTAATGTGTCAAAGTGGCTGGGCCATGGCCCAGATATTTCATCAAACATTATTTGGGATGTTTCTGTGAGGGTGTTTTTTGGATGGAAATTAACATTTAAATCAGATTACCCTTCATAATGTGGGTGGGCCTCAGCCAATCAGTTGAAGGCTTTAAGAGAACAGAGATGATGTTCCCCAACCAAGAAGAAATGCCTCTTCACACTTTTTAAATTTTATTTACAAAATTGACTTGACTTTTTTAAGTTTAAACTAATTCACGCATGAAAGGAACTTTCAGGGCCATGAATAGAAAACCACCATGGGTGGCCACAGATACAAAGTAAGTGTGAAATAAATATAATGAAAGCTAGAGTGTTGTCAAACTCTTCCTAGGGACAGAAAGTGTCCTGGGTCTCCAGAGGCCCTGAGCAGTCATTCTCTTCTATGGGCCTCAGTTTTCTCATCCATAAAGTAGGGGCAATGAGTAGATGCAGACTAGAGAGACAATTTAGAAAGTTCTGCTGTATTAGGGTTCCCCAGAGAAACAGAAGCAACAGGATGTATGAGTGTGTGTGTGTGTGTGTGTGTGTGTGTGTGTGTGTATGGAGAGAGAGAGAGAGAGAGAGAGAGAGAGAGAGAGAGAGGGAGTGAGTTAGTTTATGAAATTGGCTCATGCAATTGTGGAGGCTGGCAAGTCCAAACTCTGTAGGGGAAGCCAGGAGGTTGGAGATTCAGGGAAGAGTTGCAGCTCAAGTCCAAAGGCAGTCTGCTGGCAGAATTCCTTCTTGCTCGGGGAGTGTCAGTCTTTGGTCTCTTAAGGGCTTCAACTGATTGGATGAGGCCCACCCGCATTATGGAGGGTAATCTGATTTCCACAAAGTCCACTGATTTAATCTCATCCAAAAAACACCCTCACAGAAACATCCCAAATAATGTGTGATGAAATATCTGGGCACCATGGCCCAGCCAAGTTGACACATAAAATTAACCATCACATCTGCTCAGCTACAAACTCTGTTATCTATTATGGTGTAGCTATTATGGTCGGTGCTATTTCTATGTCCCCTTGGCTCATATTCTCCTGTGTTTCTGTGCCTGAGGCTTTTATACAAGCAGATGGGGCCTGCAGTCAGGAAGTGATTGGAGCTGCCACTCCCAGAAATGACTGTCGCCAACAGGAGACAGAATTTTGGAGGATAAATACTTCAGCTCCTTCCCCAAGGTGGGATGACTTTGAAGTATGTGCTCTCTGCTGCCTCCTAGAGGTCGCCAGTGGAACTGCACCCCAGTTGCCCACATTGGGAACCCGCTCAACAACACACCCTGTACTGGCTGCCTTCCCTTCCCTGCCTCACTCCCCGTCTCTCCCACCCGTGTTCCTTGGAATCACCTTGCAAATTAAACTTCTTGCACCTAACTGCCTGTCTCAGGGTCTGCTTTGGGGGAACCCAGCCTAAGACCTACAGGATTCCCACTATAAACTCTTTCCCACCACTGTAGCAACGAAGTATAAGTGAGAGAATGAAGTGAATTTCTTTTCTCAGAAAAGCGATACACACTCATGATAAAAGGAAAAGGTATTTGAGCCCTGTCGAATGAGGAGCGTGTCAAATTGAGCCTCCCTCTGTGCTGCTCCCTTCACCTTTTTTTTAAAAAATAAATTTATTTTATTTATTTGTTTGACTGCATTGGGTCTTCGTTTCTGTGCGAGAGCTTTCTCTAGTTGCGGCGAGCGGGGGCCACTCTTCATCGCGGTGCACAGGCCTCTCACTGTCGCGGCCTCTCCTGTTGCGGAGCACAGGCTCCAGATGCGAAGGCTCAGTAGTTGTGGCTCACGGGCCCAGTTGCTCCGCGGCATGTGGGATCTTCCCAGACCAGGGCTCGAACCCCACAGTGTCCCCTGCATTGGCAGGCAGATTCTCAACCACTGCGCCACCAGGGGAGTCCTCCCTTCACCTTGATACAGCCCTGGTAAGGCCTGCTGGGTGTATCCACCCAACATTTTGTATTCACACGCCAACATCTGTATGGACATCCTCTCTTTTCCTTTCATAAATGGGGATCGCTGCAGATGCACTGTTCCACACTTGCTTTTTCTCCAGTTAATTATATACCTTGGACACCCTCCCCAAATTGGCACATTTTTGTTTGCACATATGAGAACCCTTGCCATAATTAATTTAAAAGGGAGAAGACTCTGGCTCATACAGCTGAAAAGCACAATGGTTGTATAACTTCAGGCATGGCTGGATCCAGGCACTCAGATGATGTCACCAGGAGTCCAGTTCTGTCCATCTCTTAAATCATATTACCTGTGTTAGCCTCTCTCTCTCAGTCAAGTTCTCAACAAAGTGGTGACAAGATGGTCCCACTTGTCCTGACTTACATCCTAACAACTTGCTAACCCTAGCAGACAAAAAACATCTGTTTCCCAACAATTGCAGCAAACACCTAAGTGCGTACTCTCGTTCATCCACCTTGGGTCACAGGTCCATCCCTGAACCAATCTGGAGGAATGGAATGTTCTGATTGACCGATCTTGGACCACATGCTTGTTAATAGAAGTGAGGGGACTTCAAGCCTGTCATGGTGTTCCACATTCAAAGTGGTTTAGAGGTGGTTCCTCAAAGGAAAACTGTAGAAAAGGAAAGGGATGCCGGGAAGACAAAAGCATCAGATTTCAATGAGCCTAGACTCAGTGTAGGCTGGTAATTGAAACAGATGGGGCAGTCAGCCCAGAGCATTAGGACCTTGAACAAATGAAGTCTGGACATAACCTCTCTATCTTACTCTTGTCTCTTACATAATGATGTTTACACAGGATACTGTGTAGGAAGATTTGTGCGTATTGTTCAGGACATCAGAGTCAGAGAGAGGGAGGTAGATACTGTGGGGATAGGAATGGAGGAGCTAGGTAAGGACCCAAGGGGCTAGCATGGAGGAGAGGGCTGATGCCACATTAGTCTGGCACTAGCCATGATGCTATAACAAAGAGGCCCCAAAATTCAGTGGCTACAACAAGATGAGAGTTTATTTCTTTTTTTAAAATTTTTATTGGAGTATAGTTGATTTACAATGTTGTGTTAGTTTCTGCTGTACAGCAAAGGGAATCAGTTATACATATACATATAACCACTCTTTTTTAGATTCTTTTCCCATATAGGTCATTACAGAGTATTGGGTAGAGTTCCCTGTGCTATGCAGTAGGTCCTTATTTGTTATCTATTTTATATGTAGTAGTGGGTATATGTCAATCCCAATCTCCTAATTTATCCCCCTACCGCTTTCCCCTCTGGTAACCATAAATTTGTTTTCTACATCTGTGACTCTATTTCTGTTTTGTAAATATAGAAATGATCCCTGAAAGTACAGTCTTTGAGAGGTTATTTCTTACTCATGTAAGCATCAGGGGTTGGTGGTCCAGGGCTAGTGAGACAGCTTTGCCACGCACATCACTTGTGGATTCCCTCTGGGGTTCCCGGGGGGAGCAGGAAAAAGGAAGTAGAGGGCAAAATCTTCCTTCAAAGGACATACCTGGGAGTTGCACAAATCATTTATGCTCACAACACATAGGGTAGAACTTAGTCACATGGCCACACTTACCGATAATTGAGACTTGGAAATATAGTCTCTAACAGGAAAGCCAAGTGCCCAGCTAAAACTCAGGACACTCTAATACTAAAAGGAAAAAGAGGAGAATGGATGCCAGAGGCAACTAGAATTTCACGCTGCTGGGTGGATCTGTTCCATCTGGGAGTGGGATCTGCCACCTGGGACCATTGGCCCCATGTAGAGGGAAAGGGCTATCCCCAGTCTATACCCCATATGCTCTCTCCATGTATGCAAATTATGTAATTACCTTATTTATTATAATTTGTTTCAATATTTACTTGTTTTCATTTTAAAATAACTTATTATTATTTATTTGTTTGTCACTTTATTTATGTATTGACCAGAGCTGAACAGGATAACATGGATAAAATACCTGGCACTTAGTAGGCTCTCATGAAATATGGCAACTACAAAGCCATGGTCTCACCAAACCTGTTTCCTCTTCCTATATACACAGGAGGACTACATTTCCCAACTTCCCCTGTGGCTGGGCTGGGTCATATGGCTGAGTTCTGGCCAATGGGATACAGAGAAAGTAATTGTTCTGCACCAAGGATAAGACCCTCTCATTAAGTGTAAGCTTATCAGCCAGTCAGATGTGAAGGATGCAGGAGAGGACTCTGAACCTCTGCGGGTGGGGAGGAGACACTGTCTCTGTACCTCTATATCCTCATCTATAAAATAGAATAATAACAGCCTCTACCTCATAAGGCTATTTCAAGGATCCAGTGAAATGAATTAATATTTGAAACTTGAAATTAATTCATTTCACTATTCCTTCATCTCACTAGTAGTTGAAAAGTGAAATGAATTCGTCTCAATTAAAGGAATTCGTATTTGAAAAATGCTTAGATTAACAGGGAGTTAAGAGCTATATTGTGTTCAACATATTTTAAAAATATAATTTGATAAACAAGCACCTATATACCTGCAACCCTGGTTAAGAAATAGAACATGACTGATAACTAAGACACTGATGAAATAAATACCTAAATTACACAAATTTGTCATTACTAAATTGTGATAAATGCCTCAGAAGAAAAGAATAGGGAACTAGGAGAATAACCTCAGTGGCTAATTTAGATTGGGAGGGAAGCTGGGAAAAGCGTCTTCAAAAATCTACAAACAATAAATGCTGGAGAGGGTGTGGAGAAAAGGGAACCCTCCTACACTGTTGGTGGAATTGTAAATTGGTACAGCCACTATGGAGAACAGTATGGACATTCCTTAGAAAACTAAAAATAGAACTGCCATATGATCCAGCAATCCCACTCCTGGCCATATGTCTAGAGAAAACCATAATTCGAAAAGATACATACACCCCGATGTTCACTGCAGCACTATTTACAATAGCCAAGACATGGAAGCAACCTAAGTGTCCACTGACAGATGAATGGATAAAGAAGATGTGGCACATATATACAATGGAATATTACTCAGCCATAAAAAGAAGAATGAAATAATGCCATTTTGCAGCAACATGGATGGACCTAGAGTTTGTCATACTGAGTGAAGTAAGTCAGATGGAGAAAGACAAATATATGATATCGCTTATATGTGAAATCTATAAAAAGGGCTACAAATGAACTTATCTACAAAACAGAAATAGAGTCACAGATGTAGAAAACAAACTTGTGGTTACCAGGGGGTAAGGTGGGGGGAGGGATAAACCGGAGTTTGGGATTGACATATACACACTACTACATATAAAATAGATAACTAATAAGGACCTACTGCATAGCACAGGGAGCTCTACCCAATACTCTGTAATGGCCTATATGGGAAAAGAATCTGAAAAAAGAGTGGACGTATGTATATGTATAACTGATTCACTTTACCGTACACTTGAAACTAACACAACATTGTAAATCAACTGTACTCCAATAAAAAAAGAATAAAAAAGACTTTGCATTTGAGCTGAGTTAAGAGGATGTGGAAGTTAGCTGGTGAAGAATGGAGGGTGTAGCCTTCAGAGGAGTGACAATGAGTAGAAGGCCTGGAGATGGGCTAATATGTGGCATATTCAAGGAAAAGGGCCTGAGAGCCACAAGGAGGGGAGAGTGGCTGAGAGCTGGGATGGAAAAGGCCAGCTGAGGCCAAAAGGTTAGTTTGGACTTTATTCTAAAAGCCACAGGGAGTCATAAAGTCCTTTGGTCTGATTTACATTTTAAGAAGATGGCTCTTCCCCTAGCATCCCACACAATGGCAGAGGGAGGGTATATATGATAAAACCACTTCAGAAAACGTTTCATGACATCTACTAAAGCTGAATATTCCCCTCCTTCATTGACCAAGCCATTTTGCTCCTGGATAAATAGCTCCAAACTGGAAACTACCCAAATACCCATCAGAGTAGAATGGACAGATTAACTGTGGTGTAGAAAAGAGCAAACCATTGCTACCTGCACCAACACGGATGGATCTTGCACACTTAATACTGAAAAAAAGAAGCAAATACAAAAGAAGACATATTGTATGATTCCATTTATATGAAGTTCTCGAGCAGGCAAAACTATTCTGTGATGATAGAAACTGGGGTAATGGTTAGCCTTGGACAAGGAGGTAGTGGCTGGAAGGGAACATGTGTTGGGGGGGGGTGCATCTCCTGGGACTGGGAATGTTCTATTCTTGATCCGGTGCTGGTAACACAGGAGTATTCATTTCATGAAGATTTATCAAGCTGTATGCCTATGATACACATGCTTTGCAGTATGTTTTTTGTGCTCCAATAAGAAAGGGTTTTTATCAGTTAAGAAAACAAAAATGGCTATGGTCACTTTAAGGAGGAAGGATGGGGAGGGGCTTCTATTTTCTCACTGAAGCAGAGGGGAAGGTGGAAGGTAGGATACAGGCAGTGCTGGACCTGGCTTGTATGCACCCATCTCTTTCCAACACTGTTCAGTGACATCACATTGGTAGCTTGAAATCAGCCATGGTGGGAGTACTCACACCATGCAAACGGATGGATGCTGCAAAATCAGGGCTTTTTTGATTTTTAATTAAGAGCCAGTTTACCATAGAAAACAAACTTACAGTTACCAAACGGGAAAGAGTGGGGAGAGGGATAAATTTGGAACTTGGAATTAACAGAGTTAAACTAATTTTTTAAAAAAGAGCCACTCACGGGCTTCCCTGGTGGCGCAGTAGTTGAGGGTCTGCCTGCCGATGCAGGGGACACGGGTTCGTGCCCCGGTCCGGGAAGATCCCACATGCCGCGGAGCGGCTGGGTCTGTGAGCCATGGCCGCTGAGCCTGCGCGTCCGGAGCCTGTGCTCTGCAACGGGAGAGGCCACAACAGTGAGAGTCCGGCGTACTGCAAAAAAAAAAAAAAAAAAAAAAAAAGAGCCACTCACTACATCACTGGTTGTAGGTAACAGGACGGGTGTGGCAAGGGCATGCTTTCAACCAACTCTATTTGTGCTCTGTCATGCTAGCCCCTGACAGAAATCTGAGGGCAAAAAGCTGAACAAGACTCAGAGATGGTCCCCACAGAGCTCATAGATTGTTGGGGGAAAGAGACAAATAAATCTACTCAACAAAATAATACTCAGTAGGAGTTCCAGAAGAGTTCTGCTTTGGGTAATTTCTGAGTAGAGTTTTGCAGGATGAATAGGAGCTTTCCACTATAGTGGGAGGGCAGGCCAGGCAGAGGGAAAAGCATGTATAAAGACTTGGAGTTTTTAAAGGGTATGTCAGGTTCTCAGAACTGTAACCAATAATTGTAGTGCAGAGGGTGTGAACTGGTCGAAACCAGCCCACAGATGTGCTTTGTTTTAATAAATGTTTGGATTGATTGCCAAGATCTAAATAGTCAATGATTCTGTATAAAAATCCAGATTTCTGGCTTTTCTACAAAAATCAGAAAATCTGGGGACTTCCCGGGTGGTCCAGTGGTTAAGAATCTGCCTGCCAATGCAGGGGACACGGGTTTGATCCCTGGTCCGGGAAGATCCCACATGCTGCGGAGCAACTAAGCCCGCACACCACAACTACTGAGCCTGTGCTCTAGAGCCCACGTGCTGCAACTACTGAGCCCATGCGTCACAACTACTGAAACCTGTGCACTCTAGAGCCTGTGTGCTGCAACTACTGAGCCCGCATGCTGCAATTACTGAAACCCGTGCACCTAGAGCTTGTGCTCTGCAGTAAGAGAAGCCACTGCAATGAGAAGCCCGCGCACCTCAAAGAAGAGTAGACCCCGCTCGCCACAACTAGAGAAAGCTCTCACGCAGCAATAAAGACCCAGCACAGCCAAAAATAAATAAATACATAAACAAATAAAAGAAAATCTGGGAACTCTGGGCCTGCATTCCCACAAAGCATGAGGGAAATGTGTTCTCCAGTTTTCCCCAGTCCCCACCACTCCCTGTTGTCTCCCAACACTGTGGCCGAGGGCCTGTTACCATTTTACCATCTTGCTCACAGCATTGGCTGCTTTCCCTACAGTAGAGCAAAATCTAGCCATATTCATGACTCCATTTAAAAAGGGAAAATTTTTAAAATCCAGGACAATGTGCTTCTCACCCTCAGCTGGCTTTGCCCCTTGTCTTTCCTTCCCAGTGGCTTCTGTAGATGTTTGAGTTTGCCATCCCTGATGTAGCATCAGGACATAAAGCTGGGTCACAGTGGTTTTATGTGTCAGCTCAGAAGTGTGGATTTTGTCCTTTAGGCTATGGGGAACGATTGAAAAATTTTTATTCAATTATTCAACTAATAGTTTGTAGCAGAAGCCATTGATGCCCAATTCATATCCCTCCGGCCTCACCATTTCAACAGGCTCCTGCTGCCGTCCAGCTGCCGCCGTCTGCAGCGGCTCTTGACCAGAGGGCTTTCTCCAAAGCTTTTGAAGGCTTCTCTGCCCCGAGCATGGTGGGCTGAAAGTGCCAGGCAGTGATCTCCCTACCCCAGGAGCGCCTCTCAACATAACGGGAGTTGGTGGACAAATGGGCCACGCTTCTCACCTCCGGGAAGTGTCCTTCACTACCTCCCAGAGGTCCTTGGCACGGCTGAGCTTCAGTCGCCCACAGCGACTGAGTGACACACCCATCACCAGCTGTTTCCCTTCCCTTCTCCCCCACTGGTGTTTCCTGGGGTCACCTCCTAGATAAACTACTTGCCTTTGAATCATTAGCTCAGACTCTGCTTCTGAGAAACCCAAACTAAAACCTAGTTATTAAGCAGGTGTCCTGTGCTGGAGAACAAAGAAGACAGTTTCTGTTCTTGGGGAACTTACATTGTAGCTGTAGACAAGACAGCCCACAAATAAGGAAATGAGTGATATCTATCGATCTATATGTATATCTATATGTATATCTATATAGGGAATTTTAGGTGGCTACATGAGAAGAGAATAAAAATACAGTAGGGTGCGGTGGTTTTCAAATATGTCCCCCCACACCCATTTCGCCCATGGGTGAAGGTAGTCAAAAGGTATAAACTTCTAGTTATAAGGTAAATAACTCCTGGGGATGGAGTGTCCAGCATGGTGACCATAGTCAACAATAACATATTGTATATTTGAAAGTTGCTAAGAGCGTAGATCTTAAAAGTGCCCCCCCCCAAACACACACACACAAATTGTAACTTGTGTGGTGACGGATGTTCACGGAATTATTTTGGTGGTCATTTTGTAGAATATACAATATCAAATCATTATGCTGTATACCTAAAACTAATACAATATATGTCAATTATATCTCAACTTGAAAATTTAAAAACAAGTAAGTAAATAAAATATGCCCACAATACTTTGACACTCTTCCTTTCAAAAAAATGGAACCCCGGGCTTCCCTGGTGGCGCAGTGGTTGAGAGTCCGCCTGCCGATGCAGGGGACATGGGTTCGTGCCCCGGTCCGGGAGGATCCCACATGCCGCGGAGCAGCTGGGCCCGTGAGCCATGGCCGCTGAGCCTGCGCGTCCGGAGCCTGTGCTCCGCAACGGGAGAGGCCACAACAGTGAGAGGCCCGCGTACTGCAAAAAAAAAAAAAAAAAAAAAAAAAAATGGAGCCCCATCCACCCCTGTACCCCATCTTGAATGTTGGCTAGACTGAGTGACCATCTTCTAATGAATAGAGTGACACAAGTGACAGAACTTCAGCCTCTTTCTTGGATCACTCACTCTGGGGAAAGCCAATCACCATGTTGTGAAGACACTCAAGCAGCCCTTTGGAGACGCCCACGTGGTGAGGAACCCAGGCCTCCTGCCAACAGCCATGTGGATGCGCCATCTTGGAAAAGGATCTTCCAACCTCAGTCCAGCCTTCAGATGACTGCAGTCCCCACCACATCCTGACGACAACCTCATGAGAAACCCTGAGCTCAGATTCCTGGTCTTCAGAGACTGTGAGATGATAAACGTTTGTTGTTTTTAAGCCACTGTGTTTGGAGGTAATTCATCCCAGTAGCAATAGATAATGATGGGTGAATTTGGTGGACAGACACATACACTCAGTCCAGCTCAGAGTATCTACCTAGAAGCAGAACCTGAATGGGGACATAGACGCCTGTAATTGTTTTTGGTGGAGAGAACTCTCAGGAGAGAGAGAGAGTGAGAGAAGCAGGATGTGACAGAGGAAGGGGCTCAGGCAGGATGTGGGTCCAGCTGCAGCCTGATCCCATGGGGTGGGGGGAGCTCCGGAGTGTGAATTGCCCCATATAGTTGTTTCAGCTTGAGGCAAAGGGGCTGGCCCTTAGCAACCCTATATCAGACAGCCATTGGCTGTGGGCTGCACCTGGGGGGAGTAGAAGCCCCCCTGGCATCTCCAGAGAAGGGAGCTTTCACCAGCACAAGACAGTCTTCAGAGGAGGGGCAGGTGAGAACCATTAGCCAGCCAACACTGAAGGAAGAAGTAGATGGGTGTGCTGGCCCAGAAAAGGGAATCTAGTTTGGGTGGGGGCACTAGCAGTGTCTCCAGAAGTGGCCATCGGCCATATATAGCGGGCTTAGCCCCATCATTCGCCTTATTTTTGTTTAGCAAACACTTATCTATCATCTTCAGTGTTCCAGGCACTGTTCTGAGATCTGTACACATTTAAATCTTCACAACCACCTATAAATCAGGCACTGTTGTTACCACCACTCAGGAACACAGTCTCAGGGATCCTCCGCTCACCGCCCGGGGCCCACTGAGCGCTCCCTCCCTCGCCCCACCGCCAGTCACCCGCATCCATCTTGCGGCCCAGTGCCCCCAGCTCTCACCGCCTCCTTCCGGCTCTTAATTGATTCTTAACCTGCGGCCTTGGGGCAGCAGCCGCTTAGAAGGCAGGTGGAAATCATTTCCTACAGGGCCCACCGGTGCTAAGGGCATCTGGGGGGAGCCCCACCCCCAGCTTCTAGCAGTCCTGGGCCCGCAGTCCCTGCCAAGTCCTGTCACATTTATTCTCTGTTCCCCCCCTTACTCTCCTCATCCCAGGGGCTTTGGGGGAGGATGTGGCAAAAAAGAATCCCCCCCAACCCATGCCAAGGAAGGACCAGAGCTTTCTGGGAGTACTGGGTTTGGGCACCCATCCGAGGCCCACCTGTCCCCCCAGCCCAGAGGTGCTCACGGGGGGGTGTGGGGGTGGCGATTCTGTCCCCCAAGGGCAATATGGCCATGTCTGGAGCCATATTTAGTTGTCCCAACTCAAGGAGGGGGGTGTTTCTACCCACGGGTAGTGGGTGGAGGCCAGGGATACTGCTAAACACCCTACAGGGCACGGGAGGGTCCCCGCAGAGAACGATCCGGCCCCGAATGTTAGCAGTGCCAAGGATGAGACTCTACTCCCAGGCTCGGGGTGCAGCCGGCTGGTGGGCCAACAAGACACCAGGGACATTTTGAAGGTCCCCCTGGTGCCTCTAACCTGCAGCGTGGGAAACCAAGTGGAGAGAGTCGGTTTTCAGGCCCCCCTCCGCCTTTCCTCTATGGAGCTCCCATGTCTGTCAGCAAAGGGCCAGGAAAAATCTGTGGGTGGAAACAGCCTCACAGATCCCAGCCGGCGTCTCCTTCCACCTCCCTGGTCCCGGCACCTCCCTGGGCGCAGAGGACTCCGCAGTGGCCCGGCCTCCTGACCTTCCTGCGCGGGATGGAGATGAGGTAGACAGGCCCGAAGTGTGAAGTCCAAGTACCCAAATTAAAGGAAGGGAAGAGAAGCCTGGGAGGAGGGAAGAAGCAAGCCCTGAGGAGAAAGGGATGGATGTGGGGAAGGAGAGACAGCAATGGAGTGAGCCGTGTGGGTAGGTCCAGGGAGGCCGAGGCTCAGGGTGCATGTAAGTCCTGGGCAAGCAAGTCACCTGGTCTTCCAAACACACACTTCACACTCATCTAGTCACATGCTCACACCCTCGCGCCCCCCTCAAGTTCCCACACAACCCCACATTCTCACACATCCACACACTCACACATTCCACACTCAGTGACACAGCCTCCACACCTCAAATTCTCATACAGTCACACACGGTCAGTTGTGCACTCACACACATACACACTCACACACTCACACAGATTCTCACACACTCTCACACATCCACACACATTCCCATACTCACACCCTCAAATTCTCAGCTACACAATCTCACATTTATACACTCATAGTTCACACCTACACATCCACACACACACATTCACATACACACTCTCACATCCTCAAATTCTCACAGTCACACATTCTTATAGATCTTTAGTCATACACTGTCACACACACATCCGCGTCTCTATACACTCACACAGCCTCACACACTCTTGCACACTCACACCATCACACTTATCTCAACTTCACATACACACACAGGTGTATGGTTTGTGTCTGTCTCTCCGGGATGTCAGTCAGCCCAGTGCAGGCAGGGATTTATCTTGTTCACCCCGGTGCCCAGAACTGGGTCAGACGCACAGGAGGTGCATACAAAAACTCCTACACCCTCGAATTCTCACACTTTCTCACATTCATGCAATCACACACAGTTGCATCAGTCCCACACTCACACATCCTCACATGTGCACACGAACACACGCAGGCTCTGCAAACACTTGTGGTTTCCCCTGCCTGGGCCCCACTCCCCTCCGCCAAAGCCACCCTAAGACTGTGTAAATGTCACGGGCTGCGCTGCTCTGGCCCAGGCAGGCCGGGGAGGGCCAGGGCGGGAGGGGAACAGTGAGCTGAGCCCTGGTCCGCTCAGCTCCCCACAAGCCTGACGACACTCAGATCCCTCTGCTTTAGGACTGGGCAGATTTAGAGAGAGAGCCACCCTTCTGTAACCAGAACCGGCAAAACCCAGCACCCCACGGGCCTCAGGTGTGGGGAGATGAGGATGACTGAGGTCCTTTGTCATTGTTCCTTCACGGATTCATTTTGCATATTTGATTGAGCACCTCCTCTGTCTGACCCCGTTCTGTTCTCTGGGGGCACCGGGGTGAACGAGATAAAAATCCCTGCCTGAATGGGGCTGATGTCCTGGAGAGATAGACACTAAACAAACGCGTGGGTGTATCTGAGGTCGCAATAAGGGATATTAAAAAAAAATACTAATAAAACCAGAATGAAGCATGATGGAGGGAAGGTAGGATCCGTAGGCTGAGATTTGAGTGAGGAGAGACACAGAGAAGAGCTGCCGGCAGGGGGAACAGCACAGGCAAAGGCCAAGAGGTGGGTGTCCACCTGGCTGCAGGGAAACCTCTGTGTCCAGAGCTGGGGAATGAGAGGGATAGATGAAGGCGAGGAGGCCAAGGGAAGGCAGAAGCCGCCTGCCCCCAGGGTCCTGGGGGGTGGGGGTCACCGTCAGAGGTCAGCATTTAGTTCTAAGTGAGCCGGGTCCGTGGAGGGTTTTAGGGACAGGGGCTTCCTGTGGCTGCTATAACAAATGACCACAAACCAGGTGGCTTAAAACAACTGAAATGGGGCTTCCCTGCTGGCGCAGTGGTTGGGAGTCCGCCTGCCGATGCAGGGGACGCGGGTTCATGCCCCGGTCTGGGAGGATCCCACATGCCGCAGAGTGGCTGGGCCCGTGAGCCATGGCCACTGGGCCTGCGTGTCCGGAGCCTGTGCTTTGCGGCGGGAGAGACCACAACAGTGAGAGACCCGCGTACCGCAAAAAAAAAACAAAAAAAACCCAACTGAAATGTATCCTCTGACAGTTCTGAAGGCCTGAAGTCCAAGATGAAGGTGTGGGCAGGGCCGTGCTCCCTCTGAAGTCCCTAGGGGAGGATGCTTCCTGGTCTCTTCTAGCTTCTGGTGGCTGCAGATGCCCCTTGGCTTGTGGCTGCATCCCTCCAATCTCTGTCCTCACATGGCTTCCTCCTCTCTGTGTCTGTCTGTGTCAGAATATCCTTCTCTTTTCTCTAGTCTAAAGACACCAGTCAGAGATTTCCCTGGTGGTCCAGTGGTTAAGACTCTGCGCTTCCAGAGCAGGGGGTGCAGGTTTGATCCCTGGTCGGGGAACTAAGATCCCACGTGCCTCACGACACGGCCAAAAACCAATTTTTTAAAAAGTCCGTCTTTAAAAAAGAAAAAGAAATAAATAAAAATAACGACACCAGTCATTGGATTTAGGGCCCATTGCTTAAGGATCTCATCTCCAGATCCTTAACTGATTTTATCTGCAAAGACCCAGGTCACATTCTGAGGTTCCCATTGGACAGGAATTTGGGGAGGGAGAGAAACTCTATTCAATCTGATACACTGCGGTTGAAATAGTGGGGTCCCTCGGCCCCTCAGACTGAGTGCACTCCTGGGGGTCTCCCTCTCTGATGGCCTCCTTGCTTTCTGCACCCAATCTGGCCTCCCCACCTGGGGGCCCTGTCCCCTGAGGCTCCAACCCAGACCACATCCAGCCTGGCGGGATCCAGCCCCTTGGTCCTTCTTTCTTTCAGCCCTGGATGCCTTCTGAGGAAGCTGCACTCCATCCCACAACCCCGTGGGCATTTCAACCCCATTCTGCACCCTGGAGACTTTGCTGGAAAACAACTAATTATGTCCCTCCCCTGAAGCCAGTCTGGTGGAGCTAGGGTGGTATTGGGTGAATGTGCCCTGCGTCCACAGCCAGCAGCCCACACTCCAACACACAGAGATTTCTCTATATTTTTAATTCCACAGCAATACTTTGATTAGAGAGCCAATGTGTTGTGTACGACCTCAGGGACCTCATTATTTTTCTAACTCAAATAAATACGGCGTTCGGAAAGCAGGGAGGGGCGGAAGGGGGTGGAGGAAAGGAAAGACGCAGGAAACCTCATCTATAAAAAGAACGCAGGCCTTAATGAGCTTTTAAAACTTGCCAACCCCCCTCCCTCCTCACTGATCTATAAACAGAAGGTATGGCTTCTGGCTTCAGCTGCAGGATTTGGGGGTGCAGTATGGGCACAGGTGGGGAGGGGGGCTCATCTAGGTGTCTAAGATTTTGGAGGGTTCCCAGCTGCTGGGAGGATGGGAGTGGTCCAGTCTAAGCTCAGAGGGAATCGCCACCATTTGGGCTCCAAGTTTGACTGGCGTGATGATCTGAGAAATATCTAGAGTTCCCCGATCCCCTGGGCCCTCTTGCGCTGGGCCCACACTGGCATGAGAAGGAACGAAGGAGAGGTAGCATTGCATCATCCTTGTGTGTCTGGAAATTCATCCCCAAAGCCTCCTCTGGGAGAGGCTGGGGTGAGCAGATGGGGAAACTGAGGCAGGACAGAGCAAAGAAGGCTGGACCATAGTGTGTGTTGGGGAGAGACCATAGGCACTCTCCCCAACCCACTCTCATGGTGGGACAAAAAAGCCTTGGGCCTGCCCAGTGGCTGATGGGAAGGGGAGCTACCACCAGCCTAAGGAACCCCTTCAGTGGCTATGATGTTGGGGTGGATAGAGTAAGGCGATGACCATGGAGCTCCCAATAGGGCAGGGTGACCTTCAAGCCACTGCTATGTTCGTCCATTCAAACAGGAGCCAAGACGCTTCCCAGAGCAGGCAGCAAAGCCAATTTCAGGTGAAGGTGAGTTCTTTGAGCAGAAATGTGCTTGGACCTGACGAATTTCTGTGTGATGAAAATTCCAGGGAGCAGGACAGACCCAGGGCCTCTGGGCAAGGGCTTTAAGAAGGACCCAGGGTGGGGAGAGGGAGGAAGGGGTAAAAGAAAAGATTCAGGTCATGCAAAGACATGTGTGGCGTTCAAGTGGCTGATGGGGGAAGGGTGGGATGCAGGAAGATGCAGGGGAGTGGGGGAGGGCTACATAAAGGATAGAGAGGGGTGCTCAGTCTAAAATGCAGCCCCTATCCCTCATTTTCTCTCTACCCATTTTAGTTTTCCTCATGACATTTCTTTTGTCACTCTCTGACATGATGCTTGTTTGTCAGCTGCCTCCTCCACCAGGCTGGCCTCCTGCCTTGCTGCACCTGAGGGCAAGGGGTTTTGCCTATCTTGAAAGGTGGGCGGGCAGGTGTCAGTTGGGGCAGCTGTCCTGGGGTGTAAGCAATGGTGTGCTGGTAAACCAGCTGGGATCTGTAATGTTTGCCAATTTACATGGTGTAAATTCTCCCACCTTGGTCAATTTCAAGCTGTGAAAGTGATGTCACTGAGAGGGAGAAGGGGGAGCTCTTGACTGAATGTTATTTCCCCCCCAGATTCACAAGTTGACATCTTAACCCCCAAGGTGACAATATTAGGAGGTGGGGGCCTTTGGAAGGTGATTAGCTCATGAGGGCAGGGTTCCCATGAATGGAATTAGTGCCCTTATAAAAGAGACCCCAGAGAGGTACCTGGCCCTTTCCACTGTGTGAGGACACAGTGAGAAGACACCATTTATGAAGCAGAAGAGAGTCTCACTGGACACCGAATCTGCCTGCGTCTTGATCTTGGACTTCCAGCCTCCAGAACTGTGGGAAATCAATGTTTATTGTTTATAAGCCACCCAGTCTATGGCATTTTGTTATAGCAGCCCCAATGGACTGAGACAGCGGGCATGAGGGGGTCTCCAGATGGGTGTAAGCTACAGTGTGCTCATAAACCAGCTGGGGCAAGGGCATCTGTTTATAGTGTTTGCCAATTTCCATGGTGTAAATTCTCCCATCTTGGCAGATTTCAGGCTGTGAATGTGATATCTGATATCTGAGCCCTGAGCTAGGAAGACATATGCATAATTGGCTCTTGGGAGCCAGTTTGATCCAACTCAAGTACACCAATTGGTGTCATCTCCTGGCCTGGAATTGGTCCTTTTGCAATTTGGGCTCAGGAAGAAGGGAGGAGAAGGAGGAAGGTGAAGCAGGCCTTCCTGCCTTCCATTCCAGGGCCATTTCACTCACTGTTCCCCGGCCTGGCATGATCTTTCTCCAAATAATAACCAAGTCTTCCCTACCCACTCTGAGAAGACCCCATCCCACCCTCCTGCTGGCCCTGCCCCCTAAACAGCCCAGCATCCTCTGAGCCCCCTGCAGTGACTACCCATGCAGGTATCATTACTGCCAAATCTGTATTTTATGAGTAGGAACATGAGGCACTGTAAGATAAAGCGCAGGGCTAGAGGCACAGAGCCTGAGAGTGACAGGCTGGCTGCTGAATCAATTTGTGTAACAATGGGCTTTATTACTGCCCACCTCCATCTCCTCCTCAGTACATTGTAGGCACTTTTTGCTGCTTTGTCTGCTAGACAGCAGTGCGAGCACCAGCTCTGCTGTCTGAGCATGGCCAAGTTACTTCTTCTCTCTGAGCCTCAGTTTTCCCTTCTGCAAAATGGGTATAGAATAGTACCTACCCCCAACGTGGTGTCATGCACCTTCACAGAGGGAATACGTGGCTCATGTACCTCTAGAGCAGGGTTTCTGGACTTTAGCAATACTGACATTTATGGCTGGGTCATTGTTTGTTACAGGGTCCTGTCCGGTGCATTGTAGATTGCTTAGCAACAATCCCAGCCTCCACCCACTATATGCTGGTAGCATCCATGCCCCAAGTGAGACAACCAAAAATGTCTCCAGATATTGCCAAATGTCTCCTGGGGATGGGGGTGGGCAGAATCCCCTCTGGTTGAGAAACACCATTCTAGATCAGCAATTCTTCACCCTGTCTGCACGTTAGAATTACCTGGGAGTTGAAAACTCCCCAAAGCCAGCCTCACTCAATTTCCTTAGGTTCTCTGGGGGTGGGGTCAGGGGTCAGCATTGTTAAAGCTCCTTAGGTGATCCCAGTGGGCTGCTAGGGTTGAGGCCAGTGGTGGGAGACACATGATGCACCCAAAGTGGAGAATGCCAGAAGCCTCAATGAAGGTGTGGGCCACATCCAGGGAAATCAACAGGGGGTGGTGATGTACCCCAGGGCTGCCAGGAGCTGGGAGCTGTTACTACCCTGTCTCAATCAGCTTGGGCTGCCAAAACAAAGAGCAGGTTGCTTAAACAACAGACATTTATTTTCTCAGTTCTGGAGAGTGAAAGCGATCGGGAGACTGATCAAGGTGCCAGCAGAGTTGGTTTCTGCTGAGACCTCTCTTCCTGGTTTCCGCACCGCTGGGCTTGTGAGATCTCCGTTCCCTGACCAGGGATTGAACCCAGGCCGTGGCAGTGAAAGTGCTGAATCCTAACCACTAGACAACCGGGGAACTCCCTTATTTAACCTTAATTACCTCCTTAAAGGCCCTGTCTCCACATACAGTCATATTAGGGGGTAGGGCTTCAACATATGAATTTGAGGGGGGACACAATTCAGTCCATAAGAAGGAAAATGGAAGAGCATCCAGTATGGAGACAAACTGCGAGCTTCCAGGGATGTATGGTGCTGGGCACGCAACTGCTTTGTGAATGTAGGCTGTTGATAAAGGGCAGGAGGGCTGAGTGGACCTGCTGGGCCCTGCAGTGGCTGATACATCCATGGATGGGGCATGGGGGGATGGCTGTGAGAGGCCCCTCCAAAATGTGATTCATGCAGGACAGTGTCCCCAGAGTGGATGACCCCCCCCCCTACACACACACACATGGGTTCCCAGACCCCTCTGCCCATCAAGGCTAGCCAGAGGCAGCTGCAGAAGGGACAAAGGGTGGAGTCAAAGCCAAGGCCTCCAGCTCCATAGACAGATGAATGCTTTCTGCTTCCATATTTGGGCAGGAAGGGGATTTCCCATCCCTGAAAAATTCCTGAGAAGCTGGGAAGATGGGAAAGTCAAGTAGACCTGATGGGAGGCAGGAATGATACACATATACTGCTCAACTCAACAGAGGGAAGGGGGAAACCCAGGAACCCAACCCACGACCTCTGACTATTAAACTTGAAGCTGGTAACCAAGCCCCGCCCCCAGGGGAACAGGATGGTACAATAAGTGTATCTTTGTGTGTATGTGTGTTAAAATACATATAACGTTACATTTACCGTTTTTTAATTGTAACCGTTTTTAAGCTTACAGTTCAGTGGTATTAAGTACCTTCACTTTGTTGTACAACCAACACCACCATCCATCCCCAGAACTCTTTTTATCTTGTAAATCCGAAACTGTTCCATTAAATAATAACTCCCCCTCCCCCCTCCCCCAATCCTTGGCAACCACCGTTCTACTTTCTGTCTTTACGATTTTGACTAATCTAAGAACCTCACATAAGTGGAATCATACAGTATTTGTCTTTGTGTGGCTGGATTATTTCACTGAGCATACTGTCCTCAAGTTTCATCCGTGTTGTAGCATACTGCAAAATTTCCTTCCTTTTTAAAGCTGAATAATATTCCATTGTATGAATATACCACATTTTGGTAATCCATTCATCGATGGATGGACACTTGGTTTACTTCCATGTTTTAGCTACTGTGAATAATGCTGCTATGAACATGGGTGCACAGATATCTCTTTGAGACCCTGCCTTCAATTCTTTTGTGTGTACACCCAAGAAGTGGGGTTGCTAGGTCAATGGTAGGTGTGTCTTTAGATCCAGCGAGACCTACTATGTACCCAGCAGTGTCCTAAGACTGGGGATGCAGCAATGAACAAAACAGAGGCCCCTGTCCTCCCTGAGCCAATGTTCCAACAGAGAGGGAGACAATGAATTAGTTAAATAATATAGAAGCTGATAAGTTCTAGGAGGAAGGTAAAGCAGAGAAGACGAATGGGAGTTCTGGGAATGGGTTACAATTTTAATTGGGTGGCCAGGGAAGATCTCATGGAGAAGTTGACTTTTGAGCAAAGAGGTGAGGGAGGTGAAAGAGTTATATTTTTTATGTAGTCCTGCATAAAAAATTACCCCAAAACCTAGTGGCTCTAAACAACAACATGGATGATCTTGTGATGATTTGGGGGTCTGGAATCTGGGTGCCACTTAGCTGGTCCTGTAACTCATGAGGCTGCACTCAGGGCATCCACTGGGGCTATATGGTCATCTCAAGGCTCAACTTGGGAGAATCACACACAAGGCTGAAGACAGAATTCGTTTCCCCACCGGCTGTTGGCTGAAGGCTACTCTCCGTTCTTTGCCACTTTCCATAGGATGGCTTACCGCAAGGCCACTGGCTTCATCAGGACGAGAGACAAGAGTGCTGGCAAGAGGGAGAGTCCAGCAGGACAGAAGTCACAGTCTTATAACCTAATCTTGGAAGTGACACCCCATCACCTTTGCCATGTCCTACTGGTTAGAAGTGAGCGGTTCAGCCCCCACGCAAGATAAGAAAATTACACAGGTGCCTGAAGACCAAGAAGCAGGGACCATTGGAGACCATCTTAGGTGCTGCCTACCACAGGAACCGTGCAGATACCTGGGGGAAGAACATTTGAGGCAGAAGGAACAACATGTGCAAAGGCCCTGAGACAGGAACGAGCTTGGACTGTGGTTGGGAAAACAAGGACAATATGCCTGGAGCAGGGATTAAGTAAGGGGAAAGGGTAGAGCACGAGGGCAGAGAGACCAGCAGCCATCCTGAGGGCCATGGGAAGAAATCCGAAATTTTTTCTAAGAGCAATGAGCACCCACCAGCCAATTCCTAGGCAAGGCATGCGTCATCTAATTTATGGTTTGAGAAGATTCCTATGATGCTAGCGGAAGTAATATGGTACTCGGGTTTTGCTTTAAAATACTCCCTTAATTAGCAGATTCAAACTTGTATATAGAGAATGGATAAACAACAAGGTCCTACTGTATAGCACAGGGAACTATAGGCAATATCCTGTGATAAACCATAATGGAAAAGAATATGAAAAAGAATGTGTATATATATGTATAACTGAATCACTTTGCTGTACAGCAGAAATTAACACAACATTGTAAATCAACTATACTTCAATAAAAAAAGATTATAAAATACTCCCTGAAAAAACACGTTGGGAGGTAAGAGATGAAAGAAGATGGGCAAAATGTGGGTTATCGTAAAAGTCGGGTGACAGGACCCTATGGGCTCTGCATACTCTTCTGTCTGCTTTAGAACATGCACGAAATTTTTCTATAATAAAAAGGGAAATATTAACGACAAACCATGTATCAGATTTCTGAAGTGTGAACAAACAGTGGGGGAGCCAGGGCGGAAGCAGGTGTTCGAGGCAGAGGTGACTACAACGGTCCAGGCTACAAGATATCAGCATGTTGGCCAAAATTAGGGGCTGCTGATAACAAGTGTTGACGAGACGTGGAGGAACTGGAATTCTCATCCACTGCAGGTGTGCAAAAAGAGTCTGCCAGGTTGGTTTGTTTGTTATGAAGTTACACACTCACCATACAGCCCAGCAATTCAATTCATAGGTATTTACCCAAGAGAAATGAAAACATATGTCGGTGCAAAGATCTGCTGACAAATGTTCATAGCAGCTTTATTTGTTATTGCCGAAAAACTGGAAGAAACCCAAATGTCTAGGATGAGAGAATGGATAAACAAATTGAGGTCCGTTCATACCATGGGATACTCTGCTGCAAGAAAAAGGAACAAACTGCTAATAAGGGAACTGGATAGAGATCTCAGAATGCTAGCTGCCGAGGAGAAGCAGCCAGACAAAAGAGGCCACCCTGTGTGAACTTCTATTTGTATGACATTCTCCAAAAAAGCTAAAGTAACCCATGTCGACAGAAATCAGAATAGTGATTAGGGTTGGGGATGAGGCAGATGGGAAACTTCTGGGACCTTCTAGATGGGAATGTTCCACAGTCTGATGGTGTGGCCGCCCAGGGCCCAGAGGCACCTGCAATGCACGCAGGCATCTCACCTTAAAGGATGTAAATGATCTCTCAATAAGAGGGCCAGGGAAAATGATTCCAAACCCGGCGTGATAACAATGGGGTGAGAAGCAAATCGGATTTCGTACTCAGTTCCGAGGCAAAGCCTGCAAACCTTGCAGGTGGGCAGGTTGTGGAGGTGAGAGGGAGCCCCGTGGCCTCCCCACTTTAGGGGAGGGGGAAGCCCAGACCTCCGCCCCTGGGCGGGACTCGCTGGCGGGTCTAAAACCTTCCCTGCAGCGGCCCAGGCGGTCGATAGCAGACACCCCGGCTCCGTCCCCGTCCCGCCTGCCGGGCAGCCCAGCCCCTTCCCGCCAGCCCAGTCCCCGGGAGGGGACCCGGGCCGGGTGGAGCCTGCTCTGCAGACCCACATCTGACTCTGGTCCCCTCCCCACGTGTCCCTCCTTCTCTGTCCCCAGAAGTCCCAGACTCTGAGACTTGATCTCATCCGGGGACTGGAGCGAGGCACCCAGGCAGCCGCCCCTGGGGGCTGCACCGTGATGGGCCTGCCTGAGCCCACTGCCAGCCCCTCTACCCCACACAAGAGGCACGGGGAGCCCAGGTGGCTCCGTGAAAGATGGGAGCTGAGGTCTTAATGTTGGAGCAGACCATAAATCTTAACTTAGAGCCACATCTTTGATGTCATTCAGGCTCGCGTTCGTTAGTTCATTCATTCATTCAACAAGTATTTACTGAGTGTCTAAGACGCCTAAAAAACAAAACAACCCCCCACCTCTCCTGGAGCCGACATCTTAGACCAGCAGCGACAAACATATGATGAAGCCACAAATGAGGACACATAGGTAATTTTCAATTTCCAGTAGCCACATTTTTAAAAGTCGAAAAGAAATAGATGCAATTAATTGTAATCATATATTCTATTTAACCCAGTATAGCCAGAATATTATCCTTTCAACACATAATCAATATTTTAAAATGTATTTGTGAGATATTTTACGTTCTTTTCTCAGTACTAAGTCTTTGAAATCCTGTACATTTTTATTAGAGCATACCTCAATTTCGACTGGTCTTTTTTCCAGCTGGCATGCGGGATCCTAGTTCCCCCACCAGGGATTGAACCCGGCCCCAGCAGTGAAAGTGTGGAGTCCTAACCACTGGACCGCCAGGGAATTCCCATGGACTGGCCATTTTTTTAAATTGAAGTATGGTTGAAGTACAATAAGTTACAGGTGTACAATATAGTGATTCTCAATTTTTAAAGGTTATGCTCCATGTATAGTTATTATAAAATATTGGCTATGCTCTCTGTGTTGTACAATATATTCTTTTCTTTTTTTTTTTTGCTGTACGCTGGCCTCTCACTGTTGTGGCCTCTCCCGTTGCGGGGCGCAGGCTCCGGACGCGCAGGCTCAGCGGCCATGGCTCACGGGCCCAGCCGCTCCGCGGCATGTGGGATCTTCCCGGACCGGGGCACGAACCCGTGTCCCCTGCATCGGCAGGCGGACTCTCAACCACTGCGCCACCAGGGAAGCCCTACAATATATTCTTGTGGCTTATTTTATACATAGTAGTCCCCTACCCCTATATTGCCCCTCCCCCTTCCCTCTCTCCACTGATAATCACTAGTTTGTTCTCTATACCTGTGAGTCTGTTTCTTTTTTTGTTATGTGCACTAGTTTGTTGTATTTTTTAGATTCTATATATAAGCGATATCATATAGTATTTGTCATTCTCTGACTTATTTCACTTAGCATAATACTCTCCAAGTCCATCCATGTTGTTGCAAAGAGCAAAATTTCATTCTTTTTTATGGCTGAGTAGTATTCCATTGTGTATATGAATATACCACATCTTTCTCCATTCATCTGTTGATGGACACTGAGGTTGGACTGGTCATTTTCAAGGGCTCAGGAAGCACACGTGGCCGGTGGTGACCATGTGGGCCGACGTAGGTTGGGAGGATGGCGGGGGGACAGGTGAAAGGGATAAGCAAGCCCTGAGGGCGCAGTGAGTCATTCAGGTTTCACTCAAGTGAGACGGGGACCCCAGGAAGGTTTTAAGCAGGACAGAAGATTGATCTGACTGTTACAAGATCGACCTGGCTGCTGTGTTAACATAAATGGGAAGGAGGTAGGGTCATACCTTGAAATGCACTAAAAAGTGAGGTGGATTATACTTCAGTAGGTGGATGGATAAATAAACTGTGGTGCATCCGTACCCATGAAATATTATTCAACACTAAAAAGAAATGAGTTATCGGGCCAGGAAGAGACACAAAGAAAATTTAAATGCATATTACTAAGTAAAAGAAGACAATCTGAGAAGGCTACAAAAAGTATGATTCCAACTATACGGCATTCTGGAAGGTGCAAAACTATGGACACAGTAAAAGATCGGAGGTTGGTGGGGGGAGGGAAGGATGATGGTGGGTAGAGAACAGAGGATTTTTAGGGCAGTGAAACTACTCTGTATGAGACTATAATGGTGGATTCATGTTATTATACATTTCTCCAAACCTGTAGAATACACAACACCAAAAGTGAACCCTATTGTAAACTGAGTAATGATGGAGGTTCATCGATTGCAACAAATGTACCACGGTGGCGGGGATGTTGATAGTGGGTGTGGTTATGCACATGTCGGGGCAGGAAGTATATGAAAAATCTCTGTACCTTCCCCACTATTTTGCTGTGAACCTAAAATTGCTCTAAAAAATAAATTCTTAATTAGAAAAAAATTTTTAAAAGGTGGTTGAAGTAAGTCAGAAAGAGAAAGACAAAGACCACATGATATCACTTACGTGTGGAATCTAAATCATGACACAAATGAAATTATTTATGAAACAGAAACAGAGGCACAGACATAGAAAACTTGCAAACTTACAGTTACCAAAGGGGAAAGGGGTGGAGGAGAGATAAATTAGACATTTGGGATTAGCAGATACAAACTACTATAAATAAATTAGATCAACAACATGGTCCTATTATATAGCACAGGGAACTATATTCAATATCCTGTAATAAACTATAATGGAAAAGAAAAAAATAAAGATGTGGGTAGATAGATGGATAGATGGACAGACAGTAACAGAGCAAAACGTCCATTGTAGACTCTCAGCTGTGGGTGTATGAATGAGTATTCAATGGACAATTCTTTCAGTTTGTCTGTACATTTGACAACATTTATGCTAAAATATGGAAAAATAGTCTGTATTTGTTTCCTGTGGCTGCTGTGACAAAGGACCACAAACTGGGTGAACACAAACAACAGGAGTTTGTTCTCTCCTAGTTCTAGAGGCCAGAAACCTGAAATCAAGGTGTGGGCAGGGCTGTACTCCCTCCAGAGGCTCTAGGGGAGGATCCTTCCTTGCTTCTTCCAGCTTCTGGAGGCTCCATTTGTTCCTTGGCTTGTGGCGGCATCATTCCAATTTTTGCCTCCATCATCACATGGCCTTATTTTCTTCTTGTGTCTTCTCTCTTCTGTCTCTTATAAGGACACTTGTCAGTGGACTTGGGGCCCACCTATATAATCAAGGATGCTCTGATCTTGCGCCCCTTAACTTAATGACATCTGCAAAGACCCTATTTCCTTTTTTTTTTTTTTTTTTTTGGCGGTACGCAGGCCTCTCACTGTTGTGGCCTCTCCCGTTGTGGAGCACAGGCTCCGGACGCGCAGGCTCAGTAATTGTGGCTCACGGGCCCAGCCGCTCCGCGGCATGTGGGATCTTCCCGGACCGGGGCACGAACCCGTGTCCCCTGCATCGGCAGGCGGACTCTCAACCACTGCACCACCAGGGAAGCCCCCTATTTCCTTTTTAAAAGAATTTTTTGGGGGGTCGCACTGTGCGGCCTGTGGGATATTAGTTCCCCAGCCAGGGATTGAACCTGGGCCTTCGGCATTGAGAGCACAGAGTCCTAGCCACTGGACCGCCAGGGAATTCCCAAGACCCAATTTCCAAATAAGGCTGCATTCACATGGCCCAGAGGACAGGACTTGGGCATGTCTTTTTGGGAGCACAATCCAACCCATGACGTAGGCCATGTCCCATGGATCAGCTGTGGGCCCCCAACACATGGCACAACCTCTCTGAGCCCGTCTCAGTGGCACAGAATAGGTGCTCAATAAACCAAAGCTACTGTTTCCATCACCCCCAGGGCCTCTCCTAGCAGCTGGTCCGCTTGCAAGCGGCCTCAGGGACCCAGGTTGGAGCATCAGGCACAGTACCTGGTATCATCTGGGGGAGATGGCAGTGTCCTGGTTGATGGCACAGGCTCTGGCCTCAGAAGGACAAGGGTTCCAACTCTAGTCCCACCACCTAAAAAATTCAGTGGCCTTGAACAGGTGACTTTGAACCTCTGAGCTTCAATTTCCTCATTTGTAATGGGAAGGGGTGTGTCAGCAAATATTTATTGAGAACCTACGGTGTGCCAGGTACTGAGTGCGAGGGCTGGGTTTACAGTGGTGAATAAAAGAGGTGAGGTCTGTGCTCAGCAGGGAGATGAGTGATAAAAACAAGAAACATGCTATTCAGAAAATTTAAATGGGCTGATGGATTGGTGTAGAGAGGGCTTCTCGGACGACGTAACATTAATTGACGTCTGAATAAGGGCATTCCGGGCAGAGGAAAAGGCAAAGTGGTCCTGGGTCCTGGGGTTTGATGATAGAGTCATTAATTTATTCACTCATTCACTCAACAAATGTTGTTCAGCACCATCCACCTGCCATGGATACAGCCCTGGATGAAGAACATTTGGTACAGGTCCTGGTCAGGCTGAAATGCTTAGTAACCATTGACAGTTATTGATGGTCAGTAAATTCAAGGATCTCTCCGCCCCATCCTTCCCCGGGAGACTTTCCTGAGGGAGGAGCCTCTGCCCTATGGCCTTCTTTCCATAGTGAAAACGACTTTCTTGTTTTCATTCTGGTTGTAAGATGATACATACCAGGGGGAGAAAATCCAGGCAAGTAGAAAGAGGACAATACCTGTATTCTCACCTCCTGGAAGGAAGTATGGTTAACACTCTGAGGGTATCTTCCTGGATGTTTCTCTGTACAAGCAGGTGTGCACTTGCACACATGGGTGTGCACACATGCATGCATGCATGCCTACAAATGCCTACATATGCACACATGCTTGCTCTCATTCATATACACCACACACAGAAGTGCACAAAAGCATGCAAACACGTGTGTGTTCACACCCAGGGAGACCCATGTATGCGTGCACATGTGTGTGCAAACACATGCAGGTACACAGGGCCAGGATCAGGGTCAAGTGACTGAGTCTGAGTCTGGAAATCAGGGTCAGGTCCTGACTGTATTATAATGTGGTGCTTTCGGGGAACGATATTCAATACCTTGTAGTAACCTATAATGGAAAAGAATTTTTAAAAAAAGAATATATATATATATATATATATACACACAACTGAATCACTTCGCTCTACACCTGAAACTAACACAATATTGTAAATCAACTATGCTTCAATAAAAAAATGAAATATAAAGAAGAAAAAATGTAGTGCTTTAAAAAAATAAAATGTGGTGCTTTGTTCATATGGAATTTTTTATTATTTTGATTTATTTAAATATCACATTAGATGGAATATAATCTATAAGAATATCAAATCTTTATGTTGTACATCTGAAACTAATATATCGTAAGTTAACTATACTTCAACTAAATGTATATATATATATATTGCATTAAAATATTTATCTTGATGACTGAGTTTTTTGACATCCCCTCAAATTTTGCACCTGAGGTTACTGCCTCACTTGTCTCACCTTCATCCCAGCCCCAGCACACACACACACACACACACACACGCACATCCACACGTATGCACATACATGCACACGTGCATACATGAACACACAGGTACACATGTGGTCACACATATATACTGCAACCCAATAGTGGGGGTGAAATCCAACCAGTGCATTGGAGCCATCGCTTTCTTCTGTCGCTCCCATTCTTTCTCCAGTCACTATGTAGACCCTGCCTTTTACTGGGGGTCTGGTGACATCAACCAGAACCTTGAAGACAAAAACATTGTACTTATGAGAAAGACCTCCTTTCAAATGGAACAAAAGAGAATAGAAAATATCAGAACCCACTGCACAGAGAAAAGATAAATATCACTTCATAAAACTTTTGTTTCAGTTCTGAATCTGGGTAGACTACATTGCAATGTGAAAAATTAATTCCCTGATTCTTGATCAGATTGCTTGAAATCTGTGGCTATATACGACGTTTGAAACCTGTTTTCTTTTTCTTTTTCAATGAATATATCGCAGAGGTCACATGGTGTTAATGAATATAGGTTTGATCATTTTCATTTTCTACTATGTATTTGGGCAACCTGCTAGGCACAGACGCTTCCATTGTTTCCCAGCTTTCCTTAAAGGTTTTCACAATGATGATAATAGTATCAAGCACCTGTTATGTGTTTGGCAAAGAGACTCTGAATTTCACACACATTACCTCATGGAGTCCTCATGATAAGCCCATTGCACAGGTGAGAAAATGGAGGCTCCGTGACATCAAATCATTTGCCTGAGGTCACACAGCTTACAGGTGGTGGAGCCAGGATTTGAACCATGGCTGTCTGACTCTGGAGCCCTTAACCACCCTGCATTACTCTTTATAGATCTTTGCGTATTCCTAGAAATGGACTTCCTGGGCCAGAGAGTTTACACACTTAAATGTTTAATACAAATATCTGTACTGCCCTCCAGTGTATTACTTTACACTTCCATGAGAGTGCATGGGTGTGTATACTCAAAATTTCACACGTGCTGGTAAGCTTGACAAGTAAAAGGGATTCTTTAGCTGATGAATGATCAGATGGCACATCTTTACAGAGGTTTGTTGAATTTTTATCATTCCTTTGTAAGCCCTGTGCCAGTTTCACACTTGGGATGTTTGTCTTTTTCTTATTGAATCATAAGTGCTCTTTATATGTTAAGGTTCTTAATGCTTTGTCTGCCATATATGTGGTCAACAATTGAAACTCCCTTGACCTGAGACCACTTTGAAAGGCCAGACAATTCTGTTTTTATTGCACTTCTGGCCTTGATGAATGTTTCTGTTCTGACAAAACCACACAACAGGCTGCACTTTATTGGTGGTGTCTCCAGAAGCAAAAGTGGGGACTGTGAGGTCTTATAAACCTCAGTCTTATTCAGACCAACATTTGAAAAACCCCTTAGCTTTCCACGGCAAGAAAGTCAGGACCCCCAGCTTTTTGTCCCAGTTCTGCAGCCCAATGCAATGCCTCAGCTTCTGCTCCTTCCAGGTTCAGAGAGATCGGTAAATCCAGCCACACCCACCTCCCCACCAAACCATGCCCACTGTGTACAAAATCTCCCCATTCGGCCATGCCCCATCTCCTCTAATGGAGTGGAAGTAGCAGATACAGAGAAATGGTTGCCCCTCAAATATAGTCAAGGAAACTGTACAAGGGGGAGGCAAGCAGGAAGGGTCCCTTGACCTTGATGGCTGGCAACCACTTGGTGTCCCCAGCAACCACCTGGTTAAGGAAAGAAGGAGGCCCCTGGCTACTTAAACCTACCTTTCTAACCTACTCTTTAATATATTCCTATCAGGGCCCATGGTTTCTCTGTGCCTCAGTTTTATCACCTGTAGAATGGAGATAATTTTAAGGATTCCGTGAGTTGGCATCTGTAAAGGGCTTGGAACGGTGCCTGGCACATAGTAGGTCTTCAATAAACAATATCACTGTTGCGGTTCCACTGTATTATCATTGAGGATAAGTTGCAGGCTGGAAAAGCAGGGCCCCGGGGCACCTGGAACCAGCCCCGGGGGCAGGTGGGGCTCTGCACAGCATCTTTACCCACTGTCACCTGGAGGACTCTCTTGGGGAACACTGAGGTCCCAACTACACCCCTCCCCAGCCCCTAGTCCCCCTCATCCACGTCCCTGTCTTCAGAAGCCCAGAAGGGGCCCCCTGGGAAAGTGGCACCGTGGGGACTGCAGGCTGCCCAGCACAATTACCATTCTCACCCTCATTAAACCGCATTTTCATTCTAATTAGAGTTTCACTGCCTCCCAGAGAGAAGGGCCGATTACTTTTCACATCATTACCAGCCTCTCCCTCCCTCCTTTCCCACCCCGCTCAGGTGCCTCTTCCACACCAGCTTGTCTCTGTCTCTGTCTCTGTCTCTGTCTCTGTCTCTCTCTCTCTCTCTTCTCTCTCTCTCTCTCTCTCTCTCTCTCTCTCCCCTCTCTCTCTCTCTCTCTCTCTCTCTTCATCTCTCCTCGGACTAGACAGAAGCACAGAACATTTATTAGTCGCCTACGGGATGCCAAGCTTGGTGTTAGGAACCTTCACCCACAGCATCGTTGCCTTAGTTTTGCCCTGCTCTCATTGCCCTTTTTTCTCCAACATTTATCCCTCTGAACATGCCCTGTGATTTACTTATTCTGTTTATTGTTTATCTCTGCTCCCCCAGAATGTCAGCACCCACTTGTATCCCCAAGGGACTCCACTCCTGGGCACACTGACCCTACAGCTTCCAACAGCCAGCCTCTGGCTGCTGGATCATTCCCAGGGCGGGCAGAAAGTTGTGGAGAGCAAACACACTGCTGGAGCAGCCCTTGCCCAATGACTGGGGAAAGGAGAGGGATTAATACCCCAGCTCCCTTGCCCCTGGTGGGAAAACTCTGAAGGGTGTGTTCTACTTGGTGTCTCAGCATTTCCCCAGCAAGACTGAGTCACAGTTGTCCGCAGTGTAGATTCATTCATGAACACACTTTCATCCAACGCCTTCCCTCCCTTACTCCCCTTCTCCCCCCATCCTTGCTTCCTGGGGTCACCTCCCAGATCAACCACATCCTGGATCTCCCAACCTCCTTGGGGTCCGGGGAAACCAGATCTCTGAGAGAGTCACTTCAGTACTCAGCACCCAGGGGATGGGTTAAGAAACCTTCTGCAGCTCTCTCTGAAACAGAAACTCCATTTTAACTAGAACACAGCATCACTGGGCAGCTCTGACCCAGGTTTAAAATAAACTCTCTGGGGTGTTCCCTGGCGGTCCAGTGGATAGGACTCGGCATTTTCACTGCAATAAACTCTCTGGGCGCTCCCATTTGGAATGGAGGTAAACTGCCCAGCACTTTAGGGGAGCAGCTTGACAGTATGCATTAAAATGTGAAGTGCACAAATCATTTGCTTTCTGGGTGGCCAGGAGTCACTGGTCTCGAGTATGGAGGTGGAGCCAGCATGTTTTGGGCAGGCTGTTTGTGACCATGCAAACAAGAAATAATCTATGTGCCCATCAGTAAAGGATGGAAAAATGAGCTACGGTACTGTGGAATACTACAAAACTGCAAAAAAAGGAGCTGGATGCCTGTATGAGTTTCCTGGGGCTGACAAAACAATGTACTGCCAAGTAGGTGGCTGAAAAAAATAAGAATTTCTTCTTCCATGGTTCTGGAGGCTAGACATCCAAAATCAAAGTGTGGGCAGGGTTGGCTCCTTCTGGAGGCTCTGAGGGGAGAAGCGGTCCATGTCTCCCAGCCTCTGGTGGCTCCCAGCAATCCTTGGCTTGTGGCTGCATCACTCCAATCTCTGCCTCAGTCTGCCATGGCCTCTCTGTGTTTGTGTCTTTATGTGTTACCTCTTTTTCTAATTGGATACCAGTCCTATCAGACTTAAGGCCCACCCTGACCCAGTATGACCTCATTTTAACTCATGTCATCTACAAAGACCCCATTTCCAAATAAGGTCATATTCACAGGTACTGGGGGTTGGGACTTATGTATATCTTTTGAAGAGACACATAATAGTGCCGAGGGATCAGCCCTAAGTGTGGTCTGATTCCCTTTATGTGATCACAGTCTGTTGATCACAGTCAACCTTTATTGGGAGATTAACATTCTCCTCCTGACACCCACGCCTCCAAGCTTTAGCCCAATCACAGCTATTTCTTTTCCCCCTTGATTTAGCCAATATTCATCACGCACTTAGAACATGTTCAGCACTGTCTTAAACCTTTTAAGGGCATCATTTTATATAATTTTTGCAGCAACCCCATGAAGCCTCTATGGTGTTAGCCCCCATTTTACAGATAGGGAGACTGATCCCCAGGTACATCGAATCCCTATCTCACTCAGCTGGTAAGTGACAGAGCTGGCCCAAGCGGCCTTTTGTCACCACCGTGGCTACTGATTACTGATTTCCCTGGTGACAGTGTGTACCTTCCATGAAATACATGCGGTCGTTTATTTTTTCCAACAACCCTGCGAGGCAGAAATTACTCTCATGTCATAGATGAGAAAATGAGGCAAGGAGAGAGAAAGTGACTTGCTTAAGGTCACACAGCAGGAGTCAGAGTGGGGATGTGAGCCGAACATGTGAACTTTAGGGGGACCACAGGCTCCATCACCTGGTAAATGGAGTGAGGGTCCCCTCCAGCCCAAATGCGGTTACAGAAAGTCACAGGGCCTGGGTCTTGGCCTCCCAACTTTGGGCTGGGGAGCAGCCCCGACTGACAGAGGCCAACCAGTGGTGCCATCTGTGGGTCCTGCTCTTGGAGCATCTTGGGACTGGTAGCCCTTTCCCATCCCAGGCTCTGAGCACCACACACCAGGGACCCAAGTCAGCCTCTAGGTCTCTCAGAGCTTGGGGATCCACAGGCACCACCCTAACCTCGCAGGGGGTAATTAATTAACGCTAATTAATATCTGTGTTCACAGAGCCAGCCAGGCCCCTGGGCCTGGAGCCTCCAAGGAAGGAAGGCGTGAGAAAGCTGGTACCCTGCCAAGCAACAGGGATTATTCAGACTGCCACGGCTGGCGAGCAGGGAAGGGCTCACGGTAACCAGCTGACCAGTGGGAAAACGGAGGCACAGGTGAGGACCAAGCAGCAATGGACACCTTCAAAAGTGGTTTGCCACTTGAAAGAACAAGGAGACAAGCCTTGGAGATCCAGAAGCTCCTGGCTTCACATGAGCTCTGGGTCCCACCCCTGAGCTTCAGTTTCCTCATCTGTAAATGGGCCAATAATTTTTTTTCTTCTACGTGCGAGGAGACTCGTCAAGCTTTTATGCATGTAAAATGCTTTGCACTCAAACTCCCCTTCCCTGGCTGCCTACGGGAGGGGACTTCTGCAGCCACTTGGCTTAGTTTCCCTCTTCCACATACAATGAGCAGGCAGGGTACCCCCTTTGCTGCTCCTCCCTTTGGAAGGTTCCCAGGGCAGGGCCCGACTTCACAGAAGACTCTGAAAGATCATTTCTCATCGGCCTTGAATTAATGTCGCCGTCGTTGATGTGGTGACGAGACAGTTCCCTGGCCCCTGATTAAAAACAGAAGTTTCCCCCCCACGAGACGGAACAGAAGGGAAAACAAAGACGTGCACACTCGCCGCCAGATAAATACAGACTCAAACACAAGCACGGCAGATAAACACACACTGGCACACCAGATATACACACAGCCGGCTGCAGAATTCTGGTGGGCTGGAACAACCTGGCTCAGACAGCCCAGAGACCCCCAGGAACGACCACACGGAAGGTAAAGAAACCCACCTCCCACCGCACACCCCCAACCCGACCCCTACATGGATGCTGCCAAGCCTGGACCACATCCGGGCCCCTGGCCACTGCAGTGCCCCTGGCCAGGAGCCAGACATGAGGGAATGAATGCCCCCGGCAAGCATTCCTTAGTCCAAGGTGGAAGGGACTTGGTGGATAAATACCTCTGCTTCCTCTCCCCGCAGCTGCATGGGCCAATGGTCTCCCAGAGGCCCCTGGAGCGTCTGCAAGCCCTGTCTCCCCTGCCTTCTCCCCGTATACCTACCCTCAAGTTACTGGGTGTCTTGTAACACCAGAAATTTCTTTCTCACAGTTTTGGAGACTGGAAGTCCGAGATCACGGTGAGGTTCTGGTGAAGGCTCTCTTCTAGGTTTATAGAAGGCCACCTTTGCGCTGTGTCCTCACATTGCCAAAAAACGGTGAGGGATCTCTCTGGGGTCCACTTTATAAGGCGCTGACCTCATTCACGAGGGCTCCACCCTCATGACCTAATCACCTCCCAAAGGCGTCACCTCCTAACACCACCACTTTGAGGGTTAGGATTTCAACATAAGAATTGGGGGAAAGGGAATCCCCTGGTGGTGCAGCAGTTAGGACTCCTCACTTTCACTGCCAAGGGCCCGGGGTTCAATCCCTGGTCAGGGAACTAAGATTCCCACAAGCCGCGCTGCCGGAAGCAAACAAACAAAAAGAATTGGGGGAAAACACAAACATCTATCTTATCTCCCAAACAAACCATGTGCCCTCCACCCTTGTGTCATGGTCTGCTTCTGGAGAAAGCCAAACCAAGGCACCCACAGAGAAGCACAAATGTACAAGTGTACACCCACCGTGACCGTGTGTGTACCTATCAAAAGAGCTGCAGGTCTCAGTGGGGGTGATTTTGCCCCTCAGGTGATGTTTGGCAAGGTCTGCAGACATTTTTGGTTGTCACAATTAAGTATGTGCTACTGGTGTCTAGTGGGTCAAGGCAAGTGAGGCCGCTCAACACCCTACGGTGCATGGGACAGACCCCACAGCAAAGAATGATCTGGCCTCAAATGTCAAGACTGCTGAGGTTGAGAAATTCTGGTCTACAGGAACCCAACTTTCTCGTACACCCTGGCACCCAAACTGACCCCCATGTAGAAAGAGCTGCACATACATCACAGACATGCAGTGGGGTTCACAGGCCTCAGACCACAGAGATGCACTACGCACCAGGCCCCCATACTAGGGAAAGAGCAGGAACGTTCAAGAACGGTGTGTTTCCCACCAGGATATGTGGACTGCCAGAAGGGACCTTCACAATCTGGGAGTAGCCTGTGTGCCAAGCTCTGTTCTAAGAGCTTTTCATGGGAATAACCCATTGGATCCTCACAGCCATCTGGGGAGATAGTTCAGTGACTGTTAAGCCCATTTTACAGATGAGGAAACTGAGGCCCAGAGAGAGGAGTTTATGCCCAGTGACCCAGCTAGAAATCCAGGAGCCCCCAGTGGTATATGCAGACACCTGTGAAGACAGAGAAAGCAGGGTGGACGGGAACCCTCCCCACCACCGTCTGGGGTCTGAGGTGAGGAGGGTCAGGGAAGACTTTGACTTTCCAAATGGATTCCTACATCACTTGGGGTAACTAAGAAATCCATTTTTTAATGGTTCTGTTTTTAAACCTTTTGACCCTGGAGTTGGACACACCTATGGCTCCAACCTCAGCCTCACTATTTTTGGGCTCTGTGAATCTGGGCCTCCCGGAGCCTCAGGTTCCCCATCTGTAAAATGGGGATTCCCCCATTCACGATTCCACAAGTATGCTCTGAGGGCCCACCGAGGCCAAGCACTGTGCCCAGCTCTAGCCCATAAAGGGTTAAGACAGGACATGTGCATAGTAAGCACTTTTTCCCCCACGCCCCCCTCTCCCAGGCATGGGGCTGCTTTACTAGTTTTGTGTGGAATGGGAGCAAACTGTAGGGCAGAGGGGCGGAGGGGCGGAGCCCTCAGCTCCTTCCACCCCCAGCCCACCATCCCCGTGCCTCTCAGAGCCCCAGAGGTTGAGACCCGAGGAGGCATCCAGATTGGGGCCAGGGGCTGACCCCAGGTGGAGGACAGGGGAGGGGTAGCTGCAGGTGCCTCCCCAGCCACCAAACAAACGCTCGGGTTTTCCCACCTCTGCTTCCCGCAGCTAAAAGCACGCGGAGCGAGCGCCACCTGTGGGCCACCGGAGGGAGGTGCATGTGACTCCCCGGAAAGTGAGTCGCCCCTCCCATCTCTCCTCACCCAGGACAGCCACGGAGGGGGTGGGGAGGGTTGCTCAGCAATTTTGGATGCGACTTCCCCTCCTACAAATTTCTCCTCCACGTTCCGCTTTTCCCAGCCGCTGTTTCCACGTTGTAATCTTGTCCCCCGTGCATTCCCCTCCACCATCACTAGTTACTGAACACCTGCTTTGTACCGGGCTCTCTTCTGGGTTCAGAGAACACAGAAGGAACATAGTAGGTAAAACTCCTTGGTATTCTGGAGCCTATAGTCTGGGGGGAAGACAGACGAGGAAAGGGACAACAACCAAGGAGGCCATTGCTGGTTGAGATAAGTGTTCTGAAGGGGAGAGTAAACAGAGGGATGTAACAGGACAGGGAGCCTGCTCTGGATGAGGGGAGTAGAGAGGGCTCTCCGAGGAGGCAATATTTGCACTGAGGTCTGAGAGGGATAAGTCCCCGGCCATACCAAGACTAGGGCAAGGCGTCCTGTGGAGGGCACAGCAAGTGCAAAAGCCCTGGGGCAGAAAGGAGCTTGGGGTGTGTTACAAGAAAGGGTCAGGGTGGCCAGGGCTGAGAGGTGGAGGGAGAGGTCGGGTGGGATGTCAAGACCCCTTTTGGAGACAAACCTGACCCTATACTCCCCCTTGAGGAGTTGTCTCCTAAAAGCCTGAGAGGAAAAGAATAAACCTCAGACTGAACCAAAAGCCCTCTATCACCACTCAGTTCCACACAGATACCATCCTCCCCACCCACCATGAAGACTTGGGAGCAAGTGTTCCCCACAGAGAAAAGCCCCAGACCATGTGTCCTGCCTCCCCTCCCAGGCCTTTGCGTCTGACTATATTGGCTTCACTGTGCCACCAAAGGGCACGTGAAGTGGAGAGAAATGGGACTCGGTGACTGACCTAGGGGCGGGGAGACCTAGAGTTGGCCTCAGAAAGCTCCTTGGAGGATGCCAGGGGCTAGATTGTTGCGGCAGGAACAAAACAAGGGGGTCTATGTGGACCTGCATGTCCCAGGGCTCCTTGTGTGCCAGCCGCCCCATGCCACGTGGGCACTGGGGCAGGGGTTTGTCTCTGCTGGCAAAGCCTCCTCCTTGCTCCCTGACTGCCTCCCTGGGGGACCCGGGAAGCATACAGCCAGTCTGACTCCTGAGTCAAATGCCTCTCGGCTGTGGTGAGCGCCCCCACCAGAGGGCATCCCCTGTCTTCACTGAGCGCCCCCAGGACTGCCCCTATCCTCCCTGTGCCCAGCCCCTGTCCCTGGTGTCCTCACCCCCTTTGAGGCTGGGTTCTCTGCTTCAGCTCCCCTCAGCCAGAGAGAAAAACCCTTAAGGGTTGTCACCAGCCCCACACCCCAGACCCCTGCCCAGCCCCATCTCCCTGTCTTCATGCCCCCCCAAAGCAAAGTCCCCTTGTGTGGCCGGAAAACCCCAAAAGGGACTGTGCAGGGAAATGCCCGGGTCCCATAAGCACTGTTCCTGGGGTCCCTGCTTTGAGGGGTGGGCGCCCTGAGGGAGGCCGTGGGTCTCCCTCCGCCTCGGGAGGAGAACAGAGCCCTGTCCCGAGTCCCAGCTGGCCTCAGCTTTGGGGACTGCCTGCAGCTTGGGGAGGGGGCGGAGCCTCCGGGAGCTTCTAATTACGGTTTCAGAGGCACAGACTTAATTACTGCCTTGTGAAGGGTTAATTACCCCAGTAGGCTGGGAATCAGACAATTCTCCTGCCTTCTGAGAACCAAAATATTTCCCCTCCCAGACCCCCCCCACTACTTGGAATCGTCTCAGTTTCCCGGCACGGAGGTGTGTGGTGGGCTAGGGAGAGTGGGGGCGGGGGGCGATCATGCGGATCTGAAACCACCAGTCTGCTGGCAGAGAATCCACTTTCTGGGCAGAGAGGAGACCCAGGTGGGCCCAGAGGTGGCTCGCTCAGCGGGAGCTCACTCAGCACCTGGGGCCACTCTGTTCCTCCCAAGAGCCCTCTGCCTGGGCTCCTGGTGACATGAGTATCAGGACCTGCCCACCTCCCTGCTCTTCTCCTGACCCCCTCCTTGGGCCCTAGATACACCCACTGCTTCCCACCTCAGGCCCTTTGCCCTTGCAGGTCCCCCTACCTGGCTTACTTTTCCCCCCATGGTGCTGTGTCTGAGAAGCTCTGGCCCTAAAATGTCCTCTCCTCCAGGGAGCCCTCCCTGACCACTGTCTCCCCAGGCACCCTTCCTGGGAGTTCTCCAGCCTATCACGCTTTAATCCCTCTGAGAAATTGCCTTGTTTATATGTGGGCCGAGGACTCTGTTTCCTCATCTGTAAAGTAGGGGTGATGTCAGCAGTCCCATCAGAGTCCTGGGCCGTGACTGTGGTGACCCCAGGGGTCAGGGTGAGTTGGGACCTTCTTCTGCAGGGTCCCATGGGATAGACTTGGAGGTTCTGCGCACAGCTCAAGGGCAGTGAGCCGAGGGCAGGTAAGAGTGAGATTCAGGTGAGCAGTTCATCAGAAGAGGTTAGAAAGGAGGCCGACCCGGGAACAGTGGTCAGGCTGTTTGCACCTGTTTTACAGATGGGGAGCTTGAGGCTCAGAGAGGTGAAGTCACTTACCCAGGGCACAAAGCTGTCTAGTGGGAGAGCTGGTATTCACACCCACATTTGGCAGGTCCCACAGACACTGAATTAAGGAGGGGTGAGCCTGGGGAGGCAGTGATTGGAGGAGGTTTGTTTCAGGGAAGGTAAAAAGTGCAGTTTGACTCGGCTGTGTTGGCTGTATTGGGGGGTGGGGGTGGGAGGCAAGAGTGGTGGTTTAGGCCAGGATTGGGTAATGATTCAATTAGAGATAGAAGGGAAGAAGGGAGGGAGGGAAGGAGGGAGAAAGGAAAGAAAGGAAGAAAGAAAGAAAGAAAGAAAGAAAGAAAGAAAGAAAGAAAGAAAGAAAGAAAGAAAGAAAGAAAGAAAGAAAGAAAGAAAGAAAGAAAAAGAAAGAAAGAAAGAAAGAGAAAGGAAGGAAGGAAGGAAGAAAGAAAGAAAGAAAGAGAAAGAAGGAAGGAAGGAAAGAAAGAAAGAAAGAGGGAAAGAGGGAGAGAGGAAGGAAGAATTGGTCAGGACTATTTCAGTTTCAAGTAAAAATCCAAACCCAAACTGACTTGAGAATTAAAATAATAATAATTTATTGGTTCACGTAACTGAAAAATCTAGGGTAGGTTGGCTTCAGGCACAGCTGTATCCAGGAGCTTAAACAAAGTAATCTCTCCCTCTCAACTGAGCTCTCCTCTAGGGAACTTCATTCTCAGGTAGCCATTTGCCATGGGGATTAAATGGCCTCAGCAATCCCTGGCTTATATCTTATCAGCCCAGAAACTCCAGGGAAGATGGCCACTTTGCCAATAGCTCTGGCAAAAATCCTGGAGCTACCTCTCCTTGGACAGACCGAGATCCATGTCATTTAGGAGTCAGTCACTGTAGCCAGAAAAAGTGGAATGTGTCCATTGGCCAGGCCTGGTCATGTGATCACTCCTGGTGATGAGGGCGGGCCTGGCCCCATCAGACCTAAGTGGACAAAATGTGAAAGAGAAGAAGACAACTCATTCAACAAACATTTATTGAGCACCTACTGTGTGCCTGGTTCTGGTTTAGGAGCTGGAAATACAGCAGAAACACCCCTGCTCTCTTGGGGCTGGTAAAGACGTGAATTCCAGTGATATTAGGTGTGGTATAGAGAAAATTAAGGCAGGGGAAGAGGATAGAGACTGCTGGGGAAAGGTAACTGAGATTTTTAAACAGGAGGTGGTGTGTGAGTAAAGACTTGAGGCAGAAGGAGTGAAAATATCTGGGAAAGGGTATTCCAGGCAGAGGGAAAAGCCCGTGCAAAGGTCCTGAGGCTGGACTGTGTCTGGTGTGTTTGGGGAACAGCGAGGAGGCCTGTGTGGCTGGAGGGAATGAGTGAGGGGGAGAGTGGGAGTTGACGGGGCAAACTGTGCAAGGCCTTGTGGGCCATGGGGAGGACTTTGGACTTTACCGTGAGTGAGGTGGGAGCTGCGGAGTGTTCTGAGCAGAAGAGAGACAGGACCTGACCAGACTCAGGTGTTCACAGGAAGAGTAGATGGTCAGAACCACAAAGCAGCCATCATATATACACAGAGAGAGAGCCTGGGTCTCTACCCATCATGATCTCCGCTGATCTGCCCACAGCCATCCTCTCCCCTGTGTCTCCCTGAGGTTTGGTGTGCTACCTTTTCCTACGACCCACCGGGAGAGGAACAGGTAGGGTGAAGGGCTGGGAGGACAAGGCACCTCGGGCTTCCCCTTCCCAGGAGGACCCAGCCCCACCCTGATCCAGGATACACTTGGGCAGGACTGCTGGGGAATGTTTGCTTTTTGCCCTCTCCAGGATTGTGGGAACAGGCGTGGCTGGAGGCACAGAGAGGCATAACCAAGCTTGGCTGGGGCAAGGCTGAGGGGAAGGAAGCTGGGTCACAGAGAGGTCAACCCAGCCCAGGAAGCCCTATGGAGACAGGGGCTGCTCCCTCAGACAAGGCACAGGGGTCCGGAGGTCAGTTTGGGCCTCTCTGGCACCTTGCTCTGTTTGAGTCTCAAGCCCTGGGCTGTAGGAAGGAGCAGGGATGGGGTGGCAGGCTCTGTGGTTGGGCTGCCAATGCAAGTGCCGATAAGGACGCTTGAGGTTGGATTTCAGCCCTGAGAGGCTGGGCAACATCCTGTTTGGGCAGGCTCCTATGGCTTTCTCTCCTGCAGCCCTGCCCTGACCCTGGTGGGAGAGTTACAGACAGGGAAACAAAAGCCAAGTACCCACTCAAAACCAGAAACAGAAATAACCTCCCCTTGGAATTTTCCTAAGAATAGGATATACACATGTAAAAGAAAGAGGAAGGAGAAGAAGAAGGGTAGGAGAGGAAGTACTTATACACTATTTCACATTCTACACAAAACGTCACTCTAAACAGATTGTAGACCTAAACATAAAAGCTAAAACTATAGGGAATTCCGGGGAGTTCCAGTGGGTTAGGACTTGGCGCTTTCACTACCGGGGCCTGGTTTCAGTCCCTGGTTGCGGAACTAAGATCCCACAAGCTGCACAGCGAGGCCAAAAGAAAACAAAAAACAAAACAAAATAAAAACCCCTAAAACTATCAAACTCCTGAAGGCTTTAAACAGATACTTCAGCAAAGAGGATATATGAATGGCAAATAAGGATAGGAAAAGATACTCAAGATCATTAGTGGTTAGAGAAATGCAAGTTAAAACCACCATGAGATACCACTACACACACCTTTTGGAAGAGGTAAAACAGAAAAGACTGATAATACCTAGTGTTAGGATGTGGAGGTACTGGAACCCTCAACCGCTCCTGGTGGGTATGTAAAATGGTACCATCACTTTGGAAAACAACCTGGCAGTTTCTAAAAAGGTTAAACGTACATGTCCCCTGTGATCCAGAAATGAAAGTAAACTCTAGACAAAAACTTGCACATGAATGTACCTATTCACAGCAGCCGTATTCATAATAGCCAAAATGTGGCAACAACGCAAATGTCTACCGACAGAGGAATGGATAAACAGAACGTGGTAGATCCATAGAATGGAATACTACTCAGCAATGAAAAAGAACAAGGAATTGATAAACACACCAACGTGGATGGACCCCAACAACATTACACCAAGTGAAAGAAGCCAGATACAAAATACTACATCTGGAGCTTCCCTGGTGGCGCTGTGGTTAAGAATCCGCCTGCCAGCGCAGGGGATACAGGTTCGAGCCCTGGTCCGGGATGATCCCACGTGCCCCGGAGCAACTAAGCCCGTGCGCCACAACTGCTGAGCCTGCGCTCTAGAACCCACGAGCCGTAACTACTGAGCCCGTGTGCCACAATTACTGAGCCTGCATGCCTAGAGCTTGTGCTCTGCAACAAGAGAAGCCACCGCAATGAGAAGCCCGCACACCACAAAGAAGAGTAGCCCCCGCTCGCCGCAACTAGAGAAAGCCGGCGCGTAGCAGTGAAGACCCAACGCAGCCAAACATAAATCAATAACTCAATAAAAATACTGCATCTGATATGATTCCAGTTATGTGAAATTTCTAGAGAAGGCAAAGCTAGAGAGACTGAAAGCAGACCAGTGGTTGCCTGAGCCAGGAGACAGTGGAGACAGACTACAAAGGAAAACGAGGGAAATTTTGAGCTATTGAAACTGTTCCCAAACACCAGACTGTTGTGATGGTTGCACATCTCGGTGAATTCACTAAAAATCATCGGACTGTACACGCACACCCGGTGAATTAAACGATATGTAAATTACGTCTCAATAAAGCTAAAAAACCCCACATTGCCCCAACAATCTTCAGATGGGATTGTCACCATTCAGTTGATTAGATCAATAAGTACCTATTCTTCGCACTGGGAACACCACAGGGAGTAAAACGGACGTGGCCTCGTGGAACTGATGTTCTCATGAGGAGACCTACAGGAAGCAAGACGAGAAACGAAAATCTATACAGATGTCGGGTGGTGATTGTTACAAAATATTAAGCAGGGATGGGGAGAGTGCAATTTTAAGTCAGGGGATCAGGGAAGACTCTCTGAGGAGGTGATGTTTGAGGAAAGACCTGAAGGAGGTAAAGAGAGAGGCATGTAGAGATCTAGAGAAGGAGGGTACCAGGCAGAGGAAACGGCAGGTGCAAAGGCCCTGCGGTAGGAGCATGCCAGGATCAGTGAGGAAGCCAGCAGGGCAGAGGAAATAGTAAGGGGGGAAGTGGGAGGAGGCGAGGGCAGGGAGGGGACAGGGCAGAGTGTGCAGAGACTTGTGGTCATGGGGAGGACTTTGACTTTTGCTATGAGTGAGGTGGGAACCAAGGAGGGTTCTTGAGTAGAGGAGGGCATTCAAGGGTGTCCTCTGGCCACTGTTGGGGGAACAGCCTGTAGAGGGGGGCAAGAGTAGGAGCTGGAAGATCAGGGCAGAGGTGACTGGTCCATCATTTCCCACTGGTCCAAGTGGGAGATGATGGGGATGGTCCAGGGTGGGGGCCAGGAAGGAGATGAAAAGTGGTTGGATTCCGGATAGATTTTGAAAGTAGAGTCCTCAGGGTTTGCTGGTGCAGGAGAGAAAGAAAGAGAGAGGACAGAGCCAGGAGAGACACAGATGACTCCAAGTATTTTGACCTGAGCGTCTGGGCCACTAGGAAGGAAACTAAGGCTCAGAGAGGTAGGGGAGGTGTCAGGTTGCACATGGGTCCACAGTGACCCTCGTCCCCAGCTGAGGCATGGCCCTGATTTGAGAGTTCTGGGGGGGTGGGTATCACTAGGGGCAGAGACTGCTCAGAGCCAGGAGCCTCCCAAATCCTCATCCCAGCACCCCCTCTGGCTCTGTTCTCATTCATTTTAGTCTTCTTTCCAGAATTTCTCCTCCCCGGGGAATCCAGCCCATGTGCTTCTGATTCCTTTGTCCTGAACTCATACGGCAGGAGCACCCCCTGAAAGCCTTATGTGGAAGAGAGTAAAGGCAGAGAAGGAGGTGGGGGGCACATTTCTCCCAGGGGGGCCAGGGCTGTGTCCAGCAGCACAGCGGCATCTCCAGGGCATCCAGCAGCAGGGGAGGCATATTCCCAGGCCAGACCAGACCTGCTGCCTCCCAGAATAGGCTTTCTTTGGGCCTGGCAGTCACCCACCCACAGTCCGGGCTCCAGCTGTCCTGACCCCCACCGCCCCCCAGGCCTCCCACGCATTTTCTCTTAGGAGCCATGACTGTGGGATTTGGTTTCCCCCACCCTCTCCTTCTCTTCCCAGCTCTGTCACTCCCTCAGGCTGCCTCCCTGGTGGCTGCAGTGGGCCTGGCTCCCCAGCGAGTCCCAAATAGCCATGGTAGGGACTGTGTGTGGCCACGGCCACAAGCTAGGCATCCCACCTTCCCTGGCACCTCCCCATCCTCTGGCCTCTGTGTTCCCTCCCCTCCCCCACCTCCTGGGCATCTCTGGTCCCCTCCTGCCTCTCCATGTCAAAGGCTTCGGAGGGGGTCTCCTTAATTCATCTGCTCTTTGCTGACCACTGACCCACCAGGCCATGCTCTCACTATTGGGGAGACAGACTGACCGATGCTTAAAAACTAATATTGGGTTGGCCGAAAAGTTCATTCAGGTTTTTCCAGAAAACGTTCCTGAATGAACTTTCTGGCCAACCCAATACTTGTAGAGTCCTTTCTGGTCATTAATAAATCAGCCCATCCATCTCCTGACGACTCTGTGAAGGAGAAATATGGGTTCCTGTTTCCATTTACAGACAGAGAGGAGATGTTGCTTGCCCAGGGTCACAGTACCAGAAAGTGGCCGAGCTGGGACAAACCCTTGACCGCTCTGCTCATCTGCTTCTCCTGAGGGAGACAGATGAGGTCTTGACCTTCCAGAGTTCTCGATCCAGGGGAGAGAGACAGGAAATAGCAAATGAAGAAGAATACCATGCAGCGACAAGGGTTTGAGGTCCCCAAGGTCACCCTCGGGGTAAGTGATTCACTAGGACTCACAGAACTCAGAGAAGTTGTTATGCTCACAGTTGCAGTTTATTACAGGCAAAGGATACAGATTAAAATCAGCAAAGGATAATGGCACATGGGTCAGAGTCCCAAGAGACCAGGCATAAATTTCCAATTGTCCCTTCCCAGTCATGCAGACAGCTCTCAGTTCTCCCAGTAATGATGTCTGACAATAAACATAGAGTATTTGGAGTATTGCCAACCAGGGAAACTCACTCCAACCTTGGTGTCCAGGGTTTTACTGGGAGCCAGTCACTTAGGTACAGCTGACCACCGGGTAGCCAATCTTAGGCACCAGCTCCTCCAGAGGCCAAGCTGATACTGCATGGTGGCTCAAGGACCCCACCATAAATCACATTGTGATTTACCTGGCATGGGTAGGATCCTAGGTATACAGACATTCTTATCCAGCAGGGCACTCCAGGGGCTTAAAGATGACCTCCAAGAGCACGGCAAGGGTCAGTGTTGCAGTCTGTCCTTTCTTTGAAATGTGCAGCGTTGGAGCACCTCAAGCCCACCGAGTCCGTCGGTGCGAAGGAGGTGAGAACAGAAGACCTCATGGACAGAATGACAGAAAGAGGGGAGTCCAGAAGGACATCCCCCCTTGGAGCTTGAACAACTGAGTCATACACTAAGAAGGGGAAAGTCAGTGGACAGACTCCAAGGCAGCCCCTGTGATCCTCATCTCTTGGTATCCACACCCTGTGTAATCCCTCCTCCTTGAGTGCGGGCAGGACCTTGTGACTTACTTCTAACAGTAGAATAAAACAAAGGTGATGGGATGTCATTTCCAAACTTCGGTTACAGAAGATTGAGGCTTTCAAGTCTCTGTCTCTCCCCCTACCTCTGATGAAATTGTATTGTGAGCTGCCCCGTAAAGAGGTCCACATGGCAAGGAGCTGGGAACCACCTCCTCAAAAGCCCGTGAGAAACTGAGTCCTTCCAACAACAGTGAGTGAGTTTGGGAGCAGATCCTTCCCTTATCAAGCCTTCAGATGACACTGCGGCCCCAGCCGACATGTAGATGGCAGCCCATGAAAGACCCTAAATCAGAGAACTCAGTGAAGCCACACCTAATTCCCGGCCCATAAAAACTGTAAGATGTAACTCTTGGCTGTTATTTTAAGCCCCTACGTTTGGGATAACAGCAAGAAATCACTAATGCAGTAGGTTTGGCCGGAAGTTAGGAGGGGAACCAGATATCATAGTGTTTGTCATGTTGAAAAAAATTGTAATAGGCCTCAGCCTTGACTTTACTTCCCCCAGTTGCAGAGCCTGAAACAGGGATTTGAGTGCCGGTGCTTCCTTCAAAGGGGATTCTAGAAAGCATGAGTGGAGAAGAAGGGAAGTGAGATAGGGAGGGGCGGGCAGCAAATACTGAGAGTCTGAATGAGCACATTTTTGCTGTGAACATCTGGGACTCAGTTCCTGTGGGGCACCTCTGACAGAGTGTATAGGACACACACCTCAGTTATCCCATATGAGGGGTGAGGGAGCTGGGGTATTGATCCACCAAAAATGATGAAGGGTTATTCCCAGGCATGTTAGCTTCCTATCAATTCAGACCTGTGGCCATGTGGTCCATAGAAAGCTCCCAGGCAGAGCATCTTGGGTGTTTACCAGGGCTGGGACTAGACTGAGGTGAGTGAGGTGCACAGACTGATTTTTCCCTCTGCCTCAGTCTCCAATATGTCTTGGTACATCATGTTGACAGATCCCGTCTTCATTTAAAATTTTGCCTTTTTATTCACCCTGGAGGTTTTGCATTCATTTTGATTATCTAATTTTTATTTATTTTTTATTTTTTGGCCATGCCACGCAGCATGTGGGATCCTGACCAGGGATCAAACCTACACCCCTTGCAGTGGAAGCACAGAGTCTTAACCAGTGGACTGCCAGGGAAGTCCCCATTTTGATTATTTAAAACATTGCATTAAAATAATATTCATCTTTACTATTGAGTTCTTTGTTGCCCCCTTACATTTTGTTCTCTGTGATGAATGCCTCACTTCTCACCCTAGTTCCAGCCCTGGGGTTCATGGTCTGAGGCCAGCAGCACCCGCAGGAGAGGACTCAGATGCTGGTTGCCGTATCAGAGTCAAGGCAGCCTCAGTTCTGCTGCAGTAACATGTGAGCCCCACATCTCAGGGGCTTAGAACATCAGAGAGTTTTACTTCTCACTCAGCCACTGTCTGGCATATTGCAGGTTGCCCACTGCTGAAGGAAAAGGAACACAGCAGGGCCAGCACCAGTTCTTAAAGCTTCCACCTGGAAGTGTCATAACTGCTCACTTTTTTTTTTTTTTTTTTTGTGGTATGCGGGCCTCTCACTGTTGTGGCCTCTCCCGTTGCGGAGCGCAGGCTCAGCGGCCATGGCTCACGGGCCTAGCCGCTCCGCGGCATGTGGGATCTTCCCGGACCGAGGCACGAACCCGCGTCCCCTGCATCGGCAGGCGGACTCTCAACCACTGCGCCACCAGGGAAGCCCCACTGCTCACTTTTAATTGGCCAAAGCAAATCACATGGCCACACAAGTAGGCGGGGCAGTGCCGTCCTTCTGCTTGGAAGTAGAGAGGGCTGGGATGGTAGTGACAGAGCCCAGTGACCGCTGTAGCAGCCCTGGGTGAGACTGAGGAGGAGCTGGGTGTCTGAAACTAGGTGGGAAGGTCCAGGTGGGGATGGAAACGTATGAGACTTCAGGATATAATTGGTATTGACTCCCTGGAGGGCCTGTCCCAGGCTTTGCCATCTGACAGACTCATGGGGCCACCTCCCACCCTGGATTTTTATTCAATGTAATGAAATACACATAACAAAATTTACCATCTTAACCGTTTTTGGTGTCCAGTTCAGTGGCATTAAGTGCATTCATAATGTACAACTGTCACCACCATCCATCTCCAGAATTCTTTGCATCATCCCAAACTGATTCTGTCCCCGTTAAACAGTAAGTCCCCATTCCTCCCTCCCCCAGCCCCTGGCAACCACCATTCTGCTTTCTGTCTCTATGATTCTGACGACTCTATGTGCCTCATGTAAGTGGAGTCATATAGTATTTGTCTTTTTGTGACAGGCTCCTTTCACTCTGCATAATGTCCTTAAGTTTCATCCAAGTTGTACCATGTGTCAGAATGTCCTTCCTTTTTTTTTTTTATTTTTAAGTAGTAAAAATCACATAACATAAAATTGACCATCGTAACCATTTTAAGTGTACAGTTCAGCCGTGTTAAGTATATTCACACTGTAGTGCCATCAGCCTCTAGAACTTATACGTCTTGCAAAAGGTGTACTCTATACCCACTAAACAACTCCCCTCCCCAGCCCTCCTCTCAGCCCTTGGCAACCACTACTTTCTTCTACGAATTTGACGACTTTAGTTACCTCACGTGAGTGGAATCATGCAATATTTGTCCTTTTGTGATTGGCTTATTTCACTTAGTGTAATGTCTTCATCCATGTTGTACCATGTGTTATAATTTCCTTCCTTTTAAAGGCTGGATAATATTCCATTGTGTAGGTGTACCATGTTTTGTTTATTCATTGATCCACTGATGGAAACGGGGTTGCTTCCACTTTGGGGCTATTGTGAATAATGCTGTTATGAACATGGGTGTACAAATATCTCTTTGAGACCTTGCTTTCAAATTTGGGGGAGTGGGGAGTATATACAGCATCCCGGAAGTGGGATGCTCATTCTATGTTTAATTTTTTTTTTCAGTAACTGCCACACTCTTTTCCATAGCATCTGCACTATTTTACACTCCCACTAACGGTGCACGAGGGTTCCAATTTCCCCACATCCTTGCCAACACTTGTTATTTTCTGTTTTCTTGATCGTAGCCAACCTAATGGGTGGGAAGGAGGTGGCATCTCACTGTGGTTTTGATTCACATTTCCCTGGTAGTTAGTGATGTTGAGCATCTTCTCATGTGCTTATTGGTCATTTGTTCCACCAGGGATTTTAACAACTTGGTTTCAAAGAAAGCCCAGGGCATGGGTGCCAGTCTCTTTGTCAATGCCAGGGCCTCCTGGTCTCATGGGCATCAGGCAGCCTGTGGGGTGCCCAGGGATGGATCCTTGAGCCAGGCAGAAACTGGGGGCGAGAGGCAGGCACGGTGGTGGCATATTCACAAAGAGATTACTGCTGAGCTTCGTCACTTGGCACCAAGACCCACGCCAAAGGCCACGGAAAATCCCAGTGACACCCTCATCCCCAGATATGGGGATGCCGACAGGAAATGATCTCAGAAAAGTCATTTCTCCAGCCACTCAGAAAAGACAGTGCTGTCTGCCCAGAGGGGCCCTTTCCCCTTCCCTCACCCCGGATCCCAGTGGCTTCACCTACAAGACAATTTTGGCTGAGGCGGCACCACTCCTGCACACAGGACACAGGTCTGCTTCCCCATCCTCACCTCCTGCAGCATGGAGTTGATTGACAGCTCACAAGCGTCATTCATTCCTCTCTCCATCGACGACAGGTTGTTCCTTCAAGCAACTTTTCCTTTTTTTAATTCTTTTTTTAAAGATGTTTTTTTAATATTTATTTTTATTTATTTATTATTTTTATTTATTTTGGCTGTGCTGCGTCTTAGTTGTGGCATGCGGGATCTTTGTTGGGGGCATGTGGGATCTTTTTTAGTTGCGGCATACGGGCTTCTTAGTTGCGGCATTTGGACTCCTAGTTGCCCACACGAACTCTCAGTTGCAGCATGCATGTGGGGTCTAGTTCCCTGACCAGGGATCGAACCCAGGCCCCCTGCACTGAGAGCACGTAGTCTTACCCACTGGACCACCAGGGAAGTCCCCCGTTTTTAAATTCTTAATGAATTTATTTTGAAAGGAACCTTTTGCTGTACAGCTGAAACTAACACAAGATTGTAAATCAAATATACTTCAATAAAATTTAATTTCCAAAAAAAAGGAACTTTTATGCCACTGCCACAAAAGGAAAACAAGACCATTTCCATAAGTGGAGGGCAGCAGAAAAAAGAACTACATTGGCGGGGGCAGTGGGGAGGTAATATTAAAGTCAGCTAATGCTGCTGCCTTCATAAGACTCAGAGCTGGGACTAGGGTGAAGACAGTGAGGCACTCAGGAGCAAAATTTAGGGGGTTGCTGGCTCTCAGGGCTGGGCTTCATTCCCAGGGGCCTGAGAGCCATGTCCTTGCCCTCTAGTCCAGCCATGGATCAAAGACTGCTCCATTCCTTAAAAAAAGAAAGAAAGAAAAAAAAGAAAGACAAAAAGGAAAATCTTTCCATGAAAATGGAAAGCGATTACTGAGGTGTTGAAAGGTGTCAAAAACAGCTCATGCAGCTCAATATCAAAAAAAACAACAACAAAAAAAAAACAAAACAAAACAGGGCTTCCCTGGTGGCGCAAAGGGCTTCCCTGGTGGCGCAGTGGTTGAGAGTCCACCTGCCGATGCAGGGGACACGGGTTCGTGCCCCGGTCCGGGAAGATCCCACATGCCGCGGAGCAGCTGGGCCCGTGAGCCATGGCCGCTGAGCCTGCGCGTCCGGAGCCTGTGCTCCGCAACGGGAGAGGCCACAACAGTGAGAGGCCCGCATACCGCAAACAAAAACAAAAACAAAAACAAAACAAAAAAAACAACCCAATCCAAAAATGGGTGGAAGATCTAAATAGACATTTCCCCAAAGAAGGCATACAGATGGCCAACACGCACATGAAAAGATGCTCAGCATCGCTAATTATTGGAGAAACGCAAATCAAAACTACAGTGAAGTATCACCTCACACCAGTCAGAATGGCCATCACCAAAAAGTCTACAAATAATAAATGCAAGAGACGGTGTGTAGAAAAGGGGGCCTTCCCACACTGTTGGTGGGAATGTAAATTGATGCAGCCATTACAGAGAACAGTATGGAGGTTCCTCAAAAAAATAAAAATAGAGTTACCATATGATCCAGCAATCCCACTCCTGGGCATATATCCGGAGAAAACCATAATCCAAAAGGATGCATGCACCCCAATGTTCATTGCAGCACTATTTACAATAGCCAGGTCATGGAAGCAACCCAAATGTCCATCGACAGAGGAATGGATAAAGAAGATGTGGTGTGTATATATATATATATATATATATATATATATATATATACAATGGACTATTAGTCAGCCATAAAAAAGAATGAAATAATGCCATGTGCAGCAACATGGATGGACCTAGAGATGATCACACTAAGAGAAATAAGGCAGACAGAGAAAGGCAAATATCATATGACATCGCTTATATGTAGAATCTAAAAAAAAAATGATAAAAATGAACTTTTTTACAAAACTGAGATAGACCCACAGACATAGAAAACAAGGTTATGGTTACCAAAGGGGAAAGGCGGGGAGAGAGATAAATTAGGAGTTTGGGATTAACATATACACACTACTATATGTAAAATAGGTAAACAACAGGACCTACTGTATAGCACAGGGAACTATACTCAATATTTTATAATAATCTATATGGGAAAAGAATCTGAAAAAGAATATATATATATATATATATATCTGAATCACTTTGCTGTACACCTGAAACTAACACAACATTGTAAATCAACTATACTTCACTTTTAAAAAAAGAAAGAAAAAAAGAAAAGTGTCAAAGATATAACTACAATAAACTCAGACTTTGACTATCATCCATGCAACCATTTTTTTTTTTTAATTTATTTTTTGCTACCTTGGGTCTTTGTTGTACTGCATGGGCTTCTCATTGCTGTGGCTTCTCTTGTTGCGGAGCACGGGCCCTAGAAGGCGCGGGCTTCAGTAGTTGTGGCGCATGGGCTTAGTTGCTCCGCGGCATGGGGATCTTCCCCGACCAGGGATCGAACCCTTGTGCCCTGCATTGGCAGACGGATTCTTAACCACTGTGCCACCAAGGAAGTCCCACGCAATCATTATTGAGCACAGCTGTGGACCAGGTGCTGTTAAAGGTACAGGGGACACAGCCTTGACCGCAGCAGGTGCACTGGAGTGATGCGGACAATGAACAATGGATCAAACAAGTGGAGGATTCTGGTCCCCGCAGGCACTCAGAGGAGGCCCTCAGAGATTAGGGGAATAGGAAAAAACCCACATAGGGCTAACACTTTTCTCGCTGGTCAGCTTCCACACCTTGCTAGGTGTTAAAAATATTTTAAATGTCACCTCTGGCTTTATAGCTGCTGCACACAATATCACCCCATGATCTCCCTGGACTTCTCTCCTATTTCTCTCCCCGCCTAGTCACTTGGCTTCAGCCACACAGGCCTCCTTGCTCTTCCACACCAGCCTCAGGGCCTTTGCACAGGCTGTTCCCTCTGTCTGGACGTCTCTTCCCCAGATCTCCATGGCTCCTCCCTCCTCACGTCCTTCAGGTGTTTCCTCAACTATCATCTCCGAGAGGCCTTCCCTGACCACCCTATTTAGTTCAGCAACCCCCCAGCACACACCCCCTTTCACTAACCTGCGTAATGTTCCCATTCCTAACATTCTCCGTAATTTCTTATTTATCATGTTCACAGTCCTCTCCTGTGATGAAATGTCAGCCCCACAAGGCAGAGATTTGGGTTTGGCTTGTTCACACCTGCACGCCCCCAGTACCTAGAACAGTATGCAATAACATAGCCTGGCATGCTAAGTTTGTTGAGTGAATGCATGACTGTCAGATCTGTAAAAGGGGGAACGTAATGCCTAATTCATCTCAGGGCAGTGGAAAGATGAAATGAGGGGAGACCTATGAGCCACAAAGGAGAAGTTGTGACAGGAGAGATACCCATGGTGGGGTTGGGGGAACACTGCCGTGACCAGCTCAGGATTTTTTGAAATTGGGGTGAGATTCACGTGACATAAAATAAACCATTTAAAAGTGAACAACCCAGTGGCATTTAGTATATTCAACGATGTTGTGCAACTTCCACCTCTATCCATCTTGTAGCATGTATCAGAACTTCATTCTTCTTTATGGCTGAATAATGTTCCATCGTGTGGATGGACCACGTTATTTATTTATTTGGTGGCGCCAGATCTTAGTTGCGGCACGCAGGCTCCTTAGATGTGGCACGTGAACTCTTAGTTATGGCACGCATGTGGGATCTAGTTCCCTGACCAGGGATCGAACCCCAGCCCCCTGCGTTGGGAATGCGGAGTCTTAACCACTGCGCCATCAGGGAAGTCCCTGGACCACAGTTTGTTTATCCGTTCATCCATCCGTGGACCCTTGGGTTGTTTCCGTCCTTTGGCAGTCTCTAAACACACTGCTACGAATGTGGGTGTCCAAGTGTGTGTTGGAGTTCCTGTTTTCAATTTTACCAGGTATCGACCTAAAAGTGGAAGTGCTAGCTCATAAGGTAACTCTATGTTTGACTTTTTGAGGAATTGCCAGACTGTTTGCCAGAGCTGTTGAAAGCAGACCCCCATCTGAGAGAAGACTGGAGTCCTCAAAGACTCCTCAAAGACTGGAGTCCCAAAGTCCCTGCCCAGAACACAGCACTTCTTTCCAGGACTGGTCATGACCATCAGCAGCATCTGTGGTCTCATAGTCCATAACCCTGGAAACCCGTGAGGTGGAGGCCCAGATGGAGAAAATGAGTCATGGGGAGAAATTGACGAGGGCACTTAGCCTAAACCACCTTCCTACTCCGCCTCACCCCACATTCCAGGACTCCCTTGCAGTGGCCCTGGGAGGCCGGAGTCCACCCTCACGGGGCATTGTCGGCTCCCAGCCTGCGGCGCCCAGAAGCCCTTGCAGAATGGGGAATAAGCCAAGAGCTGTGAGAAAGAGGTGGAAACGGCAGTGAGACTTGTACACTGTCCCCAGCTCAGGACTGCAGACCTTCCTGTTGGCGGCTGCCAGTTCCCCCCTCTCCCACCCCTACAGCCCACCAGCACCCACCACCCCCCAGCTGCTCCCCTTCCCCAGCTGTGCCTCCCCACCTCTGGCCACCTCCGGCTGTCTTTCTTTTGCTTCCTCTAAATGCTTCTCGTTAAAGCCTTTAGATATTTTAAAATTTCAAAATATTGTTTGCAGGGCCTGGTTCACAGAATTGATGATATGTCATTCTCATGACCATGGGTCTATCCATGACCCACTTTACTTTACTCATTAATTTTTTTTAATTCCATAAGGTATACCCACAAGCCCTCAACAAGAAGTGGGAGATGGCCCTGCCCCCTCCCGCCACCACCCTGAATTCTGTTTCTTATTTTCTCACTCCTTTATTTATTTTTATAATAATCACTTGCATTTTTATTTATTTATTTTTAATATTTATTTATTTGGTTGCACCGGGTCTTAGTTGCGGCAGGCAGGCTCCTTAGTTGCGGCTCCAGGGCTCCTTAGTTGCGGCTCGCCAGCTTCTTAGTGGTTGCTTGTGAACTCTCAGTGGTGGCACGCATGTGGGATCTAGTTCCCTGACCAGGGATCGAACCCAGGTCCCCTGCACTGGGAGCGCGAAGTCTTATCCACTGTGCCTCCAGGGAAGTCCCACTCCTTTATTTTTTTAAGTTTTCTTAGACATGTTGGTATGCTGAAAACTTATCTTGTATCAATTTCTCTGTCTGAGCTTTATGACTCGGGTGGCTTTCAGATGGGCTTTGGGGACATCTTTTTTGCTCAAGATTCGACTATGATCAAATCATCATATCACAGGCTTTAAATATATTACAATTTTATTTGTCAGTTACACCTCAATAAAGCTGGCGGGGGGGTGGATAAAGATTCTACTACGAGACCTGTCCAGCAGCAAATTAAGATTTTTGCACTGCATCCAATTTTTAAAATGAAGAAAGGAGTGTGTTGCCAGGACCCAGCCATCTGGCAGCTGACCCCTGGGGTTCTTTTTCACAGCCGTGTAATATTCCACTGTTTCTCCAGTTGCTACCGAGGAAACATGAACGTTCTGTTAAAGTCTTAACGGCCATCTTGTTAATGTGCTACCTTTAAAGAATCATTGGTGTTGCTCCTTTTAAGCAACTCGCCTCCCTGTTCCCTCTTACTTCCCCAAATCTTGGGGATCGCTGGGAGTTGGGGTAAAGTTGGGACACTTTGGGGTCTGGCTACCCCTGAGGAGCCCTCTCCGACCTGAGGCCATCGGCTGCCCTGTTGGCCCTACAGCTGCTTATAAACCAGCTATTTATAGCCCCACCCCGCCCCCCAGCCCATGTCACTGCCCACTTCCTTGGGGCCACCAGTGAGTTCAATGCTGATGGGGAAGGGGAAGTGGGTTGCTAGGTGCTGGGGTTTGTTTAGGGTTTGAGGGTGCCCTTAACAATTTCCTGAAGGCCTTCATTTCCTAGAAGCTGAGAACACAGAGGTGATAGCTCAACCTACTTTTCTTACCTCAGTCAGTTTGGGGTGAGGGAGGAGGTGGAACAGGGCGCTGGGACCCTGTGCCCCGTCCTTGGCCCTAAACGCAGCCCTCTAAGGCATCACAGCTTCGTGCTTCACTTCTCATTGGCTTTGGGCTGCTCCTCCACATCTTCCTCTATCCCCCATTCAAATGGGGTACAAAGCGCCCCTGAGACCCCCATAGCCCCAGCCCCTGGAGACTGAGAGGCCTGGGCTCAAGGGAACCCAGGTGTCCAGCCTGCAGGAGGAGACAATGGGCCCATTGTTGGGCCTTTCCCCAGGTTGAAGGCCATCAGTCTCTGGCCTCCCACCCCCTTCCCTCACTCCATGGGGTTTCCTGGCGCAGGGACAGCTGTCTGGCCTCACAATAGCTGTGCCGTCCTCCTGGAGCCAGCAGCTGGGCTCATCCGTGTGGGGGCTGGCCCGGCCCCTTCCTCTGCCATTGTCTCCCTTCCAGGGGGCTTCCTGTTATGCCCCCTCTACCCGAAGACCCCATCTGACCCCCTCTCTCAGCCTGGGCTTGCGAGGGTGCTGGACATGGGCTGATGGCACAAGAAGCCAGGGGGCAGGACACTGGGGTCCCCTCGTCTCCCTCCCCACCGCAGAGGACAGCAAAGAAAAGGGTATCATCCTAAGAGCCACTGCTGTAGTTCACTGAGTGTCTATTCTCAGCTACATCCCTGCCATCCACTCACTCTCTTATGATCTTCACCAGCCCTGCTGCGAGGTTCTGACCATTTCACAGATGGGGAAACTGAGGCCCAGAGAGGCCACATCACCCGCCCAAGACCACACAGTCCAAAACATAGGGAATTCTCTGGCAGTCCAGTGGTTAGGACTCCATCCTTCCACTGCAGGGGGCATGGGTTCGCTCCTTGGTCGGGGAACTAAGGTCCCATAAGCCATGAGGCAAGGCCAAAAAAAAAAAAAAAAAAGGTACGCGATCTCCCACAGCACCACTCTCATTTATTGCTAAATAGATTTTAAAAAAAATAAAAAGAGGAAGAGACTGGGTTTGCCCAGGACCTCTGATATGAGATGGTGGTGCCCTGTGACTGTGCATGTCATTTTACTACTCTGTACCTCAGTTTCCCCATCTGCCAAATGGAAATCACAGCACCTGCCTTCTAGACTACTGGGAAGATAAGTGAGTTCAATCCCTGCAAAATGATTAGAGGGCAGCCAGGCATACAGTGGGCGCTGGGTGAATACTGTCATCCACTGTGATGATGTGTTACCATGGCAGCTATAAAAATAAAAATATAATATAATAAATAATACTATCATTATGATTGGCTGACTAGTCCTGGATCTGCTACTTCCTAGCTGAGGAATCTCAGGCCAGTGGCCCAACCCCCCAGGTGCTGGTTTCCCATCTGAAAAACAGGGATGCATGTCCCTACCTCACACTGTTGTGGAACAGAGGTGTCGAGATTGTCCAGGGCTTTGGGGCTGGAACTTCAGGGCAGAGGAAAGGGGGAGAAACACTGTGACACCTCAGCAGGGGCAAGATAATGAAGCCTGTAGTGGGCTTCCTTCAGTGGAGGGTAGTATTACTAATTATGCAGCCCTACTGGGTGCAGGCTTTGCTCTGGTTCTACAGAGAAACAAATGGACCAAAGTCCTGTCCTCCAGGATGACAGTCTAGGGGGGGGTGGGGGGCAGACAGTAAACAAATTAAGTAGGTAAATTTCGTGATGGGGGATGGTGAAGGGCTACAGAGAACTGAGAAAGTAGGGAATATTCGGAGGATTACATTTATGACATGGGGACGGGGGGTGGGGGTTTGGTCAGGGAACGTTTGGGCAAAAACATGAAGGAGAGGAGGGAGCGAGCCATGAGGTTATCTAGTTGTCTGGGTAAGAGTGCTCCAGGCAGAGGGAACAGCCTGTGCAAAGGCCCTGAGGTCACCCCATGCCTGGTGTTTTCCATAAGGAAAACTGTAGCCAAGCTACCGAGGAGAGAGTGGGAGGAGGTGAGGGCAGGGAGGTGACAGCAGAGCAGGCCGGGCCTTATGGGCCGAGGAAGGACTTGGGGTTTGACTCTGAGTGAGGTGGGAGCCATGGAGGGTACCTGAGCAGAGGAGGGATGAGATCTGACTCAGGTGTTCCCAGGCACCCTTGGGCCACTTGGAGGGGAAAGGAGTGGGGGGTGGGGTGGGGGGGATGTCCCTCTTCGTGCCTTCCCCAGTCCTTCTCTCCTATATCACTGGTTCCTTCCTTACCCTGCTCTGTGAGGCCAGTAGGCAGGAATTAAAATCCAATTCACCAGAAAGGAAAACTGAGTCCCAGGATGGTTAGACCTGCTCCAAGGGCCCAAGACACATCCCTGGGGGAGGAGAAGGCATGATTGCAACCCTTGGGCAGTGGTTGCCCCAGGCTGGAACCCCTACCCCCCAGCTTTTTCAAGCACCAGCTGTCAGACCTGTGGGCCTGTGGTAGGGGGAGGTGGGGGCATGTCCAGCCCTGGAATTTCCAGCTCTAAGGGAAAAAAGCCAAAAATCCACCTTGGGCCTTGTCTGGTCCCCTCCCCTCCCAGTCTCCTCCCATGTCCACTCCCCTCCCCCTGAGGAAACTGAGGCACAGAGAGACCTCAGTTACCCTGATGGGACCCCTTTCCATGCCCTGTCCAGGTCAAAGGGACAGGAAGAGCAGGAAGGGGTAAATTTTAGGACTGGGGGTGCTCCACCATCCCTGGGATAATGCTTCTCTGCCTCTGGCCATGAGTGACCTTTTTTTTCCATGACTGCAATCCTAACCTTTTAAACTATTATGTACTTAATATTTTATTTAATTTTCTAAGCTGTTGCATCCTGGAATCCATTCATTTAAAAAAGAATCTTTATATTGATGTCCTGATTGGGAAACCCTTCTCATTGCCTCAAATAGCCTGTAAATTTACAAATAAATAAGAACACAAGGAACATAAACCATGGATTCTAGCTGGATAAACCTCAGGGCCACCATGGTGTTAGCACCCAACAGAGACTTTCTCCTGGACCTTGGGCTCATTGCAGGGACCTGGGGACTGAACTGCCTACCTGTGGATCTCTGCTTAGCCACTTGTTACCTGCACCTCAGTTTCCCCCTTCTGCAAAATGGGAATCATAGCAACACCTGCCTCGAAGGTATTTCGAGGAGTAAATGAGTTAAAATAGATAAAGAGATAACTCTAGGCAAATCAGGCCTGTCTCAGATTAAGTGCTTTCTAAATAATAGTGTTTTTTAAAACAAATGATCAGAAGGCTCGAGATCAACCAGTCATATGACTTATTTGAAAAGGAAACAACTCTCCTATCACGTGATTCTCTGTTGATTAGTGTAGCGCCCAGGAATGCCCAAAATATAAGTTTCCTACCAGGTGAAACGCTGACCCAGAAAGGCCAGCTCCAGGAGCATGGTGGCCCCAAGATCCCGCAGTTTCTCTTCTTGGCATCAGCCTGGCATCCGTGAGCGCCCCTTTGTGCCCCTCCCCCAGCTCTTCTTTGGACTCTGGCCTCTGTGTCTCAGTTTCTTCATCTGGAAAACAGAGGAGGAAGGTCCTGTTAGCTCAGAGGCTGGCCCTGGAGACTCAGCACGACGAGGCAGCGAGCACAGGGTGGTCCCCCAACGTGGGTGCCCTGAGCTATTATTTCTGACGTGGCTCCTCCCCAACCTCAATGCCAGACAAGGCAAGACTTCCTCCTTGCCCCTGGGATCAGCCAACCCGAGTACACAGGGGCCAGAGAGTTCAGACACTCAACGGGCAGCTTGTGCCTCTATGCCACGTTTGAGTGTGTGTGAGTGTGTGTGTGTGCCCACGCGCACAACACACAGCGCCCCTGGGTCTGTGTTTTCACTGCACTTTCCTGTTGGTTTTCAGCTGCCCTGCCAGCTCCAGGGAGGGCCCTGGGCCAGTGGCTGCCCCGCCTTTATAAAGGGCTGGCGGGCCTTGGGGAAGCCTGCACAGCTGCCCAGCCTGGAGACACAGAGAAGCCCTGCCCTAACTTCTGCTTCCCCTGCGGGCAGCTTAGACCATGGGAGGCCCCCACAGCGTTGTCTTTCACGGTGAGAATTTTGCGGCCCCGTGGGGTGGGGGGCAGGCAGCAAGGGAGCCCCTGACAGCACCATGTGGTGCTCCGGCCCCGTCTTCCCCGGGGAGAAACGCAAAGTGCGGTTGGCAGCTCTGGGGCCAGGCCCGGAGGAAGCCACATGGTCAGGCAGGGGCTGAGGGCACATGGGGAGAGGGGCTGGTAGTGCCCAGCACCCCCAAGCCGTGGCAGGATCCCTCAGGTTGCTCTAAGAGCCTGCCCCCTCTCCCAGAGAAATCTCTGAGCTCTCTACTGGAGCCACTCTGGGGGCTGCTCCCAAAGCGGGGAAACAGGTTTGGGGAAGGAGAGGGGAAAAAAGCGAGTGCTGGGACTCCTGAAGACAGCCGGGCATAGGGGAGCGCTGCGGGGCTGGAGGGCTGGGGGGTTGGGGTGGGACCTCCCCATTGAGGGGGTACCCCCAACCTGTCCCCCACTGTCTCGGTGGCATGGGGCAGCCCCAGAGACCCTCATTCTGGCTCCCCTGGGCCCAGCTTGGACTCAGCTGTGGGTGGAAAGGACTTTGCCAGTGGACGGTTTGAACTTGACTTTTGCTGCGACTTCCCCAGGGCCTCCCTTCCCGCCCCACCCAGGGTGGCTCTACCGGTTATGGTGGGCAGCTGGTTGCCAGGGCAACCAAGCAACAAAGAGAATGAAGAAATGGCATTTGGGGTACCAACCAGAGCTTGCCCAGGCCACAGGGACGGGCTTCCCTGTGCTGGCCCGGGATGGCAGGCGTGAGCCCAGTGGCTCCCAGACTGGGAAGCAAGAAACTGGAATCTGTGTGGGGCACACCTGATGGGGGGGCGGTGTGTCACCGGAGCCAGATCTCGCAGCCCCTGAATCTCACTTTCCACATCTGTAAAATGTGGCAAGACTGGTCTTCACTTTATAGGGCTGTGTTAAAGGTTAACTGAGTTCGTATGCAAACTATTCCTGGTTCACAGAATTAAGTAAACAGTATTTATTATTATTATTATTTCACTGGCTGGTCTGGGGGGTAGACTGGGGGGTCCTTAGCAGGAGGATCAAGGAGAGGATGACTGCCCCATCCCCACCCCAGGAATCTTACGCCTCAGGGCTCGGCGGGGGGGATGCAAACCAGATGGGACTGGGAGCAGATGACCAGCCGCTCCACTCCCAGCTCCTGTTTGGGCGACTTCCAAGGACCCAGATGGAGAAGTCCTGGCCCAAGAGCCTCCGTGGTGGGGGAGCAGTGCCCAGCCTAGGCAGAGGTCACAGGGCACAAAACAACCGTCCCATCCCCCTGCAGCATCTGGGGACCTTGACCCCATCAATTCCACCTTTTCCAAGCTCCTCTGTTCACCAGATTCTTCCTGAATCTTTTTCTGGGCTTCAAGCCTCAGTCTGTCCATCTGCAGAATGGACACAAACAGGGCAGTTGTGAACGTGAAAGTTGCTACTGGGGACTTTGGGAGCTGGGGACAAATCAGCCCAGGTCCCATCCTACCAGGGAAGGCCATTTTGTGGTGTGTCATGCAAAGAGGAACTGAGCCCCAGCCAAGGGGGAAAGTAGCCAAGCCCGGTGACCAGAGAGGAGGACGAGAGAAATCATCGCACGAGGGAGAGGAAGGACATTCCAGCCTCAGTTTACCCTGGCTGGGAGAGCTTCTGGGAGGGACTCTTGCCCACCGCCAGCCTGAGGGGTATCAAGTTTGGACCGAGGGGCTGAGTGGTCGGGGGACCCTCCAGCCTGCACCCCTGACAGCCCCGCAAGCTTCACGCATGATGATGGACCCCAGAATTCCCCTGGGAGCTCCCTCCAAAGGCAACGAGCTATGAGTCATCCGTTCCCTTGGCCCAGGAAGTGACTCATGCCTGCCCTTCCTCCCGGCCCCCATCCCTCCGCCCACCGCCCCTTTTGGGTCTCCCTGGATTGTTGGGGTCTGCACTGCCTCCCCGGCATTCCCACGTGGGCAGGGACTGGACGCCTCCCCCAAGCCCTCCCCATGCCTCCACCTGTTGCTGAGCTGCCCTCACCCCCTCACTCCCTTTCCCTCTGTTTCCATCCCACCCCCTTTCTAATTGTTTTTCTCTATCTTGCTCTCAATCTCCATATCTGTGTCTCCCTGTCCAATCTCTGCCATTTCTGTCTCTCTCTGAGTGTCCTGTTTCTCTGTCCCTCTCTATCACTGTCTTAACTTCTGTTTCTCTCCATCTGTCTCTCCTCATCTCTCTGTCTCTGTTTCTTTCTCCCTCTCTCTCATCTCTGTTTTCTCTCCATCTCTGTCTTCTTGTCTGTCTGTCTCTGGTGAACCGTGAGGAGATCCCCATCTCTAAAGCCCCTGATGACCTGAGGAGGCCCCGAGAGTGGGGTGCCCCTGAGCAGCAGGTACAGCCGGGGAGGAGGCTGTACCTGTCACGTTGTCACCCCCAACGTGAGCCCACACCATCTTCCTGTGTGCAGGGGAGGCTAGGGTGAAATGTCACCACTGGGTCTCAAGACAGCCATCAGGGCTAACAGATATTGTGGGCGTGGTGTGCATGCACCTTCGTCCCCAAGGACGGGTGTGTGGGCTGGAGGAACTTAGATTCGGGGGTGGGGCGGATCTGAGAAAACACCCAGTCCTTTTCCTCCAACCTCCTCATTCTTACACAGAGAAACATTGCACGGGGAACTCTACTCAATATTCTGCGATAACCTCTATGAGAAAAGAATCTGAAAAAGAATGAATACATGTAGGACTTCCCGGGCGGTCCAGTGGTTAAGATTCTGAGCTTCCACTTCAGGGGGCGTGGGTTCGATCCCTGGTCGGGGAACTAAGATTCCACATTCTTCGCGGTGCAGCCAAAAAAAAAAAAAAAGAAAAAAAGAATGAATATATGTTTATGTGTAACTGAATCACTTTGCTGTACGCCTGAAATTAACACAACATTGTAGATCAACTATAATCCCATATAAGTTTTTTTCAAAAAGAAAAGAAACGTTGACGACAGTAAACACTTTGACACAGCAGGTGATATTCGGAGGCTTACTTCTCATACTACTCTAGGAAATGGGTCCCGTCACCATCCCCATTCTACAGAAGGGGAAGCTGAGGCTCTGAGAGATGAGGTAACCTGACCACAGTCCAGAAGTTGAACTGTGGCTGCCAGGCTCCAGTCTGTTTACCGAACTGTTGCCGACAGAGCCCACAGGTCCGCGGGAGCCAGGACCCCCTCGGTGCTTGGGCCCCTTCTCCATCCCTCAGTTTCTGAAACCCACCTCCAGGGGACAGGTGGCAGAGCCTCTGGCCATGGGTGTCCGATATCTGGGAGGTGCCACGTACTCACTCTCTCCTTGAGCAACGGACAGAGCCCAAGCCTGGGAGGGGCCAACAGCCCCCTTTCCACAGTTGCTTCTCTCTTAGCATTGCATCTGCCCTTCCCTGCTCTGGTGACCCCCTTGACCCTCCCCTTCTCTGTTCCAGTGCTGTGTGTCTTGCTGACTCTGTCGGAAGCTGGGTCCCAGAGCACCATGGGTGAGTCTGCTGGGAGCAACTCAGTCCACAGCCGGAGCCTGGGGAAGGGGCCCTAGACCCTCACCCACCCCCCCCCTCAGCCCAAACAGGAGAGAGGCCTGTTGCAGGGGGAAGGCCAGGGTCATGCCTCCCCAACACCCCTTCTTATGGAGATGATCCTGCCCCCCTCCCCAGCCCCTGACTCAGCCCTCACGTTCTGACCAAGGTCTCCATCCCCACAGCCTGTGCTGGGCGGTGCCCTGCAAACTCCTCATGTGTCCATGGTAACTCCTGCCGCTGCGCTCCGGGATTCAGTTCTTCATCTGAGGAGATCTTCACCGACATCTTCGGCAGCTGTGATGGTACAGAGGCTTGGGGGTGATGGAGGGACAGGCAGAGATTGTGGGGTACAGTCCAATGCCCGTGGGGGGACATGGGTGTTGGTTGGGGGCTTCAGCCTTTCTCCTCAGGACCATCATCAAGGACAGAAAAAAGAGAAAGGAAAACCTATGAGAGAGGTGGAGAGATGAGACATGAATAAACATGGCCTCCTGGAGAGAGAGGAGCTGGGTCTCCAGGAGTCTGGAGTCTGTGCCTCAGTTTGCCCTTTCAGGACTGAGGAGGGGGGTGCAGAGCTTCCACCCACCCCCCACTTCAGCACTTCCCACTGTGTCCCAATCTGGGGTGCCGGCCAGAGGGCCAAGAAGAGCAGAGCTGATCGCACAAGCTTCAGGAATGGCTTGCTCCAGCCGCAGCCCAGCCTCAGCAGTATTGCCTGAGAGTCTAATTCTTTCTAAAAAGACACTGATTAGCCATCAGGACCAGTGCTGGGGAGCCAGGTAGGGGATGGGGATCTCTGCCCTGACCAAACTCATGCCTTTGGGAGGTGACCCTTTGCCCTGCTGTGTTCCAGACATCAACGAGTGCGGACCACCCTTGACAGTGTCCTGTGGAAAATTAGCAGACTGCCAGAACACGGAAGGGGGCTATTACTGCATGTGCAGCCCAGGATATGAGCTTGTCTCTGGGGCAACACTGTTCAAGAACGAGAGTGGGAATACGTGTCGAGGTGAGAATGCCCCTGCATCTTCCACTTCTCCATCCACGAGCTTTGGGGCCACCACAATACTGTGTCACTCCTGTAGCATCCAGGGCTCAGGGCTTTGGTTACAGGTGTAGCACCCAGGTCTGAGTTGGGACAGATGTACCTGTGCCTTTCCCACCTGCACAGAGAGGCAGGGCGGCATGAGCCAGGGACCCAGATCCTGGCTTTGCCACCTGATAGCTGTGTGTGTGACACTGGCCAGGATACTTATTCAGAAATCACCGTTAACATGTGGGATGTGATGATACTATTGTGAGTGTATGGGTTTTTTTGTTTTTGTTTTTGTTTTTTTGCGGTACGCGGGCCTCTCACTGCCGTGGCCTCTCCCGTTGCGGAGCACAGGCTCCGGACGCGCAGGCTCAGCGGCCATGGCTCACGGGCCCAGCCGCTCCGCGGCATGTGGGATCTTCCCGGACCGGGGCACGAACCCGTGTCCCCTGCATCGGCAGGTGGACTCTCAACCACTGTGCCACCAGGGAAGCCCTGTTTTGTTTTTTTAGAGTCTCTATCTTTTACAGATAAAAACAAAAGGAGCTTTGCCTTTTATTAACTGTGTGATTTTGGACAAGTTACTTCACCTCTCTGTGCCTCGGTTTACCCATCTGTAAAAAGGGGGTGACCAATGGCGCTTATTACCTCATAGAATTGCCAGGAAGGTATAGGAGATCACAAAACACAAAACAGTGACGGCTGTTGGGTTTTTAAATTATAATGATTATGATTTAATGTACCCTTTCCAGGATGGGCATCCCTGTGGTTCGTGCCCCACGGTGGGTGCTCGCGAGCAGCTGTCCCAGTCCATCCCTTTACCAGGGACCCCGGAGGAGCCTGGTCTCCACACATCACCAGGTTTTGCCCCCTTTCCAGAGGGGGCAGGCAGGCAGGGAAAGGGGCAGATGGGGCCAGCAGTGGACAGACAGGAGCCACGACTCCAGAGAGGGGTCCAGAGAGAGGATTAGACACGAATACTGAGGACGGGGAGGGGAAGGTGGGAGGTGAGGAAGAGGCTGAACCCAGGATTCAGAGGACTCTGAGTAGGGTCCACAGGCCCACCCTGCTGCTACCTTGGTCCCAGCGCCTTCCCTCCTGCCCTGCAGAGGGAGGGCGGCAGAGCCTCCCTGGTGGGAGGGAAGAGAGGACCTGCATCTATGTGGAGGTGCTGCTGGTCCACAGGGGCCTCTGTGGGGGTATGCTGTGCATGAAACATGTGGCCTGGCCAGAGCCTTCACGTGAACTGGAAAAATGTCCCTCATCTCCAAGGTGAATACTGTGTGTTTAGGGAATGGAGAGTGAGCTGGTTTTCCTCTCCCATTTGCCTCCTTGGCTGGACACCCTTGTGCAGTCAGCAACCTGCACAACTGTACATGGTGGTCTTGGAGCCCACTCAGTGTGCCTTGGCTGGGGGTGCCACCCACCCACTGTTGTGAGCCCCTGCAGAGACACGGATGAACAAGAGTGAGGTGTGAGAGGGAGCTCTACGGACCTCAAGGAGGGTGACTGCGAGAGAGCAGCCTGCTGGTTTGGACCAGAGTTTGCTGCCTGAAGACCTAGCTCTGTGCATGGCTCAGCTGGACTGTCTGTGCACCCCTTCCTCAGCATTCCAACCTTTGCCACACCTGAGGATGTGTCCGCCCGTGTCCTGGCCGTGGGGTCTGCTACGGGCAGGAGACACGGGCTGCTCCCTGGGTTCCTCATCCCACTTTCTCCAGGCATCAGAGGGCCATCTTGTGCACCTACCTCATCTCCCAACCCTCTCTGAACCCCAAGGCTCAGAACCCTTTGCAGAGGGTCACTTCCAGATGTTTGGAACATCCCCCCGGCCACCTGGCATCTTATTTGCATGAAACAAAAGAGTGGCTGGCATTCAAGATACTCAATGAGGTCACAGCACCGTGTGTTCCAGCACAATATCTGCCCTCTTCGCCGCTCTTAGTGACTGCTGGGAGGAGACCTGCCCCTCTGGGGCCCTCTCAGACCCCCTGGGCCATGGTGGACCCTGGGACCCTGTCCAGAAATGCGGAAGGAGGGAGATTCACCGTCCCTGGCCAGCCCTGCCCTGGCTCAGCAACCTGCCTGGAAAAGATGCCTCCTGGCACCCTGACCCCAATTCTCAGCCACTCAGCTTCCATCTATTTCCCCACACAAGGCTCCACCCTGACCCTCCCCAGTAATTCCAGTTCACGGACCTGAGGCAGCTCTGATGACTGGGGCCTGGGAGGACGTTGTGTCAGGGGTGGGCAGGGTGACATCGAGCCCCCAACACACTGGAAGAATCAGATGAACAAAGAGGCTCCCATCTGGAGCAGATGACAGGAGAGGTTGTCATCAGGGACCATTGCCCCTGGCCTGACCCTCTACTGAAGAGATCAACCCAGGCCCCACGATGACCCAGACCACTTGGGGACAGAAGACGGAGGCTGAGCCCCACTCAGCAGGGTCCACGGGTCTACGTCCCAGGTGAGAGGCCAAGGGCCAAGATGACAGAAACACCTGCCACCCTTCATGCATGACACCTGCTCCCTGCTCCAGCCACCCAGCCATTGCCCACTGCAGGCCTTGCTCAGACGTGGATTTTCACCACTTCCTGCCAATCTAGGCGATGCCTTCGTGGGAATCAGAAAAAGGCACCTTCAGAGGCCCAAGGCTGCCTGGCCAGACATCAGCCCCACTGTCCAGCACAGCCTGGTGCCCACTGTCCAGGTGGCCCTGGCCTTTCCGGCATCACCCTCATTTTCTGTGCCACTGCCCAGAAGCCTCGTCCTTGAGGGGCGTGGCTCAGGCGTGGGTCTTGGTGCATCTCCATGGAGCTGGAGTCTCAGAGTTAGCGTGGACAGGAGAGTGCTGTCCCGCCAGGGTCACCAGGATCCAAGGAGAACTCAGCTGACAGCACTCACTCTGGGGGAGTCAGGACAAAGTCCATCACCGGGAACCAAGATGGGACCTCCCTGCTCAGGGAACACAGCATTTCTCCTGCACTCGGTTCCCAGGAAGGCACGCCCAGGCCTTTGTCCAAATCCTTAGGCTGGGACACAAGCAGCTGTGATGTCCCCACCACAGCTGGGAGCTTCCCAGGGAGGCTGAGAGAGCCAGAGCCGGCAGACAGGGGAGGACTTGGGTCACTCCTGGCCACATCTGGACAACAGAATATCTGGGCCACCATGCTCACGCACAGGATGCCTCCATGTGAATTAGAAAAGACGCACTCACCGAGGGAGAGAGAGCGGGCCCAGAAGGCTGTCCACAGCTGCAGGCATCCATCATCCTCTCCTTTCCCTCGCAGACGTGGATGAATGTCAGCAGAAACCCAAAGTCTGTAAAGGCCGCAGTCTCTGCATCAACACGCAGGGCAGCTACCTCTGCCAGTGCCCGCCTGGCTTGAAGCTCAACCTGGAGGACCCAAGACATTGCACAGGTAGAGGCCCTGGGAAGACAGTGTGAGGCTGGCCTGGAGCTGAAGAAGGAGTCGAGGCGGTCCCTGGAGCCTGAGGAGGAGGGAGAAGAGCCTCAGGTTCCTGCAATGCCAAGGGCCTGCCGGGGCCCTGCCCAAGGATTCGCCTCCCCGAAAGGTCCCACCACAGGCCAGGGAGGCGGCAGAGCCTTCTGGGCCTGGGGTTCCCTTGTGGAGCTCCCTGCCCCTGTGAACATCCCCAGACCTCGCCCCTTCCTCATCTGTCACATTCGAGCAGAGGAAGCTGTCACTTCCTGTTCCCGGAAGGGGAACCTCAGTCCAGGGCTGGACTTCCAGACCCCATGACTCAGTCTCCCTCCTGGTTTTACTATAAAGTGGGGACCATGGCCCCTGCCGTGCCCATCTTGCAGGGAGGCTACCTTAAGGTGCTTTGAGGGTGAAGTTGAAGGTCACCAGGTGATGGCACGTGCAATCACAGTGGGGTCCTTGGTGCTGGGCAGTGATAAGCGGGTACAGTGAGAAGTGGAAGTGGGGGGCGCCTGACCCTCTGGCTTTGTCCTCAGATGTGAATGAATGTACCTCGGGGAGAAACCCATGCCACAACTCCAGCCACTGCTTCAACCTCGTGGGCACCTATAAGTGCCACTGCCGTCCAGGCTGGAAGCCAATTCCTGGGGCCCCCAGCAGCCCAAACAACACTGTCTGCGAAGGTTCAGAGCTCAGATGCTATGTTCTTGGAGACCCACACTTAAAACATCGGATCACATATTCAGTGGCACCCACCCAAAGCAAACAGAAAGAATGCTGGGGGAGCCCTGCTGTGCCAGGCATTAATTCTTTTGGGGCTAAATGTCAAAACATCTGGGGGTCCTGGAGAAGGAGCTGGGGTGCCAAGAGAAAAGCTCCCAGGGACTCCAGGCAGCAGCTAATAACTGAGACGAAGACTCTTCAGTATTTTCACAACCTGCCTATCTGTATGGGGCCCACCTGCTATGTGTCAGAACTCTGCACACTTCCCATAAATAACCTCAGCGTCCACCGTTCGATGATGTGCAGTCACCAGGTGGCATCACCTCCGGGCGTGGGAGGGGGCACTAATATGGGAAAAAGAGGGGCACAGAGAGGAGAGGGGATTCATCAGGGCTGGGACAGAGCCAGACCCCCTTCTTCGTGTCCCCAGATATGGATGAGTGCAGCTCCGGGCAGCATCAGTGTCACAACTCCACCATCTGCGTCAACACCGTGGGTTCATACACGTGTCACTGCCGCCAAGGCTGGGTGCCCAAACCCGGATTCCAGGATAAGCAAATGGGCACCATCTCCTGCGAAGGTACCTGTCCTGACCTGACCCCAGACCCCCTCCTACAACAAGCACAGACACTCTCACACCTAATGAACTGCTGTCCTGTCCCCTGCAGAGATCTCCTTCCCCACCTGGACCGCACCCCCTGAAATCAAGAGCCAGGTGAGTGGCCCCAGCAGGGAACAGGAGACAGGAAATCTTCCACCCAGCTCACCCTGTCCACCCATTTTCCCCAAGCTCCCCCATCCAGGATGAGGTTCTCTGACCCCCCTCCTCTCCTCTCTCTCCAGAGTCTCTCTGGCTTCTTTGAAAGAGTCCAGAAAATGAGCATAGACTTCAAGTCAGCCTTGCCTCAGGAAACCATCCAGGTAAGGGCAGGCCCTGGGGGGGAGCCCCAAGACAGTGTGGGGTGGCTGGAGGATGCTTCAGTGTGAGTGGAGATGCCCAAGCAGGGGCCTCTGTGTCTGTATGCACAATATACACACACACCATATATATACATTGTACAAACACAGACATACATACACACCCCAAAATGTACACACACACACACACACACACACACACACACATTTGAGAGGGATATAATGGCAATAGAATGAAGCAGTTGAGAATTTCACCTCTGGAGCCAGGCCTCAAGGTTCAAATACACCCCATCCTACCCGCTGCCACTTCCTGCTGTGTGACCTCAGGCAAGTGACTCCCCCTCTCTGGGCCTGTCTCCTCACTTCATAAATGGTGCCTGCTTCATACAGGTGGTGAAAAGGTTTAAATGAACTAATAGAAGTAAGGCTCAAAGAATAGTGCCTGGCACACAGTATAAGCAGTATACGTAAGTTTTGGCATATGTCCTTAGCCTGGTAGAAATATTGAGCCCCTAAAAAATAATAATAATAACTTTTAAAAAGAGAAATATGTGAGGAACTTCCCTGGTGGTCCAGTGGGTAACATTCCACACTCCCAATGCAGGGGGCCTGGGTTCCCTGGTTGAGGAACGAGATCCCGCATGCATGCCGCAACTAGTAAGAGTCCTCATGCCCCAACTAAAGATGCCGCATGCCGTACAAAGATCCCACGTGCTGCAACCAAGACCCGGCGCAGCCAAAATAAATAAATAAGTATTAAAAAAAGAGAGAGAGAGAGAAACATGTGAGCCCCTTGTATCATTTAAAATTTTCCTGTAGCTACATTTTTAAAATATAAAAGTAGGGCTTCCCTGGTGGCACAGTGTTTGAGAGTCCGCCTGCCGATGCAGGGGACACAGGTTCGCGCCCCGGTCCGGGAAGATCCCACATGCCGCGGAGCGGCTAGGCCCGTGAGCCACGGCCACTGAGCCTGCACGTCTGGAGCCTGTGCTCCGTAACGGGAGAGGCCACAACAGTGAGAGGCCCACGTACCGCAAAATAAAAATAAAAAATAATAAAATAAGATATAAAAGTAAAGAATAAATTTGAGTAAAAGTAAACAAGTGAAATTAATGTGAAAATTGCATATAACCCAATAGATTCAAACTATTACCATTTCAACGTGGAGCCATATTTCAAGCGACACCTGTGGCTCGTGGCAACTGTTCTGGGGCAGTGCAGACTTAGAAAATGGCCTGTGCCTGATAAATGTTAAGCGCTGTCGTTGTTATAATACGTGCACACAGGCATATACTCAGTCCCCTTACTTGTCTTCTGGCTACTGCAGTGTCTTGAAGATTCCCCTGTGTCTGTCCCCCAGGCAACCCAGGTGGTTCTCCAGTGTGTACCCCAGTTGTGGGGGTGGGGTGAGGGGAGGTGAGATCAGGGTCCTTCAGGCAGCCCCTGTGGTGCAATGACCCAGCAGATGTCACCCAACACCCACAGTACCTCATCATGTCACTGGATGACCTGTTGAAAACCCCAGGGGACCTGGAGGCCTTGGACCTGTCTTCCAGGCACCACACAGCCACCTACCTGTTCTCAGGCCTCGAACAAATCCTGAGGACCCTGGCCAAAGCCATGTCTGAAGGCTCCTTCATCTACCATTCTCCTGGGGACACAGGTGAGACCCCGTCCTGCTCCGCCCCAGCCCCGGGCCCCCCTCATACACCCAGAGCCCCTGATCACTGCCCCCTGTCCCCTCAGAGCTGTCCCTGATGGTCCAGGAGCAGGGGAATGGAAACATCACCGTGGGCCAGAGCCAGGCACGGATGCTGCTGGACTGGGCCGTGGCAGCTGGAGCCGAGAAGTCCGGTAATGGCAGGATCCGGAGTGGGCACCTGAGGGAGAGGGATGGAGAAGCTGGGATATGGCTAGGGGTGAGATTCCGAATATACAGCAACTGAAAACTGACCCATGGGGAGGGACTCCAGGCATCACAGTGGACTGGTGAGCCTGAATTAGACATCTTAGGAGGGAGGATGGGGCACAGAAGGAAGCAGAGCAGAAGGTAGCCAGCGTGTCTGTCCCCCAGGCCCCACCGTGGTAGGAATCCTTTCCAGCCCGAACATGCAGAAATTGCTGGCCAACGCCTCTTTGGACCTGGACTTGGAGAAGCAAACCGAGCTGGAAGAGATCTACGAAAGTCCTGTCCGCAGCGCCCAGCTCAGGCTTCTTTCAGCCGTCAACTTGGTCTTTCTGAGCAACACGAACACAGATAAACTCAACTCCAAGGTCACCTTCACCTTCTCCCACCCTGTGAGTCCTTGGGTGGGGAGGGGGGTTCAGCCCTACTGCTCACCCCATGGCCAAGGTCACCGTGGTCCCTCTGCAGCCTTTGTTTCCCCACTTCCACCCACTCTGCTCCTTCCTTACAGGTATCTCAGGGCCTTTGCACTTGCTGTGCCCTCTGCCTGGGACAACTTTCCTCCACATGACTCAGTCCTTTACCTGTCTCCAGTCTTTGTTCAAATGTCACCTCCTTTTCTAGGCCTTCCCTGACCTGCTTATTTTAAATTACAATCTGTAATCACGCCCCACCTTTCCCCTTTGCTCTTTTCTTTCTTTCTTTTGCACTCAGCACCTTCTAACACACTATATAGTTTACTTATTGAAAATTTATTAGGTTTATTATTTTCTGTCTGTCTCCCCCAGTAGTATGTCAGCCCCAGAAGGACAGGGACTTGTGTCTGCCCTGTTTACTCCCGTGTCCCCTGGCCTGACACACACAGTAGGTGCTCAGTAGACAAATGCCAAATGAAAAACAGCCCTCTTTGGGTTCAACCCAAGCCCAGTACCCAAGAGTGGGCTCCAGGCTAACCTCTACCACCGCCCCTACCTGCTCACAGTGGGAGATGCCCGGGACAAGGCAGGAGCTGATCTGCGCCTTCTGGAGGAGTGACAGCAACAGGAGAGGGTACTGGGCCACCTCGGGCTGCCAGACGCTGGGCAGCGGGAATGGCAGCACCACCTGCCAATGCAATCATCTGAGCAGCTTTGCCATCCTCATGGCCCACTACGATGTGGAGGTGAGCAGACCAGGGGCCATCCGCAAAAGCCCACAGGTGGCACGGCTGGCTTCGGTGAGACAGGCAGCTGGTTCTTGGGGGTACGGTCCACCTGATTCTGTATGGTTGCACAGCCCAGGCGGCCCTACACCACACCTCCCAGCCCCTTCCCTGGGACCCCCCCAGACCTCCACATGACCCAGCAACTAAACAGAGTGGCCTGGCACTGCAGGCCCTGCTCCAGCCGGTGCCCCTCTGACTGCTCACCCCCTAACAAGTTGTTAAATATCCCTAAAAGCTCCTGAGGGAGCACAACTTTCTGTATGTGGCCTCAGAGGGATCCATAGATACGCTGGGCCATGTGAATACCTGGAATGGGCCAGGCAGAGTAGGGGAGGCTGGTGGTCCAGGCCCAAGGCCCAGGAAGGACAAAAATGTGGGTTTTGAGGAGCTCATAGGTGTGGCCAGGTGTAGGAGGGGCAAGAGATGAGATAGAGATGAGGGTCAGAGAGATGGGCTCATCAGTGTTGGGAAAGAAGGTTGCAGCCATTGAGGCCTCACTGGGGACCTTCTCAGTAGAGCTGTCTGGGTGTGTAGTGGAGAAGCCCATCCGGAAGAACTAGGGATCCCTGCTGCACCCATGGGGGTGCGGGTGGCGGTATTTAGGATGAGACACAGCAGGTTTACTCAGATGTTGATGGCAGAAGAGGTGGGGGGGAGATGAGCCACCTGATCAGAGTCCTACAGGCCAGGTCCCAGGTGCCTGTTGGTGGTGGGGCCCACAAGGAGGGCAGGAAGGCCTCAGAGCACTAATCGAGTCCCGCCCACCCCGTCCTGCATCCAGGACTGGAAGCTGGCCCTGATCACCAAGGTGGGACTGTCTTTGTCGCTGGTCTGCCTGCTGCTGTGCATTCTCACCTTCCTGCTGGTGCAGCCCATCCAGGGCTCGCGCACCACGGTGCACCTGCACCTCTGCATCTGCCTCTTCGTGGGCTCTACCATCTTCCTGGCGGGCATCGAGAACGAAGGCGGCCAGGTGAGGCCCCGCCCCGTGGAAGGCCCCACTCTCGCCTGAGCGCTAGACCTACCTGCGAGGGCCCTGAGTGGAATAGCCCCGCCCACTCCCAGCTGGGTCCGGTGGTCTGGCCCGGGAAGCCCAGGGCCCCGCCCATTCGCCCGCTTTAAACCCCGCACGGCCACGCCCTGACTCCGCCTGCCATCCGGCGTCGGGCCCGCCCATCGCTGACGACACCCACCCCTCCGTCCCTCCGTCCCTCCGTCCCTCCGTCCCGCCCCCGCCCCGCAGGTTGGGCTGCGCTGCCGCCTGGTGGCCGCGATGCTGCACTACTGCTTCCTGGCCGCCTTCTGCTGGATGAGCCTCGAGGGCGTGGAGCTCTACTTCCTCGTGGTGCGCGTGTTCCAAGGCCAAGGCCTGAGAAAGCGCTGGCTGTGCCTGATCGGCTACGGCGTACCGCTGTTCATCGTGGCCGTCTCGGCAGCCATCAAGAGCCAGGGCTACGGCCGCCCCCAGTAGTGAGTGCGAGGTGGTGGGAGAGGGCCAGGGCGTGGAGGCTGCACCCAAACACAGTGCCCCTGCTCGCCTGTGACCCCACCCTCTGGGCTTACTGGGTGCTGACCGGACCCCTCCCTTCTCGCCCAGCTGCTGGTTGGACCACGCCAACGGCTTCCTCTGGAGCTTCCTGGGACCTGTGACCTTCATCGTTTTGGTAACTGCCTCACTCCCCACCCCACACCTGTGGAAACCTGAGGTGCTTGGCTCCACACTGAGCCGGCTCCACCGGCTTTCTCCCTGTGAGTTCCAAGGACACCCCCTAATCCGAATTCTGTGCTCCCCACCCAGTGCAATGCTGTCATCTTCGTGATTACTGTCTGGAAGCTCACTCAGAAGTTTTCTGAAATCAACCCGGACATAAAGAAACTAAAGAAGGCCAGGTGAGAGCAGGGGCAGGGAAGGGGCCTGGCAGGAGTGGGTGTGTGAGGCGAGGACCTTACGCGGCAACTGCACACCTCCCCACAGGGTGCTGACCATCACCGCCATCGCCCAGCTCTTTGTGTTGGGCTGCACCTGGGTCTTTGGCCTGTTCCTCTTCGACCAACGTAGTTGGGTGCTGTGCTACACCTTCAGCATCCTCAACAGCCTGCAGGGCCTCTTCCTCTTTGTGCTGTACTGCCTCCTCAACAAGAAGGTGGGCTGCAGGCCGGGCTGCGGGCGGGGCTGGGACCCTAGTCCCGGGGCCCCCTCCTCCCCTCACCTGGCACCGTGTGCCCCACAGGTGAGGGAGGAGTACCGGAGGTGGGCCTGCATGGTCACCGGGAACAAGTACTCCGAGTTCGCCACATCCACCTCTGGGTCTGGCTCCAGCCAGAGTCAGACTCAGGTAAGGGCTGAGCCTTGGAGCGGGGGTGCAGGCCATAAGGCACCTGGGCCTGGGGTCAGTTCTCACGGGGCTCCTTTCTCTCCAGGCTCTCAGGCCCTCAGAGTCTGGCATGTGATGGCGCCGTCCAGGCCGGGCCAGCGGCTCCCGTGGCCTCCGCAGCTCCTCCACATGCTGAAGACCTCCTCTCCTCTCCCACTGCTCTGCTCCCTCCTGCCCTGGTCCCCATATGCACCATGGAGAGGAGGGTGACAACTGCCACCTGGCACCGTACTCCAGAATACCCAGCCAGGGTGGAGAGCCGGACCTACTGGGCCTGCTTCTGGCTGCCTCTCAGCTCCACCCTAGCCAGGACCCAGGGCAGGGGCAGAAGCTGGCCCAGGACTGCAGCCCCTTGCCCTGGCACACAAGGCCCAGATAGACTGAGGGCTCCTGTGCCCAGCCTGGCCCTCCCCCCTCATCTGTCTTTGCTACAGAACAAGAGGCCAGGGTGTTGGGGCTCAGCACCGGTTAAGCTAAGACTGAGGTCAGGGGTGGGAAAAGGGCAGGGCCGAAGGCTCATGGTACAGAGGCCCATCTGCCCCCAGGGCAGAGGGTTCTCACTGATGTGAAGGCTGTGGATACTGTGTAATGTTTTTTATCTGTATAAACCTTTCAGTGTTGACACTTAAAATTAAATATCACTTTGACATAGAAAGTGGCATTTCTTCCTGGCTAAGGGCTTGGAGACCGGGCCCATGGTTTTCCACGAAGTGCCGAGAGCTGACAGAAACAGACAGGGTGGGAGCCAGGCTTCCATAATAAAAATTTATTCTTACACAAATCTACAGCTTTTAAACAGTAAAAAGAAAGGCCCACTGTCACCTAGGAAGAGGACTTGAAGCAACACGTGGGAAGCAGGGAGGCTCCAGGATATCCGGGCACATGGTTACCGGCTCTGCTCAACTGTAGGACACATACAGGGAAGGTCAGTGAGGAGGGGGCGGGGGGAAGAAAGGGCCCCACCGCCGTGGTCCCCCAGCCCTGTCTGAGCCACTTACTGTATGTGGAGATGTCTATTTCTTCTGGAAGCTCTGCCACATTCACTTCAAACCGGTCCTGGACATCATTGAGGATTTTGGCATCATTCTCATCAGACACGAAAGTAATGGCCAGGCCTTTGGTACCAAAGCGACCCGCACGGGCCACCTGCAGGGAGACAGGAGCAGGGGTCAGGCCACAGGACACAAGCTGGGGAACTGAGAACAAGCAGGGAGAGGTCCTCATCCAACACCAATCCTGGGAAGGGGGCACCAGGGAGGGGACACCTCTGGGGGGCCACTCACGCGGTGGAGGTAGGTGTCTGAGTCCTCGGGCATGTCATAATTGAAGACAATGTTGACACGCTCAATGTCCATTCCTCGGCCAAACAGATTGGTGGCCACCAGGATCCGCCGCTGGAAGTCCTTAAACTGCTGATAACGTGACAGGCTGGGCGCAGGAGGAACAAGGGGCGGCCATCAGATACAGGGATCCTGGGCGGCGTTCCCCTCCAAGGGGCCTGCCTGGGGCTCTGAGGGCGGCATGCACTCACCGCTCCTCCTGGGCCATGCCCCTGTGGATGGCAATGGCTGGGAAGTTCTGCTCCACGAGGAGCTGGGCCAAGGCCATGCAGCGCTGCACCGACTTCACAAATATCACCACCTGTGAGGGAGGGGGCGGCAGTCAGGGCCAGAATCCCTCCCAAAGGCTTAGAGCCCCAGGACAGGCCACAGGAGTGCGGAAGTGTCACCTGGTTAAACTCCAACACATCCAGGAGGTCAAAGAGCTTGCGGTTCTTCTCACTGTCCTTAAGTTTGACGTAGTACTGCTGCAGCCCATGCAGCGTGAGCTTGGTTTCGTCGTCCACAAACACCTCCATGGGCTGTGCCGGAAGGAGAGGAGGAAGGGGCAGGCAGGGCTTACTTCTGGGCATCCTGCCTGCCGAGAACTTTCCAGGAGCGACTCCTTTGCTGCAATGCTTCCAGAGGGCCTGCTGCACCCCAGTAAATACTCCTCTCTCAGCAGCTGCGTCTAAGGTCTGGTCTGGCTCTAGTGTAAACCAAGCTCTCAGCTCCCCGTGTGACAAGCGAGGAAGAGAACTCCGCTGGCCTCCCAGCATTCGTGTGCCGTGAGGGCAGTGTGGGAGTGGGGGAGCAGCAAGGGCCTGGACTCTAGGAGGCCAAAGCTACTGCACCGAGGTCTCGGCCTCTACTCACGTCTTGCATGAACTTCCTGCAGACGGGCCGGATCTCCTTGCTCAGGGTGGCGCTGAACATCATGCACTGCTTCTCGTGGGGTGTCAGGCGGAAGATCTCCTGCACGTCCCGCCGCATGTCTGGGTGGGGAGGGCAAGAAACAGGTGGGCGTGAGCGCCTGCCAGACCATGACCCCCACCCGAGACCAGATCCAGCCCCTCCCAACCTGTGCCAGGGAGCCGTTGGCACCATGACGAGGGCGGTGTGAGCGAGGACTGGCTGGAGGGGAGAGTCCCAGGTGCCTGAAGGCCCGGACTCGGGGTGAGCACAGGCGCGGGAGGAGCGGCAATCCACTTACACGCTGCCAGAGCGGAGCAGCCGTGCCAGCGCGCCTCGAGCCACGCTTCAGGGAGGGGAGCCTGAGGCAGAGACAGCCGCTGGGGTGAGAGCTGCAGCCGCCTCCCAGGACACAAGCCCCATCTCCCACCGGCCCTGTCAGGGCTCACTGAGGGCAGGCAGGGGCCTAGAACTAACCCAACAGGCAGCGAGGCCACGGTACTCTGAGGGCTAACGTGGACATATGCCTGGACACGGCTCATGTGGGGTGCCATGGTCCCACTCAAGCTTAAGCTCAGAAGCAGCAGGTCACTCTGCCAACACCAGAAGTCGCCCTAAAATCGCTTACAGGAGACCTGAGTGCTGGCCACCCACGGGATCCCACTTCAGGGAAACCTCCGGCCTGCCCTGTCAGGACCCGCCTAGCTCTGATGTCTGGGGGGCTGCGAGGGCGAGGACAGCCCCCAGACCCAGCGAGGACACTCACCCAACTGCTCCAGCATCTTGTCACACTCGTCCAACACGAAGTGCTTCACATTCTTCAGGTTGAGGCTCCTGTTCCGCACAAGTGCCAGGATCCGGCCCGGCGTCCCCACCACGACATGGGGACAGTTCTTCTTCAACACCTCCTCATCCTTCTTGATGGAGAGGCCCCCGAAGAACACAGACACCTATGCAGGCGGAAAGCTCCTTTCAACCATCTGGCGGCCGAAAGCTCACCCCCCACTGTGCCTACGGTCACTCAGCTAAGAGCCCGCCAGCAGCCCCCCAGCAGGCCTGGTGCCTGGAGACAGTGGAGGCCTGAGAGTCTGGCCCCAGCTTCACCGAAAAGCAGCCCCAGGGCTGGGACCGGCACAGGCCTCTGGGGGCCATGCATAATTCATCAAGCTTTTAAGGAGCATAAGCCACCACAAACCTCAAAGGCAGCTGCTGCAGCCAAGCTTGGTTAATGCTGGCTGGGCTACAGCTGAGGCCAGCAAGGCTGCAGAGGACCACATGGCACCCAACCTGGCCTGAGGGGGCTCACCTTGACGCTGGGCATGTATTTGGAGAAGCGCTCATACTCCTTGCTGATCTGGAAGGCCAGCTCTCGAGTGTGGCACATAACCAGGACCGTCACCTGTGGGGCCGGTCAGGGAGAGACACTCAAGACAGTCCCCTAAGTCCTCCCCCGGCCAGAGCCCACGCCGGTGCTCATCCCTTGGCGGCCCCCAGCCCTTGGGCCATTGGAAGGCCCAGTCCAGATGCCTCCATCTTCTCACAGCCCGTCACCTGGTGCTCATTCTCTGTGTCTTCTCACAGCTACGCAGCTGTGTCTCCCTAGGCCAGGTCTTGCACTGAGGCCTCAGTAAGAGTTAGACCCAGCCTAGCTGGTGACACGCCCCATGCTAACAGCTTCCTGAGCCTGCCCTCGGGCTGGCCTGTGACCACCAAGGGGAAGGCTGCCCCTGCCTCTTGGCCCACAACACCAAGCACTGAGACCACACCACGGCCTTGAACAAAATCCTCCTCTCCTTGACCATCCACCCTAAGGTGGGTAACAAGGGCTCATGCACCTATACACAGCCCAAGGACGTGTGCCCCAGCATGTCAAGAATGAACACCAGCATGCACCTCAATTATCCCCCAAAACAGGGGACTACAACGTTCATGACATGAGAAGTACAGCTATGGCCTGTCAGCAATAACAACAGGAACAAAACCGTATTCAGTGTAATCCCACCTTCGTAAGTGTGTACAATCTAGAAGAGCACATATGGAAATAGCAGCCATCTTGCTGGATGGTCAAATTGTGGGCACTTTTTAGTTTTTTCTCTTGGCTTGTCGTTTTTGGGGCGATTTTGTTACAAATGAGTACTGTGTTTAATTTTAAAAGTCCAGAAAAAGGATGCAGGAACAGGGATTTTTAAAAAGAGGAGCCATGACTCCTGCTGCCTCAGGTAGCTTGGGCCTAGGAAGGAGGGTTCCCACCCACCTGTCCGTTGACGGGCTCAATCTGCTGCAGGGTGGCCAACACAAAAACCGCTGTCTTGCCCATCCCTGACTTGGCCTGGCACAGGATGTCCATGCCCAGGATGGCTTGTGGAATACACTCGTGCTGGACTGAGGGGGAGAGAGCATATGAGCTATCAGAAACCAGATGTTCCCTCTGTGCAGGCCCCTCACCGGGTGGCTGAGGGGACCACACTGAGGCGGTCAGAGGCAGGCCTCGGCGGGAAGGACCAGGGAGGCATACCCTCGGATGGATGCTCGAAGCCACAGTCCACTATGGCCCTCAGGAGCTCAGGCTTCAGCAGAAAGTCCCGGAAGCCAGAGCTGTGGATGGAAACGTAAGAACCCTTGACATCTTTCTTGGGAGCAGTTGGAGCGCTCTCTGGAGGAGCCTGGGGCTCTTCATCTTCCTCGTAATCCAGAAGCTCGTTTTCCACATCCTGTTCCGCCATGGTGCTGAGAGCAGAGGAGGGAGGGAAGGGCTGAGGGAAGCAACTAAGGTGACTGATGCATGCAGGTAAACCCACCCAGCATGGGAGAAGAGGGAGATGGCTGCACAGAAGCTGCAGGCTGTTGACACAGGTCCGAGAGGGGCGACGTGCTGGCGTCAGCTCTTGTGAGCTGGCACAGAAAGCCACCCAGCCACTGAAGTCAAGACCGGACATCGTTCTCCGATCCCTCTTTAGCTCACGCCCGACACTGACAACAACAGCAGGTCCCACCACTCCATGTGTGCAGCACCTCCCAGCTTCTGCCTGTTGTGGCCACATCTCCACCACGCCCCGCCAAGCCACCTCACCTCTCCCTGCGCCCTGCCAGCGACGCCCACACATGCACCCACACCCTCCGCCTCCAAGGGCTTCCCACTGCTCTAAGCGAACCCCCAGTTCCTCTCCGCCCGCAACCCTCCCCACTGGCCCCTGCCCACCTCACTCCACGCCACCCCTTTCAAACCACCCCCAGCCTTATCTGGCTGCTGATACTCATCGAGCCCCTACTCCAGCTCGGGCCGCCCACCCCCACCCCTGGGAACGCACTGCTGCACTGCTTCCAGGTCTCTGCACAAATGCCTCCTTCTCAGCATCAAGGTCAAGGCCTCAGACCAGCTAGCTTCAAGGAGTCCCCTCCCCTTCACTCCCCAAGGACCCCACCCCCACCCGCTTTCCCACTCCCGGCCTGGATATGTGACTGCCAGGATGCTGGGGAGACAGGAGCTTGTGAGGAAGCAGTGTCTGCCCAGGCCCAGCTACTCCTGCTATTTGTGGTCTGCACAGGGGAACAATTAAGTGCTCTCATGAAAAGACCTCCCGTTGGGCCCAGAGCCAGTAAGAATACAGCTGAGATGGTAAATGGAATTAATACAAAGCACGCTCACCGCCTGGCTTCGTTTAATCCAATACATACAGAGCGCCTACTGGGTGCAGGCTGCAAGGGACCCAAACATGAGAATACTGCCTTACTCCTCCCTGCTGCAACCCAGCCTCCAGACTAGGGGGTGGAAGTACTAAAGCAGTCCCTCTTCTTCCTGAGCTGGATGCTGAGGGTCCCGGGCCCAATTTCTGGCCCTTCTGCCACTCATTCTCTGTGACCATCAGCCCCAGCGCTTTAACCACCTCTGTGCAGCCTCCCAAACCGTGTCTCTATGGAGACACAGACTCCATACTCAGTTACCTAGCTGCCTCTTTCACCTCTCCCCCTGGAAATTGAGGCCTGTTTCCCCCATCTCAAAAAAGGCAATTCCATTCTCTAAACTGTTGTCTTTTCTCTCTCTCTCCCTGTTCTATCAGCCAACAAATCCCGCCAGGTCAATCAGACCACTTCTCACCCCTGCTACCTTGCCAGTCTCAGGCTGCCATCTTTCTTTTTAGATTAGAATAGCTTTATGGAGATATTCACATGCCATACAAGGCACCAATTAAAAGGTACAGTCCAATGGTTTCCTGTACAGTCACGTAGATGCGCAATCCCTGCCACTATCAGCTTCAGCACACGTTTCCTCAAAAAGACGACACCCTTTAGCTACCATCCTACGCCACCAACTCCCTTTGGCAACCACTGATCTATTTTCTTCTTATGAATTTGCCTATTTTGGACATTTCATGTAATGGAATTATACAACACGTGATGGTTTGACTTCTTTCACTCACATGTTTTCAAGATTCGTCTACATTGTAGCCGTGTATCAGTACATAATTCCTTTTCATGGTTGGATAATATTCCTTCGTACTGCGATACCAGTTATTTTATCCATTGTCAGCTGATGGACATTTGGGCACCATCATCTCTTGCCTGGATTATGCCAATAGCCTCCTTGTTGGTCGGTCTCCCTGCTTTCCATCCCCGCCTCCCCCTTCCATGCCCCTCAGCAGCTGGAGGGAGCTTATAAAAGCTAAGTCAGAAAATGTCACTCCTCTGCTCAAAACCCTCTACAGGTTCACGCTGGGTTCAGAATAAAACAGTCCCCACCACAGCCTACCAAGCCCCACACAACCTGACTCCCTTTACACTCAGACCTTATCTCCCCCATCACCCTCACTCACTGGCCTTGCTGCTGCGCCTCAAACATGCCTCAGCGCCTTTGCACTTGCTGTTCCCACTTCTTTCAGACCTCTGTTGCTCCAAAAAGGCCCGTTGGCCCAACTAAAAAAGAACCCCCTCCAGTCATGTCAGTCCAGCACCTAGTACAGGGCCTGACATACATTGTGTAAGCACTCAGCAGCAATGGCTGAATGAATGGATTTAGAATCAGGGCCTCAAAGCAGAGTTTAGGGGCTAAAGTTAAGCATGTATCCTTATCTCATTCTTGAAAGAAGCAATCTGATACCAACACTGGCAAAGACAGGAAGGAGTCAGTCCCCAGGCATCAGAGAGAAGAACAGGAGCCAGCAAACGCCAGTCCAGAAACCACCAGACCCTTTCAGGGAATGGAAAGCACTGGCTGCTTGAAGTAGAGGCAGAAGACAGAGCTGGAAGAGCTGGGTAAGCCCAGGGCATTCATACTTAATTTGCTAGGCAATAAAGAATCGCTGACTAAGCTTTTGAGTTGTGACTCAATCAGGATTTGCCCAAGAACAAGTTACTCCAGAGAAGATGGAGTCGGGTAAGAGACCCGCAGCAAGGAAAACCAGACACCCAATTAACTACAGTGGTGGCATTGTTAAGTAGGGGAAAAGATGGTGGAACACCCTACAGGGTGGGACCACCCCCTGGGAGAACCTCGGACAGAAATGAGCCAGAGTCATGTACTCTGGGCTTCAAATCTGGGAGTAGATGGTGTATTAAAAAAAAAAATAGGAATTCAAACAAAGTCTTTTTGTTTTGATGGGGAGACAAATTTGCGGACAGACTAAGTTTGATATACAAACTTTTCTAGACTAAGTGACTAGACAGGATCTAAAACTCAAAACAAATTAGATCAGGAAAGGATTTGGCGGTGTTTGTTCCACCCAGAGAGGGTGGCCGAGACAGCTGAGGCCCCAAGAGCTGATGAACTTGAAAGCTGACACCAGAATAAGTAACAACTCTGACTCGCACGCGTACCCTTTCACCCTGAAGTGCCCCCAGCGAGAATTTCTACCTAAGAGTTTGTTCCTTACTGAACACCTTTTTTGCCCGAAATCTCTGGAACCACGAATCCACCCCCTAAACGCGAGAGTGGGGGAGGGGAGAGTCTCTCGAACTCGGAGAAGACCGTCAGGTCTACAAGCTCCGGCTTCTCCCACCGCGGCCCCACACCCCGGCGTCGCCCCCTGACGCCCTCCCCGAATCGCATCGGGGCTCCTCGAACAGGCAGACCTCCCCCAGAATCGGGCTCAGCCCGCGGGCGGCCATGACAGCCTCTGCCAGAAGCGGTCTCCACACCCAGCGCGCCAAAGGCCGGCCCGCCCCTTGCGCGTGCGTCCCAGCACCCAACGGCCGCCAACGCGCGCGCCGGACACCAAACCCGCCCCGCCTCCCCTCGTCTCGCGCCCAGTCTTCGTCCTTCCCTCAACCCCTGGCGTCTCCCATCGCCCGCTCACCCGCAGGTCCGACGTCTCCACACCGCGGCCCCGCACCTGGGCCCGCCGCTCACCTGATTCCTCGTTCACCCCCGCGTGCTGCGAGGACCGCCACCCGACTCCTGTTACCGGTCGCGCGCCCTGACACAAGCTATCGCGTTTCCTGTCTCGTGCGTCCGACTGCGGCTCGGCTCACTGGACCGCTCGCTTTTCATTCAAAAGAGACGGAAGCGATGATTGGGTCCTGCGGGAGGCGTCTGGAAGCTATTGGTGGAGCGTGGAAAGAGGGCGTGCCTCATGCCTCGGATTCATTGGTCAACCTAAAAGTTGGCGCCCGAGTGGGCTGATTGAGGCGGGCGTCTGCCAGCGCGCTGTCTTGTAATCGAGGTTGTGACCTCGGTAGGTGCCGCCATATTTTGTACGGGCAACTGAAGCCTGGATGTGGGCCCGGGGTGAGCGTCTCGCCCTTTTGAAATATGGCTTCTACGCTTTGCTCAGAACTTAGTGTTCGAAGTGGATGTCCCTCCGCGAACTCCTGGTCCTGCAGAGTGGAGGCTCTGAAAGGGTTCTGAGAAAGCTTGGGAGCTTGGAATGACTCCAGCGTGGAGAGGACATTTAGCACCAGCAGTGGGAAAGGGGCCCCTCAGGGCGTGGGAGTGAGAGAAATGGTCCTAGGACACAATTCCCGTTTGCTGAGAGTCATTTCCTGGGTCAGACACTGTGCCGGTGACCATGCAGGTTCAGGCCAAAAAACCAAAACCACATGTTTTGGTCATAAAACTTTTTTGTTGTTGTTAACTTTACTTTTCCTTGTATTAAATTTCCCCAACCTTTTTCTCCCCGCCCACCCAGTACTTTACTGAGTTGAGCTAAAGTGTATTGTAAAAGGAACGGGTTCATGAGTTTTGATGATTGATACCCGAGTGACAATTGCCTGGTGAAGATATGGAACATTTCCGTCACCCCAGAAAGTTCTGTTGTGTCCCTCTGAAGTCAACCACACCCCTTTCCTCCTGCCCCCACCAGGCAACCAGTATTTCTATCACTATAGTTTTGTCTGTTCTTGAATTTCATATAAATGGAATCATGCAGTAGATTGTCTTTTGTGTCTGGCTTCTTTTGCTCAACAAAATGTTTTGAGATTTTCCACATCGCTGCACATAGCAATATTCCTTCTTTTTCATTCCTGAGTAGTATTCCACTGTGTGGCTATACCAATATAGCTGGTATAGTTTCTCCACTCACCTATAGATGGACATTTGTTTTTTCCCAGTGTTTGGCCATTATTAATAAAGCTTGTACAAGTATTTTTGTGAACACAAATTTACTTCTCTAGGGGAAATACCTAGGAATGGAATGGTGGGTGGAAGATCATGTGGGTGTTCAGCTTTAGTAGATCTTGACAGTTTTCCTGAGTGGTTGTTCCACTTTACACTCTCACTAGCACCCTGTGAAACTTCCAATTACTCCCAGTTCTTGCCCATACCTCAGTCTTTTCTCAGCTATGTTAGGATTGGGGGATTTGGGGGGGGGGACAAGGAGGGAAAGTAAGTAGGACGAACTCAATAAGCCTGCTTCAGCATTCCAGTCTCCCTAAGCCCCTGACACAATTAAATCTTCCTCCATAGTTTTCCAAAGAGGTTCAAGCGTTTCATTTTCATTTAGTATAAGCTATCTCAGGGTCCATGTTCTAGACAAATTCAGAGCTAAAGTCATCAGAGGTATGTAACTTCAGCCAAAAAGCCCAATGAAGAGAAACCAGTCAATCCAGAGGGAGGCTTTACATAATATAAGGTAAATATTGTATGTACAATAATAATTACATCCTAACACTTATAGAGCACTTCCTGTGTACCCAACAGGGCCAGGATGAGGGTGACGCATGCAAAATTTAAGGGGGCACCAGGGACTTCCCGGGTGGCACGGTGGTTAAGAATCCACCTGCCAGTGCAGGGGACATGGGTTCAAGCCCTGGTCCGGGAAGATCCCACATGCCGCGGATCAATTAAGCCCGTGCGCCACAACTACTGAGCCCACGTGCCACAACTACTGAAGCCCCCGCACCTAGAGCCTGTGCTCTGCAGCAAGAGAAGCCACCGCAATGCGAAGCCCATGCACCGCAACCAAGAGTAGCCCCTGCTCGCCGCAACTAGAGAAAGCCTGTGTACAGCAACAAAGACCCAACGCAGCCAAAAATAAAGTAAATAAGTAAATTTTTTAAAGGGGGGGCACCAAATGCCAAACCAAACAAAAAGAACCCAAAAAACTCAGTCATCAAGATAAATTATATTTGAATGAACTATTTTAAAATCAAAATTAATTTTAAAAAAATAAATAAAAATAAAATCAAAATTAATTTTTAAAATCTATGATGAACAAAATATCAACATGTTAAATAAACACAGGGTCAGTAACAGTGCTGCGTGAAGCCGAGCCATATTGGCACCTGAGGCAAAAGGAAACGATCAGATCTACCGATCCTGTCTTTCTTTGGATTTTCTGCATTATTTTGATTTTTTTAAAATTGTGCTAGGACTTCCCTGGTAGCGCAGTGGTTAAGAATCTGCCTGCCAATGCAAGGGACATGGGTTCAAGCCCTGGTCCGGGAAGATCCCACATGCCGCGGAGCAAATAAGCCCCTGTGCCACAACTACTGAGCCTGTGCTCTAGAGCCCGTGAACCACAACTACTGAGCCTGCGTGCCACAACTACTGAAGCCCGCACGCCTGGAGCCTGTGCTCCGCAGCAAGAGAAGCCACCGCAATGAGAGGCCCATGCACGGCAACCAAGAGTAGCCCCTGCTCGCTGCAACTAGAGAATGCCCGTGTGCAGCAACGAAGACCCAACACAACCTAAAATAAATAAATAAATACATTAAAAAAAAAATTGTGCTAAAACATGTGTATCTTGAATTTGGGGGTGCCCCCTTAAATTCTGTGTCTGAGGCAAGTGCTTCCCCTCCTCGCCCCAGTCCCTGTCCTGGTTGTTCAGCCTTGTTCTAAGAAATCTAAATATATGAACAGACTAATCACCACCTGGAGCAGATGAGGTGCGTGTATTAGCACATCCATTGTCCATATCCATTGTCGGGTGGTTAACAGGAGCTCCAGAGGGGATTAATCTCAGTCCCAAAGTGACACAGCTGGCAGGGATTCAAGCCCAGGCCATCTCTCATCATTAGACATGGCCAAAACCTCTACAGGTGGAGATAGAGGCCAAAGCCAGGTAAGTTGGAAGCCTGGAGAAAACCAGTCCCCAGGGACAGAGGAGGTGCTCCAGGAAAGCAGGTGGGAGGTGAGCTTGGAGTAATTAGATCATCTGAGATGATGCAGGAGGAGGAGGAGACCGAAGCTAGTTGAGTCCAGTAAAGAAGTCTGAAAAAAAAAAAAAAAGAAGTCTGGAAAAACAGGAAAAAAAAAAAGCCCAGCACACCCACCATCCATGCAGCCATGGGCGGGGCAGGGGGGCGGGTTTCTATGCTTCAAAACAAACAAACAAACAATAACAAAAAACACAAGAAACAAACCCACAAACTTTAAATCCAGAAAAGATCAGAGCCTGCTAAAGTACTTCCACCACCCAAGATGAACAAATAGTAACATTTGTCACATTGGCTTGATTCACTTCAGAATTATTTTAAGATATAGAAAATTTGAAAACACCCACCCAAATGGCTAAAAAGGAAAAGACTCACAGTACTGAAGCTGGAGGAGAGGCTGTGGAGAAACCAGAATTCTCACTGCTAGCAGGCTTGTAAAATGAGAAAACCACTTTGGAAAACGATTTGGCAGTTTGTAATAAGGTTAAGCAGGGTATCTCAACCCCAGCACTCTTGACGTTTGGGTTGGATCCTTCTTTGTGGTGGGAGCCATCCTGTGCATTATGGGATGTTTAGCATCTTTGGCCTCTCAATGCCAGTAGCACCCACGCCTCAGTGTCTCCAAACCAAAAATGCCTCCTGACGTTGGTAATGTCCCCGCCCCTGGCGGGGGAGGGGATCATCCCAGATCAGAGCCATTGGATTGAACAGGCACCTATGTCATGACTAAGCAGTCCTCCTAGGTATCGACTTAACAATCAATGAAACCCTTTTTGTACACAAAAAGATACGAACAGTGAACATTCTCTATGCATAAGAGCTCCAAACTGGAAACAACCGAAATGTCCATCAACAAACGAATGGATAAAGAAACTGTGCTCCATCCACACCATGGAATAACACTAGAAATAGAAAGGAATAAACTATTGATATACACAACATTATGGATGAATACCAAAAACATCGTATTGTTTGCAAACATACTAAAAATCACTGGACTGTACATTTAAAAAGGGTGAATTTTATGGTGTGTGAATTTTATTCTAATAGAAAACAAAACAAATGTATTGAGTGAAAGAATCTAGACATTTTTAAAATTTTTAAATGATTCCATTAGGTATGAAATTCGAGAACAGGCAAAATTAGTCTATGGTGATAGAATCTACATGAGGAGGTTGCCTGGGAAAGAATACAAGTGAAACTTATGCAGCAGGGGAGTGGCCTGGGTGGTGCCACAGGGGTGTGTATGTATATACAAATTCACGGAGCTGCACACCAAAAGATCTGTGTACTTTACACAAATATGTAAGTTATACCTCGATCAAAATAAAATAAAAGACATAACACCTTATCGTTAAAGTGGAAGTCACTTCTGTTCACTTCCCTCACTCCACTCCCCTCCCCCACTACAGAAACATCCTCAGTAAAAATAATGATACTGAACAATTACTGAACGCCTAGTCTGTGCTTTACAAGAATTAATTCATTTAGGCTTCCCAGCAATCTACGAGGTAGGCGCCACTATTATCATCCCCTTTTACAGATGAAGAAACTGAGGCACACAGCAGTGAAGTAACTTGCTCAGGGTCTCACTGTTCATAGGCAGTGGTGTCAGGAGTTGAACCCAGATAGCCTGGCTGGCCTCAGCCAGGATGCCAGGCATACTACAAGCCCGCTACTCTGAACATTCCACAAACTTAATACACAGTTTCACTTTCTGGTTTTTAGTAATTGATATAAACAATATCAAACTGTATCATTTTTTAAACTTGCTTTTTTATCCCCCCCTCCCAGCCCCCCCACCCCCCACACACATGGTGTTTTTGAGTTTAGCCTTATTGATACATTTAGTTCTTCTGGTGTCAGATGAATCTACTCCCATTTCTTTTCTCTGGCCTTGACTGGTGGAGACTTGGTTTGCAAAGAACCTTATCTTTTGAGAGATAACCCTCACTCAGTTCCTCCCCTTCTAAGAATCCACCAGTGGTTCCCACAGTCCTCAGGGTCAAGTCTGAATTCCACTCCCACCATCTGCAACATCTGGAGCCTTCCCTCTACTCCAGGTTCATCAGCAGTAAAAAAAAAAAAAAAAAAATCCAGCCATGCTTTATGATACCTGGTTTGTTCACCCATCTATTCATCCAGCAGCTATTTTTTGAGTACCTTCTGTGTGCTAGACCCTGTTCTAGGAGCCAGGGACCCAACAGTGAACAAGACAATGATCCCTGCCCTCTGGGAGCTGACATCTTCCTGGTGAAGTCAGACAAGAAAGAAAACAGTAAAGTCAAATTTATTAAAATTTGCAAGGAGGAAAAATCACACTATGTGAGGAATAGAGTTTGGTAGGGATGGGGTGGGCCTTGTTTTAGGTGGAGATGCAGTCAGGGAAAACTTCTCTAAGAAGGTGACATTTAAGTAAAGATGGAAATAAAGCGAGGAAGATAGAATGCGGAGATGAGAAGGAAAAGTGCTGCAGGCCGTGAGAACAGCCGGAGCAAAGGCCCTGAGGTAGGAATCAGCATGTGTGAGGAGCAGGGAGGAGGTCATGCAGCCAGAGTGTGAGTGAGGGGATTGGGGTGGGAGATGTAGGCAGAGGAAGTAGGACATGCCGAGTTCTACCTCATCCACCTCTAGGCCTTTGCCCTGACTGTTTCTTCCACCAGGCACCCTTTTCCTCTTTTTTTTTTTTTTTTTTTTTTTTGCGGTACGCGGGACTCTCACTGTTCTGGCCTCTCCCGTTGCGGAGCACAGGCTCCGGACGCGCAGGCTCAGCGGCCATGGCTCACGGGCCCAGCCGCTCCGCGGCATGTGGGATCTTCCCGGACCAGGGCACGAACCCGTGTCCCCTGCATCGGCAGGCGGACTCTCAACCACTGCCCCACCAGGGAAGCCCTTCCTCTTTATCTATTTTGTAATTTCCTAATTTGTCCCTTAGTGCCAGCGGTTCTGCCTCCTCTATAGTGGGGCACCTATGTCCTCAAGGCATTCACTGGACTGGGATACCTTTCTCCTGACAGCTCACAGTGTATGCATTCACTCATTCCACAAAGACTGAGCGAGCTTAGGCCAGTTACTGGGAAATTTCAGAGAGGAGTGATATTTAAAATAAATAAAACAGAGCCATGGACCAGAGATGACAGGGCATGGAGGTGCTCTGGGAAGCAGAGGAGGTGACATTTAAACAGAGATCTAAATGATCAGAAGAGGCCAGCCTTGGGGAGATGTGAGGGAAGGGCATTAAAGGCCAGGGAACAGCCAGTGCAAAGGCCCTGTGGTTGGAAATAAGGTGGGAATATTTGAGGAACAGAGAGAAGGCCAGTTTTGCTAGATGGGGATGAGGAGAGTGGATCAAAATAAAATAAAAGACATAACACCTTATCGTTAAAGTGGAAGTCACTTCTGTTCACTTCCCTCACTCCACTCCCCTCCCCCACTACAGAAACATCCTCAGTAAAAATAATGATACTGAACAATTACTGAACGCCTAGTCTGTGCTTTACAGGTGGGCAGAGGCCTGACAGGACCATCCTGTAGGCCAGGTGAGGAGTGGTGTTTTTCCTAAGAGCTCCAGAGAGCCAGAAACAGGTTTTCCAGCAGGCAGAGCTGTGGGGGTGGGTGTGATTTAGGGTTTCCAAGGCCCCAGAGAGGATTGGAGAGAGGCCAGAGGAGCTACAGGGCGGTGCTGGTGCAGTTATCATATTTGGCTGAGATTATACAATAAGTCCTTGGTCTCCCTGTTTCAAGCCCAGAGTGCGACTCTGTTTCCAGTGCTACCAAAGTCCCCAGTGGGTGCTGATAAATATTCACTGAGTAAATGAATGCTGGAAGCTTGGAGAGAGAATTTGGCAGGGTTCCCCCAGCTCCATCCGGGGAGGCAGCCTGGAAACCTGGCAGGCAGCAGAGGGCCCATCCTTGGATAAGGTGACCCAGTTCCTGGGCTGGCTCTCAGCCTTGCTTTGCCCCCTCATCCCCATCCGTAAAATGGGTGGGCTGGAGAATTAGAGGAAGACAGGGCAAGGACTATAAACATCCTGACTTTATAATTGGGGTGAGGGGCTTCTCTCTGAGCCTCAGTTTCCTCATATTTAAATCAAGAGAAAAAGAACTAGCTCAAAGGTTTCTTTAATTCAATGGATGAATATTTGAGGAACTGCCAGGAAGCAGGTGTAGCTGGAGGGAGGGAGCGAGGGAAAGAGGTGGGAGAAGAGGAGAGAGGGAAGGTGAAGGGGGCAGATCGTGCAGGGCCTTGTGGGCTGCGGGTAAGACTTTGGCTTTTACTCTGAGGAAAGTGGGAGCCAAAGAGGGATCTAGGCAGAGGAGGGACATGACCTGACTCAGGTGTTCCTAGGAGTCCTTGGGGTGTTGTGGGGAAAAGAGACTACGAGGTCGAGGGAAGAGCCGAAAGACCTGGGAGGAGGTGACTGCACTGGTCCAGGCGAACGATGATGAAGACTGGACCCGGTGGAGATAGTGGAAGGGTGAGAAGTGGGTGGATTCGGGATTGGTATAATTTCTCCTCCTCCTCCTTCTCGTTCTTTCTCTGTTAACCACCACCACCACCAACCAGCCCCAAAGAGTCGCCCAAAGGAAAAAGGGAGAAAGAAAACATCCCGCCCCCGGCCTCTGGGACGGTGCAAACCACTCACAGCTGCGGGTAACCAAGGTACCCGCAGCCCTCCACGCTCTGGCGGGTCCCAGGAGGGCGCCAATGAGGCGGCGCTGCCAGGGAACGCTCCCCGCCCCGCCCCCAGGGACCGCGGCTTGGCCCAGTCACCGGATTTGAAAGGGAGTGCGGGGTCGGCCACGAGCCCGCCTGCATGCTACAGAGACTCCGGAGACCCTGAGAAGCTCCTCAAAGGTCTCCACCTTCTGCCTCCGATAGGGCAGGAGTCTGCATTGTGGAGCGCCACCTGCATGCAGCAGCCCCGAAGAAGAGGCGGGCCCCCATTTTACAGCAGGGAAAACTGAGGACTCAGCGGCCACAGGGCCCGCAGCGAGTCCGTGACGGATTTAGGGTTCAAATCCCTTTTCATAACAACGGCAAAAACACTAAAAATCACAGCAGCTAAACTTTATTGAGCTGTGTGTTCACAGCACTTGGCATGTATTGTCTCATTTAATTTTGCCAACACCTAAGGGGTGGGTAGGTAAATCCTTCCCGTTTTACAGATGAGGGGCTTTTAGGGCTTGGGGACTCCCCCAAGGCAGGCGGGGATTTGAACACAACTCTGCTCAGAGCTTGTCTCCAGCCTATGGGGAAGCTCCGGTGCCTTAGAATGACGGACCGTTCCAAGTGGCCTAAAATTGCAAACACAGGCGGGGATGAATTGGTTTTGTTTTTTGAGAGATCCCGGGAGGCCCAAAAGCCTCCACAGCTCCCCGCTTTAACGTGGCTCACTCTTTTCTTCGGGTTCCTGCGCGCTCAAATGGAGCACCCGTGGGCAGAGGGAGGATTCAGAAAGAGGAAAAGGCTGGGGAAGAGGACGACGCGCTCTCGGCCGGGGAGGGGGGCGTCCGGCAGGGAGGACCCCGCAGCCCCGGGGGCCGCCGGGAGCCGCACCCCCTCGGCCCCGCCCCCTCCTCGGGCGCCGACCTAGGCGGTCACGTGACCGAGCCAGGCGGCAGCTGGGGCCGGAGGGCGAGGCGCGCGGACACGGCGGCCAGGCCAGGCGGGGCTAGAGCCGAGCAGGCCGGAGAGGGCCGTGCGCTCGGGGCGGGGGGGTCGCGCCGCGCCCGCCCCCTCCCCGCCCCGCGTGGGGCGTACGCACGCTCCTCTCACCGCCCCTCTCTCCGCGCGGGGACCCCTGGCGGACGGCGCGTGGACATGGCCAGCGATGCTTTGCAGGTAGGCGCACCTGCGTCCTCAGCCCCCTGGCGGCCAGCCGGCGCCGGGGACCCCCGCCCGCACGCTGCCGGAGCCCCCGGGATCGGGGCGGCCAGGGCGGGTCCCCCCCTCCCCCGAGCACTGGGCGCCCCCTCCCTGGGCCAGCACCGTGGAGCCAGCACGGTCCCCTTCTCGGCTGGTGGAGGTACGCACAAGGGGGGAGCGGGGAGGTCCTGAAGCACCCCCAAGCTCCGCCCTTCCCCGAGAATTAGAGGGGGCGCGGCGGAGGCTAGAATTCAGGTGTCTGTGGCTGGCTGTGCATCCCGGTGCCTGTCGACCCTGCCACTCATTCTCCCTCCCAGCGTTCGGTTCCGGGCAGGTGCAGCTCCACCTGAGCAGGTGCCTGGCTCGGTGCCCCGGGAAGGGAGGAGGCCGCCCGGCCCGTTCCTCTCCCCCGCACAACAAAGCTCCAGCCGCCCCCACCTCCAGACTGAGCTTTACGATGGTCCCGACGCCACCCAGATTGTCACCTGTTGCCGGAAGTGCCAGAGTCACCTCATTAGGTCGGGGGACGGGGGACCCACACGGCCACCCGGCTGCCAGGTGGAACCTTATCCCAGGTGGGGAGTGTCCATGTCAACAGACTAGGGATTCTCTTATACCTGGAATCCCACCTGGGCATGGGCTCGGTCACTCCACAACATACATACATACATACACACACACACACACACACACACACACACACACACACACACACACGCACAGCTGACTGACACCAACCTGCCGCCCAGCCAGGTTCTTCCTGTGCCACCTTGTGGACATCACAGCCCTGGACTCACCTTCCCTATTTGTGGCTAGCAGGGCCAGGGTGACTTCTGAAACTTCTTTCGTTCAGTGACCCAAATCTGAGACATGTCCTATACCTCTGGTGCCCCCATTAGCGCCTCATCATCCCTCCGTCGTCCTGTGGTTGCTGTGTAACTGGGTTCTCGTCTCCTTCTGCACCTGCCCCCACATCCCCTTTGTGTCTGTCCCATGACCCCCATCCCCCATCCCAGTCCTGCTGATGGCCTGCCAGCCTTGCCGAGGAGCTGGGCGTATCTGGTGTTGCCGATCACACAAGGTCAGACCTTGGGGGCTGGGGAGGGCTGGGGTCTCTGCCTCTACACCTCAGCCCTGGGAGGGCTGTGTAGGAATCCCCTGGCGCATGCATGCGCTTGGCGTGTAGCAAACATGACCTGGACGGAGGCTGTGATTCCTGGAACGAGGCTGGACCTGTGACCTGGTGCCCTTTCCCATCTCCTTCCTGCTCTCTTCCCCTGTCCTGGTCATTCCTTTCTCGTGGCTGCTTGGGTCTCCTAAACTGTCCCTCTGTCTGTCCCAGTGTGTGCCTGTCCGTTCTGTGTCCAGCAAACGGATGTCCTGTCCAGATTCCGGAAACGCCCAAAGCATTGAAATCTCCGGACATGGGGTCTAGGTCCCTGGCCACTCTGGGAAGAGGGGAATTCTGGAAGATGGACCCTCTGGACCTGGGGTCTCCTGCTTCATGGTGGGAGTTGGGGGAGCAGGGATTCTCCAAGGCCAGGCCAGGCTCCTGATTCATGGGTTCATCATGCTGGCCCTCAGGTGACCCCTGCCCTAGGTAGGAGTGAGTCACCCAAGAGAGGAGAACCCAGGAGGGCGGGCCTCCCTCCCTCCCTGCTCTGCATATTCTCAGGCCTCAGCTGCTGGAGGAGGTGGGGCTGAGGGAGCCTGCCTGGACTTCCCTCATTTGACCTGGCCCTGCTCCTGGCTGTACCCCTGCTCTGCCTGCTGGGGATAGGGTGGGGCTGGGTGGCAGGTGGGGCCTGGTTGGTAGCAGGTGGTATTAGGTGAGCCTGGGTTTAAATTCCAGAGCTGTCACTTCCTAACAGTGTGTCCTAGGCCCTGTGCCTTTCCCTCTCTGAGCCTTGGTTCTGCCGTCAAAAAAATGTAGCTGGAGGGTTTTCATGATGGGGAAAGACGTAGACCAGGCCGGCACCTTGCAGGTGGGGCTGCTGTGAAATCCTTCCTGGGTCATGGTCAGCAGCTCAGCGTGTGCATGTGTGTCCTTTAATCCAGGGTTTCTAAGCCTCAGCACTATTGACATTTGGGGCTGAATCATTCTTTGAGATGGAGGCTGTCCTGTGTACTGTAGAATGTTGAGCAGCACCCATGGACTCAACCCAGCAGATGCCAGTAGCACCCCCAGTTGTGACAACCAACCAAAAACGTCTCTGGATATTGCCAAATGCCCCCCAGAAGTGGGGTGGTAGTGGAGGCGATCCCCTCCCCCATGGAGAACTGCTGCTGCCACCTCTCTGAGCCTCAGTTTCCTCACCTGTAAAGTGGGGGAGAATTGTGGCAGTTGCTCAGGATAAATGTGAGGGGTCAGTAGGATCATGGGAGTGACGCTTTTGGCCTGAAGTAAATCCTCCCTTGGGGGCAGCTGCCCTTGAGGTTGGTCGGGAGCCAACCATGACTTTCTTCATCTCTGAAGTGGGTTCTCATGGCAGCGGCAGATAACGTATGTGGGGCTGTTCATGCCACGCTGACACCTAGCTCAGATTCTGGGCATTCCCGTTTGAAATCCTAGTTCTGCCTTCTGCTGGCTGTAGGACTTTGGGCAAGTTACATCACCGCTCCAGGCCTCAGTTTCCTCATCTTGAAAATAGGGTGATAATAGGGACTTCCCTGGCAGTCCAGTGGTTAAGACTCTGTGCTTCCACTGCAGGGGGCATGGGTTTGATCCCTAGTCAGGGAATTAAGATCCGGCATGCCATGCGGCATGGCCAAAAAAAAAAAAAAGAAAGAAAATGGGGTGATGATAGCACCTCCTGGGGTTGCATTAGTTGAACTGGGTGCAGCTTGTAGTAACTGCTACCATACTTGAGCTTTAATAGAGACACTCTCACCCCAACCCTCCAGCGCTGCCTCCTCACAATGTGGGCCTCAAGGAGGTGCCGCTGGGCTGGCCAGGCCCCTTAGGCCTCCAAGCTGTGGTCAGCAGCAGCGAGAGACCGAGCTGAGAAGAATCCGGAAGCTGGGACAGGCTGCATCTGCAGGAAGGGGGCTGGGCCACCCATATAAGCACTCATGGGTGTTTGCATATAAGTGTGCACAGGGGTAGACGCAGGGGGTGTGCACACACTTGCTAGCCTGCGATGCGTGCACATGCCTATAGGTGTATGAGAGTGTGTGCACACCCAAGCCAGCCCCTGGAGCCTGTATACATGGGGGAGGCTGCTTTTCATGTCCACACTAGTGGGCCTGTGAATGTGTGCACGCTGTGTACGCCTTGGGCATCCTCTTGGGACAGGGAGCAGGGGTCATCCCTGGGGTGCCTCCAGAGAAGCCGGCTCAGGCCTGGAGTGGGGCCTGAGAGGAAGGCCCTCTAGATGCCCCAGAGGCCCAGAGCTGGCCTTTTGCAGGGGTTGCTGGGAGCTAGCAGGAAAGAGGAAGTAGCAGGCGAGAGGCCCTGGCAAGGCTGAGGTTCAGGAAGAGGGCGGGGCCCTCAGCCGGGACCCAGGATGGCGGAGGCCAATCCCCCTTTGGACCGGGAGCTGGAGGTGCGGGCTGGGGTCCTTGTGGGGGGCCAGCAGAAGAGGACCCCAAGTGGCACAGGCCAGAGGCTCTGCCCTCTGTACCTCTCGGTTTTGGACTGAAGGGAGGAGATGAGGTGTTAGACTTGGAGTTTTCTGTTTGAGAGATGAAACTGTTTGGGGCCCTTTGGGCTTCCAGGCTGGGGAGATAGAGGAGGAAAGGGAGAGGCCTCTGCTCTTTAGGGTGCCGGTTGTAGAGGATGAAAGGAGGGGAGATGGGGCCTGTCCCCGGGATCTAGTTTGGGGGTACAGCAGGGGATAGATGAGGCCTCGCCCCGTGTCCTCCTCGTTTGGGATTATAGCAGAGGGAAGGTAAGGCCTGCCCTCAGTACCTCCTATCCTAGTTTGAGGGCACAGCAGTGAGGAGAAGGGGCCTGGGACCCCAACCTTATGGTTTGGTGGGGCATCAGAGGCCTGCCCTTGATACTTCCTTGTTTGGGGAGCAGCAGAGGGAAGATGAAACCCGCCCTCAGGACCTCATAATTTGGGGGATAGGGGAGTGGAGATGGAGCCTACCCTTGGGACCTCCTAGTTTAGGGGGGCAGCAGAGGAGAGAAAGGGGTCTGCCCTCAGGATCTTGTCATTTGGGGGGCAACAGAAGGGAGACAAGGCCTGTTCTTGGGACCCCCTAATTTGGGAGGACAATGGAAGGGAGATAGGGCCCGTCCTTGGGGACCCCCTAGCTTGGGGGGCACAGTGGTGGGGTGATGGGAGCTGACCTGAAGAATCCCACTGCATAAGGACAGATGAAGGGAGATTGAACTGTATTTGTGGTCCCCTAGTCTGAGGGGACAGGGAAGGAAGAAGCCCCTGCCCTCGGGACTTCGCGGTTTGGGGATGTCTGAAAGCAGGGACAGGGGCTTGCCTCACCTCCCACTTTTGGTGGCGGGGCGGGGGGGTGCCAATCAGAGGACACAGAGCAGGCCCTGTGTCAGGAGTTACAGTCTGGGAGAGGACCAGGCCAGGTCGGCTGAGCACGGTCTGCACCCCAGAGTCCTCCTGGCCCCACTGACCCTGCTCCGTCCTCCGCAGAGCGAGCCACGCAGCTGGTCCCTGCTGGAGCAGCTGGGCCTGGCGGGTGCCGACCTGGCAGCCCCCGGGGTGCAGCAGCAGCTGGAGCTGGAACGGGAGCGGCTGCGGCGGGAGATCCGCAAGGAGCTGAAGCTGAAGGAGGGCGCCGAGAACCTGCGGCGGGCCACCACCGACCTGGGCCGCAACCTCGGCCCCGTGGAGCTGGTGCTGCGCGGCTCCTCGCGCAGACTCGACCTGCTGCACCAGCAGCTGCAGGAGCTGCACGCCCATGTGGTGCTGCCCGACCCCGCGGCTGGCGCGCACGGTAAGCCAGGCTTCCCCGGGGATGCGGGACAGCAGGGGCCTCCACTGCCCAGGGCTCACCCGCTGTGTCCTAGAGCGAGGCCAGCCCATCGCCTCTGACCTCCAGGGAGACACACTCGGTCACAACAGCACCAAGCCTCAAAATACAGGCAGACCAAAGGCCAAAAGCAACACCCAGAGAAAGGTACACACAGTCACACCCACACCTGGACAACACCAAAGGGCTTACACGGGGTCACACGAATATCCAGGCTCACAGAGTCATACCAGCACCCGGACAACCCCCAAGACTCTTTCTAAAATATCTTTAATTTTTATTGATTAAAAAAATTTTCAATTGTGATCAAAAAACACATAACAAAATTCGTCATTTTTAAGTGTACAGTTCAGTGGTGTTGAGTAGATTCACATTATGGTGCAAGGGATCTGCAGAACTTTTTCACCTTGCAACCAAAGACAAAGGTGTAACACACATCACATCAGTAGCCAGAGACATTCACACACGGTCACACCAGCACCCAGACAGCTCCTAAGGGCATACCCACTATCATGTGAATGCCCAGGGACTTGCATACTGGCAGCCAGCACCCGGAGAAAGGCACGCACAGCCACACCGACACACAGACCATACCCAGAGACTCGCACATGCTCACGCCAACCCCCAGAGATTCACACACACACAGAGCTGCCCAACCCCTACAGACGTCCACCGACCTGTCAACAGCCTGAGACTTATGCACACAATCGGACAAGGCCTGAAGACTCAACACCATTTAGCCCAACACCCGTATACCACTTAGGTGTGTCAACAGCTAGAGACCAACATTGTCATGTCAACACTCAGAGATACAGTTCAGCCCACCCCTAAAACCTCATCCGGTCACAGCTGCACCCAGAGTGACCTGGACAGTCACTAGAGACTCACAGAGCCATGCCAGCATCCGGAGACATGCATGTCCGGCTGTACCAGCACCCAGACACGTGGACACAGTTGTACCAGTGCCGGGAGATCAGAAAGCACAGTTGTGCCAATAGTCGGAAGCATATGCCTAGAGTCACCCCCAGCACCCAGAATCTCACACAGTCATTCTAACACCTCGAATCTCACAGTTACACTAGCACCTGGGGAGACACACACTCGCTCAGTTATGCCAACACCCTGCGGGTCACAGACCTAACCACCGCCACACCCACGGATGCCCACACAGCTGTGTAAGTAGTTGGGGACTTCCGTACGAAGGTAGATACAGTCACACCAGCACCAAGGACCCAGCGCACACCTGGACACTTGCCTGTGCTCATTCATGCTGGTCCTGCCCCAGTCCTGCAGGGGTTTCCCTACAAGGGCTGGGGTGGTTGGGCCCTCTGGACCCTGGTCCCCAGCTCTTCCTCTCCCTGGCCCCGGGGGTGGATCCTCTCAGCTGGGGCAGAACCACCTGGGCAGATGGAGGTGAGGGCCGTGGTGACTCTGCCCCATCTACTCCCTCCAGATGCCCCCCAGTCCCCCTGTGCAGGCGGCCCAGCCTGCTCAGCCACCAACCTGAGTCGCGTGGCCGGCCTGGAGAAGCAGCTGGCCATCGAGCTGAAGGTGAAGCATGGGGCGGAAAACATGATCCAGACGTACAGCAACGGCAGCACTAAGGTGGAGGCAGCGCGAGTGCACCCCGCCCCGTGTGCATGTACACCCGCAAGCGCATACAGTCTGGGGAGGGCAGGGTGGCACCTACATCTGCTCCCTTGGGAGTCTGGGGTCCTCTGGGTTGGGGACAGAGGGGCTGATGGGTGGCTTTGCAGCAGGACTGGGGTGCGGTCAGCTCATGGGGGCATATGGGAAACAGGGTAACTGTGGGTGATGTCAGACAGACACATGGCAGAGATTGTCCCCCCAAACTCAGTTACCCCCAGAGATGGTCAGGGCAACACGCCGCCTCTCACTGCTGGTGGTCTCTCTCTGACACTTGTACACGCAGATCGACACCTAGGTGCACACATATCATCATCCTAACATCTAGAGACACAGCCATGGTCACGACAACACCTAGAGACTCACAGACACACATGCACCGTCATAAGATCTAGAGCCACATCAGTAACAACGCTCATAAACACGGGCAGGATGACCACCAGCGCAGCCTCTAGGTAGAGAGAGACACACACCATCGTATAACGCCCGGACACACAGCACAGGCCAACGGACCGCCTAGACACACAGACACACACATTATTAAGTTCACACTCAGAGACCAGAATTGTCACACAGGTGCTCGCCCAGTTGTACCAACACTGAGTACACACTCACAGGTTTGCACCAACACCCAGAGATACACCCACAGCACAGTCAGACCTACAGCTAGAGACCCAGAGAGCACCCATGCCTGTGTGCACACACAAATGCGAATATTATGTGGGAGGGCACAAGCCATGCAGAATTTTTTTTTTTTTAACCTTTTATTGATGTGTAACAAATGGACGTAAAGTGCAGAAAACTTAAGTGTACAGACCAATGAATTTTTATCTGGGTACACATCACCCACATCGAAATACAGAACACTTCCTGTCACCCAGAAAGGGTTCCCTCCTGCCCCCTTCAGTCAGTACACAGACTTCTTTGACCACAGGTTAGCAGTGCCTGGTTTTGAAACACAGCACCATGTAGATGGAAAAACCCACAACCAGTGTCCGGTGCTTGTACACAACACGGGGTCCTTGGCTATGCCCAGTCATCGCTGTGCCTTGATCTGCACACACAAACATCGGGACTCCACTTACTGCAACTGTCTCACATCCAGTCACCCTTGGACTCACCCACGTGGCTACAGTCAAGGCGACACCCACCACGGGGAACACTTACACACGTACGCCATTCTGACAGCTGACACAAACACAGTGCCTGCTGGTGCAAGGCACGGCTCTGAGCCCTACACACAGGTTAGCTCCTTTAATCCTCAGCCCAGTGTTGGTTGGCGCTATTAGTACTCCCCTTCCTGCAGATGAGCAAACAGGCCCAGAGTAGTCGAGCGGCTTGCCCAAAGTCACACAGCTGTTAGGCGGCAGAGCCAGGATTCGAATGCCATGGGCGGCATCTCCCATCAGCACCCAGGAGCACACGGAGGCACATGTTATCACACCCACACGTGAATGCTCTGTCACAGGGTCACCCAGGGCCTGCACGATGTGGACAGCAGGACTGGTGGTCAGACCCTCATCCGCCCAGCCTTTCCCTCATGGCCCATCTCTGCCTCCAGGACCGGAAGCTGCTGCTGACGGCCCAGCAGATGCTGCAGGACAGTAAGACCAAGATTGACGTCATCCGCATGCAGCTCCGCCGGGCGCTGCAGGCCTGCCAGCTGGAGAGCCAGGCGGCCGCAGACGAGGCCCAAGGTGAGTCCCTTGCCCTGAAAAAGCCTCACCTGCATTCCACCTTGGAGAGTTCAGCTCCCAGCCCCACGAGGGGTCCCTTTCTGAGGCAGGGAGGTGGATGCTGTGACTCACCACGTGACTGGAGCCCACTCCTGACCCTTGCCAGGCCTCAGTTTCCCATTTTGTCCTATTTCAGATTTGCACGTGATCATGTATTGGCAAACTACGGTTCTTGGACCAAATCTGCTACTGCTGCCTTTTTTTTTTTTTCAAATAAAATTTTATTGGCACCCAGCCATGCCCATTCATTTACTATCACTTAAGGCTGCTTTTGCACTGCAACAGCAGGGCCAAGTAGTGGCAACAGAGCCTGTGTGGTCTACAAAGCCAAAAATATTTACCCTTTGGCTCTTTACGGAAATAATGTGCGGACCCCTGGACTAGGTGGTTGCCTTGTCACGTTGGCCCCTGTGGTGTAGAACTGTGGGTGTCCACGGTGTGTGTGTGTTCCTTTGTGTGTCTCAGTGTATGAATGCCTGGGGGTGTCTCAACCCCATTGTTAGCCTGAATTTGTCACAGGGTCTTGATGTATTGTGTGCAGAGACGATTATCTGTGCTACTGATGTGTGTCAGTGATGCTGACCATGGGGACCAGAGGTTGTATGCACACAATACATAATAATATTATGGAGCCGCAGCTCCTCCGTAATAATATCCTGCCCTGTAACTATGGTAGCTTCTGTGTCACCATGAGAGGTAAGTGTCAGCTCTTGGTGGGTGTTAGTGCATTTGGGCTGCTGTACCACAATACCACAGACTGGGGGTGGGGGCATGTAAACGACAGACATTTATTTCTCACTGTTCTGGGGGCTGGGAAGTCCAAGATCAAGGCGCCGGCAGATCCAGCGTCTGGTGAGAGCCCTCTTCCAGATTCATAGACAGCTGCTTTCTTACTGCATCCTCACTGGTAGAAGGGGCAAGGGAGCTCTCTGGGGTCACTTTTATAAGGACAGTGATCCCATGCATGAGGGCTCCGCCCTTATGACCTAATCACCTCCCAGCGGCCCCACCAACTAATACCATCATATTGGCGGTTGGGTTTCAACGTACGAATTTTGCAGGGACACAAACGTGCAGTCCATAGCAATAGGGCTTGGAACTCGGATGACAGTGTGTGTGTCTTTGTAGCGGGGAGGTGTCGGCGTGACTGTGTGGTTGTTCGTCTGTACTCTGAATGCCTACGTGGGCTTCTCAGTGACAGTGTGTGATGGTATGATCACGTCCCTGTGCTTTTGGGTGACATTGTAACTTTTGGTGACAGCCTGATTTTGTCCCCATAAGTGTAAAAGCCTTGATGACTGGGCACATGTGACAGCAGTCCCGGTGGGTGCCACACAGCTGTGGGTGACTGTGACTGTCTGAGTGCCCAAGTCTGAGTCTAGGTCGTTGTGCAGGACAGCGAGACCGTCCTTGGAATCTACAGCCTTGGATAAGGGTGACCGTGGCCTTGTTTCTCTGAGTGACAAGTTTCCTGCACCTGGGTGACAGTGTATCCTTGTGCCTGTCCCTGTGCCATTGGGTCTCTGTGTCTATGGGTATCAGTGATGCTGCCCTGCCTATGTGAGAGTATGATGGCATTTCTTTACCTGTCCCTATGCCTTATCCATGTGGCAGTGTGATTGTGTTCCTCTGATTCTCCCTGGGCTGGAGATAGAGCCCTGGGAGTTTTGCCACTCTGTGACTGTGTCCTATAAGGGTATTTATGTTTTGTGACCATTTCCCTCTGCCTCTGTGACTGTGTCCTATAAGGGTATTTATGTTTTGTGACCATTTCCCTCTGCCCCTGTGACTGTGTCCCTTTGCTGGGGGTTGACAAGGCATATATCTATGTAATAGCCTCACCACTGTGACAATGTCCCTATGTGGCAGTGTGATGGCATCTTTGTGAGAGTGTGTGTTCCTCAGTGTGTGTGTGTGTGTTCCAGTGCCTACACTGGTGACAAAGTGATAATGCCACTGTCACCCTGTGAGTGACAGTGTGACGATGTCTGTGTGACACTGTTCCTGTTCTCCCAACTACATTGTATTTCATGGGGTGGGTGGTCACTATGCATTTATCCAGACCCCTGCTGGAGGAAATGAGGTTGTTTCCAATCTTTTGCTCTTAGAAGGAAGGCTGTGAATAACCGTGTAGAGGTGTTTTTTTTTAAAAAATTTATTTATTTATTTTTGGCTGCATTGGGTCTTCGTTGCTGCGCACGGGCTTTCTCTAGTTGCGGTGAGCGGGGGCTACTCTCCATTGCGGTGCGCGGGCTTCTCATTGCGGTGGCTCCTCTTTTTGTGGAGCACCTAGGCGCACGGGCTTTAGTAGTTGTGGCACATGGGCTCAGTAGTTGTGGCTCGTGAGCTCTAGAGTGCAGGCTCAGTAGTTGTGGCGCACGGACTTAGTTGCTTTAGTTGCTCCGCGGCATGTGGGATCTTCCTGGACCAGGGCTCAAACCCGTGTCTCCTGCATCGACAGGCGGATTCTTTTTTATGTATTTATTTATTTATTTTTGTGGTACGCGGGCCTCTCACTGTTGTGGCCTCTCCCGTTGCGGAGCACAGGCTCCGGACGCGCAGACTCAGCGGCCATGGCTCACAGGCCCAGCCACTCCGCGGCCTGTGGGATCTTCCCGGACCGGGGCACGATCCCGTGTACCCTGCATCGGCAGGCGGACTCTCAACCACTGTGCCACCAGGGAAGTCCCTGCAGAGGTGTTTTTTATGGGATAAAGTCCCTGAACTGGGATTGCTGAATCAAAGGGTAAATACATTTGTGATTCTGATAGAAATGGCCAAACTGCCTCCATTGGAAAGCCACTTGTATTCCCATTAGCAATGAATGAAAGTTACTCTTTTTTTTTAAGTGTCCTTGTGTCTGTGTGACTATATCCTATCCAGTTGCCATGGTATCCCTGCGACAGTCCCTGGGGATGGAGTGGGACCCTGACAATGTATCTGTCCCTAAGACTTTGTTAATGGTGTGCCTGTATATATGACTGTCCCCGGGTGACAGCTTAACTACATCCCTGGGACCGTCCATGTGGGTGTGAGAGCATCTGGGTAAAAGAGGGACAGCATCTGGGTGGAAGTGTGGCCGTCTGCCTGTGGGTGACAGTGTGAGTGTGTCACCATGACCCCTCACCTTGGGAGAAAGTGATGCATATTGATGGCCGTCTTTGGCCAGTGCTTGTACCTGCAGATGGCTGCGTGTCTGGGACCAGGCTGGTTGGACCTGGGCCCAGGCTAGCCTCACTGCCTCGTGTCCTACACCCACAGGGAGTCCGGACCTGGGGGCCATGGAGCTGCGCATCGAGGAGCTGCGGCACCACTTCCGAGTCGAGCACGCGGTGGCGGAGGGCGCCAAGAACGTGCTGCGCCTGCTCAGCGCTGCCAAAGCCCCAGACCGCAAGGCTGTCTGCGAGGTGAGGGACGCGGTGTCGACCCAGAGGGGTGGGGCTTCAGCGATGGGTGGGACCTCATTTTCAGGGAGCCCAGGGGTAGGACCCAAATGGCTGAGGGCTTGGGCTTCCAGGGAGGAGCTCCAGGTAGGACTTAGCCAGTCTGGGGGCGGGGCCTGGGTCTGCACTTGGGGAGGGGCGTGCTGGATCCCGCCCCCAGCCCGGCCAGGCTCCTCCCACCACAGGCGCAGGAGAAGCTGACCGAGTCCAACCAGAAGCTGGGGTTGCTTCGGGAGGCGCTGGAGCGGCGGCTCGGGGAGCTGCCCGCTGACCACCCGAAGGGGCGGCTGCTGCGCGAGGAGCTTGCTGCGGCCTCGTCCTCAGCCTTCAGTGCCCGCCTGGCCGGGCCCTTCCCCGCCATGCATTATAGCACCCTGTGCAAGCCCGCGCCGCTCACAGGTGGGTCCCGACGTCCCCCACCCAATCCGGACCCTACCTCCCGCAGCTCTGGACTCCTGACCCCTCTGAGTCCCCCAGCCCCGAGACCCCCAACCGGGATCTCCACTCTCCCCAACCCTGGACTCCCATCCCACTGTTCCCTCCCTTCTCCATTCACCCCAGCCCTCTGGACCTGGGCCCCATTTCCCATGCCAGACAGCCGTATGCACCTGGACTTCCCACCCCGCCTTGCCCTCTGAGGGACTCTTGTCCCCATCCCCATCCTCACTTTCGCCACCCCTCCCCAAATGGCCCTGCCTTTTTTCTCCAGCCAGAGTCCCCCAGCCCAGTCTCACAGTCCCTTGCTCTCAGAACCCTCAGCCCTGAACCTCTGTCCCCCAACGCCCAGGCTAGCCAGCCCCTCCCTCCTTAGATCCCTCAGCCACTACCTCCCCAGACTAGCCCTACCATAGACCCCAGCCCCAGTGTCAGACCTCAGATCAGCCCGCCGAATCTAAGCCCAGACTCCTAGTCCTACCTGGCTCACCACCGCCTGGACCTTCAGCCTACACCCTGAACCTCTCTTCTGTCACTAAACCCCAGCATCCAGAGCCCCTCCCCAGATTGACCCACCCCTCCCCTTGTCCCATGTTTCTCACTTCCGGACACAGCCATCCCTGCATCAGACCCCCTGCCTCACCCTGACAGTCCCTCACCACCTCCCACTTGCATGTTGGCCACTTCTGCACATGCCCACTTTACCTGCAGGCCCTTCCCCTCGTCCTGCCCCAGATGTGACCCCCCCTCCCCCGTCATGAGCCTGCCCCTCTCTCAGGGACCCTGGAGGTGCGTGTAGTGGGCTGCAGAGACCTTCCAGAGACCATCCCTTGGAACCCCTCACCTTCAGTGGGGGTGCCCGGGACCCCTGAGAGCCGCACCCCCTTCCTGAGCCGCCCAGCCCGGGGCCTTTACAGCCGAAGTGGAAGCCTCAGTGGCCGGAGCAGTCTCAAAGCGGAATCCGAGAACTCCGGTGAGTAGGCATTGAGGGTCTGGAGGGATGAGATGGGGTGGGGGGTCCTGGATTTCCCACATTTGTAACATTCTTAAAAATTAGTACATCACACCCGTTAGGATGGATACTGCAAAACAAAACAAAACAAACAACAGCTGTTAAGGGGGATGTGGAGAAATTGGAACCCTTCTGCTCTGTTGGCGGAAATGTAGTGGCGCAGCCACTGAGGAAAACAGTACGGCGGGTCCTCAGATGATCAAACATGGAATTACAATACGATCCAGCAATCCCGCTTCTGAGTAAATACACAAAAGAGCTGAAAGCAGGGTCTCGAAGATATACTGGTATACCCATGTTCGTAGCAGCATTATTCACAATGGTCAAAGGTAGAAGCAACCCAGTGTCTGTTGACGGATGGATGGGTAAACAAAATGTGGTCCATCCGTGCAATGGAATATTTCTCTGCCTTGAAAAGGAAGGACATTCTGAAACATACTGCAACATGGATGAACTTGAGGACATTACGCTAAGTGAAATAAGCCAGTTATAAAAAGACAAGTAGTACATGATTCCACTTATATGATTCAGAGTGGTCAGATCCATAGAGATAATGGTTGAGGGTGAGGGGGGAACGGAGAGTTATTGTTTAGTGGGGACAGAGTTGCAGTCTGGGAAGATGAAAAGAGTTCTGGAGATGGCTGGTGGTGATGGTTACACAACAGTGTGGACGTACTTGATACCACTGAGCTGTACGCTTAAAAATGATTATAATGGTAAATTGTATGTTATGTGAATTTTACCACAATGTGAAAAAAGCTAATACGTACATGTTTAAAAGTATGAATAAAAGAAGAATAACAATAGAGTAACCATCTGTGTTGCCACCACCCAGGTCAAGAAGTAGAATTCTCTGAGCCCCCTCATGCCCCATCCTCAATTCCAGCCCCTTCCTCTGTCCTAGAGGTAGCTACTCTCCTGACTCTCACGGTTATCATTTCCTTGTTTTGCTTTGTAGTTTTAGCACCCATGTACCATCTCAGAACAATGTAGTTTAATTTGCCTATGTTTGAACTTCATATATGTGGAATCATACAGAATGTATTTCATGGTAATGGCTTCTTTTAGTCAACATTGTTTGGGAGACTCATCCCTATCGTTGCATGAAACTGTAGTTCATTCATTTTACCATGTCGTGAGGCGTGTCAAATTGCTGTCTTTTTTTAGGTAAAAAATAGTTGAATATCAGCCATTTCATGGTTTAGCTAAAAAGACTATATTACAATTTATATATTAATTCCTGGACAGTGAGCTATTTCTAATTTAGGGCTGTTATATAAGCATTATATTTATGCATCTCCCGATGTATACTTGCCTGCATTTTTCTAGGGTAAATACTTAGAAATATATTGCCGGAACTTGCATACAGCAAAAAGTGAATTTGGATCCCCGCCTCACACCACGTGCAAAAATCAACTGGAGATGGATTAAAGGCCTTAATGTGAAAGGCAGAACTGTAAAGCTTTGTCAGATAGCACAGCAGAATATTGTGGGGGGGGGAGGAGAAGATTTCTTTAATAAGATACAAGAGATTACCCTCGGCCTGCAAGAATCTCCTGACAGCCTACCCCAACCCCTCTTCCAGGTGAGGTGAGCACTGTGCTCAAGCTGGATAACACAGTGGTGGGGCAGACATCCTGGAAGCCGTGTGGTCCCCACGCCTGGGACCAGAGCTTCACCCTGGAGCTGGAGAGGGTGAGTTCGGTTAGGGGATGACAGGGCTTGGAGGAGGAGGAGTTTGAGGCCTCGGGCACCCCAAATGACGGCCTTCTTTCTCTCTCTTGAGGCACGGGAGCTGGAGTTGGCTGTGTTCTGGCGGGACCAGCGGGGCCTATGTGCCCTCAAATTCCTGAAGCTGGAGGATTTCTTGGATAATGAGAGGCATGAAGTACAGCTGGACATGGAACCTCAGGGCTGCCTGGTGGCTGAGGTACAGCCTGACCCCGACCCTGAGAAAATGCTTTGGCATCTCCTGCTCTGGAAGGGGAAGATGTGTTTTCCACTGGTCTCTGAATCTCGATAGAAAAGTACATATAATTAGTCACATCAATGCATGACTTAAGCTGGGATTGGTTTTGTTCTGAAACAAGATATTAAAAAAAGAAAAAAACAACAACAACAAAATTTTGTCAAGCTAGAAAAGAAAAGCAAAACCTAGCAACATATTACGGAGATTGCCACCAGAGCCACAGCTGAGCAGAGAGATTCCTTCCGCAGTGATGTCAGGGTTAGGGTCCAAATCAGGGTAGCCCACCCTTGGCACTATGGACATTTGGGCTGGATCATTCTTGGTTGCAGGGGCCGTCCTGTGCACTGCAGGGTGCTGAGCAACACCCCCTGCCTCCACCCACAGGATGCCAGTAGCAACCCCCCCCGCCCCCCCGCTCCAAGTTGTGACAACCAAAAATGTCTCCAGACATGGCCAGGGTCCCCTGATTAAGAGCCCATAGTCTAAATAACATTCCTAGCTGACCCCTTGTAGTATGGCTGGGCCCTGTTCGAAGTACTGTACTGGCATTGACTTGTTAGTCCTCACAATAACCCAGTGCAAACAGGACCATTATTAGTCACATCTGATAGAGGAGGAAATGAGCCACAGAGAAAGAAAGTCACTGGCGCCCTCATTTAACCAGAATCATCCTCAAAAATTCTTTAAATTTGCCCCTAACATATACATGTGTCCTGTTTTTTTGTATATATGTATACGTGTATGTGTGTGTATGTGTGTGTCTCCCCATGTCCTTAAACCCAGGAGGAAATTTGTTTGTTTGTTTTTTTTGCTACTTGCTTAGATTTTTAAATACCGCTTTTCTTTGCCAGAAGATCAGACCATGTGAAAGAGATCAGAAATGTGAAAGAGAAACAGTTCACAATGCACAGTATAAAATACAGCTGTATAATGAACTCTGTTTTCGGGAGTGGGATAAATATCAAGTGAGTCATTGGGTTCAAGTGAGTTTAAAGATTAACCTGAAAGAAGCTTTTCCTTGGTTACCAGGGACCAAATATATATTACTCTAAGTTTTCACTAAAAAGTGCTTTCAAAATTAAAAAAACATTAGTAAATTTTCACTAATTCCCAACACGTAGTTTTTTCTTGAAAAAGTATCTAGAAAAATTCTTAAAATATTCAAGGGCTGTTTTACTATCCAGGTGGAAATTCTTATGTGATCTCATAATCGAGGACTCCTGAAGGAAAGGAGCAGAGAAGGGCAGACTTCAGATGGTAGGGCCACGAAACTATTCTTCTATTAGGAAGACTGTCCAAAACCCAAGTGGACGATAGAGGTGGGTGGCCCGGGGGACAAGTTCTGAGGCAGTCCTTCTTGCCTTCAAGGTTTACTTATAACATTCTATTTTGTTCTCCCCAAAGCACCAGCCTGTAGGACTTTCTGCAGTTCTGTTGTCAGTGAGCCTACAATCGTTGAGTTCTGTTGTAGGTAGAAATGTTCCATATCTGTGTCATCCAATACAGCAGCTGCTAGTCAGTTGAAGTGTGGCTAGTGTGACTGGGGGAACTGACGTTTTCATTTTACTTAATTGAAATAGCCACATGTGGCTAGAGGGGACCAGATTGGACACCCATGAAGCCACACAGTTCTGTGACTCCAGCACCTTCTAGAAGATGCGTTGGAGTCGGGAGAATTCAACTCGGCCAGTGGTTTCCCCACGTGGGTGGGCGCCAGCATCACCTGGAGGGCTTGTTGAAACACAGACTTCGGGACTCCACCGCCGGGGTTTCTGACTCGGTGGGTCCAGGTTGGGGTGGCGGTGCTGAGAATCTGCGCTTCCAGCAGGTTCCCAGGTGATACTGATGCTGCCGGTCGGGGACCACACTCGGGCGATCGGGACACTAGGTGAAGTGTAGGACCTGTTTGCTGGAGTTGTATGTACATCTCGTTGGATCAGACCCACTCCCCACCCCTGGAGGAGGGCCTGCTTGCCTCCTTCTTGCCATTTCAAGGTGGCACTTCAGGAGGTGGTCCTGTCGAAGGATGGATTGGCTTTATGACCCTTTAATACGATGCATAGTACTCTGTGGTTGGATGCAATGCCACAGCGATCAGAACCCCCGAAACATATGGGCGTGCACACCTATGATCCTAAGGGCTTCCCCACCAAGCTGCCTGGAGGTGGGCGAGGGTCCTCACGCTAGCCCCTCCCTCAGGTCACCTTCCGCAACCCTGTCATTGAGAGGATACCGCGGCTCCGACGGCAGAAGAAGATCTTCTCCAAGCAGCAAGGTGAGGGGATGGGCTGGGACAGGGGAGAGACCAGGGGTCCCGGGAGTGTCACAGAGGGTGACACCTGCCCCTGTCTCCCCAGGGAAGGCATTTCAGCGCGCTAGGCAGATGAACATCGACGTCGCCACCTGGGTGCGGCTGCTTCGCAGGCTCATCCCCAATGCCACTGCCACAGGCACTTTCAGCCCTGGGGCTTCTCCAGGACCTGAGGCTCGGTCCACAGGGTAAGGAGGGAGGGCCCCGGAGTTCCGGCTGCCTCTGGTTGCTTCCCGGAATGCTAGGTCTTAGATGCACCCTCTTCCCTTTGCTGCAGCGACATATCTGTGGAGAAGCTGAACCTCGGGGTTGACTTGGACAGCTCACCCCAGAAGAGCCCTCTGGGTCCTCCTTCCAGCCCATCAAGTCTGGTGAGCTTCCCCCTTGGCCTGGGCAGTGTTAGGGGACCTCCACTGCCACTCGAGGCCCAGAGATCGCCAGGAACTTCCCTGGTCACACAGCACACCTCTGCCAGAACCGGGGTCCTGTTCTCTATCCCGGATAAAAACGTGAGCTTGGGAGCCAGGCCACCTGGGTCCCGTCCCTGCTCTGCTGCCTCCTAGCTGTGTGACTCACGCCAAGCAGCTTCACCTCTCTGTGTTTAGTACACTGCCCTGTAAAATGATCACATTTAAAACTCATGTCGATGACAGAAGTCCAGTTAGTGGTTTTCTCTGGGCGGGGGTTTATTGATAGGAGGGGGGACACAAGAGAGCCTGGCAAAGATGATAAAAATGTTCTGCATCTTGATCTAGGTCGGAGGTCAGCACACTTTTTCTGGAAAGGGCCATATAGGCAGTATTTTCAGCTTTGTGGGCCAGAAGCTCACAGAGATGACTAGTCAGTGCTGCTCTCGTAGAAAGCAGCCACACCTGATACAGGCAGACATGAAGGGGTGTTGCTGTGTGCCAGGAAGCCTTAGTGAATGTCTGTCACTTTCATGGATCATGAACTATCAGTCTTCTTTTGATTTTTTTCCCCCAACCCTTTAGAAACGTAAAAATCATTCTTAGTTTACAGACTGTACAAAGCATGGAGTTTACCAACCCTTGGTCTAGGCGACGGGCATCTGGGTAGATACGTATGTGAGAGCTCTTTCCATTGCCCACCTCACCGAGTGCATTTTATACCTCATTTTCTAAAAAAATGGAAACAATAATATATGCTTCGTGGCATTAAATTAAAACGAGATGCCTCATTAAATTAGATGAGTTTGTCAAAAAAAAAAAATACAAAAGTTGAATAACATTGAACGCTGGGGAGGATGCAGGAAAAGCATGTGAATCACTGCATCTCCTTCGGAGGGCACAGCTGGCTGAATTAAAGATGGGCATTACCTTGACCTAGAAGTTCCAGTCCAGGACATCTATGATGGACATTCACACATGCCCACCAAAATGCTTGAATGGTATAAAATACATCTAGAAAGGTACCCACGAAATCATGAACAGCAGCTGGCTCTGGGGAGGGCAGCTGGGGCAGGAGAGGACTGTGTTTCCTACTGTACACCTGTTTGCGCTGATTGAATCTTTAGAACTGTCTCTATAGTGGAGAATGATGGACCAGTAGGTAAATTTTTCCCACTTAAATTATTAATTTTGATTCTTCTCAAAGTTATATATGCTTATGATGTAAAGAATTAGGTCACTCCGTGGTATTCCCTAATACCAATAAAGGGAATAAGTAGGTAAATGATAAAATACAGCATAGAATGTGCTGGGAAGAAAAATAAAGCAGAGAAAGGGGACAGGGAGTGTTGGAGCTTCTGTTAGTTATTTAATATGGTGGTCAGCTGGCCACCTTCAAAGGTGACATTTGAATAAAGGCCTGAAGCAGGTGAGGGAGGAACAGTGCAGGTGCTGGGAAAAGAGAGTTCCTGGTGGAGAGAACAGCCCCATGCAAAGGTCCTGGGGTGGAAACATGCCTGGTGTGTTCAGGGCACAGTGAATGGAACAGTGTGGCTGAAGGGGGATTGAGTGAGGAGGGGTGGGGGAGGAGAGGTGAGGTCACATTGGTGACAAGAGCCTTGGTGGCTATTGTGGTTATGGGTTATTGTACTCTGACCTCCTCTGTCTGCCACAGACTTCTCTGATCCAGGAAACTACCACCACTCCTGAGCTGCCTTCAGAGACCCAGGAGATCCCAGGCCCCACCCTGTGCAGGTGACATCCCTCCCCTGGCCACCACCCACCACCCCTGCCCACTGTCCCTTCCCCACCAGCCTCCTCTTTCCACAGCCCTCTGAGGAAGTCACCCCTGACCCTCGAGGATTTCCAGTTCCTGGCGGTGCTGGGCCGGGGTCACTTTGGGAAGGTGAGGCGGGGGACAAGGAGTTGGGGGTCTGGGGGGTCCAGACCTCCAGGACTAAGGCCACCCCTGCCCACTGTGGTTCCAGGTGCTGCTCTCCGAATTCCGGCCCAGCGGGGAGCTGTTTGCCATCAAGGCTTTGAAGAAAGGGGACATTGTGGCCCGAGACGAGGTGGAGAGGTGGGGACCCTGCTCAGGCCCTCTGAGAACTTTGGTCTTCTGGGAAATGGGAGACAGAGCAGTCCCCTCCTTGGAGCTGCTGTGAGAGTGATTCGTAACAGTCACTTGGACTTATTAAGCTAGTATTGGGGTGGCCAAAAAGTTCGTTCGGGGTTTTCTGTATTACAGGAAAACCCGAACGAACTTTTTGGCCACCCCAATACTTACAATAATAACGACTCCTAGAAAGCACCCACCGTGTGCTTTACATTTAGTAACGAATTCCTCACAGCGGCTCTAAGAGGTAAGGACTGTTATTGTCCCCATTCTGCTGATGGCACAGAGAGTTTGAGCAAATTGCCCAAAGGTCACATAGGCAGTAGGCAGCAGGTCTGGGATTTGAACTTAGGGACTCGAGTTCTGAAGCCTGTGCTATTAATGGTGCCATTGTACTGGGGTCAGGACCCTGAGTTCAGATCCTACCTCTGCTACAGATGTGCTTAGAAACCTTAGGGAGTTCATTTCACCCTTCTGAACCTCAGGCTCCCCTTCTAGAAAAGGGGAGTAATAATGCCTTTCTTGCAGGGTTGCCGGGTGCAATGAACGAGAGGATGACTCTAGAGCATTCTGCTCAGTGCCCTGCCCCCTGTAGATACCTGAGATTGTCCCCAATCTTCTTGACATCCTTTTATTAACCAGGAACCCAATTTAGGCTTAAGCAAATACAGGAATTCATTGCTCTGCATCCGAAAAGTGCAGGGGTGGACTACCTTCAGGCATGGCTGTGCACAGGTGCTCAGTTGATATCTCTCACTTCTGCTTTTGTCTGTGTGGGCTTTGCTTGCAGTCCACTCGCAGGGACAGAGATGCCCCCCACCCAGCAGTTTAAGGCTCATCTGCAAACTTCAGCTCTTCTTCCTTAATAATTCCAGCAGAAATCCTGAGATTGAGCCCCATTGGCTTGGCTTGCCCTTTTGTGGGCCAATTCCTGGCCAGGGAGATGGGGTGCTCCAAAGGGAAATAACAGTCCCTCTGGTGGTTTCCCAAAGGGAAGTTACTAGGACTGTTACTAGGACAATGGATGGATTCTGGGTGCCTGGTTAGCATGTTCAGAAGCATTAAGCAGCTTGCCCAAGTGTGCACAGCCATGCAAGGCCCTTGACGAACATCTGATGATTGAGAACTCTAGGGGGTGGGCGGGTTGGTGGTAGGGAGCTGCTGTAGTCTTTGACCCCTGCCCCACCCCCATCCTGCCCAGCCTGATGTGTGAGAAGCGGATCTTGGCGGCTGTGACCAGCGCGGGACACCCCTTTCTGGTGAACCTGTTTGGCTGTTTCCAGACACCAGAGCACGTGTGCTTCGTGATGGAGTACTCGGCCGGCGGGGACCTGATGCTGCACATCCACAGTGATGTGTTCTCGGAGCCCCGTGCTGTGTGAGCCTAGTCCCCCACCCCACACCTCCACCCACAGGCCCTGCCTCCCCCCAGCTCCTGGAGTTATGGGGTAATGGGGGGCTTTTGAGGATGTGGGAGCCTTATGTGACCCTCTACCTTTCCTGGAAGCCCAGCTCCCTCACACCGGCCTCTCTCTGCAGCTTTTATTCAGCCTGTGTGGTGCTGGGGCTGCAGTTTCTCCATGAACACAAGATTGTCTACAGGTGTGTATGTGTGTGCGCGCACGCATATGCCCGTGCATGCATGCTCTGCCCACTGGGGGACCCTGAGGCTTCAGGCAGGACCCAGATTCCCACTCATCCCTCTTTACATCCTCCCATCCCCTCCCCCACAGGGACCTGAAGTTGGACAATTTGCTCCTGGACACCGAGGGCTATGTCAAGATTGCAGACTTTGGCCTCTGCAAGGAGGGTGATGAGCGGGGGGAGACTGGGATCTGAGGGACTGGCCTCTGGGGTTTAGACAGAGAGGGGAGGGAGTGGAGTCCCCAGCCTTACCTGGGTTATCCCCTACCCTGGTCGTGGGACGGGGCTGGCTGTCTGGATCACCCCATGCTGGGCTGGGTTAGAGCTGTGACCTCCCCCATAACCTCACATGGCCCTGCTGCCCCCAGGGATGGGCTATGGGGACCGGACCAGCACTTTCTGCGGGACCCCGGAGTTCCTGGCACCTGAGGTGCTGACAGACACATCGTACACTCGGGCGGTGGACTGGTGGGGGCTGGGCGTGCTGCTGTATGAGATGCTGGTCGGTGAGGTGAGGCCCCAGGCCACTCCGCCCTGCCTGTCCCCAGTAACCTGTATATACCCGGTGGGGGAGAGGGGGGTCAGAATTGGCCTCCACTATGTGCTGTCTGAGGACAGGTGGCTTTGCCTCCCTAGCCTCAGTTTCTGCATCTGTAAATTGGGGTACTTACCCTCCCAAGTGAGCCTTGTAAAAGTGCAATGGGAGCCCAGGGTGGAGCTGGGTGTGGTGTGGCCAGAGGGGCCTAATTCACCCTGGCTCTTCCTGTCCCCAGTCCCCGTTCCCAGGGGATGACGAGGAGGAGGTATTTGACAGCATTGTCAACGATGAGGTTCGCTACCCCCGCTTCCTGTCAGCTGAAGCCATCGGCATCATGCGCAGGGTGAGGACCCCCGCAACTTAGGGTGGGCCAGGGGAGTGGCTCTGGGACTAGGAAGAGGAACACTGACACAGAACTCCCTCCCCCCAGCTCCTGCGGAGGAATCCAGAGCGGAGGCTGGGATCCAGCGAGAGGGATGCAGAGGATGTGAAAAAACAGCCTTTCTTCAGGGTGAGGTCCCCCACTCCCAGGACCCAGTCATCCCCCCAACCCAAGACCTAGTGGCTTCACCTCCAACACTGTCGCCTCCCCTTGACACCTGCCTGCCTTTCCTTCCCTCTCCCTTACCCTCACTGGCCCTCCTACACCCACATCCACTCCAGGCTGGCCTGGAGCCCAGGCCCCTCCCCCCACTCATACGGTGATCCTTCCTGAGCCCCCAGGCCCGCCGCTTTCCCTCCCTCTATCTTGTGACTTCCTGTGTTGATCCCCACAGATCCAAGGCCAGACAGAGTGCAAGGAGCAAAGCCTTCCTGCGCTCTGCTCTGAGCCTCCCCTGCTGACCTCTCCCCTCTCTGCCCTGCAGACACTGGGTTGGGATGCCCTGCTGGCCCGGCGCCTGCCTCCGCCTTTCGTACCCACGCTGGCGGGCCGCACTGATGTCAGCAACTTCGACGAGGAATTCACAGGGGAGGCCCCCACGCTGAGCCCACCCCGCGACGCTCGGCCCCTCACGGCCACAGAGCAGGCAGCCTTCCGGGACTTCGACTTTGTGGCCGGGGGCTGCTAGCCCCCTCCCCCACTTCTGCCCCCACCGAGCTGTCAGTTTTTAAAAAGGCCTTTGGGATTTGCTCTATCCATGCATCTCCGTCCGTTCTTGTGCAGTAATGGGGGTGGGGGGCGTGCTTGGAGGTGGGGAGAGTTGGGAGGGGATGTGATGGGTGGCCGGCGGCGTAGGGAGTGATGGGGAGAGGCCCTGGATTGTGGTGGGGGATCGTTTGAAGGGGGCCAAGGGATGGTGGAGACTCGGGGCTGTTATTGTGGTGGGGAGCATGGGCAGGCCGCCATGGGAGGGGGCTTGGAGCTGTGTTGAGGAACTTTCGGGGTTAGAGGCCAGTGATGGGGCGTAGTTTGGGGGGTAGGGACTTGGGGTTGTGTGGGGGAGCTCAGGGCCACAATGAGCGAATGGTTGCGGGAGTCACTCATGGCGGCAGCAGGGGCGAAAAGCGGCCCCCAACCCTCCCACTCTGCTCCCAGACGAGCCTCCGCCCCAAGACTGCGGCCACGGCGTTGTGCGCGTGCTCCTGCGACTCCGGCTCTGCGTCTCTACGCCCCCGCGTGGCTAGTCCCGGAACTGCACACCCCGGAGGCGTACACAGCACCTCTGCCGCTCCCGCGCGGCCGCGAGGGTGCTGCAGCCCCGACGGGACGCACCGCCCTGGGCTTGTCCGCAAAAAGCTTTTATTCCCCGAAGTCTCCGAGCTGCGGACCAGAGGCCGGCCCCGGGTGGTCTGGCTTAGCCGCGCCGGGCGCGCCTAGAAGTGACTGAGGCCACTGTGCCGGGAGCTGCGCAGCGAGTTGGCCTCCCAAGCGCTCCTCATTAGGCCCAGCCCCCCGGGGCTGCCCTTGGCACCTGCCCTTGAAGGCAGGAGGCGAAGCAGTTGGCGAAGCACAGCCCGGCGCAGCAAGATGTACACCCAGGGGTCCAGAATCTGGTTCCACGAGGCGAGGCGCACGGCCAAAAACAGCGGCTGCTGCAGGGAGCTGGAGCCCCAGCCCGCGATGGCCAGCACCACCAACACCTGTGGGAGAAGACAGTGTGAGCGGTGGGTGGTGTAAGAAAAGGGCACCGGCGAAGGGTAGGGCTGAGATGGATGGGAGAGTGTCTGAAGGTAAGGAGGCTGTGAGGATGGACGGAACGTCACGGGGAGGGTAAATGGGAATCTAAATTGGAAGGAGCTGTGGAGAGAGGGGAGAAGAAGTGGGGGCCTTAGAGACCGTGGCAGAAGCAAAGGCGTTCAGTGGGTGTGTGCTTGGGCAGGAAAGAAGTCCCAGGTATCCCAAAGGACAGGGGATTGAAGGGGAGAAGAGAAAAGGGGTGGTGATGGTGGAAGGAAGCTAGGGAATGGAAGCACTTAGGTGGGTGGGGTTGGAGGAGAACCTTGCCTGGGTCGGGTGAACTACAAAGACCCCAGGAAGGAGTAAGATACGGGGACTGGGAGGAGGAGTGGGACGTCAGAGGAAGAGGGCAAAGGGTGGACTCTGGCAGGTGGGGCCTCGAGGGGGCAGTGCCGTGGCTGGGTCAGAGAGAGAGGACCCAGGTATCCCAGGATGGAAAAGGGTGGGAGAGGTCACGGAGGGCGTGGGAAGGAGCAGGGTTGGAGGGGCATGTGCACCCCTCACCAGCAGGGGACTCCAGCAGATGCACGACACCACCATGATGCCTACGAGCTGGCCCACCATCTCCACATCGTGGGCACGGGCTCGCCGCGCTGAGCCGCGGCCCAGGGAGCCGCCGGGGGCGGCGGAGGCCGAAGCGACGGACGAGGCGGACGAGGCGGACGAGGCGGAGGCCGGGCGGGGTCCGCCGCCTCCCCAGTGACGGCGGCTGTCGGGGCCTCCAGCCGGGAAGTGCCGTCGAGAGCGGCGGCACCAGCGGGCGCGCAGCAGGGCAAGGCCGCTGAGCGTGTTGCACACGAGCGCGGCGAGCAGCGAGGCCAAGCCGAGGCCGGCGAAAAGGCCGGCGAGCAACGACTGGCGCCAGCCTCCCGCCGGGCCCAGACCGATGAAGCACCACGTACCCGGGTACTGCAGCTCGTAGTGGCCCACGCGCGCCAATGGCAGCAGCGCCACGGCCAAGGCCACGGCGGCCAGCGCGGCCAAAGCGAACCGCGCTCGGGCCACCGAGACGCCGGCTGCGTGCAGCAGCGGCCGCGTGACGCCCACGCAGCGCTCCACGGCCATGCCGCAGCCCAGCAACAGCGGGCACAGGCCGAAAAAGACCATGCATCCGCCCAGGAAGTGGCAGGCGCCGCCGGCCGGCGAGCGCCCCGCCGCGTACAGGCGCAGCACCAGCGCACCCGGGATCACGTGGCCCACCAGGTCGGTGGCCAGCAGGCTGGCGACGAACAGCAGGAAGGTGGCTGCCGAGCGGCGGCGCCGCAGACGGCCCGCGACCTGCGCCAGCAGTGCCAGCGCCAGCACGTTGGACACGGCGCCCAGCGTCATGGAGAAGATGGGCAGCGCGGGCGACGCGCCCGTCAGGTCCGACAGCGGTCCGCCGGAGGCGTTGGAGGCCCCAGGTGCTGTACACGTGGTCGCCTCACCCGCCAGGCTCAGGTTGAGGGGCCCGCAAGGGATCATGTCAGGTGCCGGGGGTGGGGCTGGGGAGAGGAGAGGAGGGGAAGGTGAGGTTCCACCATTGGCCTGGGACCAGCTGGTGGTCCCATCTCAGATCATCAGGACCCATCTCACCCTCCATGGAGTTCTTCTATGGACCCTCTGTCCATGGCAACTCCAAATGACTCTGGCTGCCCCATTCCTGATCCATTTGTCCTCTTCCTCTTACCAGCCCATCTCTTGCTCCAGGCCTGTCTTCCCTCATTGCCCTGTCCACCAGGGTCACCTGGCTTCAGCCTCACCTGTCTCTGACCCCACCTCTGGGCTTTACCCACCCACATCTGACACCCACCTCCCATTTTGACAGCCAATTCCTGGCCCCCGGCCCCATCTGATACCCACTGACCCATTTCTTTCTTTCTGTTTTTTTTTTTTTTTTTTTTTTTTGCGGTACGCGGGCCTCTCACTGTTGTGGCCTCTCCCGTTGCGGAGCACAGGCTCCGGACACGCAGGCCCAGAGGCCATGGCTCACGCGCCCAGCCACTCCGCGGCACACGGGATGCTCCTGGACCGGGGCACGAACCCGTGTCCCCTGCATCGGCAGGCGGACTCCCAACCACTGCGCCACCAGGGAAGCCCCCCACTGACCCATTTCTAATCCCAGGGCACCATCTGACCCCACTGCCCCATCTTTGACCATCACTATGTCACCTTTACTCCAGTCCCATCCTAGATGCTCACAACCCCACCTCTGCCACCTTGGGCACATCTCTCCCCACCACACTGTCTCTTTCCCCAGGGCCACATCCCTGTTCCCATAAACCCATCTCTGTCCCCTTGGCCACATCTCTGTCCACACAGCCCTGTCCCTGTCCCCAGAGCCCCATCCTTGTCCCCCACACTCCCATCTCTGAGCCCCATCGCTGTCTCTCACCCAGGCCCTACCTCTGCCCACTGCTGCCTCACCCTGGATGCCCACAGTTCCGCTCCTGCCAGCTTCATGTCCCTGCCCCAGAGGCCTCAAGGCTAACCCATCACCACCCATTCCTTGATAGCCCCTGGTGAGGGCTGAGAGGTCAGAACTGCCTGCTAGGTCACATGGGAAGGGAGGCTAGACAGACAGTAAGATCAACAGGGACAGAGAGATGGGCTGAGAATTAAGGAACACAGGAAGGACAGGCTGGGGGAGCCATGGACCCATCCTTTCATGCCTTCCTCCCCCACTGGAGATCCTCGTGCCCCAGCCTTCTTACCCGGAGCTGCCTGGGACGCAGAGTCCCCATCGCCTGCCGCTTGGTCCCTGCTGCCCCACTGCACCGGCTGCCCTGCTGCGCCCTAGCCTGCTGCGCCCGAGCTCTCCGACAGGCCGCTCCCTCCCTCCCTCCCTCCCTCCCTCCCCCGGCGGCTCCTCGCTCCCAGCCTCCTCCCGCTGCCCGCTCCAGCCTCCAGGGGCCGTTCCACCCAGCGCATGCCTTCAGGGGACCTGGGGTGACAGACACCCCCTTTTTGTACTCCTGGCAATGGTCATGGGCCGCTCCCCAGGCCCCAGCTCCCCTGAGTAAGGGGGGGCTCTGGGAAGTTGGCCTGGCCCCCATGACCCGCTCCCACTGGTGGGGCGGGAGCAGCCCCATTCCCTCCCAGGCGTGGGCCTCTCGCCTACCTCATTAATAAAGCGGATAAAATCTAAACAGTGGAAAACGTGAGTGTCGCCCAGGGCAGGCTGGGGCGGCTTAGTGGTGCTACTACCCCCACCGGGGCCGCAAGGTTGGAGGGCTATCCCTGCGTGGGGACAGCAGCACCCCCTTGCCCTGCCAGAACCTTCATGCATGTTGGGTGGGTGGCGGTGGGCAGTGCCCTGGGTGGACCAGCTTGGGTCATGCCCAGCCTGACCAGGAGATCCGCCCATTATTTACACAGGGGCTTAAAGCCTAGGCAAGGGCTGCAGCGAGTCAAACTCTGGGAGGGAAGAGGGAGGAGGCTGAAGGGGGGCAGGGGAACCGGGAAGATCGGTGACCAGTGGACTGTCTCCTAGATCCTGCTTTAGGATGTGATGAACACACACACGTCCCAAGCCACAGACAGCCACACCTGTGGGCACTCAGCTGCATCCTCACCTCCTGCCCTGAGAAGTAGGATCGCATCCCTGAGCGGCACACACACGGTCACACACTCGAAGATACACAGTCATATCCCTTAACACCCTGAGACCCCCCCCCCACCGTCATGGCCTGTTCCCAGCTCAGCAGCAGCCACGAGCCTTGGGGTCAGCCATCGTCACACTGAGACGGTCTCACCTCTAGCACCAGAGGTGGGCCCACAGTTACTGACGCTAACACCCTGAAATAGAGCCCCCTGTGAGAGAGACCATCACACCCCTTAGTGCTGGCAAATGTAGTCTCACGCAGCACCTTGAGCGGTGCACACAACTGTTACCACTGACACAGCCCCCAGCCACACCCCAATATCACCCAGAGACGCCCCCTAACAGTCCAAGACAGGCCCCACAGGTACACACCACATACACCCAAGACACAAGGAGTGGCACCCCCTGGACACCCCGAGATCTAGCCGGTCACCCCCCGATCCTAGCAACAGCAACACCCAGAGGCACACGTGCTGTCACACGGCCACACTCCACACAGAAGCCCTGCCAGTGACATCCACAAACACCCTGGAACGCGAAGACAGTCATCACACCCCATTCCCTCAACACGGTCACAAACCACCAACACTCTGAGAGACACAGTCCTACCTCCTCAACACCCAGACTCACACAGCCTCACCCCTTCACAACCAGAACTGTATATTAGCACAGACACACAAAGTGCCCACAGGTGCCCAGCGATGCCCAGAGTAACCTGTCCCAGCCCCCGTCCAGGTGGTCCTCCCCACTGCCCCCTCCCACGGCCCACTGCCTGCACGTTGGAAATGGGGAGCGGGCGGGCTTAGACCTCCCCTCTCAACTTGCCCCCAAACATTCCTGCGGGGACCTCTGGCCTGCTTCCCCCCACTTCAATCCTTGCCCTTCCCTCCAGGTCTGGCCAGGACGCCACCCCCACCCCCCACCCTTCCCTGATCCCTGCCTTAATCCTTAAGGATGAAGCGGGTTGTCAAAACAAGCACATCCGGCACAAAGTATGGCGCTCCACGGGCGCTGGCGGACCCCACATGTCCAGAGTCAGCTGAGGTCGGGGTGCATCATGACTCCCCCCCCAGCCTCGGGGTGGGGTTCCTCTCCATCAACACACAGCGGGGCAGGCCTGAGACTCCATCTTAAGCCCACCCCATCTTTCTTTGTCCATGCCTCCTGGCCCTGGGGCTCTCCAAGGCCCTGGGGCTCTCCAGGGCCCTGGGTTGGAGCAGGCAAGGACCCACAGCCTCCTGCCCACCGTTCGCATCAGGCCAGAGGTGGCAAGAGCCTTGTTCGAGAGGAAGCAAGATTTGCACCCTCAGCAGGCCGAGAAGCTCCAGCCTTGCCTGGAAGCCTGGTGGCTTGCAGCCAAGAGCTTCCTCAGGCAGAACGGGTGGGAGGGGGCGGGCGGCTGGGGCCAGCTCCTAATTCAATTTGGAGCCCAAAGAGGATGGATTTCAGCTGCTGCATTCTTTCCCAATCCCGGCCCACCCTCCTCTCCCATCCCGAAGCCGCCACACAGGTCCAACAGCAGATTCTTTATCTTCCAGACGGCAAATTCAGATATGAAAGCCCACCACCATCATCCCTCCTGCCCCTTCTGCCCGGGGCTGAGCTGAGGGAGACACAGCGGGGCAGGAGAGGGAGGGCGTCTGGGGGCTTCACAGCAGACTCATGTTTCAAATGCAGAGGTAACAGACTCCACAGTGGGGGCTCCTCTGGGGGGACGGAGGTGGCGCAGGGGGAGGGTATTTATTGCGTTTGCTGAGGGGGACACCCCCCCTTCTGCATGCCCTGCGTCAGGAAACTAGGGAGGTCACGACCCCCAAACAGAACCCAAGGCCCCAGGGAGATAGAGGGACCAGTTTGGCAGCTGAGGCGGAAAGTACTGGGGGCGGGGGTGGCCGCCCAATCTGGCTGGTCCCTCCCCGCGCCTGACCCGGCTGAGGTAGGTGGGGAACAGGGTGGGGGTGGGGTGGGGGGCTGGGGACCCCAGCCAGGCTGGGAACTGTTGAAGGGGTGGTACCGATTGGAGGTGGGCAGAGGTCGGGGCCCACTTCCGCTCCGCATCATCTTCGGGCTACTGAGCTGGGCCCGAGCTGGACGCTGGGGTCCAGCCCATGGTGTCTCCACCACAGAGGTTCCCACCAGGCCTGGCCCAAGTCATCTCAAGGTCCAGCGGGAGGCCTAGTAGCGGCCAACCTTGGCATCCCCAATGGCTCCCCAGACGTCAAAGACAAACTCATCCGGGAAGGCGAAGTCACCAAGCCGTTCATCCAGGGCCTCAGCCAGCTCGTCCGGGTTCCTTTTGTCCTTTCCAAGCTCTACCATGGTGGCCGCTGCGGGGGGGTTGGGGGGGTGCGGCAGAATGGAGGCACAGATGACAGAGGTGCTCGTGGTGGACCCAGCCCCACAGGACCTAGAAGCTCCTTCCCCTAAACTCCACCCATCCCCAGACCCCGGCGCCGCCCACTCACCCAGCTCTGTGTCCCTGATGCCCATGTAACTCTCCAGCAGGTCATCCACCTTCTCAATGGCCTTCTCCTCAAAGGCTGAAGGCTGGGGGGCGGGAAGAGGGACAACAACATCATAATAATGTGAATATAATTGTAATTGTACTTACTAAGTGCCTTGTACAATTTTTACCACTTTCGGTATAGAAACACACAGTTCATCCTCGTGACAACCGTGAAAGTGTCAGTATCACTATCCCCATTTTACAGATTAGGAAACTGAGGTCCACTTGCCTAAGAAAGGTCCCAGAGCTGGGAGGTGGCAGAGGTGGGTTTGCATCCAGTGCCCAGAGCCCCTCAACTAAGAGGTGATGCGGCCGCCTATGAATTTCACAGGGAAGGGGGGCTGGGGCCCAGCTGGAACAACTCACCAGATCCTCTACTGTGGCAGGACCCCGGGATCGGAGCCGGAGGGTCCCTCGGCCAGTGCCCAGCTGGGGACCGGAGCCTGGGCGGCCACCCCCTGAACGCACACTGATCATGTCTGTGGGAGACAGGGGAGGGGTGAGGGCTGGAGAAGCCCAATTCCAGCATGTTCTGGGCAGGAACCCAGGCATCCCGGCCTCAGACAATCCTCCACCTTCTCCAAGCTTCGGTAGGCTTTGGGGGAATTGGAGGCTGAGGTGACCCCAGGAGGGCATGACTCTTGACTCAGGCTTGGCACAGGTATAGGAGGTGCAGCCAGGGGCTAGGAATGGAAAAGGCTGGAGGGGAGACTGGAGGGGGCCACTTCTGTTCCCAGGGCCTGAGGGACAGGAACGGGGTGGGTCCTGGGTCCCCAGCTGCTTTCCCCAAGGCCAAGGGGGTATAGCTGCTGGGCCACAGACCAGCCCTATCTGCCTGGGGAAGTGTGTCAGAGTCCCCCACCACCACTCCAGGGGCCTTGGGCCCATTCCTGAGAGTTAATGAAGCCAGACAAAAAAGTGGGGGGGCTGGCACTGGGCAGCCAAGCCTGGCTTCTTGCGGGGTGGGGGACTGGCCAGGGTTGGGGGCGCTTGGCTGGGCTAATGGCTCCTGGAAGCTGGGTGTGTGGGCAGCTTCCTCCTTGCCTCCATCCTCCTCCCAGGCTGGGCGGAGAGCCAGCAGCCCCTCCCCAGGGCAGGGTGGAGCTGCCCCCACCCCCTTTCCACTGTGACCCGCTGGGCTTGAGCACCACCTGCTGGTCTCCCTTGGCACTGCAACCAGGGCCCAAGTGAACGGGACCATCCAGGCCGCAGGAGGCAGCTCCTCACCAAAGGCCTTTCGGGGCTCTGTGAGCTTCAGCGTGAAGGTGCGGCCTCGGGGCAGCTCCTTGAGCAGTCGGGCCACCTCGTAGTGCCGGCAGCCCAGCAGGCTCTGTCCGTTGATGGCCTCGATCATGTCACCCACGCTGATGAGCTGGATGTGGTCAATCACGCTGCCCTCCTTAATGCGCTGTGGGGAAAGGAGCTGTCAGCCCCTGTGGCTCTGCCGTTGGGGCCTATGGGTAGGCCTTACCCTCAGGACTCTGGGTGCCCCACCCCCAGGCACCTTGATGAAGGCATAGCCAGCCCCGTTGTCTGTGATGGTGAGCCCCAACGCTTCCTCCGACTTGAACACCTCCACTTCCTTGCGCTGCCCCTTGACGTGGGCGAAGATGAAGTCCTCCAGCCCGATCTGGCCCCCCAGGAGCTTGTCCATGTCCACTTTGTGGGTGTTGAGGGTGCAGAACATCACCTACAGGGGTGGGAGATATTCAACCCTCGCCTCCTTCCTGTGCCCTTTGCTAATCGCCACCTGAGGGGGAAGCGAGGAGAGTTGGGAAAGGCCTGGGGGTCCCCATCACAGTGTCTGACCACCCCAGAGCCACGGCAGGGCCCCACTAGGGCTGGGTTTCTGTCCTAGCAAAAACTCCCTGCTGTTTCCGGGGTACAGAGCCTGGCACACAGTGGGTGCTCAGAAAATGCTTGTGGAATGAATGAAGGGGCACAGATACCCATCCTGCCTACTGAGACCCCTGCATCTACTTCCTGCTCAGTCCCACTGTCACCTTCCTTGCTTCCCTTCCTTTGGCACCCAAAGTCCTAGGGGTGGGACCTCCCAGTGAATCATGGAGAAGTGAATGTTGCACCTGACCTCCAGTCCCCACAATCCGCTGGGCTGCAAACCTCTCAATGTATGATGGGAATGTAGCATCCAGCCCTGGCCATCCATTCTCACAATCCACTGGGGCAGAGGCCTCCCAGTGCCTGATGGGGATTCAGCATCCAGTCCTGATCTCCAGTTCCCCACAATACATTGGGCTGCAGGTCTCCTAATGCCTGATAGGAACTCAGCATCCAGCTGTGGCCACCCGCCCCAACAATCCCCTGCGGCACAGGCCTCTCAATGCCTGATGGGAATGCCGCCTCCGCCTGTGGCCTCCAGTTCGCCACAAACCAATGGGGTACAGGCCTCCCAATGCCTGATGAAATTCAGCATCCAGCCCTGGCCTCCAGTTCCCCATAATTCACTGGGGTAAGGCCTCAGTATCGGTAGCTTCACCACCTGAGCCACAGCTCACAAACAGGATGCACGCTCAGGCTTCTCTCTAGCTCACCATCAGGGACCCTGGCGCCCGGCTCCCTAGTGGGTACCTCAGCAGCTGGCAGCCGGAAGGCCTCAGCAATCTTGCCGTACAGCTCCTTGACGTTGGTGAAGCCCTCGATGCGGCCAGTGGGGCTGCCATGGGCCAGCTGGGTGTGGAACACAAGGCGGGGCCGCAGGGCAGGGGGAGGGGGGGGCAAGCCCATTTGGGGGGCCCCTGCCCCACCTCCGCCCAGGGGTCCCGGCTCCCCCACACCCAGTCCACCACGGCCTGGCTCTGCCTCCTCATTTTCCACCAGAGGCGGCGCCTTTTTCCGCCGCCCCAGTCCCAGCGGCATGAGCAGCAAGAAGAGAGGGCACGCCCAGGAGATCTGCAGGACAGGAAAAGGGGTTCAGGGCCTGGGCAGTGGCCTCGGGCCGCCTCGCCCCTACAGGTCCAATGAAATATTTAGAGAACAGACTGGCCTCAGTTCGAAATCCGGTCCCAGCTCAGAGCCAGGCAAAGCAAGATGATTGGCCAAAGGAAACCCAGAAGAAATGCCCCATATAAGAGATTCAAACTACCACGAAGGCACGACTCTCTCTGAGTCCGCCCGTGTGTACCTATTTACACGTACTCTTTTTCCTCCTAATAAACACTTTACTTGTTTCACTTAAAAAAAAAAAAAAAATATCCGGGGGCTTCCCTGGTGGCGCAGTGGTTGGGAGTCTGCCTGCCGATGCAGGGGACACGGGTTTGTGCCCCGGTCCGGGAAGATCCCACATGCCGCGGAGCGGCTGGGCCCGTGAGCCATGGCGGCTGAGTCTGCGCGTCCGGAGCCTGTGCTCCGCAACGGGAGAGGCCACAACAGTGAGAGGCCCGCGTACCGCAAAAAAAAAAAAAAAAAAAATCCGGTCTCAGCACTTGCACAGAAGTAATAATATCAGCCAATATCTATCATAACCCGATGCTAACTGCTCTGTATCTTAACCCTCACACCACATCATGGGGGCCATATTATCACCCCCACGATGTGATTATGTGATATACCATAATATGTGATTATGCCCATTTAACAGATGCGAAAATGGAAACTCACAGCCTACATTTTCTCTTTTTTGTTCTACTGGTCACAGTCATTAATGCTGTGTGCTAAAAATTTCTGACTCCCCCCTTCAAAGCATGTAGGCAGATGGCACTTACTGGCCTCCTTGTGACTGGACAGGCATGTGACCAGTACTGGCCAGTGAGTTGTGAGAGGAAGTGACACATGACATTTCTAGGCTGAAGCATTTAATTACTGGAGCAAGAGCCTCCAGAAGTCCCTTTCTCCTGGTAGGGTGACCAGCCTCATTTGATGTGGTGGTGGCCCCATCAGGCCAGGCTCTGAGTGATGACAATGAATGGAACCCCCCGCTGAGCTGCAATGGACATGTAGCAGGAATAAAAAATAAACCTTTGTTGAGTTTGGCCACTAAGATTTTGGAGATGTTTGTTATTGCAGCAAAACCTGTCCTGACTGACACACTTTTCTCTTTCCTCTCCCTCTACTCTCTTTCTTTCTCTCTTTCTCCCTCCCTCCCTTCTAACAAATGTTTTGGGCACTTACTATATTCCATGCACCAATATGGATATTGCCTTCAATAAGACAAGCAAGGTTCCACATTTCCTTACCCGGAGTAAATAAGGAGCCTCTGATGAATGGTTAATGGATGAAGAAAACAACCCTATATGGATAAATCCTGAGAGTTTACAAATACACATACATACGTATGTGTATATATATAATATGTGTATGTGTTTAAGGAGATACATACACGTGTGTGTGTGTTTTAAAAGGCTTTAATTAGGGAATTCCCTGGCAGTCCAGTGGTTAGGACTCAGCCCTTTCACTGCCGGGCCTGGGTTTAATCCCTGGTTGGGGAACTAAGATCCTGCAAGCTGCATGGCACAGCCAAAAAAAAAAAAAAATCTTTAATTAATTATAATTCAGACTGCCCTGGTGGCACATTGGTTAAGAATCTGCCTGCCAATGCAGGGGACATGGATTCGAGCCCTGGGCTGGGAAGATCCCACATCCCACGGAGCAGCTAAGCCCGTGTGCCACAACTACTGAGCCTGTGCTCTAGAGCCCATGAGCTATAACTACTGGAGCCCACAACGAGAAGCCTGCACACTGTAACGAAGAGTAGGCCCTGCTCGCCACAACTAGAGAAAGCCCACATGCAGCAACGAAGACCCAACACAGCCAAAAATAAATTAATTAATCAATTAATTAAAAAAACTATCATTCAAAGCTGTAATTAATAATTTCATAAAAGTTTGCTACCAAATGTACCTATGAAGGTGAGAAAAAATCTCTGAATAACTCAAGCTTATTATTGAACCACTGCACAAAATGTATGCTGGCAATATTTTAAAAACTTCTATTATTAAAAAAAAGAAAAAAAAAAAAAAAAAGACAAGCAACAAGGTCCCTGACTAGGGCCACCATGAGCAGTTACACTGGTTGTCCACTGTGCAAAAGCACCAGACCCTGGTCTGGTGATGTGTCTGATGGGAGGAAGCGTGGCATTTTTCTAATTCACGCCTAAGGTGCTGCAGAAGGCTAGCTAGCTGGGGCTCTGTCCATGCTGTGCGGAAGCATAGTCCAGAGGAGAAGATATACAGTGAGCAAGCAAACATGTAAATATCTAATATAATTTCTAAGAATGCTATGAAGACAATAAAACAAGACAAGTTCTACAGACAAGGTCAGGGAGGGCCTCCCTGAGAAGGTGAGGATGAATCTGAGACTTGAAAGACAGGAAGAAATATCCATAGGAGGATATGAGGCAAGAACATTCGGGCAGAGAGAACAGCCAGTGCAAAGGCCCTGAGGTGGGGATGTGCTTGGCATGTTTGAGGAACAGCAAGGAGGCAGATGTGGTTGGATCAGAGTAAGGGGGACAACAGGAAAAGGTGAGGGCAGAGAAGTAACAGGCAGACTGTGCAGGGCCCTGTAGGCCAGAGGGAGAACTTGGGCTTTTGGTCTGAGTGAGGTGGCAGTCAGGGAGGGTTCTGAGCAGACTCACAGATCAGCTGGAGACCAGTGTGGTTGATTGGAGTGAAGTGAGCAATGGGAGAACACGAAGACGGCAGGTAAAAGAGGTGACTCGGGGTGGCGGGGGGGCCTTGCAGGCTGGGAGAGAGTCCAGATTTAATTTTTAAGACACATGTCCAAAGTCACAGAAGCTGGCTGCACCCTCAGGTCTGATTCCCAAGCCCAAGTTCGTCACTGTGACGCTGTCCCATAAGTGACTCACTCTCTCTGGGCCTCAGATGCCTGGTCTGCAAATGGGGACGTTCCATCCGCCTGGTTGTGATGAGGATCAAATTATGCCAAATTATCTTTTTCTGTGTAAAGGGGACTTTCTGCTCCTCTTCCAGGGGGCCGTCCTGGATTCAGATGAGCCCCAGGGCTGCACCATCCTCATTCATTTATTCATTCATTTATCTGTTCTCCAACACCTCCTCTCCTCATTCATTCATTCATTCATCTGTTCTCCAACACCTCCTCTCCTCATTCATTCATTCATTCATCTGTTCTCCAACACCTCCTCTAATATCACTGATCCAGCCCCATCAGCACTCACCTAGATCAGTGCAGTTGCCTTCTCTGTGTCTCCCAGCTTCCACCCTTGCCCCCAACAGTCTCTTGTCAATCCAGCAGCCAGAGTGATACTGTAAAACATAACTCATATCACATCTGTCCTCTCCTCCAACCCCTCCCAGGGCTCCTACCTCACCTGGAGTAAAAGTCAATGTCCTCTCCTTGGCCCACAGGCCCCAAATGATCTGCCCACATTACCTGCATGCCCTCATCTCCTCCCACTTTCCCCCAGCTCGTTCCCTCCAGCCACATGGGTCTCCTCCCTGTTCCTTCAACACACTAGGCGAAGTTCAGCCTCAGGGCCTTTGCACTGGCTGTGCCCTCTGGTATCCACACAACTCACTCTCTCACCTCTTTCAGGTGGAAAACATATTTCATTCATTTAGCTTGTTCATTGTCTGTTTTCTGAAAGGGCAGGGAACTCTGCCTGTCTTATTCATTCCTCTCTTCTTAGTGCAGAAAACAGTGCTTGGCATATAGCAGTTGCTTAATAAATATTTGTGGAATGGATGAACGAATGATCCTAATATTCACCAGCCCACCAGTCTCTGTGCCCAGCTTCTCTGCAGCTCTGGGGAGCCACAGAAGCACAGGCTGTAGCATCTGCCCTCAGTAGGGTCTTGTCTCCCCGGCAAAAGTACGAGTCCTACCTCTGTAGTCCCTCATCCCTTGCTTCCCAGCATAATTCTGGACAGAATAAGTGCTTCATTTAGCAACGAAGATATTGTCATTTTGTTTTTCACTCCCCTCCTAATCAACGATGCTAAATGACTTTTAATACATTTATTAGCCATTTGGATTTGCCCTTCTGTGAACTGCCTGTTTAAGTCTTTACCCATTTTTTAAAACTGCGGTTTTTTGGGGTTTTTTTTTTTTTTTTTTTGCCACGCTGCATGGCTTGTGGAATCTTAGTTCTCCGATCAGGGACTGAATCTGTTTTTAATTGCAATGCAATCTATATGTTCTAGATACTAGAAATAAAATAATTCTGAATGAATAAACCAGTACTGCTCTGTCAAGTTATTTTACTACACTCAATGATGCTACCAAAACAAAATCAAAAACACCCAAAAAAACTCCCCCACACCAGCACCTCCTCTGGTTCCCCTCCAACCACCCCCCATACATCTTAGCAGAATGCTAAGAACATAAGTCTGAAACCTGGATTTGCCACTTACTACCTGTGTGACTTTGGGCAAGTGTCTTAACCTCTCTGAGTTCCAAGGAAATCATACATGTGCTTGGAACAGCTCCTGGCACACAATAGGAGTTCCATAAATGCTGGTGACAATTACTACTATTTCCATCTGTATCATCTTTCAGTCAGTTGCCAAGATTCAAACTCCCTCCTTTCCCCAGGGTCCCTACATCCTGATCACCAATTCCCAACATCCTTACTCTGCCTACACTTGATGCCTTGGTTCATGCTGGCTTCGTGTCCTCACCCGGGAGAGGGTAATAATGGTGGTGAGGAAAGTGGGTGATTAATGAATTTGCTTTCCAGGCCAGAAGAAGCACAGTAGTGTGGATTCAACTCTCACCCCTGTTACTTACCAGCTGTGTGGCTGTGGGGAAGTCACTTCACTTGATGGGGCCTCAGTTTCCTCATCTGAAAAACGGGCAGAATTCCTGTCTCTCAGAGTGCTTATGGGAATCCAAAGAGATTATGCAAGTAACTCAATTATCACTTTGCCTGACATCAATCTAAGGAAGTTGTTATTGTCATTATTGCTTCTTCCCTTGCCCTGCCCAGGAACATCCCGGTCCTCTCTGCCTGCCAAGGCCTACTCCAGGCCACCTCATCCAGGAAGCCTCCCCAGCTTGCCCCAGCCTGTTGGAACCGGCCCTGTGGTCCAAACTACTCAGGCCCATGAACTTAATTACATGTTGCCCTGGCAGAACTCTTGTCTTCCAGTCTTAGGTTGTTATTTAACTTTATGTCTCTATTTTAAAACATAAACCAGATAGCGTCACTCCCCAGCCTCAAATCTTACAACGGTTTCCCACCTGATGGAGGAAACCCCCAGACCCCTGCAGAATCACCACTTTGGGTCCTCTCCTGCCCCAGGCACACCATGCCAAGATTGGTCCATCCTCAGAGCCTTTGCCTTGGCTGTGCCCCCTGCCTGATCTTTACAAGGCTGGCTTCTTTCTGTCATTCAGATCTCGGCTCCAAAGTTCCCTCCTCTGAGATTCCCCCTTTGCCCACAGATTCTACCATGCCACTCCTTCATATTCTATTCATAACATTTATCACCTTTTGCAAGTATTTTCTTTATTTACTTGTTAACTTGTTTGTTGCCTGTTTCCCCCCCATTAGAATGGCAGCTTCCCAAGAGCAGGGATTTTTGTTGTGTTCACTATTGTATCCTCTGTGCCAAGAACAGTACCTGACACATAGTTGGTGCTTAATAAATATGTGTAGAATGAATGAATGTGTCTTATGCCCTCATTCTGACTACTCTCTGAGTTCCCCTATCCTCAGAACATGCCCACTGTAGACCTGCTAACTGCCACCTCCCCACCACATTCCCAGTCTCCCCTCATACCTGAACACAGGTACGGAGAAAAGGAGTTTCAGCCCCGGGCATCGAGCAGGTTGGCTACAGTCCCAGCATCCCCACCCTCTCTTCCCTGGGAAGGGCCTGAAACTCAACAAGCTCACAGCCATACAGAGCTGCAGTGAGGGGAGCAAAAAGTGGGGAAGGGGGTTCCTGGGAGCTCACAAAAGCTGGCGGGGGGACACCACGCCCAGGCTCCTCTTTCAGCGGGGTATTGCTTGAGAGAGGAGGGCAGGAGGGCCTCTGAATCAGTCTTGAAAAACCGGCTCCTGGGTGTTTCCAGGGAGAACGCCTACCGTCCTGGGCCCAGGCTTACCGGGGGGCCAAAGAGGCACAGAACCTGGACCCCTGCCTATCTCTCCCGCAGATGTTACTCTCTTCTCGGGACCCAGGTATTCTGGCCTTGCCTTTCCAGCTCAGAGCACAAGGGCCATGGGGACAGCTTCCTGTTTGAGCAGCTGGTGAAAGCAAAGACCAGCAGGTGTGCCCCAGATGGCGTGTCTGGCTGGAGGGAGTGGAATGGAAGGAGCTGGTCAGAAAACACCTGAGCTTTGGAGCCACCGGGCATCTCGTATAGTGGTGGAGACTCCAGTTCTGGACTCTGAGGCATGGGTTCTAGTCCCAGATCTGCCACTTACTCGCTGTGGGACCTTGGGCAAGTCACTCCACCTCTCTGGGTCTGCTGCTTCAGCTATGAAAGAAGTAACAGCACCTTCCATGAGGTATTGAGAATCAATGATAAATATGTGGTAAATACCTGACACGGAAGTGTTCAATAAATGCTAGCCGGGGTGATTTTTTCATTATTATCTTCGGAACCTCGGTCCTCCCAAGGTCCCCCTAGGCCCTGGAGGATTGGGACTGGGCCAGCTTCGGGGAGTTGCCCGGGCAGGGCTCAGAAATACCGATCCTGAGCCTGTCCCCGCCGGGATGGGAACTGTCCAGAGGTGCAGGGGGCTGAGGTGCGGCTGGAGACCCCATCCCGGTGGCGGGAGGCGTTTATCCCTGCCCCCAGCGGGAAGGCAGGCGGCCCTCTGGGAAGGGGCCTCGGGCATCCCCCCGCTCAGCCTAGACGTCCAGCCGCGTCCATGGGGCCGGCCCCATACCGCAGAATCGGCCGGATCCCCGCGGGTCCGCGATCCCGCGGGTCCGCGCCGGGATCCCCCAAGCGGCCGCGATGCGCCCCGCCCGCGCGTGACACTCACCTGCGGCGCCGCCGCTACCGCCCTGTGAGCGCCGGGTTCGGCCCTCCGCAAACTCAGGCCGGGGCCTCTCCCTCAGCCACGACCGGGGGGCGGGGCCAGGGCCCGCGTCCGGTCAATCAGGAGCGGCCGCCCGGCGCTCGCGGCCAATCCGCTCCAAGCCGCGCCGCCCCGCCCCGGGGGACCCGAAGGAAACATTCCAGAGGGATCCCTGCTCTTCGTGACACCTCCCCCGCGCCGCGGGGCGTTGGACCTTCCCGCCCCTCCTAAGCCGCGGCGGGCTGTACCACCGCAAGGCTGCGGAGGGGGGAGCTGCGGCTGGGGCCGGGCCAATCTCGGGGAAGGAAGGAGGCCAGCGGCCAATGGGAAGCTGGAGCCCCTTGACCACGTGCTGTTGGCTGGGTGTCCGTGTGGGGTGCCCTGGGTGGTAAGAGGGCGGGAGGCTGGTCGTGGGAGTCAGCTGACCGAGGCTGAGTTTCGGGGAGGGGATGCAAACTCCCAAAGTCCAGAAAAACGGACCCTTTAGGAGACCCTGGAGGGGGCCAAGGGCAGCCCCCAATCCAGTCCTCTGCCTGGCCTGCACATGCCCCAGCCCGGCCGTCCTCGGGGCGGTAAAAAGATGCATTCATTCTGGGCGGGCGGGGGACTGAGATGAATAGGGAGGGTCCCGAGTGTCCCTGCGTCCTGGATGGACAATGGACAAGGGCATTCATTCATTCATTCGCTCATCAAATATTTAATGTGCCCCTGCTCCGTGCCAGGCTCTGTCCTATCTCTACAGATACATCGACGAATAAGCTGACTGAATGTGTTCCTGGTAAAGGGAACAGGACGTTTAAAGGCTTGGAGGTCGGACAGAGCGATGCAGCACACTTCAGGACAGTACAATATCGTAGGAACTAGCAAAGCAGCTAGCAAAGCACCTTTCGGGTGCAATGGAACGGAAAACAAGGGCAAGATAGCCTGTTCGCTTGCTGGCTGACCAGCGAATATTTATTGAGCACATACTAAGTGCTAGATTACAAAGGGTGCCCAGCCAACCCAAGCCTCTGCCCTCAGGGAGCTGACTTTCATGAGCCTGTCTATTACATCTCTGTTCCCGCTCCCCGCCCCCCCCCCCCCCCCGCAACCTCCCTGCTCCCGTCCCACTTCCGAGACTGGCACAGAGCAGGGTCTCAGTACACATGTGTGAATGAAAGAACTAGGTAATCTCACCATCTCCAGGTTTGGCTTGAAACCGGGATTTCTCCGGCAGGAGCAGGTCCAAGAAACAAAGACCCAAACGCACCTTGCCCAGGCGGGGAGGCTCAGTTCCTAGGACAGGTGAGATTGCCTTGTTCTAGGAACAAGCCAGCCACTCAGACAGCTGGGGCCGGACCAGGAGTTCGCTGTGTGTTCTGGAAATTGTAGTTCTTGGAGACCTCTAACTGTTCAAACCTCAATGAACGATTGGGTCTTTGCAGTTCCCTGGGTGAGCTGCTGCGTTTTCCAGGCCTCGCTAGGGCTTGCAGAGGGACAAAGTGAGAGGGGAGAGTGGGCCCTGGGCTTAGTTGCTGAGGGCTGCCCGGCCGGCCCCACCCAGCTGGCAAATACTGAAACTGCTGTGGCAACAGGCACAGCTATTGTCTTTCTCTACCTGTTCTGCTGACCTCTGCCACCCCCACTGAGTGATCGGTTGCCTCTGGCTAGGCCAGTGCCCTCTGTGGGACTGTGTCCACTGCCCTGCTTGTGCCTGGCGTCTGAGCTGCCTCCTACACACCTGGAGAGGACAGTATGTGGGACATGGGGACAGCAGAGTTCTGAGCAGAATCCACCTGAATCCACCTGTTGACTGATGAGGAGGGGGGAGGGGTTGCCCAAGGGCACAGAGCAACACCGGACGTCTCCTTCCTACTTGATTTTATAGCTCAAGAGGCTGGAAGCCTCAGCTGGTGAGGAGCTCAGATTTTAGTGCTACCTCTGTCCCTTTTGGGGGATGGAGGGAGAGAGTTCTGGAATGCCAACTAATACATACAGAAGGAAAGTTTGAGTTAGAAAAGCACCATTGTGCAGCCACCAGATGAATGATTGATTCAGGCAGTGCTTTGTCAATGGGGAAGTGGATATTCAGTCTCAAAGAACCAGCCCACAGATTACTGGTCAATTTCAATGGCGAAAAGGTACCTTGGAAAAGGCACAGCGGAGAAAGCTGGCAGTCACCACCTCAACCAAGTGATCAAAAAACTTCACCACTGCTGGAACAGGCTGTCCTCACTGTGTTCCCTGCTGTGATGTGTTACTGAGAAGGGCACGACATCACTTTCAAAGAACTTGGTCCTGCCCAGAGTGTTTAACCTGAATCTAATAACTAGGAAAAACCCAGACATATCCTAATGGAGGGACATTCTTTATAAAACAAAAACACAAACAAAAACAAAATGGTCTGGACTCTTCAAACAGATCTATGTCATGAAAGGCAAAATCAATCCATTAATTAAACAAATGAATGACTGGGAAACAGTTCTAGATCAAAGGAGACAAAAGAGAGGGGACAGGGACTTCCCTGGTGGTCCAGTGGTTAAGAATCTGCTTTCCAATGCAGGGGACGTGGGTTCGATCCCTGGTCAGGGAATTAAGATCCCGCATGCTGTGGGACACCTAAGCCTGAGCGCCACAACTACTGAGCCCATGTGCTCTAGAGCCCGCGTGCCACAACTAGCGAGAGAAGCCTGTGTGCTGCAGTGAAAGATCCTTCATGCTGCACCGAAGATCCCACGTGCCGCAACTAAGACCCAATGCAGCCAAATAAATAAATATTTTTTTTAAAAAGTGAGAGAGAGAGAAGACAACCAAAATCAATGTTTGATCCTTGATTGGGTCCTTGATAAAAATTTCAAAAAAAAGGTAAAACAGCAATGAAGCATATTCTAGGGATGACCTAGGATATTTGAATGTTAACTGGACATTATGGGGTTGGCTAAAAATTTCTTTCGGCTTTTGAGTTAAAAATAAAGACACATTTTTCATTTTCACCAAGAACTTTATTGAACAGTGTATTCACAGTTTTGTTCCACTACCTTCTGCCATTTTCCAGGCAACTTCATAATTCCATCTTCCCAAAACTTTTTATCTTTTTGAGCAAAGAACTGTTCCAGGTGCCTTTTACAGTCTTCAAGGGAATGGAAATTTTCTCATTAAGAGAATTTTGTAAAGACCAAAATAAATGGAAATCTGAAGGTGCGACGTCTGGTGAATACAGCAGATGAATCAGAACTTCCCAGCCAAGGTGTAACAGTTTTTGCCTGGTCATCAAAGAGACATGCAGTCTTGCATTATTCTGATGGAAGATTATGTGTTTTCTGTTGACTAATTCCAGACGCTTTTTGTCGAGTGCTGCTTTCAGTTGGTCTACTTAGGAGCGGTACTTGATGGAATTAATCATTTGGTTTTCTGGAATGAGCTCATAATAGAGGACTCCTTTCCAATCCCACCATATACACAACATCACCTTCTTTGGATGAAGACCGGCCTTTGGTGTGGTTGGTGGTGGTGCACTTTGCTTGCCCCAGGATCTCTTCTGTTCCACATTAATGTACAGTATCCACTTTTCATCGCCCATCACAATTTGTTTAAAAAATGGAATGTTTTTGTTACTTTTCAGTAGAGAATCACATGCAGAAATAAGGTCAAGAAGGTTTTTTTCGGGCTTCCCCGGTGGCGCAGTGGTTGAGAGTCCGCCTGCCGATGCAGGGGACACGGGTTCGTGTCCCGGTCCGGGAAAATCCCACATGCCGCGGGGCGGCTGGGCCCGTGAGCCATGGCCGCTGAGCCTGCGCGTCCGGAGCCTGTGCTCCACAACGCGAGAGGCCACAGCAGTGAGAGGCCCGCGTACCAAAAAAAAAAAAAAAAAGAAAGGTTTTTTTCGCTTAACTTACATGGAACCCAAACATCAAGCTGGTGCAAATGATTTTCAATGCTTGATTTGAATATTTTGAGTATGCCTGCTATCTGGTATAACGTTGATTGCTCTCAATTAATGTCTCGATTTGACCTCTGTCAACTTCAACTGGTCTACCCAACCGTGGAGCAACATCCAGCGAGAAATCTCTTGCACAAAACTTCGCAAACCACTTTTGACACATTCGATCAGTCACAGCATCTTCTCCATACACAGCACAAATCTTTTTTTTTGCGTTTCAGTTGCGTTTTTACCTTTCTTGAAATAACGAAGCGTAATATGCCGAAAATGTTGCTTTTTTTCCTTCCATCTTCGAGATTAAAATGGCTACTACACAAAAATTCACCAATTTTGATGTTTTTTTTTTTATGCACGCTGATATGACAGCTGTCACAATACAATCTGAAAAAATTGTTTCGAATGAAGTTAAAGACAACTAAGTGCTACTAGAGCCATCTTATGGAAAAAACCGAACGAAATTTTTGGCAAACCCAATAGATAATACCATATCCATGTTAAACTTCCTGAGTGTGAGTGTTGTACTGTGGTTAGACAAGAGAATGTTCTTATTCTTAGGACATACTCACTGAATTATTTAGTGTTAAATTCATGACGCCTGCAACTGTCAACATGTTTCAGAAAAAAATTATATATATATACAACATTTTATATACAATATTATAAGATGGTATACATTCCTATTAACGTATAGGGAGATAGAGAAAGCAAATATGACAAAATAGTAACAACTGTCACTGAATCCAGGAGGGTGGTATATGGGTATTCATTTTACTATTCTTTTTCTAAAATTAATTAATTTATTTTGGTTGCACCTGGTCTTAGTTGCAGCATGTGGGATCTTCACTGCAGCCTGTGGGAATCTTTAGTTGCCGTGTGAGGACTTCTTAGTTGCGGTGTGCATGTGGGGATCTAGTTCCCTGACCAGGGATCGAACTCTGGCCCCCTGCATTGGGAGCTCAGAGTCTTACCCACTGGACCACCAGGGAAGTCTCTCATTTTACTATTCTTGTAAGTTTTCTATAGCTTTGAAATTTTTAAAATAAATACCTGAAAAAAATACCCCTATTCCCCTCCCATCCCCAGCGGCAACCCTCCAGTAGGTTTAATAGGCACCCTTGCTTGTGTCTTTCCTTGAAAATGTGCATTGTTTTATATGGGTGTTCTATTATATTTGGTTTTTTACTTTTTTCACCGACTCAGTACTGTACTGCTTGTTTGTTTGTTTTGCATTCGCTTTGAAGATCCATCTGTATTGCTAATCTCTTGAATCTCTTTTCTTCTAACTTCTGCTAGGTGTCTCAGGGGGTGCACCCCTCACATCTTACTCCTCTGTCCCCCAAGGATGGAAACCAGGCAGCCTCCACCCCCTCACAGCACAATGAACAGCCTTGGACACACCCCCTTAGGGACCTGGTGAGAATCTCCCTAGGGAAGAGTACTGGATGCAGAGATACTGGGTCTCTGGGCATACTCAGTTTTGCTATGTGGCCTTCCGGACTAGGTAGCCCCATCACATCCACTGGCTTTGCAGGAGGGTCCCATGTCCCCACATCTCCACCAGCCCTTGGCATTACCCAACTTCTAATTCTTGCCACTCTGACTCACTGTCAAGTGACATCACCATTGCTTTATTTTACATTTCTCGGATTTCTAATCGCTTTGAGCATCTTATTTGCATGATGGCCTTCAGGTTCTCCTCTTCTGTAAATTGCCTGTTCATACTCTTTGCCCATCTTGCACTTTGGGTTGCTATCTTTTTCTTGTTGATTTGCACGTGTTCCTCACAGAGTCTAGATCTGCACTGTCCAATATGATCTGTCTAATGTGACACTCCGCTCTCCACATGTGGTTATTGAGCACTTGAAATATGGTTAATACCAATTGAGATGTGCTGTAAGCGTAAAATGCATTCTGGATTTCTAAGACTTAGTAGAATGAAAAGAGGATGTAAAATAACTCATCTCATTAATTAGTTTCTATACTGATCACATGTCAAGATGACAATAATTTGGGTATACTGGGCTAAATAAAAAGTATTATTAAAATTATTTTTACCTGTTTCTTTTTACTATGTTCATGTGGCTACTAGAAAATTTAAAGTCACATATGGGCTTGCATAGTTCTATTACATAGCACTGGGTTATTGAACCCTTGTCAGTTTCAATAATGATAGATAATGTTTAGGCAGAGCTTCCTATGTGCCAGGCACTGATCTAAGAACTTTATATTTATTAAACAGTTTAACTCTCCTAACAACCATGTGAGGTGGATACAGTGTTAGACATTGCAGATGTGGTCTACCACTGTGTCATGTGACGATTAGCTTTGTCCATGTTGTCCTTCGTTGGAAAGAAATTTTTTAAAAAATATTCATTTATTTATTTGGCTGTGCTGAGTCTTAGTTGCGGCACGTGGGATTTTCGTTGCCGCACCTGGGATCATTCGTTGCGGCATGCGGGATCTTCAGTAGTGGCATGAGGGATCTTTTAGCTGCAGCATGTGGGATCTAGTTCCCTGACCAGGGATCGAACCCAGGCCCCCTGCTTTGGGAGTGGGGAGTCTTAGCCGCTGGACCACCAGGGAAGTCCCGTTGGAAAGAAATTTTAAATTTCACTGTAATAGAACATATACATTTTGTGGTTTGTGCCTGCGACATTTCATTAAGGAGGCCCTTTGTACCCTTAAGTCACAAAGTTTTTTTTTTAACCCATTCTATGGTTTTTCTTTTCCTTTGTCTTTTTTCCACCTCTAGTTCATCTCACGTTGTGGGGTAGGATACAGTCATATTTCTCCATAACCTGCACTGCTCACCAGCTGTGGGACCCAGGGTGAGCCCCTTCCCCCTGTATACCCAGTAGCCTCTTCTGTAAAATGGTGATCATAACAGGACCCCCTTCCTAAAGTCATTATGATTATACTAGGATAAATGAACTATTCTGTGTCAAATGCCTACAATGGTGCTGGGCAGATAGTAATTGCTCAGTGAACATCAGCTTCTATTATTAAACTGTTGTGGTGAATGACACAGTATTCATAACAGAAACATGATAGAAATAGATACATTTATTACCCCTTACTGTGTGCCAGGCCATGTGCCAGCTGCTTTTCAGGAGTAATTCCACTGGATATCTCCCCCATTTTACAGAGCAGGTGACTGAGGCTCAGAGAAGGGGAGCCACTGGGTTCAAAGTTGCACAGCAACTCATGGGTGTGATGCTTTAGCTCCTCCCCCAGCACTTATGACATCCCTCTGGAGGTGTAGGTTGCATGTGAGGCCTTCTCCCGAGATGTGCGGGACAGGTTAGACCCAGGAGGGACATTGCTGAGAGACATTGCCTCGGCCAGAGTGATCTCAGAGTTTGAGCCTGGCTCTGTGGCCTGTGGTTTGACTCCCCCTATTAGCTTGGCAGGACTGGACTGACTCAGCGGGATGGGCCTTGAGGGGAAGCAGAGGAGGTAGGCTTGACTGGGCTAGGTCCTGTGGCCCCAAGTCTCAGCCCCAGTGCCAGCAGCTGCCTTTGGATGCTGGATTTCAGGAAGTCACCATAAAACCCAACAATAGTGCTGCTTTCTGGAGGGCCAATGGGTAGATCTCCTTTCAAAATACATCTCCAGTCATTTCCTACCGCCTCCTTGGCCACCACCTGGTCCAGCCCCATCATCTCCCACAGCCAATTTCTCCCTGATCTCCCAGCTCCACCCTGGATCATCCCCAGGTCTATTCTCCCTCCCCACCCAGCCCTAGAGCACCCAGAAGGCACCTGTGAGTACCTAGGTCAGTTCTCACCCTTCCTCTGCTGATGACCCCCACAAAAAAGCCACGTGCCTTTAAAATACTTTGATGAACTATTTCATCTGGAGTCAGGCCTGGCCATATTGATGCCCAGCATAATCTTCCCAAGGAAAGTTGAGCCCCCATTGAGACAAACCAGCCAGACGTCAGCTCCAACTTCCAGGCAAAAGCAAATCATGCCGTGTCCCTCCTGACTCAAGCTCTTTCAACTGGCTTCTCCTCTGCCTCAAGCATGGGGGCCAGTCTCAGAAGGGCCCTGACTCTGGGCCTGTCTCATTCCTGGGCACGCTCCACTTTACTCTCTCCTGCTGTCTCTGTTTCGCCCACACCAGGCCTCAAGGGCCTCATGCTTCTGAGCTCAGCCTTGCTTGATCCATGCCCCTGGTCTGTCTAGGAGCCTCATCCACAGGGCCGCGGCTCCAATGGCCCATCTCTGCACCCTGACAAGCTCCTATCCCTTGGCCTGTGCGCCCGGGGCCCACCATGCCTCCTCTCTCCAAGCTCTCCGGTCATGGGAAGTATTTACTTTGCCTGCTATCACAGGCTGAATGGTGGACCCCCAGAAGATATATGCCCGTGTGCCTGAACCTGTGAATGTGACCTTATTTGGCATGAGGGTCTTGCAGAAGTAATTAAATTAAGGACCTCAAGGTGAGATCATCCTGGATTTAAATGGGCCCTGAATCCAGCGTGTCCTTATAAGAGACAGAAAAGAAGACACAGACACAGGAAGGGGAGAAGGCCTCGTAGAGACAGGAAGGGGAGATGGCCTCGTGAAGACAGAGGCAGGGATTGGAGTGATTAGCCACAATCCAAGGAACGCCAAGGATTGTTGGCAACCACCAGAAGCCAGGAGAGGTGCATGGAACAGCTTCTCCTTCGGGGCCTCCAGAAGGAACCAACCCTGTTGAAATCTTAGTTTTGGCCTCCTGGCTGTCTGAACTGCAAGAGAATAAATTCCTGTTGTTTCAGGCCACCCAGTTTGTTGTACTTTGTTACAGCAGCCGCAGGAAACTAAAACAGAGGTCTGTGTTTCCTGGAAGACTGTGAGCTCCACGAGTTCCCCCCGCGCCACCCCCCTCTCCCCGCCTCCCTGATGGCTTTGTTTGCCTCTCACTGGGTCCCCTGGGGCCTAGTGTTGAGCTGGCCTTCAGGAACTGTGCCCAATGACTAATACATGAATCCTGAGGTGGAAACAGGATCGTAGGAAATAGGGGCTTTCCTGGAGCCAGACAGAATATCCACTTCTTCCAGGTGGGAACTGGAAGCAGTAGGGTATGGGGGACCCCTTGCTGGGGGTACCCACCAGCGGACCTCAGGGCTGGGTGTGTTCCTCTGTACACTCCGTGACACGAGCAGTGATATGGCAAGTGTTGCAGGTCCACTTTGTCACCCGATTACTCATTCAACAAACGCTCAGAGTATCAGTTCTGGGCCAAGGGCAGCCCTGGGTGCCAGTGATGCAAAGATTATTAGGGCATGGTTGGTGACCTCAAGGAAACTCAGGTTGCTCCGAAGGAGGACCTTCTGGAGTATTCCCAAGGCTATCGCTCCTCTCTTCATGACAAAGAGGGAAGTTGTCTCACTGAATAATCATAGAGTTTGAGAACTCAGAAGAAATCAGACACCGCCACGTCCCCCTCTGCCACCAAGCATGGAATCAGCAGGCCGTGAAAGCATTCTCAGGTCCGTGGGAGGGAGCGTGAATTTCTGTACTTTTAGGGACTAGATTTCAATAGAAAATAGACGCTTATTGTTTGCTTTGTGCTATTTGGAAATGGAAGGTTGGTGCGTTGAAATTTCAAGAGACTGATGATATAGCTCAGGTACTTGAAGTTATACAATCAAATGACAGCCTCCCCCCTTCCCCACCCACCCCCTAAACAAAGGAAAATTAAGACAAAGCAAAAACCAAAACCTTTGCAAGCTCCTGCCTCACTCAGGAAAAGCCAAAGTTCTCCAGTGGCCCAGCAGGCCCTGCACCGTCTGCCCTGCCTTCACCTCCCACTCACCCCTTGCTCTCCTGGCTGTTCCTTAAACTCAGGCACGCTCCTGCTTCAGGGCCTTTTCACAGGCTGTTCCTTCTGCCTGGAAGGTCCTTCCCTCAGTATTCACATGGCTCTCCCCTTACCTCCTTCAACACTTTGTTCAAACGTCACCTTCCCCGTGAGGCATTCACTGACCATGTTACTTAAAACTGCACCCAATACTCTCTACCCACTTGTTTTCTATTTCTCCATCACGCTCATCACAGTCTAGCATGTTAGATGATTTATTTATTTATTCTTAATTTTCTTCTTTCTCACTCCACTCACTAGACTGTCAGCTCTGCAAAGGCAGGAGCTTTTGCCAGTTTTGTTCACTGCTGTGTCCCCAGCATCAAGAACAGGACTGGGCACATTGTAGGTATTCAATAAATATTTACTGAATGGACGATGCTTATTATGTGTCAGGCACTATGCTGGGTCCTTCAATGATTAACAACTAATGAGAATAACTAATATTTAAGGAGACCTGAGGCAGGTTTACCCCAACTGCCTTAGAAATATGTGTTTGTGTTAATTGCCCACTTGCTCCATGCCAGGCCTGTGTGAAGTTCTTCTCAGGGGTTAGCTGTCTTGAGTTCTGGCTCTGGGGGAGTGAGAAAGTTGGGAGTGGCTATGATTAGTCCTGTTTCACATGGGAGGAAACTGAGGCTCTGAGAGGTTTGTTATTTGTCCAGGGGAATGCAGTGAGCAGAATTCGAACTCAGCACAGTCACGCTGCAGAAGCCAAGTTCTTAATACCACGTTCTTTTGCCTCCCCAATGCCCTACCTTGCCCAGTTTTCACACCTCTATGAAGTCTGTACCTTCATTAGCCCTGTTTTTAAAGGAGGCCACGGAGACTCAGAGAAGTGAAGTCACTTGCCCAAGAACACACAGCTGCAGAGTGGCAGAGCTGGGAATCAAACCCAGGGCTGCTCAGTCGTAGAGCCTGATGCTCCACTGCTGCCGTGGAGTGAGCAGGTGGTGACAAGACAGCATGGGTGGAGCCTGCTTTAGGTACAGTTTCCTCAAGTTGGGTGAGGGCTGGGGTGGAGCTGTGGGTCTCAGGGGCTTGCCTGGAGATTTGGTTCCTGGACCTGAGCCGAGAGCACTGACCCAGAAGACCTTGGACTCACCTCAGTCTTTAGAGTTACCAGTTGTGGGCTGAGAAACTTTCACATTGGGATACAAAGATAACTGACACACAGTGCTTGTTCTGTGCCAGGCCCCGTTGTGTGCTTATATATCTGAAAATCCTTACAACCCTAGAAGTACTATTATTATGCCTATTTTACACTTGAAGAAACAGAGGCACAGAGAGGTTAAGTCACTTGCTCAAGGTCACACAGCTAGAAAGTGATCGAGCTGAGATTCAAACCTAGAAGCAGGAGCAATGATAGAGGAGAGGTAGGGGCCATCAAACATTGAACTAGATCTTCACACCCACCTGAACAGGCCTGGCAGAATCAATGTGTAGAAAAACAGAAGTGAGGAAGCTATTTCTATGACATGTGAGGAAAAAAAAAACCATAGCATACAGTATGTACCACTTGTATAAAAAAAGAAAAATATATTCGTGCAGCATCAGAAGGAAATGCACAGGAGACACTGGGAACATTCACTGGGGGTGGACTCAAAAGCAGGGTGGGAGGGAGAATTTTTAACTCTATGTGCCCTTGTAAATTTGGTACTGCGATTACATAGCCAAAAATTGAAACTGAACATTTAGAAATTATGCTTATGCTTATATAAGCAGACTCTCTCTGGGAGGACGCACAAAAAACATTTTTAAAAAAGGAAAAATTTTCTAATGCCATGGCTTGTCTACAGTGGTCCTGAGGAGGGAGGGAACTCAACTTTTCACCACAGGCCGAATGTAAATTTTGAGTTTTCTACTGTTTGAATCAATGCGACACTCCTGGTGCAATGGATAAAGATGAAGTGGGCCCAAAAAAGAGGCAGCTCCACATGCACCGATATGGAAGGAACTCTGAAACGTGGTCAGATAGGCAGCATGGGAAAGTAAAAAAGATCCATTAACTGGAAGCTGAGGAGGAGGAGAGGTCCACTTGCAGACAACCAGACACTTGACACACACAACCGCGCCCAGTGTGGGCAAAAGCTGTACATCTGAGGGGCAGTCTTTCTGCCCACTAGGGTCCTTTCTGTCTTTTTCACTGTGAACATTTTCCTAGACTCACACTGCCCCATCCACCGCCCTGGTTAGGTTATTGCTCTAAATAAGTTACCAGAACTGTGACACATTGAGGCTTTGTGCACGTTTGTGCTGGTGGCCCTTGGATATGAAGTTCACAGGCACCTGCTATGTAATGAGGGAGACGGGGGCGGGGGGATTGGCAGCCCTGGGGTTCTGTGACCCCAACCGAGGCCAGGGCCAATTCTGCAGTAAATGTCATCTTGGTCCCTGGTTCAGTAAACAAATATTGTGATAAGGTCCCTTTTGGCTCTGATACTCCAAGGGTCACCTCCCAACTAGGATGGCCTCTCTGGGCTCCACATGGCTGCCCTTCTAAGACACCCATGTCTTACCCAAGTCACCGCTAACCACGTGTGGCTGCGGCTACCAAGCAACTTCTATTGAATCTTAAAGAATTTCTGTTTTAAAAGACATAAAACATTCCCATCACTGAAGAAAGTTCTCTTGGACAGCACTGCTCTTAGACTGTTTTCAGTGGTTAAATTCTTTCAGTGGGAAGGGAAAGCCACTCCTAGGTTGACGTTAAACATGGTGTTATTTAAGTTTTTACATCAAGACGTTTCCTAGCAAAATAGCAATACATTGTTTTCCGGCTGTGTAATTACTTACCTTAAAATAAAACCAGTTCCTTAAAAAAATTGCAAAGTAAAAGCAGTTTCAGTGGCCTGCAAATAAAGGGAGGGCAGGAAATAGGTCTTCACCAGGGCAGGACCAGCCCTGGGCTGGAATCCTAGTCTGGTTTGGCCAGGGTCTGCCTGACACCAGCCTGTTCTAGCAAGTAAGGAGTGGGGGGAGATACATACACCTCCCTTTGGCCCCAGCAACCAGACCTTGGAATATTGGGAGGGGACCTGCTTAACTTTGGCCCCAACCTTCACAGAAAGCAAGCTCTGAGTCCACTGGGCTCTGGATCGAGTCCTGTGGGGTGCTGTTATCCACACCACATCCAGCTCAAGGAGGGTGACTTCTCTCTCCCTTGCAGAGGACTCCTGCCTTCTGCTCACCCCTCCCTCCCACCCACCCACCCTGGCCGCCTTTGGAGGGCTGCCCAGACCCCCCCCCCAGCCCATCAGCAGAGCCCTCAAACAGAGTCACAGGACCGCTCCCCTGAGGTTTAGCATCAGTCTTTAATGCTGTCACACTGCACATTGACAAGTCACACACTTTGGTCTTGTGTTGGCAGTGGCAACTTACAATGAGTCGAAAGGTCTGAGCACCAGACTGGCCTGCAAGGAACAGATACTTGTTCCTACATGCCTCCCCCCGCCCCCACCAGGCTCCTTCCGAATTCCGTCAGGGCCCCTTACAGAGAGCAGCAGCTGCCGTGGACTGGTTTCATTTGCGTGCACACCAACTTTACACGGAATCATAAAGACACATTTACAGACGTTCCACGGTGCTCCTGTAATCAGAAGCAAAGGCCCTTTTATCAAAAGGGATTATACCTGGGGCTGTGCAAAATGCAAAAGGATCAGGTCCTTTTGAGAGTCCAGAGTCCATTAAATGAAAAATTACCTGGGCCACTGGTAAATCCCAGGTGTGCCAAAAGATTGCCTTACAGAAAAGGAAAGTGAGCGCACCCAGCCTTGGAGCCAGGGGTTGAGAGGACCCCCTGCTCCGGCCAGGACCCCAGACGCTCGAGGGAGAGGCAGCTGCACAAGTTACTCGCTCACTGGAGGCCGGCTCCCTTGGTCTTGCTGGAACGAGAGAGAGGTATTGCTTGTGGGAGCCGGCCAGGCAGTTCGGCAAAAATAGTCTAGGTTCTCAATTTGAGATGGCAAGAGAAAAGACGGGATTCTTCAGGGGAAGAGTAAGACGTGGGAGACAAATACAGGATAAAACATGAACTGGTTACACAACAGAAACTGAGGAGTGTACAGGACCTGGTAACCAAGAAGGCAGGTCCATACCACGTCTAACATCTGCAAGCAAAGGGACTACAGAGGGATCAAGTCCAGCTCTGGGTCTGCCTCTCCCCCTGGGCAGGGCCTGGGGGAGGAGGGTGTGGGCCCATCCCGGAGGGTGGCAGGACCCAGCGGGGCAGACTGGACTGCCTTTTCCTGCTGTCCCCACCACCTGCCACCCTATCGCTCGAAAAACCACTTAAGTCTAGTGCACGACTTTAAAAGATTGTGTAATATATTCTCTGGAAAACATTCAGCAGTACAAAAGCCCGCCCTGGGCCCTCCCGCCCTCTCGCGGGTCCACAGCTGGTGGAACAGTCTGGAAATCCTTGAGCTCTGGAAAGGTGCCTGGTCAGTCCTTGGGGAACACAGTTGACTATATCGGAAGAACCTGCTCAAGAACGGTTCTTGACGTCTGGGGAATCCTTTCGGGGAAGATCACTTCAAACTCAATAATAAGGTCTCCACGTTTCTCGGGCATTTTGGGGAGAGGAAGTCCTTCTCCAGGAACTTTTCGCCGCATGCCAGGCCTGATGACATCTTTGAATACAACAGGTATGGTCCTGCCGTCCAGAGTTGGGACATTCACTGTACAGCCACACAGAGCCTTGGAAAGCAAATGGACAACATTAGATAGAGAGTAGCTTCGGAAGCTCACATCCTGCCCAGAGACTGTTTAATGTAAGGTAAGCACCATGAGGCCTTTGTAGCTAAGACCCTGCCCCCAGATCCACCCAGGTCACCAGCACAGAAGCTCTGGAAAAACAGAGCCCTGGAAAGTCTTGTTGCTACTGCACCTCCCAAGCCTGGCACACACCAAGAGCTCAGAAATATGTGTCAAGCAAATACTGAACTGTGTCAAAAAGCAGCCTTCTCCCTCCGCAGACGTTGCCCTGCCTAGTGCCTTACCTCCCGAAGGGTGATCCTGGCTGGGTAAATGACATCAGAGCCATCTCTCTTAAAGATATTGTGTGGCTTGTCCTTTAAAACAAAGACAATGTCGGCTGGAATGTTGTTGGAGGTCTGGTCTCCTTCCTTGGGGAAGGTGATTTTGGTCCCTTCTTTCCACCCCCGCTTCACTTCAATGGTCAAGATTTTGTCTTCGTTGCGAATGCTCTTTCCATCAGGGTTCAGCCGCTTATGAGAGATTTTCATTTTCTTGGTACAGCCGCTATAGATCTCTTCAAGTGATACCCTGAGGTCATGGGTGACAGGGGGATCTTGCTTCCTTCGGGTGGGCTCTTGGGCAGGGCGGGAGCGGCCAAAGTTCATGTTGGTGAAGCCACCCATGCCCATAGGGAAGCCTGAGAATGGGTCATCGATGTCCATGCCTTCCTCCCCGTTGCGCTGCCCAAAAAAGGTGTCAAAGGGATTTCGGCCACCGAAGAACTCAGCAAACATGGCGTGAGGGTCTCCATGGAATGTGTAGCTGAAAGAGGTACCGTTAGCACCACCGCTGCTTCCGCCACTGGGGCCACTGCCCTTTAGGCCTGAAAAGCAAAAGCAGAAGAAATCAGATGGCTGGCTAGGAGCTTAGCTCTCCAGGAGCTTTCCTTAAGGAAAAAAGCTTAGGAGCCATTGCGGGAGGGGTTTTTTTAGCCTGTCTGGGAAGAATAATGAAGAACCCCAAGCTTTTACCTCCCACTTGCAGCGGCAAAAACAGAACCCTTACTCCCCAAGGTAGGTAGTTCATTGTGGCATGACAGTAGTGAAAGGCTCAAGCTCTGAGATGGCCATATCTCTTGGGGTCACCCAGGTCCTCACACCTGAGTAACCCATCCTTCCTGCAGTGTTACAAGGAGTACAAAGAATTCACTAACAGATCCGATGAAAAAAGCACAACCCAGGATCAATTTTCACTAAATGTTTACTCTTAAATACTTTAGGGCTAGAGACGTGTGGGGGAGTAGAGATGAAGGTGAAACTGTAAACGGAGACTTTCAAGTTCTCACACCCTGGCACTTACTACCACCATTCTTATATAAAAAGTCACTTATTTCTGAAGACCAAGCCCAGAAGCCAGCCTGAGTCATCAACGAGCAACTGGACACCAAGAAAGCTTTCTTTTTCCCTGAAGAGGGCGACCCCGGGGAGGCTGGGCAGAGACAGGCCCCATTGCTCCATACACCTTGACGGCCGACTACGTGCCCGGCACGGCACGGAGCCAAGTAAGCACTTTACAGGGATTGCCTCACTCCACCCTCGGAGAGCTCCGGGAGGTCGCTCGGCTTTAACTGTCACTCTCGTTTGCAGGCTCACTACACGCAGGCTGTGGCCGGCGCTCAGCCAGAGGCCCCGCCCTGCACCTCGCCCAGGTGAGTCTAGGGCCCGCGGGGCCACAATGTCACCACTCAAGCTAGGCCTCCGAACCCTCTCCTTCAGCACCCCGGACCGATCGGGGCCGTGGGCGGAGGCGGGCGCCCAGGGAAAGGCAGTCCCAGACATACTAGAAGCTTCTGGGCGAGCAGCGCAGCCAGGGCTGCTCCTCCCATCGGGCGGCCGCCTATCCGAGAGCGGAGGCCCGTGTGGCCAGAGGGCGGGGGCTGCTTGCCCCCGGGGGCCGGGGCGCCCCCCACTCCCCGGGACGCCGCAGCGTGGCCGCTGTGCCTCGGTTTCTCCGCCTGTCAAACGGCGGGGCCGCGCCCCCGGCCGCGAGCGCGCACACTACCTTCCTCCCCATAGCGGTCGAAGATCTCGCGCTTGCGCGGGTCGCTGAGCACGTCGTAGGCCTCGGCGATCTCCTTGAACTTCTCCTCGGCGCCGGGCTCCTTGTTCTTGTCCGGGTGGTAACGCAGCGCCTGGCGACGGTAGGCCCTCTTGATCTCCTCATCCGACGCACCGCGGGCCAGGCCCAGCGTCTGGTAATAGTCCTTGCCCATTGCCTGCGCGTACGGCCCGGCCCCCCCCCGCGCAGCTGTAGCCGTCCCCCGGCTCCGCCGCCGCCCGCTCCCGGAGTCTATATACTCGCCCGGCGGAAGCTTCCAGAGCCCGCCAGCCCCCTCCAGAACCTTCCTCCCCGCCCCCTACGCAGTTTCGACCAATCGCCGCCGCCCAGGCTGCGACGCGCAACATCCGGGGCGTGGCCGCACCGCCAACAGCCCCCTGCGCGCGGCCACGCCCCTTCCCGCTCCGCCCTCGGCGACACCTCCCCGTGGCGCCCGCCCCCGGGAGACGGAGGCCCCGCCCACCCCCCGCGGGAACCAATAGAGATCTTGCTTTACTGCTCCTGACGACCCGGCCGGCCGCGCAGCCCGCCCCCTGCCTGGGTCAATAGGTTACGACGAGCTGCTCCGGGAAGGGGCGGGGTCGGAGAAGGCCCCGCCCCTTCCGTAGCAGAAGCAAACGTGCCCGCTCTTAACTCACAGGGCGTGGGAATCAGTTCCTGCCGGGAGTCTCGGGGTGCGGGAGTTACCTAATCTTTCATTGCCCCAGACACCCACCCTGCTTCTGGGACTAAAATTATCCACCCGCCCTCTTCTTCCGGCTGTGGGTAGAATGCACTTGGGAGCCCCGGTACTGTCCCTGTCCTCACCTATACAGTACCCTGTAAAGCGAGGTGAGCACCCGGGACCAAAGTTCATCTCCCTGGAGAGGTCTTCTCAGTCCAGCTCCTTAAGTCTTTCAGTTTACCGTATTCTCAAGAACTCCTGCCACTGAAATTTGAAATTACCCTGTTCCTTGGTTTTCATGCTAAATGTCACCCTTCTCCCAGCCTGCGACCACCACGAGGGCAGGGATTGGGTCTTGTCGGTGCTGGGTCTCTAGTGGCAGAAACGTGTCTGGAACCGACGCTTCGTAAATATTCCTGGCTGTTTTTAATACACCTTCTTTTTCCCCTCCCCACTACCTTTATGATTTGGGGGAGACATGGGCGTGTCATACACCTCTCAAGACCTCTGTTTCCTCATCTGTGGGCAACATGATCCCTTTCGGCTCTGAGAGTCTGGGGTGTCTGTGGTCAAGGGCAGGGCTGACGGGGTAAGAAGGCTCAGAAAGGGGTACCACCTGAGAAGGGAAGAGGGGTGGGTAGGTGGTGGTGCCCTGTGAAGGAGAGAGTTTCCTGGAAGAACTGATTGGGAGGTCTGGGCGGTGTGACACTGGCTCTGGAGCCAGACAGCCCGGTTTCATTCTTGGTTCCAGCTCTTCCTGGCTGTGTGATCTTGGGCTGGTTACTGAGCCTTCCAGGGCCTTTAGCTTCCTTATCTGTACAATGGGGGTAGTAGTTGTACCTGCCTCATAGGGCTTTGAAGTTGACGTTGATTCAACATTTGTGAAGTGCCCAGGACAGTCCTGGCCTAGAGGAAGTGCTGTCAAAGGGGTGACTAGCCATCTGGTTGAATGGTGGGCTGCTGAGCCACCCGCTTCCTGGCAAAAAGCTTCTGGTAACTACTGCCCTTGTGCAGGCTGGAACTCCTGAGAAAGATGCCATGGCCTTCCCCTGCTGTCTAGCAGGGGGATTCCGGCCATCCCTGGCCACCCCGACCCCAGGGTAACCGTGTCGGTAAGGACTCTGGACTAGGACACACACCAGCTGACCTGGGAGGATGAGTCTGGGCTGGGTGCCCAGGGGCACAGCACTACAGGGTTCCTGAACCAATCATGGAGGGGAGAGAGTTTGAATTTTTTAAAAGCTACATAAACAGATAGCGGGAGAGTCACCATGGGGAAAAACTCAGAGCTTGTGGATTTCCTCACACTTATAAATTTAAGAGTTAACAGATGTGGCAGCCTCCAAGGGTCTTCACATAGCCCTGAGTGGGCCAAAAACATCATGTGAAGGGTGTCCTTGTGTTTAGGGGCAACCTGAGAGCTGCGAACTCTCCCTTCCTTGAGCAAGCCTGGGTCATGTTCAGGAAGTTTTAATTGTTCAAACCCCCCCTCCCAAAAAAGAAAAAAACAAAAACCAAACTCAACATCTCTTCTTATGGCTATGATTCTTTGACCTGGACACTCAGTGGGCACTTTGGAATGTTATTGGAAAAGTGGCCTCTGCAGAAATCTCAGCACAGGTTTGAGCTCTCAACTCAGAGAAGAAGAGAAGATGTGATGGGTAGTTGTATGCATCGACTTGGCTAGGCAGTTGTACCCAGTTATTCAATTAAACACTAATCTAAGTGCTGCTGTGAAGGTGTTTTGTAGATGTGGTTAGGTTAACATCTATAATCACTTGACTCTAAGTACAGGACATGACCATTGGTATTGTGGGTGGACCTCATCCAATCAGTTGAAAGGCTTCAAAAGCAAACTGAGGGAATTCCCTGGCGGTGCAGTGGTTAGGGTTCTGCGCTCTCACTGCCGAAGGCCTTTAAAGCAAATACTGAGGTTTCCCTGAGAATGAAGCATCAATTCCTGGCCAAGAGTTTCCAGCCTGCTGGTCTGCCCTACAGATTTCAGACTTGCCTTGCCAGCCCCCACAATCGTATGAGCCAATGCCTGAAATAAATCTCTTAATACACAGACACACTCACAAACACATATATCCTACTGGTTCTGTTTCTTTGGTATCCAATAGAACCCTAATGTAAGAACTAAGCAGGACTTCCCTGGTGGCGCGATGGTTGAGAATCCGCCTGCCAATGCAGGGGACACAGGTTCCATCCCTGGTCCAGGAAGCTCCCACATGCCGCGGAGCAACTACTACTACTGAGCCTGCGCTCTTAGAGCCCACGAGCCACAACTACTGAAGCCTGCATGCCCTAGAGCCCGCGCGCCGCAACAAGAGAAGCCACCGCACCGCAACAAAAAGCAGCCCCCGCTCACTGCAACCAGAGAAAGCCCGCGCGCAGCAACGAAGACTCAACACAGCCAAACATAAATTAAAAAATAAAAAGAACTAAGCAGGTGAGTCTGGAGTCGGTCAGCCTCCGTTGAAATTCTGGACCCACTATTTACTTATTTACTGCCTGTGTGATCTTGCACAACTTGCTCTACCTCTCGAATTGCTAGGTATGTCCTCCATAAAATGGGATAAGGGTAGATCTTACCTCCCAGGGTTGCTCTGTGGATGAATTTGAGAGGGGCCAGGAAATGAACATCATAATAATAGCTAACACTGACATGGTCCTACTCTGTGTCAAGCCGGTTCCAAGCACTGGATCTGTATTAACTCATTTAATCCTGACAATAATCCTATGAGCTTGGACTATCATTACCTCTGTTTTACCGGTAGGGAAACTGAGGCTCTGAGAGGTCATGTGACTTGCCTGAGGTCACCCAGTGAATAAAATGCTGAGGTGTAAAGTGTGTAGCATACTGAGTATTTATGGTAAGCACTCAGCTTATGTTAAGCTGTGATTCAGATGATGATAAAGACTTAATTTTTTTAAAAAAAGCATCGCCATGTTTTTCAACTCTTCTCTTCATGAAAAAGAACTTCAAAAGCATTACAGCCATACAAGCTAACCATCTTCCCCTGGTGGAATACCCATGTGAAATAAAAACCTATGTTCACATAAAAAACCATGAGCAAATGGTTATCAAGGCTTTATTTGTCATTACCAACAGCCATTAAAACCTAAATATCCTTCAGTGGGTGAATGAATAAACTGTGATCTGGCAACATGATGGAACACTATTCGGCCATAAAAAAAGACTGAGCTACTGACACAGGAAACAATGCAGAGGAACCTCAAATGCATTATGTTAATGAAAGAAGCCAGATTCAAAAGTCTATTTACTGTGTGATTCCATTTTAAAGGACCTCTGGAAAAGGCAAGAGTATTGATGCAGAAATTGGATCAGTGGTTGCCAGGGGCTGGGATCTGCTGCAAAGGGATACAGGGGAATTTGGGGGGATGATGGAAATGTTCTGTATCTTTGACTGTGGTGGTGGTTACATGTCTGTATTTATTCAGAACTGTACACTAAAAAAGGTGAATTTTACTGTATGTAAATTATACGTCAATAAAAAGAAAATAAACCCCATGGACTTAAAAATAAAAATTAAAAAGGCAGACAAGATAGAACTTGGGAAACCTCTCTCTGGGGCTCCTGACACAGTGGAAAGTTGCTAACCAGCCCTGGCTTGTCTGCTATAGGCTTTACCTTCCCTCACACAGCTCTGAATCAGCTTGATCACACACCCAAAAACAAGCCAAGCCAGGTTCCTGGAAGAATCAAGATCCTATCTTACTTGCATGTGGGAAATAGAATTTCCCCTTTGGAAACTGCTCTAAGGGACTTATCACATTTGGCTCAGCAAATACCAAATGTATTTACTTGTCACCATTATGAATCAGCCACTGTGCTGGACAATCTAGCTGTCCCTACCAATAGGTATAGTCAGAGCCATGGTACAGTGTCATGAATGGCTTGAACAAAGTGGCCAGTCTTCATTCTGAGGGTGGATTTGGTTTCTGCTGGCAGACTGATTACTGGAAGGCAGGTGAGGCCAACAAGGGGTCCTCACACCTGTAATACCCATCAAAAACAAAGGACTTCTTTGCAGGCTGGATCATGCCTTTCTATGCATTTCTTGTAGGTGAGGAGAGGGACGGAAATTATTTTTATGCCTCGGCTGGCACACAGCATAGTAGGTTCACAAAATTATTTGGTGCCTGTTGAGTGAGTTCAGGGCTCAGGGAAGCAGTCTCGAAAGGGAAATTCCAGAATGTTCTGAGTCTGTAGGAATGTGTGTGGACTCTCCAAAAATGACATCTATTTGGACACCAGATGCCTTGCCTAGCTGGAACCCAGTGATAGGGAAGACATGCTTACTCAGACCACATTGGAGAAGCTGGAAATTGGCAGAACTGGCAAAGTAGCAAAACATGGCTGGGTTTTAGGGGTTCAACCCTGCCCCCTCAGCATCTCAGAAGTAGACACCTCAAGTAACTCAACTTCGTACGATTTAAACTTGTGGCCTCTGAGCGAGTGGTCCCCCATCCCCCTCCATGAGGCCAGGGAATGAGGCCTGTCGGTACATAAAGGATCTCAAGATACTGTGAGCCCCACAACTGCTAACAGGAAGAGATCTGTACAAGAGAACGTACAAGTATAAAACACTATGTTTTCATCTGTTTTGCCCAGATAGGCCCGATGAAAAAGGTAATGAATTTCTGAAGACCACAGCCTTAGCTTCCTTTACTTGGAGACAGGGGTCCCCATAAGCTGTAGCTTCAGAAGTCTCTAGAGCCTAACCTGGATGACTAAGTGCTGAGCATTGACTCACCTTCTCCCTGCCCTGCTCTCCTGTGAATCACAGATCTATCTTTGAGGACTTCTCACCATGTCCCTGATGCCAGGCCTCTGAATTCTGAAGGGTTCAACAGTTGATGAAGGCTCAGGGGCAGGGTCTGGAATCAGGAGAAAGTAGATAAGGTGAGGGAGTGTGCCAGGTCCTGTCTTAAGTGTGCATGAGTGTGTGTGTGTGTGTGGTGGAAACCAGCCTCCCAGCCTGCTCATGACAATCAATGGAGCAAAAGCATGGCATGACCCCAAACCAGCACTGTCCGGTAGAGCTAGTGTGAGAGGCACAACCACCAGCCACATGCAAGCTGTGTTTGATTTTAAATGTTCCAACAGGCACATTAAAGAAGTAAAAAGAAACAGGGGAATTTAATTTTAATAATGTATTTTAATCCAATATATCCAAAATAATATCATTTCAACGTGTAATCAACATAAAAGGTGATTAATGAAGTTTTTTGTTTTTTTTTTTTTACATTTTCCTTTTCGTACTAAGTCTTTGAAATCGGTTTGTGTTTTATGTTTACAGCACACCTCAGTTTTGACTAGCCACATTTCAAGCGCTCACTAGACACATGTGGCCGGCGGTGACCATACTGGACCGTGCAGGTAGAGACAAATGTGGCCTCCGTGCCCTTCGAGTCGAGCAAGGTGGGGCGGGGGCTTGCATTGAAAAGGGAGTGAAGACAGCCCCAGAATGGTTACAGGTTGGGGGCGGTTCCAGAAGGCTTTTCATCACCTATTTCCCCTTTCCTTTCCTCCCATTCATGACAGATACGGGTCCCCTAGCCAGAAAGGCCTCTCCATCCAGGTGCCCCAGCCCATGCTTCCAACCCCCATCCCTCTCCCGTTGCTCCCCGGTATCCCCCGGGGGCCGCCCACCTCGGAATTCATCCAGTCGAGCTGCCCACCACGTGAACGCTGCCTTCTACGTCACTCAACTGCTAGCTCCCTCCCCCCCGCCTTGCAGTAACCTTCGCTTCCCTTGGTTTCCACAGCGACGCCACCAAGGGGCGGGGCAGGGGGGGGGCTCGCGGCGCCGAGGCCCCCTTTGATTGGTGGGTAGCCAAGCCCCTTCTTTCTACCGACTCCCCTCCCTCTTGCCCGCGCTCCGCCCCCTCGGTGGGCCTTGCAAGCTGATTGGCTAGCCCCGTGGCGAGAGCGGCTATTTCTCGTTCAGACCTGCCCTGCTGGGCGAGGGCGAAGTGGGCGCCCCGTGCGCTGATTGGCTGGAGGGGCGCGCGCGGCAGGGAGGAGCGGGGCGGACGCGGAGCCGCGGTTAGTCTCGCGGGGAGGTCGTGAGCGTGTGAGGTATCCCTTGCAGTGTTGCGCGCAGGTAGCTGCAGCAGCAGGAGCAGAAGCCGCCGTGTGAGGGAGCCATGAAGCACTCTGAGGTAAGAAACGAAGAAACGGGGGCCGAGCGACCGCCGCAGACCCATTTTTTTCTTCGTGAGACAACGGGAACCCCCCCCTTTCTCGCCCTGTGCTGAGCCGGAAGGCGCAGGCGCAGTAGGCGCGCGTTGTGCCCCGGGGCCACTCGTAAATCGCAGTGCGCATATGCGGGGGAGGTACTTCTAATTCTGCAACCCAGACTGTTTTGGGGTTGCCTTTTCTTGGGGTCTCTACAGGACCTGGGAAGCTTACAGGTTCCTTGTAGCTCCCCCTGCGGGATGAGTTGCAGACTTAGGCAGGGGAGGAGCGAGGGTGTGAAACCCTTGCTTCCAGTCTGAGGGTGTCTTGCACAAACCTTGCATCCTGCCTCTGCTTCGGGCTTTGGAAGGGGCTTTGCAATCAGCCCAGAGAGGCTTGATATTTGGATCCCTTCCTCGCCCGGGACGTCTCCCTGAGCGGCTTAGGCGGTGAAGGTGTAGCGCCAGTGCTGGCTCCCGCCGACCAGCAAAGCTGATCTTTGTTTTCTGTTAATATAAGAGATCATCTCAGTCAACCTCTGCGTGTCACCGAGGAGAAATCTCACACCCATAACCAGTCTTGAAGTCTAGGTCTTCTGACTCCTAACTCGGGCCTCTTTCCCTTAAAACGAAGTGTTCTGATGCACTTACCGACCTAGCTGATAATATAATGTTAATAATTTAATTAACTATTGCTGCCTTATAAGTAATATTAAATAATAAACTAATTTATTATTAAATTAATAAGGATAATTTGAAGAGTGCTTACTTTTGTGCTCGTGAGATTCTGTTACCTTGTTTTCTTATCTTCACACCCCTGTGAGGTAGGAGACTATTAATTATTCTTGTTTTTGTAGATGGAGAAACAGTCTCAGAGATGTCAGATGACTTGCTCAAAGGTTCTGAGCTAGTAAATGCAGAACAGAGAGAGAAACTCCGGACTCCAGAGTCTCAGTTGCTAACCACTATGCCATACTGGTCCCCAAATGAAAATGAGCAGGTTGAGAGTTTCTTGGTTTTTTTTTTCCCTTCCCCAATTAAAAAAATTGTGGTAAAATACACATAAAATTTACCTTAACCATTTTTTTTTTTGCGGTACGCGGGCCTCTCACTGTTGTGGCTTCTCCCGTTGTGGAGCACAGGCTCCGGACGCGCAGGCTCAGCGGCCATGGCTCACGGGCCCAGCCGCTCCGCGTCATGTGGGATCTTCCCGGACCAGGGCACGAACCCGTGTCCCCTGCATCGGCAGGCGGACTCTCAACCACTGCGCCACCAGGGAAGCCCTACCTTAACCATTTTTAAAAGCACAGTTCAGTGGCATTAAGTACGTTCACATTGTTGTGCAGCCATCACCACCATCCATCTCCAGAACTCTGTTCTTTTCATCTTGCGTAACTGAAACTCTGTACTCGTTAAACACTAACCCCCCTTCTCTTCTCTGCCCAGCCTCTGGCAACTGTCTACTTTCTGCCTCTGTGAATTTGATCATGTTAGGTGGCTCATGTAAGTACAAGGAGAGATTTCTTGTTTTTATTCACCAGTGGAATACTGCTGTTTCTGCCCACCCCCTTTACTACTACTACTACTACTATTATTACTTTTGGCGGTAATTTACCCAGAATATTTTGAAACCTTTAACCCAGAAGTCCTTAGTCATTTTTGACATGGCTCAGAAATGAGGAGGTAGGATTCAATAATCTCATGCTTCATTCAACTTTATGATTATAGATTGAAGTTCTTCTAATAAAGTTCTCCTAATACAGTTTTCCCTCTCAAGACCTCTGTGCAACCCTGGAGAAAAAGGCACATTCACTTTGAAAGATGCAGGATGGAAGATACGTGTGGTCTCTTACAAAATGGAGTTAGTTTTGCTAGTTGGCAGGCAGATAAAGTAGGCCCCAGAGGACCCTTGGGGTGGGCACTTTTGTTCTGGGAAGCTGGGCATAGCCTGAGGCCCATGGCTTGGACTGGAGGACATGCTCTACTTTACTCAAACCCTTTCCCTCCCAGAAGGAGGGAGGGGCTTTAAACCCACTGTTCAAAGTGACCTTGGAGAAAGAAAATAAAATTGTTAATTTGCTGTGTTCTCTGTTACCATTCTCTGCTAACATTTGCCCAGTAAGCACTGAGGTCATAGCTACAGAGTTTCCGTACAGGAGGAGCAGTTGTCTCCCAGCCCAGTTTGCACAGCACGCCAATCAGCTTTTTTTGTTTTTTGTTTTTTAAATTATTATTGGGGTATAGTTGTTTTACAATGTTGTGTTAAGGCCGATCAGCGCTGGATGTTTGTTGCAGACTAATAAAAATGGCAGAGATTCTTTCCCTCACATTTAACAGTTTGAGAAAAGGTGTCAATTATCCATAGCAAAGAATGTATTTCTGTTGGGGACTAAGTCCATCCTTCCACCCCCAAGTGACCCCCTATCCACTGAGTGATTAACAGCCACCAGAAAGACCTTTTTGACTCTGAGAGAGACCTTGGAGACTATGACGTGTAATTTACAAGCGATAGAGATGCTGCTCAGAAAGGTGCAGGACTTGCTCAGTGACACAGTGAGTTAGTGAGGGTTGATATCTGATGTTTTTGGCAGGTAGGATTCCAGCTGGTGGGGAGATTTGCTGCTGCTGTGATGACAGTTTGCTGACACTGCCATTCTCCCTTCTATGGTCTTGAGAGGATGATGTGTCCCTTCAGTGGCCTAATTGAGACAAAGCAGGTAGAACAGGTGACTCTCGGGCTTTGGCTGAAGCAGTTCCTCGGAAGGCAGAGCAGGCCTTGGGATTGTCTTGGGACCAGAGCAACGTTGATGAGGGAACTGCTTATCCGAGGCTATAGGATTTTTTTTTTTTTAATTTTGTTTTGCCATTGCAGATGAGAGGTCAAAGTAATGATCCCAGTAGCAGCTCAAAAATAGTTGCTATATCTTGTGAGTCTGTTAATTCCTAGAATGATCAGTCCCTCTCAGCCTTCTTGGGCCCAGGTCACTGCCCATTTCCCACAGCTGGGTTCCCGGAGGCAAGGCAGTCCCCACTGCCCCATTTAGGATCTTCCACCCCCTCCCCCCCAAAAAAGGGTAGCTCTGTTGGTTCTCATCTTGTGAATAATCCTCGACCAATACAGTTCTTGCTTCAGTTTTCTCCACAGGAGTAAGTATGCGAAAGTTCTGGAAGCAAGAGTTCTGGTCAAGAGGCAATTGTTTAGAGCCGGAAAACTGGGTGGAAGGTGAAAATTAAGGAGAACGTAGACTCATGTGTAATGGTGCCATAGGTGCATGGGCTTTGGACAGGCCTGGCTCTGCCACTCACTAAATAATTGTGACCCAGCGCAGGTTACTTAATCTCTCTGAGCTCCTTGGAGCAAAATCTGTTTAATTGTGACAGCAAAGGCCAGCAATAAAGAACATTATGAAATTGCTGGAAATGTATCCTCAAGGGGTATGCATAAAATGAGAGGTGCTACATGTAGCTCTGGTTCATTTATTTTAACTGTTGTGCACGATTCCATTATATGAAAAACAATCTAGTTTGATTTCCTGGTCCTTTAATAAATCTCCGAACATCCTGTAGAGTGGAAAAAAAGCAAATAGCAGAAGATTTTATAAATTTAAAAAACATGCCAAATGAGACTTATGTGTGTTGTTTATGGACATATACCTAATTAAAGGATAAATTGTAATATGAGATGAGAAATGTATGGAAATTACACAGTAGTTAGAGGAACCGTTGCTTGGGTAGAGATGGAGGGGGAGGAAAAGGCATAGGGAAGGTTTCAGCTATTTTTTTTTTTTTAAGGGAATCCGATGTAAATAGAGTAAAATATAAATATCTGTTTAACCTGGGAGGTGGCATCCTAAGTGTCTGTTGTTTCCTGTACTTTTTTCTTCTGAATTCTTGTGTCCTTCTGAAGTAGAAGGTGAGGGATAATTTGGGTTCTTTTGGCCATCAAGCGCTGTTTTAATATGCTGGTCTCTGACTTTTGCACTTAAATTTGGTGCCTGTTTGCAGGAAAGTGTTGTGCTCTGAGTTGGGGCTTGTTTGATCTCTCATTCACACTTTCTGCAGGCTGCATCCAGCAGGCCTTCAGAAAACGCTTTTGGGATTGATTTTGCGTTTGCAGGCAGGATGGGAACCCAGTTATGATCCCCCTCTTTCTGGGTTACTTTTTGTTGCTGGATAATAATATCAGCGACAGGGCACACTTCTCATGTCCTTCCAAAAAGCCTGAGAGGTGGATACTCCTTGTCTCTTCGTTTTGTGGATAAAGAACCAGAGGCTCAGAATGGTGAAGGAACTTGTCCAAGATTACAGCATAGTGGAGACAGGATCCAGACCCAGGTCTGTCTGATTCCTCATCCGTAGAAGAGCCAGAGCCGCGGCATTGTTGGTGATGCTGGCAGTGCTGGTAATAACAGCGACCAGAGTTTACTGAGTCCTGTGAACACCTGATCCGGTGGGCACCAGTGTTAACTTCTACTTTACAGGTAAGGAAACTGAGGCTCAGAGAAGTCGGTTAAATTGCTCAAGGTCACAGAGCCAGGAAGCAGTGGAGCTGGGCCTTGGCCTCCGGTTTGCCTGACTCCATTGGCGGGGCCTGGGTGGAGGAGGTGGGCGGGAGAAGCTGAGTGCTGGGTGTGGCTGGGCGGGTGCAGGGCAGGGCAGCTGTTAGAGCCCGCTGGTGGGACACTGGGGTGCGGACGGGGAACCCTGAGCCTAGCGGAACCTCTTGAATAACTGGTTCCTGAGGAGTGAAAAAGGTGGAGGGTTGACAGCCCTGCGTGGAGGGGTGGGGACTGTGCTCCCCAAAGACTACCTGTCTTGTTAACGCAGTTGAGTTTGTTTGGGAAACCCTGTACTTTCACTGACAGCCTTGGCTGGATGAGGATGAGAAAAGCCCGAGACCTTGGGCTGGTTGGTCAAGTTCAGGTGAGGTCTTAACACCCTCTTGCTCATATCGACAGTGGTAGCTGAGGATGTTTTAATAACCTGGGCACAGCCAGAGCGTCGTGATGAAAGCCGCTACTGATACAGTGCTCACTCTAAGTGCTTTTTATCAATTAACTCATTTACCCCTCACAGGAAACGTATGAAGTTGGTACTATTCTTATCCCTTTCTTATTTTTTTAAATTTTAAATTTATTTTTGGCTGCATTGGGTCTTCTTGCTGCACGTGGGCTTTCTCTAGTTGCGGCGAGCGGGGGCTGCTCTTCGTTTCGGCGCGCGGGCTTCTCATTGCGGTGGCTTCTCTTGTTGCGGGGCACGGGCTCTAGGCACGCGGGCTCGGTAGTTGTGGCTCGCAGGCTCTAGAGCGCAGGCTTCAGTAGTTGTGGCGCACGGGCTTAGTTGCTCCCTGGCATGTGGGATCTTCCCAGACCAGGGATCGAACCGGTGTCCCCTGCATTGGCAGGCGGATTCTTAACCACTGCACCACCAGGGAAAGTCCTCTTATCCCTATTTGACAGATGGGGAAACCAGGGCCCAGAGGAGCGAAGAGATGTACCCCAGGTCACACAGCTAGTGAGCAGCAGAGCCTGGGTTCTACTAGATTCAAAGTGGGCTTCACTGTGGGTTGGCCCAGGCATTCATGCCCTGAGGAAGGAATGATGTGTGGCCGAGTGGCCGTGGCCTTTGCAAGCCACTGGGTCTGCTCTCGGGACAGTTTCTTAACTGTCTCGGGACAGTTCAGTTTTCTCATCCATGAAGCCAGGATAAAGACACCTGTCTCGGAGGGCCACTGAGGAGAGTGAAGTGCCCAGCACACTTCCTGGCCCATCGTCAAGGTATAAATCATTAGGCGGATAACGATAAATGGTTAGGTGGATAAAGACAGATCTGCATCAGTGATGCCACCTGAAATGCTTTCTGCATGTGTCCTTTTTTTTGTTTTTTAATTTTTAAAATTAATTAATTTTATTTTTGGCTGTGTTGGGTCTTCATTGCCGCGTGCGGGCTTCCTCTAATTGGGGCTACTCTTTGTTGCGGTGCGTGGGCTTCTCATTGTGGTGGCTTCTCTTGTTGCAGAACATGGGCTCTAGGCGCATGGGCTTCGGTAGTTGTGGAGCACAGGCTCAGTAGTTGTAGCTCGCGGGCTCTAGAGCATAGGCTCAGTAGTTGTGGTGCATGGGCTTATTTGCTCCGCGGCATGTGGGATCTTCTTGGACCAGGGCTCAAACCAGTGTCCTGTGCATTGGCAGGTGGATTCTTAACCCCTGAGCCACCAGGGAAGCCCTGCATGTGGCCTGTTTTGAACGCATCATGACTTGTCAGTGAACAAGGCCCATGGAGATGGATTCTTGCTAAACAGTATGCCCAGAAGATGGAGGAAGAAGCCCAGATGCCAAAGATCCTTTCTGATATAACATCACGTACACTAAAGTCACATTTTGGGATGATCTGCTCCGTCCTCCTCTATGGGATGACCCTCAGTGAGGTCAAAGCCCAGTCAGAACCCACCTTTTTCTTTTTTGTATTTTGGCCGTGCTGCGCAGCACGCGGGATGGTTCCTCAACCAGAGATTGAACCCGGGCCTCCGCAGTGAGAGTGCCGAATCCTAATCACTAGGCCACCAGGGAACTCCCCAGAACCCACTTTTTAACTTTTGTGACAAAGAACCATTCCAAGAGGCAGGTGCTCACAGTGGGCCTGGTCTTCTGATGCCTGTCACAGCCTTCATACTCACAAGTGCACCACTTCTGTTCTTGCCCCTCCTGGCTGTGTTCCCCACCTAGCAGCAGCCAGAGGGTCTCTCCCGTGTAGCGGGGAGGATCTTAGCACTCCCCGCCTGAAAACACTCCCCTCAGAGTCTTCTGGTCCTCCTCTACCCCCTGCTCTGCTCACTCATTGCTGTACTGCTTTTGTCTCAAACATCTACATCCACATCCCTGCCCTGTGCATAGGCTCTTCCCTCAGCCAGAAATGATCTTCCCTCTGTTTTTTCCCATGCCTGCTCCCTTCTTGTTTTTTTGTCTTTTTAAAAAAATACATTTATTTATTTATTATTTTTGGCTGCACTGGGTCTTATTTGTGGCACGTGGGATCTTTCATTGCGGTGTGCGGGCTCTTCATTGCAGTGAGTGCGCTTCTCTCTAGTTGTGGCACATGGGCTCCAGAGTGTGCGGGCTCAGTAGTTGCGGCGTGCAGGCTTAGTTGTCCCGTGGCATGCGGGATCTTAGTTCCCTGACCAAGGATCGAACCCGCGCCCCCTGCATTGGAAGGCGGATTCTCAACCACTGGACCACAAGGGACATCCCTGCTCCCTTCTTGTTATTGAGAGCCCAGCTTCAGCGTCTTTCAGAGACGCCTTCCCTGACCATCCTGTCTGGAGTGTGACCCCTGCACTCTGTTTCTCTTCTCTGGCCCTCCTTGGGCTGTGGTTGTGTTTTCATTTGGGAACTTGATGGTCTTTCTACCCCGACAGATTCTGAGCTCCCTGAGGGCAGGGGCTCTTGGTGTCTTGTTCCTGCAGCTTCCGAATGGGTAGATGAATGAGTCTTCTCCCTGCGGTCAGGCTCACAGGGAGGAGCAGAAGGGTGAGTGGGGGCCTGCTGCAGGCACCTGGGTGAGTCCAGTGTTGCATGTGTTGGGCTCAGGTGGCCCCGTGTGACCTGTCCTTAGTGGTCCCAACCTAGGGAAGTTGGCTTTACGGGGTGGTCGTAAGCCCTGGGTCCACCCTGGCCACAAGTGTCTTGTTCCCTGTTGTCCTCCTCCTTCTGGAACCTGGGCATGCTGAGACGGGAGCTTCCAAGACTGCACGTGGGCCTGCCCGTCATTGTTGCACAGGTCGCTAGCAGGTTCTGCTGGTCTGGACCCTCTTCCGTGGTGGACTCTGCTCACCTGTTTTCCGGTCCATCGTCTATTTATTAGTTCATTCCTTCCAACATATATATATATATATATATATATATATATATATATATATATATATATATTTTTTTTTTTTTTTTTTTCCTCTATACCTGTCATACGCAGGAATACTGGGCTGAACGAACCACAGCCTCTCCCCTCAGGGTGTCTTCATCTAAGCTGAGGCCTGAAAGAGGAGGTCTTCTGGGAAGGGATGAGAACAGCTTGTGCAGAGGCCTGGAGGCCAGACTCCGTGGTTGTCCCACGTCTAGAGATGAGGCTGGCCAGGCAAGCCTTTGTAGACACCCAGACACCTGTGGACTTTGTCCCAACGGTGATGGATGTTTCTTTTTCCTGTTGATTTTACCTAAAAGTTTAACTTTCAGAGGGCAGTTTATTGCTAAGTCCTTGGGGGGGGGCCCCTCCCACTATGGTGTGTGTTATGTAAACATGAGGGAGAGTTCTCATTACGGACAAGGGAGCTGTGGGTGGTGTTTGGGGCTCACCCCCCCACCCCACCCCCCACGCCCAGTCCCACGGTTACTTAGAGATGGGCCACGAGCGTCTCCCAGCCATCTGGGGGATAAAGGGCCTCTCAGTAGCTTGTGGGGATTGGCAGGCTGGCACAGTCCTGTCCCTGCTCGAACCAGGCTCTTATGTAAGCAGAAGTCATGGGCCATTCAGGCAGCCCGGGAGACTGCAGGGTTTGTGCCATCTCCCAGGGCCTTGTGAATTCTTTTTTTTCCCTCTTTAAAAGGACCAGGGAGCACTGGCTGGGGACAATGCCGGTTGTGTGGGAACTGGGCCTGAGGGAACGGTGCCTGTCCTCAGGGTGGGAGTGGATCTCTCAAGTTGGCGGGGAGGGCAGTTTAACCCTAGCATTTGGGGCTTTATAGAGCAGCAGGAAGCAGGCTGAACTTGAGGGGGTCCAAGAGCTGCAGCTTGCAGTCTTGTGAGGAGAAGCTGTCTCCCAGGACACCTCAAGAAGCTAACTCAGAAGGAGAAGGGTGGGTTGGGGGAGTTGCCGAATTGACGCTTCTTAGGAGGTGGGGTTGAGGGAGCATGTCTTTTTGTGCGTGAGGGTAATAGCAGAATTCTTGGGGAGATACGTAGAGTCTGAAACAGTGTATTGTTGAATCCTCTCCACTGCAGAGAATCAAGTCTCATGGAATCTCCTGGCTGGAGGTGGGATCCACAGAGGACGGGCTGGGGTTGAGGCCGGGGAAATCCCAGTGCTGGGACAGTTTCTGGAGAGGTGGCTGTCCTCGTCCTGTCAGCGAATCCCGTCATTCAGGTCTCAGCTCGAATGTCACCTCCTCTGAAGGGCTCCCTCTGACCCACCCAGGCCACACTTGTCAGCCCTCCTGTTTCGGTTCTCCGCGTAGCACTTAGCACCTTCTGATAGCTGTTTGTGTGAGGTTCTCCTCTGTCACCCTGACGTGGATCTAGTGATTGTGTGTTTGCCTGTTAAGAGACCTACACATACAGGCAGGGCGGGCTCACGCAGTTCGCTAGGCACATCGTCCATGCCCGCGCAAAAGGCACTGCAACCCAACGAGCAGGAGGGTCCCAGGAGGGTGCCTCACGCTTTTGGGGTGCCTGGCCGTTCCCCGGAACCCCTGGGTTTGGCCGTGAGCATGTGTAGCTCTGGTGCGTTAGTGTGGGCTTCTGCTCATCTTTCGGTACTTTGGAATTTGGCCATTTTTTTCCCCCCATTTTTGACCCAGAGTTACTTGAACTCTGAGTTTTCATGTAAGGATGAGATGGGGATCCTGTAGGAAGCGCCGACCGCGACCGACAGGCCCCAGTAATATCTCCTGCCAGGCTCATCCAGGCGCCATCTGAGAAGCGGGCCCGGGAACTGTGCACATTCTGAACACCACATCCTGGCTCACCTGGGGCCCCTGGATGGCACCATTTCCAGTCTCTCCAGCTGGTCCTGGAAACCTGCACCATCCGGGAGAAAGCATGGGGAAGGGTGTCTTTGTGAAGATGCCGGGACTCATTTCCCCTTACTTCACTTCCCTGTCTCTTGCCAGAGCCAGCAGAGCCGAGCGAGCTGAGACCTGTGGGGCTGGGAGAGGCTCGGAGGGCCTTGGCCTGTGGAGACAACCAGGGTGTCTCCTGCACCCCTCTCTCAACAGCTGCAGCGGAGTATTTTCTCTTAAACTACCTTACCCTTTATAGACGTGGCTAGGCCTGTTAAATATTCCAGAAACCCTGCCTTCCTCTGCCAGAATCCTCTTTCACTTGTTACTACTCTCCTCTCTTTGTCCCAAGACGTGCATGCATTTTTTTCCCTTTGGCATTTTCATGTTCCTTAAGTTGGGATACATCTTACGATTTGTGTCTACCTATTTATTTAAAATTTATTTATTTTTGTCTGCATTGGGCCTTCGTTGCTGCGCGCGGGCTTTCTCTAGTGGCCGTGAGCGGGGGCTACTCTTTGTTGCGGTGCGCGGGCTTCTCATTGTGGTGGCTTCTCTTGTTGCGGAACAAGGGCTCTAGGCACGTGGGCTTCAGTAGTTGCGGCACGTGGGCTCAGTAGTTGTGGCTCACGAGCTCTAGAGCTCAGGCTCAGTAGTTGTGGCGCACGGGCTTAGTTTCTCCGCGGCATGTGGGATCTTCCCAGACCAGGGATTGAACCCGTGTCCCCTGCATTGGTGGGCAGATTCTTAACCACTGCACCACCAGGGAAGTCCCTCTACCTATTTATTTTATATTGACATATGTGTCGTTCCCCGCCCCCCCACAAATGGCAGCTTGTTTTGAATCAGTGGCACTTTAGATCTAGGAATTAGGGTGTCTTTTTCACTGCTTGCCACCTTCATGCTCTAATCAAAGCCATCAGGGTCTCAGGCCTGCCGTCTCTGCTTCCATGTTTGTCCTCAGCAGCGAGAGGGCTCCTTCTCAAACCAGACCAGGTTGTGGCACTCCAGCAACTTCCCATCACTGGACGCTCAAACCCAAAGTACTTGTCTTGGCCTCCACTCCAGCTTCCTCCACAGCTGCGTGCCCTCAAGTACGCTGTACTCCAGTCTTTTGATGTTCCTGAGCCCTGCCAAGCTCTGTGCTGCCTCAGGCCTTTTGCACTTTCCTCGGGGAGCCTCATGCTGGCTCAAATCGCATTTCCTTAGAGAGGCCTTTCCTGACCACCTCCTGTGGCCCTCTGGGCTCCCTGCCAGCTCTTTTCTTCCAGCAACTGGTACACCCTGACCTCATGTTACATAACAGATTCTTTGCCCATGTTCCCCTTGAGCGTGAGCAGGCCCAGTCGGCGGGGGGGGGGGCTTGGCTATTGTATCCCAGCACCTGGATCACCGCCCAGCATGCTACTGTCACACCTAGGTCTTTCTGTTCATCATCGAGCCCAGCCCCTAGCACGGGCCTGGCATATCAAGGGCTCAGTTTGCTCAGCAGATGAAGAACAGGAACTTCTCAGTCAGCAGAAAAGGCTCTTGGGGGGTTCCAGATGACCTCCACATGTGGTTGAGTCCTTTGCAGGTCTTTGTGTAGCAAGCACGTCCTAGCTCTCCTTGGGCACCGGACACTGTTCCCAGGGCTCTGTGAGTTCCCTGGCCTGGGCCTGGCGTCTCCGAGGAGCACAGGGAACAGGATTGCCCTGCAGTAGGTGGCCGCAGCCATCCTTGGGTAGAGCCCTCTGGCTCATGTACTAGAAGGTCTGATGGGCTTGCTCAGAGGTCCTCTGGGCCATGTAGAGCCTTGGAAGACAGGCAGCGCCTGGGCCTGAGACTGGACTGGGAGGTGGGGTCTGGGCCTCCCACCCTGACTGGGTAATGCCTGCCACGCTGTATGCTCTTGGGGACCTGCATGGGGGTGAGCAAGTAAGCAACACCAGGCCTTGGGGACCAGGTCCTGTTGCCAGTCCCTGGGACCAGGTCCCAAGTCACTGCTTTCAGAAAAACAGTGGAGTGGTGCCTAATGGGCTAGTCAGCTGGAAGATCCTTACAGATATTTTTGATACTAGATCACTGTGAGACTTTGGGCCAGTAACTGGGAAGGAGTTCCCAGAATTGGGATTTTTTTTTTTTTGCTTTAACAAAACTCTGTCCATTCTCATCTGCTTATTTATGTGAACTGGGTTTCTTAGTGTTTACTTTAAAAAAAAGAAAACAAAGAAATGTCAGAATAAAAGCTGTAGCTCATTCTAGCAATAAGAAATATTCACCTTGGCTACGTGAACTAATTGCGAAAAAGGGTGCCTCCATCCCACTGAGAGAGGCAGTGCCAGTAACTTACTGTTTATGGTTAATGTTTAGTAACAGTTGTTGATGATTTATGATGTATGTTTATGATGTATGTTTAGCAGATACTGTAATGATAACTCATCCTGAAGGATGTTCTCTTTACACGTAGAGCCTTAGGTCCTGAAAATGTTTTTAAGAAATTTAATTTCAATTTGAGGAGTAGGTAGGATGCTCAGTAATAACCTTCAATCACAAGCGTGTATTTGGATACAATTCCATGGGGGAGGGGAAGAGGAACAGAATTCAACTTCAAGGCAAAAAAGGAGCAAATATGAAAGAGCTTGTTTATAGCTTTTTCCTTTTAAAGGAAATGATGGTAGGTATGATATTACTCAAGTATTTAGACTCTGGTGAGATTTAACAGAGCCCCGTAAATGTTTACATAAAATTTGCAATATCTACAGTTGGCCAGAAGCGACATCTTTTGCAACTATTCAAGCTCAGGTAAAAAATACTAGGTGTCGGGCTTCCCTGGTGGCGCAGTGGTTGAGAGTCCGCCTGCCGATGCAGGGGACACGAGTTCATGCCCCGGTCCGGGAAGATCCCACGTGCCGCGGAGCGGCTGGGCCCGTGAGCCATGGCCGCTGAGCCTGCGCGTCCGGAGCCTGTGCTCCACAGCGGGAGAGGCCACAACGGTGAGAGGCCTGCGTACCGCAAAAAAAAAAAACAAAACCAAAAAAACCCCCAAAATGTTAGGTGTCAACTTAGAAATCTTTTTTGGGGGGGTGGACATGAAATTTGCAAAATTACTTGAGGGATACATGACCAAAAAGCGTTTGAAGAGCGCTGAGTTTGCTCGCTTACAGATGTTTTCATGTGATCCCAGGGAGGAGAAGTGGTGTTTTTCAGTGAGCTGGATCTCTTTGGGGATGTTCAATGGGCATTTCAGACTCAACATTGTCCAAAACTGGGGCTGGATTCCCCACCACCAACCTGTGCTGCCCCCCAACCCCTGCCAGTGAATGGCAGTTCCAGTCTTCTCATCACCAGGCCCCCGGCTGTTTGACTCAGCTCTTTCCCTCACACCTCATATCCAGCAGTCAGCAAGTCCTGTACCTCTGCCTTCAGAATACATGTGGCATACAACCACTTCTTATCGGTACTGCTGCCATCACCTGGCCCGGGCCAGGGACTGGCAGGCTTTACCCGTGAAGGGCCACATGATGAATATCTTAGGCTTTGCAGGCCATACAGTCTCTGTGACAGCTTCTCAACTCTGCCGCTGTCACAAAAGCAGCCCTAGACAATATGTCAACCAGTGAGCGTGACCGTGTTCCAATGCAACTTTGTTTGTGGGTGCTGAAATTTGAATTTTGTATGATTCCTATGTGCCATAAAATAGGCTTCCGATTTTTGCCAACTGTTTAAAAATGTAAAAACCGTCTTAGCTTGTACAAAAACAGGTGGTGGCCCAGATTGGGCCTGTAGGCCACAGTTTGCTGACCCCTTGGTCTAAGCCATCCTTTATCTTGATAACTTCTTTTTCTAAAATAAATAAATTTATTTATTTATTTATGGCTGCGTTGGGTCTTCGTTGCTGTGCATGGGCTTTTCTCTAGTTGCGGCGAGCGGGGGCTACTCTTCGTTACAGTGCACGGGCTTCTCATTGTGGTGGCTTCTCTTGTTGCGGAGCACGGGCTCTAGGAGCGCAGGCTTCAGTAGTTGTGGAGCACGGGCTTAGTTGCTCCGTGGCATGTGGGATCTTCCCAGACCAGGGCTCGAACCCGTGTCTTCTGCATTGACAGGTGGATTCTCAACCACTGTGCCACCAGGGAAGCCCCTATCTTGATAACTTCTTATTGGTGTTCCTGCTTCCATCCTTATTCCCCTATAGTCCAGAGGGATCCTTTAAGAACCCAAGCCAGGTCACATCCCTCCTCTGCCCAGAACCCTCTGTGGTTCCCACCTCACTCAGAGTAGAAGCCACAGTCCTCACCTGGCCCAGGAGACCCTGTATGACCCATCACCTCCCTGCCCTCACCTCCTTCTTTCTTCCTACCCACCCTGCCCCCAGCCACAGGGGCCTTGGCTCTGTTGCTTGAGCACACCAAGCTTGCTGCACCTCAGGGCCTTTGCACAGGCCATTCCTCTGCCTACATGCTCTCAGATCTCTCAACTGCCCTTTCCTTAACTGCCTTCAGGGCTTGGCTCAACATCCCCTCAGGGAGGCCTTTCTACCGCGGGCCTCTCACTGTTGTGGCCTCTCCTGTTGCGGAGCACAGGCTCCGGATGCGCAGGCTCAGCAGCCATGGCTCACGGGCCCAGCCGCTCCGCGGCATGTAGGATCCTCCCGGACCGGGGCACGAACCCGCGTCCCCTGCATCAGCAGGCGGACTCTCAACCACTGCGCCACCAGGGAAGCCTGAGGGAGGCCTTTCTTGACCACTTTACACGAAGCTGCCAGCTCCCTTCACCTGTCCCTCCCTGTCCCCTTTTCCTGATTTGTTTTTCCCATGTGGCACATATCACGTGTGACTATTTTACTGTCTTTGTTCCCTGTGAAAATGTCAGTTCCATATGGGCAAGGATTTTTTTTCTCTCCTTCCAGGGCCGAACCCCCAGAGTCCTTCCCAGTGCCTGGCGTGTAGCAGGTATTCAGTCACTGTTTATGCAGTGAATGAGTGAGCCTCACTCAGTGTCCTCACCTGGAAAAGGGGATTCATAGGAAAGGGGATAATTTGTGTCGAGGACTTGCCTCCCTGCCTGCACGTTGTGAGCGCGCGGGAGGTGGTAGCCGCTGCTGCGGGTAGAAGGCTGGCCACCTGGGTCCCATGCAAGCGGCACTCCCCCGGTGTAGACTGACCTGCCTGCTGCAACCTGGGCTGGGCGTGCTGGGCGCGTAGGTCGGCCTGGATGAGCGCCTTCTGCCGCTCCGGTCAGCCTGTGTCCGCAGAGCTCAGCCTCACCACCTCTTCCAGCTTTGACAGTGCCTTCCTGCCCAGAGATGGAGAGAGACCGGATGTGGTCACCAGCCTTGACCCGGCCAGGGGTGCAGGGGTGCAGATCTGGGCCATCTTCCGGGGGTCTGGGGCTAGGGGCAGCCCTGGAGGAAGAGCGTTCAGTTCTAAGGAGCAAAAGCAGGCAGGGCCCTGCCCCTGGAGCTTGTAACTCATGTGTCCTCGGGGCTCCTGAGCCTTGGCTGCCTCGTCTGTAAAGTGGGGTGACAATGCAAACCTAGCAGGCCAGCATGAGCTGGGGGAGGCTGGCTGCTGGCACCCTGCTGGCTGGTGCTGGGGAAGGGAGCAGGGACGGGGTAGAGAGTGACCAAGGGGGTTGGCTGAGGCTCCGCTGGAAGGGTCTGGGAGGGCACGTCAGTCAGTGTCCGTCAGCTGTGGTAAGGGTTTTGGGCATCATCGAAAGGGCAGCACCCTGTTTGAGGAAGGCAGTCCGGGTTGAGTTGGCTGCCTCCATCTGTCACCTGGGAGCTTTTGAAGCTGTGGATGCCTGGCCCTCCATCAGAGATCCCGATCTCCTTGTCTTGAGTTGTCCAGGCCAGGGCTCTTCCGGTGGGTTTCATAAGCAGGCAGGGTTCAGGACCACTAGGCGGGGTTCTTAGCCACATCCGCCACGGGAATCATCTCTGTCAGGTCCTCTTACAAACGTTCCCATTTACCAGGTGGAGAAGACAGGGCTCAGGCAGGGAGGTTGGTCTGACTTTGGCCTCTGCAGCACTGCCTCTCGCTCAGTGTTGGGGGAGCCCCCCACCCCTATGGCATTGGTTTTCCGGGCTCATTGGTGGCTTTAGCCTGGGGCAGGAAACCATGCAGGAAGTGTCGAGAGAGCTGCTAATCTTGCCTGAACCCCTCTGGGTGGTATCGGGGTGACAGGCCTTTCGCCCTTGGTATGGCCTCTGCTGGGACCAAGGGAGGCTGGGGCTGGGGGAGAAGCAGGCTCAGCCTCTCAAGGGCGCTCCTTGTGGAGGTGACATGTTCTGCATTGTCCAGACCTCTGAAGACTAGGTGTGCTGGAGTTGTAATGTCAGCAGGGAAGCGGGGAGGGGGGGGCTGCCTTCCAGATAATTGGGTCCAGGGTTTGTTCCTCCTTGTTTTCTGTTAGCATTTGGCCCTGTTCTCCAGAGTGGAGGAGGTATTGCTTTGTGACGCTGAGCAGTGAGAGACTTTGGGCACAGGTAGGCGGGGTCGGTGCTGGCTCTGGTACTTCCTTGGGCTACGTGCCTTGGGCGAGGGCCCCCTGGTTTCCGAGCCCTGGTTTTCTGAGCCACCTAAGTGGGGTCACAGACCTTAGCTTACAGGCGCAGGTGAGGCTAGGTGAGTTGTGCAGGTAAAGGTCTTAGCACAGTTCTTGGCCCAAAGTAAGCATCTGATAGACGATACTAGTGACGGCACTTCCAATGGAATAGGCCCTTGCAGCCCAGCTCTGTCCAGGACAGCGCCCCCTGGAGGCCCCAGAGGCCGGTAACTGCCCAGGGAGGTGTGTGGGCTGTGGGCACCAGCAAACAGCTGGTCAAAGAGCATGGCCCTCTCAGGCCCAAGACCCAGAGTCCTGCTGTGTTGGCCCAGCATCTCCTTCATCTTGGGCCTCCTGTGGTCACAGCAACCAGCCAGGGCACCCGAGCACCCGAAGAATGTCTTTCAAGGCTGGATGCTACTGGGCTGCCTGGGGCTCTGCCAGCTTCTCCTGGCCCCGGATCCCAGAGCCTAGGGACATTGGCATTCAGACCCTGCCACTTCTCCTCTGGCTACCAGGGGTGGGAGGCAGGAGCCGGCTGGTTGAGGACCTGGGAGTGGGTGGTCAGTCTCTCTCTTGCCCCTTCTCCCCTGGGCAACATTCCCCCACCCCCTAACCACTGTGGCACCTCAGGGAGGCTGTGCAATCCCCCCAGGAGAAATGGGGTCATGCGTGAGGCCACTGGGGAAGGAGGTATTTCTGGCCGAGCAGGTGTGGCCTGTGCTGGTGTCCTGGCAGGTCCTCTCAGCTGCCCTGGCATGAGCAGTGTGACTTCGATATTTCTGGAAAGTGGAAGGGAGAGGGAGCTGAAAGTGCTGAGCCGCTGAGTGTAGGTGAACATGCTCAAGCCTCTGCATTTGTGAAGCGGCTGAGCCAGTCTGGCATGTGCTGCTCAAGGCCAGGCCTCCGTCCTCTGGGTGCGGCAGCACTCGTGCCCCGTGTGGGCGCTCTGGGGGCCGAGAGTGCCCGGGTCGGCCGGCTGACGGACCTGTTGGGCCCTCTGCATCTTTGCCTGGAGTTCTAGGTTGCACTGAGCAGGGCTTGTACCCTCAGCTAGGCCTCTTGTGCCCCCGCCTCGGGAGATGTCACCCACCGGAGCCCACACTCCCCTGCAGGCACTCACTGGGTTTTGCCAGGCTGCCCAGCACAAGGCATCCTGGTTGAAGAGCCCTTTTCTGGCAGGCAGACCCCGTGGGGTCCCAGCGAGCCTGCTCTAGGCAGGGTGTGCTGTACTGCACCCTCACTGCATGGGGGCCTCTGCGGGGCGCGCTGGCTGGGGGTGCAGCCCCAGAGGCCGCTGTGTGGTGGGGGTCTGGGCTCAGGAGTTTACTGCTGCGTGAGCTGCGTGCACTCCTCACCCCTTGGAACTCAGCTTCCCCATCTGTGAAATGGAGTTAATGGCTCCAGCTCCCTCGGCTGCCGTGGGGATTGAAAGGAGAGGGTGAGGAGAGGCATTTGGGAAGCAGCTGCGGTTCTAATCCATACCCATTGGGCAGGTTCCATCTTAGGACGCACGGAAGCGGGAGGTGGTGAGGGTGACCAGGAGTCCAAGCTGACTCCCAGGCCTGTGCCCGCCCCTGTCCCAGGCCCGGGGATGTAGACTCTGCCATGAGGCCACTGCATCTTGTTTACAGGTGGGAGGGGCCTGAGGAGCACTGGGCTTGGCTGTGTTTATGAAAATGGGGAAACTGAAGCTTGAGAGGGGCCCAGGCTCCTGGCTTGGGAGGCTTTCTGGGCACTGGTGCCTGGGGCCCGGGTGCCCCGCCTGTGCAGCAGCTCCCACGGGGTACAGCAGCAGTTGCAAACTTCCAGCCTGGGCTCAGGCGGTGCCTACCCTTCCTGCCGCCTTCCTACTTGATGCTTCTCCCTTCTGAGGCTCAGGTCAGAACCTCAGACCCACCCCTGCCTCCCATCCCCACATCCAAACCATTAGCACATCTGGTCACTTCCATCTTCATAGTCTGTCCACTTCTCACCCACTCCATGGCCATCTCCCTACTCCTGCCCTCATCATTGCTTCTGCCCTGGTCTCCCATTTCCCACGGGGCTGCCTAGGAACAGCTGAGTCAGGTCACATCCTTCCTCTGCTTAAGAACCCTCCATGGCTCCCACCTCACTCAGCGTAAAAGCCAGAGTCCTCCCTGTGGCCCACGATCCCCTGCAAGATCTGCCCCATCACTTCCCTGTTTGTGTCTTCCCGCTCTCCCCCTCCACACTCTGCTCCTGCCACAGTGGTCTGCTGCTTAAACATGCCAGGTACAGTCCAGTCTCAGGGCCTTTGCAGTGGCTGTTCCCTCTGCCTGGAACCCATTTCCCCTGGATGTATGCATGGCTTGTTCCCTCAGTTCCACTGGCCTTTTTAGATGCCCCTTCCTCAGGGAGGCCTTCCTTGACCGCTCTGTCTAAAACGGCCATACTCCCCCACCCCACCCCTGCCACCTTTCTCTTTTTGTCTCCACAGCTCTTGGTGCAAAACATGCCACTATTTATTGTGTGTCCCTACCCACCCCCAGCCCACGCCTGGAATGCAGCTTCTGTGAAGGCAGGGGTTTGTTCACTGCAGTGCCCAGGGGAAGAGCGGAGGCAGGAAAGGATGAATGCATGAAGGAGAGAGCGTGAGGCAGTGGCTCCCCGAGGCCTCTTGGCTGGTGAGTGGCAGAGCCAGAGTTAGTGTTCACTCTCTTGATCCCATCCTGCACCAGATGTGCCCGGTTCATTCACCTGGAGCTCCAGCTGCTGTGCACACCCTTCCAGCTGGTGGGAGCAGAGGCCGCGGCCACAAGGGGGCAGTGGAGAGCGGGGCAGTCTCGGCGGCTGCCGCCTCGGCTGTGGCGGTGATGAACTACAGTAGGGACGCTCGCCACAGCCCAGCCTCTGCCATCCGCACGTGTCTTGCTATTGTTAGGGTTCAGGCTCACTGCCATCAGCTCCTTGCATCACCTCTCTGACCTTGGTGTGGTTGGGCCCCTTCATGATCGTGGTGAGGACTTGGGGGGAGGAGGGGCCTGGCTCCCTGTGCGTCTGCCACTTCTATTTTGCTAGTATCGGTCTGATAACATTTATTCTTCATAAGAATTATCCTAGACTGGACATGTTTGTGTACTTTCTCAGGGAGGCCTTCCCTGACCACTCTGTCTAAAATGGCCATCCTCCGAACCCCTGACCCCCCCGCCCCCCGTTCTCTGTTTTTCCCCACAATTCTTGGTGCAGAACGTGCCGCTGTTCTCTGTTCCGGCACCCCCGTGCACTAGCACCCCCCGCCCCGGACCTCACACAGACCAGAATGGTGGTGGTTATTATGTGTAAATCTTACAGGGACCCTGTGAGATAGCAGGTGGGGGAAGCCCACTTTGTAGATAAGGAAATGGAGGCTCAGAGAGGTTGGGTTACTCATCCAGGGCCACACAGCCAGGAAATAGGTGAGTCTTTTTGACCTCAGAGCCTCCTTGTGAGGGGCCGCTGTGCCTGTGTTGCTGCCGCCTCCAAGGGCCCAGGGTGTGTGGAGCCTGTCAGTGTGGAGCCCCTTCTGTGTTGGGGATGCGGGTGAAGAGAGACAGCGTTCCCTAGAAGCCAGAGCTGGCCTACCAGAGACCCTTTCCGTGGGTGAGCAGTGCCCCGCTCCTTGGAGGAGGGTCTGGCAGCCAGAATGCTGGGCTGCACAGGGTCACCGGAGCTGGGTGGGTGTGTCTGCAGGCCTCACAGAGGCTTCCCTGGAGCGAGGCCACCAGCCCAGGCTAGGGAAAGCCCCCCTGCAGCAGCTCCTGCACTGGGGCGCCCACCTCTGCTCTGGGGTCTGGTGTGGTGGGCAGGCCCCCATCCCCCCAAGTGTGGTGAAGGAGGAGTGAGGGAAAGGCCTTGGCTCAGAGGGTGGTGGGGAGGGGGCTTTGAGGCAAGGTGCCTCCCGCAGGTGCTTATGGAGAACAGCTCCTCGCCAGGCTCTGTCCTGGGTGCTGGGAAGAGACTGAGGACGGGACAGTCCCTGCCCTCTGGAGCTAGCCATCCAGTGGGAGGCAGACGGTAAATGTCTGGGTTGCCATTTTAAGTTGACAGGAAGGGCCTCACTGACGAGGTTAGGGAGGAGCCCTGCGGGGTCTGGGGGAGAGCGATTCAGGCAGTGAGGACAGCATGTGCAAAGGCCCTTAGCCTCTCCTACTCTTTTTTTTTTGCGGTACGCGGGCCTCTCACTGTTGTGGCCTCTCCCGTTGCGGAGCACAGCCTCCGGACACGCGGGCTCAGCGGCCATGGCTCACGGGCCCAGCCGCTCCGCGGCATGTGGGATCTTCCTGGACCGGGGCACGAACCCGTGTCCCCTGCATCGGCAGGCGGACCCTCAACCACTACGCCACCAGGCAAGCCCTCTCCTACTCTTGAGCCCCGGTTTTCTCATCTGCCACGTGGGGACCATCCCAGGAGCCTTGTCTACCTGAGGCTCTGGGCACCCATGCTAGCTTGAAACAGGTGCTCAGAAAGTGGGCACCCCTCTTTCTACTATGGCTACCTTGATCAGCACCATATTTATTTCCATGAAGGCAGTGAAGCGTGTGGGCCCTGCTGCCCGGCAGTGGCTCTGGGTACTCCCCTCTGGGTGGGGCAGGGCTGCAGCCTGCAGGGTGGGCTGTGCCCTGCCCCTTGTCCAGCCCTGACCTCGTGGTGCCATGAGTTGCCCTTGGCTGGGCCCTGGAATCTGGGGCCTCTGGGTGAGAATTCCTCCCAGGCTGGGGAACTGTCATCGTAGAGCCAGCCTCCTGTGCCCCAGGCCAGGGCTCCTGCCTGTCCTTGCCCTCTGTCTGGCCACTGTGCCTGAGGCTTTGGGGCCACACCCCCTGCCTGTGGCCAGTGCCCGGACTTCAAGTCAGTGACACCCTCACAGGCTTTGCTTCATTCATCCTTCGAACATATCACTGCCCCCTTGTCCCCCCAGCCCCTTCCCTCCATGGGGACAGGAAGAGCTGCCCCCGGCTGCTTCAGAAAGTCCCACCACTCACTCCTCCCCTGTCCCTTGCCTGCCTTCTCTCTGGGGTAGGGCCTGAGCCTGCTGCCTCCCCTTCTGTGCTCAGGACCCCTGCCTGGGGCTCTGCCCAGCAGCCACCTGTGCCCCTCACCCCAGTCCTGGGCCTATCCTGGGCCCCCACCCCAGGCTGGCCTCAGGCCTGGGCAGGCTCAGGGGTGTGTGAGTGTGTGTGACAAGCGTAGGGACGGGAGTGTGCTGGGGCGCAGAGCAGGGGGTGGGGAGTAGGGGGTTAGCTCAGGGACTGAAGATTGGGAAGTGCGTGATGGGCTCCCCCATATTTAGGCCCTCATCGGGTGAGGTGGAGGTGTGGGTAGCCTCTGCTGCTCCCTGCCCCTCGACCTTTTCTCTTTATGGGTAATTGGGACCGGTTTGCTAGCCCCACCCTTTAAAAAAAAAAGATTTATCGAGGTAAAATTCACATGATGTACAATTAGCCATTTAAAAGTGAATTTAATTCACAGTGTTTTGCAACCACCGTCTCTGTCTAGTTCCACAACTTTTTCATCACCCCAAAAGGAGACCCGGTCCCCATTAGTTGACACTCCCATTTCCCCTCACCCCATCCTTGGCAGCCACCAGTCTGCTTTCTGTCTCCTTCCATTTACCTATTTGGGGCATTTCACATAAACATGTGACCCCTTTGTACCTGGCTTCTCTCACCTAAATATATATATGTATAATTTTTATTTTTTTTTCTTCCCACTTGGCTTTTAAAATTTTAAATGTTTACTTTTCTGAAATAATTAGAGAGGCACAGGCAGTTGTACGATGGTAGAGAGGCCCTGTGGCTCCCCCCGCACCGCATCCCCACCCCCCTGCCCTGCCCAGGGCCTTTCAGACCTCTCCTGCAGTGGAGATTTGGGGACAGGAAATGGGAAATGAGGACCAAACCTGTCACAGTGGCCTTGAGCTGGGGCAGCCCACTCCCCAGTGGCCCCCGGGGCCTTGAGTGCTGCCGCACGGGCCGGGCTTACCTCTGTGAGGGCGCCGCTGCTCCTCTGCAGCCTCGAGCTGGCCTGGGTGTGTTGGTGGCGGTGGCAGCCGTAGCAGCGGCAGCGGCGGCCGCTGGGAGGGTGGCCCCTGTCCCGGCCGTCCCCTCCCGCTGCCCAGCTTCCTTTCCCAGCAGCCAGTCGGGGCCCCGACGTCCCATACTCTCCTCCTGGGTCCTGGTCTGGTGCCCAGGTTGGGGGGAGAGGGTAGGGTTTCAGCCCCTCCCCCAGCAGCTGGCCGGCAGGGAGAGGGGCTGGTTGTATTTTAAGCTGAGTGGTTCAGCAGGAACTCGGAGGCCTGCTCTCCCAATAGACGTGGTGCAGCCTTCCTGCGGACCACACGAGCTCCGAAGGCATGTGGGCACTGCCCGCCTGGGACCCAGGAACTATTAATATACCTGCCGCCACAGGGCAGCAGGCCCTTTGCCTGCTCAGGGCGGTGCTATCCTCGCCTTTTTGGGCACGTTCTGCCTGTACCCCTTCCCTCTTGCGAGTCCCCTTGGTGGGGCCAGACACTCGGGGTAGTGTGAGCAGCGCCCTCTTTCTGGCCCTTCTGTCTGGCCTTGTTATCCCCATGACTCAGAGGGGTTCAGTAACCTGCCCCCCAAGGCCACGTGGCCATGCAGAGCCCCCAGTTGACAGCAGGCGCACTCTCTAGCGTGGTAACAGTAGCATCGGCCAGGAATTCTTGGGCTCTGGGCTCTCTCCTGCCCTCCATCCATGACGTGGGGTGGGTAGAGCATGAGTGGGCAAACAGGCCAGTGTGCTGCAGCGACCCCCTGGCCAGTAGGGGAGCCGGGATCTGAACCCAGGCCCATCCCCTTCCCTTCATCGCAGGCGCCCAGGGTCCCCTCAAGCCTGTCCTCACAGCCTGAGGTTTGGGGGCACTTCCCATCTGTCAGGTACCACGCCAGCCCCTCGAGGTACACACTTTCCTACCTGCCTCCGGCCTGAGGCTCAGAGAGAAGTGACAGCCCCAGAGTCACCCAGTGACAGCGTGGCAGGGCCGGATTCAGTCCTGTGTGCTGCCCACCATGCCCCCTGCGTCTCCCACTGGTGGTGGAGTGTGTGTGAGGGGAGCCCTTTCCTCCTGGGGGGCGTGGCCCTAGGTGGGTGGGTGTGCCCTCAGAGAGCCCTGTCTGGGGCCCTGCCCTGGGGTTCTAAGATCTGCTCCTTTTCTCCATGCTGTCTCTGACTGAGGGAGTGCCAGGCGGGAAGGGTCCTCAGCACCTGCTGCCCAGTGGCCGACTTGGGGTCAGACCCAGCCCTGCCTGCCACGTCCCCATGTCTAATGAGATCTGCATCAAGCCCTACACTAGGGCCCTCAGGCCTACGTGGTGGGCTCGGGCCCTACTGGGCCTCACTCCAGCTCCACCAGCAGTTCACACCGTTCTCAGCGGGCCCAGGTGCCTTCTCGGACCGCTTAGGATGGGTGGGTCACGTTCCCCTGGGGGCTTCCTCCCTCCCAGCACTGCCCCTTTGCACCACTGGTCCCCCCACTGCCTGGGGCTCAGGGGGAGTGGAGCGGGGTGGGGGGGGTGCCCAGGCTGTCTGCCCTGGGCTTTGGGGGGCTCAGGGCCTGACGAGGGTGCTATGTTGGGCTGACATGGTGGCAAGACTGCCCTGGAGGTGGCCTTGAACAAGGCCTGGGTGGACCTAGTGAGAATTGGGTGGAGAGGGAGGCCAGGGAGGTGTGAGCCAAGGTCTTGGCCTAGGCTGGGGGCGCTTGCTGGAAACTTCCTGGTTTCCTGACCCGTTCCACACTTAGAGAGAGGCTCTCTGCACCAATAACACCGGAATCTGTCACCTCCCTGGGAACACAAATGCACAAGGAAAATAATCCAGAGTGTCTCTTACAGCTCAGAAGGGGAAATGGATGATCTATCTCGCGGATTCTCAAAATAGCTGGGATTTCTCCAAGCCCAGTGAACTCTGTGGGCCTGAGCTGGGGCCTGGGCGGCCCGTTGGCCTCTCACCCTGCTCCTGGTGACAGGCCCTTGCTCTGCACTGGGCAGGGAGGCCAGGAGGCGCCTCCATGCCTCTTCTGGGGATCTCCCTTCCCCCCGTGCTGTTGGGGGTCCGTGTCCCCTCGAAAGCCTTACAGTCAGGGCAACTTAGCCCTTGGAGGGCTGCCCCCAGGTCCCCCCTCCCAGGAGGTCTGTGGCGTGGCTCCTGGGGGACTCAGTGTGGGGCAGTTTTATATTTAGTTGGGCCGTGGCTGTTGGGCCACTCGGGTTACATCTGCACAGAAGCTGGCGGAGCCAAGGCCGGCACGGGCTGCCTTCCAGCACCGCGGCAGAATTTGATCTCGCTGGCCCGGCCCAGAGCACTTCGCGTGGGGAGGTCTGTGGTGGGGGCTGACGGCCGGCAGCTGAGGCCTCTGGCTGCAGCGGGCAGAGCGGGGCAGGCATGGACCTGAGCGTGAGCGTGGTGGCCCGGGAGACCAGCCAGGGCCTTGGCCCCGTCTTTGGCCTCAATGGCCTCCCCCGGCCCATGCCCCCCAAGACGATCAAGAAACCTAAAAAGGCCGTTCTCTTCTTTGAGGTGGAGATTCTGGACGCAAAGACCCGGGAGAAGCTGTGCTTCCTGGACAAGGTAGGACCGCGGTACAGACTGTGCTGGCCCGAGGGTGCTGGGCCTGCGACCAGGGAGATGGGAGTGCCCCTCCACCTGGGTCCTGACACCCAGCCCCTGCCCTTCAGGGTGTGCAGGAGGGGTACTGTCCCTGGGCCTGCCCCCAGCCAGCTTGCTCCTCAGGGTAGAGCACCCTGGCCCCTGGGTGTGGCCGGGAGCTGGCCTCCCATTGTGAGAGGAGGTGAAGCAGCCTCGGTGGACCCTGCATGGCTCTGGGGCCTGGGAAGGAGGTGGAGTCCTGAGACCGGCCCCACTCCGAGGCCAGGCCAGGGGAAGGGGTTTGTCCCATCCCAGGGAGGTCTGGAACAGGTTGAGGGCCTTTACTCTGGGGGGAGTTGCGGCTGGGGGTGGAGAGGAGAGGCGAAGTGGGCCTGGCTTCCCATGCTCACACCATCTCCCAGCCAGTCCAGGGGTGACCTGGCTGCCTGGTTAAAATGGCCCTCAGGCCCATGGCTGCCTTGTCGGCTCCCCCCTCCCATAGCAGTTGCCTAGGACCCCAGTCCATCCCACCTCACCAAGAGGGATTCTGGGTCCCGGGCTCCCCGCCCACGGCTTACTGGTGCCTGGCCTGTGTTTCCCCCAGGTGGAGCCCCAAGCCACCATTGCTGAGATCAAGAACCTTTTCACCAAGAGCCGTAAGTCCAGGGCCCAGCCACACTGCCCCCGCGACCCCTCTGGGCAGGGGCCTCTAGGTAGGACCCTGTCCTACATGCCTCTCCCTCAAAGGCCTGCAGAGATAACCCCAGTGTGGCCCAGGCTTCTCTGGGCTTGCCTGGGGCACCCGCCCCCGTGTGGCCATCAACAGGAACGCCCTTGCTGGGCTTTGGGAAGGACAACATCCCGCTTTGCCTGCTCTTCCGGTCTGTGTCCTGGAGCCACACAAACTTCAGAGATCTTGCCCGGGGGGCGGAGGAACTGTAGGGACCCTGGGCCCCACCAGGCTGTGTGCTGTGACACCCTACTCTCCCTACAGATCCACAGTGGTACCCCGCCCGCCAGTCCCTCCGCCTGGACCCCAGTGAGTACAGCTGTCTGCTTGGCTGTCCCCGGGCTCCTGGGTGGCCCTGGGCGAAGGCCCAGGCAGGCCCTGAGCCCTGGCCCGACTCTCCGCAGAGGGCAAGTCCCTGAAGGATGAGGATGTTCTGCAGAAGCTGCCCGTGGGCACCACGGCCACACTCTACTTCCGGGACCTGGGGGCCCAGATCAGCTGGGTAACGGTGCGTGCAGACCCCTCTCCCAGCAGCCTCGTCTCCCATCTGCCGCGTTGGGGTGACTCACCTCTCCCCTCCCCAGGTCTTCCTGACAGAGTACGCCGGGCCCCTTTTCATCTATCTGCTCTTCTACTTTCGGGTGCCCTTCATCTATGGCCACAAATATGACTTTACGTCCAGTCGGCACACGGTGGTACAGTGAGTGGGGCCGGGTGGGAGGAGGTGGCAGGGGGAGGGGAAGGCCTGCGGACCTGCCCCCGCTGAACTGGCTCCCCCGCCCCCAGCCTTGCCTGCATCTGCCACTCATTCCATTACATCAAGCGCCTGCTGGAGACGCTCTTCGTGCACCGCTTCTCCCACGGCACCATGCCGTTGCGCAACATCTTCAAGGTGAGCCCCCAGCTGCCTGTCCAGGTCCTTCAGCCCCGGCCCTACCCTCCCTGGTCCCCCTCACCTGGGTCCTGCCCTCCACTGGGCCAGGCTCCATCCCGGCCCTGCTCCCTTTCAGAACTGCACCTACTACTGGGGCTTCGCCGCGTGGATGGCCTATTACATCAACCACCCTCTCTACACACCGCCAAGTAAGTGGCCTCGGACCCTGCTCCCCCTGTGAACACCTTCACCCAGGCTCTCCCCTCACGGGCTTCCCCTCTCTGCTTCCTCTTCAGCCTACGGAGCTCAGCAGGTTAAACTGGCGCTCGCCATCTTTGTGGTAAGCAGGCTGGGACGGGTGACAGGGTGCGGGGAGTTTGGGGGGCACCTCCGAGCTGACCCTGCTTCTCTAACAGATCTGCCAGCTCGGCAACTTCTCCATCCACATGGCCCTGCGGGACCTGCGGCCAGCTGGTGAGTGGCCTGCTCCGGGCAGGGGGGATGGCCACCTGGGCACGCTGAGCCAGCAGGTCTCACTCCTGTCCTGTCCTCCCAGGGTCTAAGACCAGGAAGATCCCATACCCCACCAAGAACCCCTTCACATGGCTCTTCCTGCTGGTGTCTTGTCCCAATTACACCTACGAGGTGAGGGTCTGCCCTCCTCTCCTCTCCCTCCTGGGGCTTGGGGTCCCATGTGGAGGGCTAGCTTCTAGGAGGGGGCGGTGCCTGGCTCCGTAGCTGCTTCCGCAGTTTGAACTCGGAACATTTGGAAACGGAGACTGTGGCCTCTGTGGGGCCTGGGAGGTGTCCAGCTGGGCTTGTGGCTGTTGGGGGCTGAGGGGCAGCTTCACCGTGTAGTGCCCCCTTACTCCAGGCCCCTCTAGCACTGGCGTGTGGTTCCCATCCCCTTACCAGAACAGCTGGGGCTGCCCAGCCCTGCCCGCCCTCACCCTGCCTGCTCTGCCCACAGGTGGGGTCCTGGATTGGCTTTGCCATCATGACACAGTGCCTCCCAGGTGAGCCCGCTGCCCCTTCCCCAGGGCGCCCCGCCCGTCCCTGCTGTGTGCAGCCCTCCCTCCCTGACTCCCCTGCTCCACCCCACAGTGGCCCTCTTCTCCCTGGTGGGCTTCACCCAGATGACCATCTGGGCCAAGGGCAAGCACCGCAGCTACCTGAAGGAGTTCCGAGACTACCCGCCCCTGCGCATGCCCATCATCCCCTTCCTGCTCTGAATGGCATCCCCTCACCCAGGCTCAGCCAAGCCAGGCTCGTGTCCCCCCGCCCCAGTGTCATTCTGGGCGAGGAGTGGGAACCACTGCTCTCCAGCGTCTGGAATAAAACCTGCCTGCCCAGCTGGGCTCAGACTCGGCGGTGTTTCTTTTGGGGGTCGGTTCGGGAAGCAGCACACCAGAGAAAGAGGCGGAGCTTGGGCTGAGGGCCCTGGAGGCTTTTATTTTTTTGACTGGTCCACAGGGTGGTAGGCGGGGCCGCTACAGGGCCACCTCGGGGCCGACGTCACCGGACCCCTGGCCTCTGGCCTCCCTCTGCTCCCGCCTCTTCTTCCGCTGGAGCAGCCGCCGCTCCCGCTCAAACTCCTTCATGCGCTTCACGTAGCTGCAGGCAGAGTACAAGGAGGGAGGAGTAGCCTGGGGAGCTGATGGGACTCTCAGGGGGTCGCAAGTAGGGAAGACCTGCGTGCCTGTGATGTAACTCTGGGGTCTGCCCCCTCCCCTGGGGTGGACACCAGTGAGCCCAGAGCAAGAGCTGGGCCTCCCACCTGAACTGGGCCTGGCCACTCCTGTAGGCACCTCAAAGCAGCCAGTCCCACCCCACAGCCCCTTTGGGATTCCTCTTTCTACTGAGGTGGGGCCTGGCCGGGTGAGGGCTCGGGGCGGGCGTGGGGCTCACTCGAGGTGCTCGCAGTAGTCCCAGTCGTGCTGCTCGTGCTTGCAGGCCAGGAAGTTGGGGAAGCTGTCGCGCTTGCACTTGAGGAACCGGATGAGGTAGTGGGCGCAGTAGTCCCGCTGCTGGAGCACCAGCTGTGCGTCATTCATCTCCTGCTGAGTGGCCACCATCTCTGCGGGGGGGGGGGGGGGGAACGGGGGGGGGCTCAGCCAGGGCCAGGAATAGCTTTCTAATTTGCACGAAAGCAACCCCCAACACTGAGGCCCAGATGGGCAGGGTCCCTCTCCTGCCATCACCGAGCACCTCGAAATCCACGCTAGATTCTTGCCTCCCCTCCCCCTGGGGTCACTCCCCAGACAGCCCCACCCTGCAGAGGTGTGTGTGCGTCTGTGTGTCTGCCTGGGGGACCTGGATCCCAGCTCTGTCCTCTCAGTGGAGGCGTAGCTTCTGCCCGCCTCATAGAAAGCTGAACTAATAATCCTCGTCCTGCTGCCCCACCCACCTGGTAAACCCCACGGGGATGAAATCAACCTTCACTTCAACTGGGGCCCATTTGGGGGCCGTCAGTAATCGTGGGCACACACCCCAGCCAGCCCGCGCCCGCTGTGCTGGTGATCCTGAGCTCTGTCCCCACCTAGCACGGGGCACACAGGACCTAGCCTTCCTGCATCCTCAAGGGAACCCCTGCCCCCCCATCTTACCCCATCTTTCTTGGTCCTAGATGCTCCTCCTTTCTCGAACATTCTCTTCCTGTGGCCCCCCTCTCTGCCACACCCTCCCCAGATTTCCTCCCATCTCTATGGCTGTCCAAACATTAAGCCTTGGCTTCTGGTGGTTCTTGCTAAGAGCCCTCCACTCATTCTAATTCATGGCTTCCGTCTCCACCCCGTATATCGTTGAGTCCCAGGCCTTGTGTCCACCTGCAGCCCCTGACAGTTTCCATGTCAAGGTGGCACTTCACACCTGATACTCCAGCATGATGAGTCAGTAGCCAGGATTTATGGAGTACCTACTGTGTGCTAGGTGCTGGGGATATACAAGGGAACATGCCAGGCAAGGATCCCTCCCTGCTCTTGGAGGGAGACACAGAACAAACAGGTAGAGCTAGATGTTGTAGGATGCCTGACAATGCTAAGTATTAGGGAGGAAAATAAGGGAGAGAGAGAGGCAGTGTGGGGAGGTGGGTCACAACTTTAGATGGAGGGGTCCGTCAAAAGGTGGCATACGAAGGTGAGGGAGTGGGTCACATAGACACCCGGGTAAGGCATCCCCAAGAGCGGAACAGCAGGTGCAAAGGCCCTGAAGTGGGAGGACAGGCGGGATGCCCCAGGGGTTTCGGCCTGAACATGTGGTGGTCAGCGCTGGAGGGAGGCACAGGGTTGGTAGGGGAGGTCAGGAGCTCTGTTTCAGGCCTGCTGAGTGCAAGATGCCCGTTAAATGTGGAGTGGAGTTGCCAAGCAGGCAGTGAGGTCCATGAGTCTGGGGTTCAGGGTCAAGGCCCAGCTGGAGATAAAAACTCCAGCACTGGTGCACAGCAGCCATTTGAAACCAGAGGACTAGCAAAGACCCCCAGGGAGTGGTGGGAGTGGGTGGAGACAGAAGAGACCCACGCAGTGGGGCGCCTTGGCATTTACAAGGCAGGGAGGTGGGCGGGAGCTGTGGGGTCTTGGAACCACGTGAAGAGGGGCTCCCAGGAAGTGGCAGCGACCAGCCGTGCCTGCTGCTGCCATAGTGGAGTTAGACCTGAGAATCTGACAACGGGGCTTTGCAATACAGACATAGTGAGGGTGGGGAGGAAGCTTGACTACAGCCCTGTCAGTGAAGTGGTGGGGAGGTAGCTGGAGGGGGAGGTGGGGCCAGGAAAAGATTTTATTTTTTTATTTTTATTAAAAAAAATTTTTTTTTACGGCTTCCCTGGTGGTGCAGTGGTTGAGAATCTGCCTGCTGATGCAGGGGACACGGGTTCGAGCCCTGGTCTGGGAAGATCCCACACGCCGCGGAGCACCTAGGCCCGTGAGCCACAACTACTGAGCCTGCACGTCTGGAGCCTGTGCTCCACAAGAGAGGCCACGATAGTGAGAGGCCCGCGATGAAGAGTGGCCCCCGCTTGCCAAAACTAGAGAAAACCCTCGCACAGAAACGAAGACCCGACACAGCCAAAAAAAAAAAAAAAAAATTTTTTTTTAAAATTTATTTTATTTATTTATTGGCTGTGTCGGGTCTTCGTTGCCGCGCGCGGGCTTCGTCGCGGTGTGTGGGCTTCTCGTTGCGCGGGCTTCTCTTGTTGCGGAGCACGGGCTCTAGGTGCGCGGGCTTCAGCAGTTGTGGATCGCGGGCTCTAGAGCGCAGGCTCAGTAGCTATGGTGCACGGGCTTAGTTGTTCCGCGGCATGTGGGATCTTCCCGGACCAGGGCTCGAACCCATGCCCCCTGCATTGGCAGGCGGATTCTTAACCACTGCGCCACCAGGGAAGCCCCAGGACAGGATATTACAACAGCAGAAATAACAGTGTATTTGCATGTTGATGGGAAAACCAACCTTGCAAGAGAGGGAGAGTGGTTGGGGCAGTCCTTGGGTAGGTGAGAGGATGGGATGGAGGGCATCAGAGGGCTCACCTGGAGCAGAGGCTTAGCTAAAGCCGGGGCAGATCATCTGGGCTAACAGGAGAGAAGGTGGAGTCCAGGGTGTGTAGGAAGCAGGGATGAAGGGAGCCCACAAGAGCTCTTTTGGCTGCTTCTATTTTCTTAAGAGGATACAAAGTGACTAGCTGAAAGGAGGTGCTGGGGTCTGAGAGAGAAGGCGTGAGACCACGGTCTAGGAAGGAGCCCGAGAGAGCGAAGGGCCAGGGAATGTGACAGGAAAACAGCAGCATGAAGAGTCAACTGGGGGAGCAATTGGGAGACCAGTCAGGGAGGATGGGTGTTTTTCTCCCACGATGTTCAGCTGCACAGGGACAGGAGCCACGGAGGAGAGCTGGCTTTAACCAGGGTTCTGGTTAAGCAAGACAGAGGAGGGGATGGGGTGGGGCGGCTCTGGGTGTTTGCAAAACATTAATGGGAAAGCAGGGTGTGAGGGGCAGTGAGAAGGACTGACATGATAAGGAGGTGGGGGTACTGATGGACTGCAGGTTCCAGTGGGGCTGAAGGAACTACAAGGACTCGAGACACCATAGGACCGTACCTCCCAACATTCTCCTAAATCCACACCTCTCTGCACCACCCCATTCCCTTAGGGGTCTCCCTGTCTCCAAGTCGTCGCCCACCTGGCAGCCAACGTGACCTTTTGATAAAGCAAATCTGATCGTGTCCCTCCTCTGCTTTGAAGCACTAGCTCTCCCCTCTCCTTGGTCTCGGTGTGGCCAACTCCTCCGCATCTCCCGCAGGCCTCGCTTCCAGTCAGTGTCTCCTGAAAGCCCGCCTTGATACTCCCAGGGGCCATCATCAAGATCCGCCAGGTTCCTCTGTCTTCCCTACAGGGCTGTGAGTTCCCCCTTAGTCAGTGCCTGCTGCATCCTCGGTGCCCAACTTGGGACTTGGTCCAGGACTGGCGCTCGATATGCTTGTGATATTAACGAATAAAAAAAGGAACGTGCAGAACAGTATGTGCGGCGTGAGCCCCCCTCGTGTTTTCTCTAGCATACCTAAAAATAGCAGCGACATCTGGACAGAGGTACAGTAAGCACATCCCTTCCGCGATAAACCCTCCCATAGTTCCCCACTCACTCCAGGACTAAATCCAACTTCTACCGCTTCATTAGGTCCTGTGTCGCCACTCTCTTTTGCCCCCGGGCTTTTTGTTCAAACAGTGCCCTCTGCCTGGAATGCCTCCACACTCAGGCAGGGTCACGCGCGCCCCCTGGACTCCTCCGGGCCGAGGTCAGGGCTGAACCCAGACACAGTGCATTACGCTCGAGCCCAGCCGACCCCGGGGTTCAGGGGTTCCGGCGCCCACCCCAAACTCCCGCCAGCCGCGCCTGCGCACTGGGACTCACCGCGTTCTTTGCGTCCGGGGAAGCCGTAGTCTGGCGGGAAGGTGGGCATCCGCAGGGGGTCGGGCTCCACCGATACATCGCCTAGGTAGCGCCGGGCTAGGTGCGCCCCCATGGTTGCTGTCGCCGCAGGTTCCTGCAGCAGCCAGGGTCACCCAGCTCCTACCCGGAAGCACTCCTTGGCCAGCGACGGCTTCCGGGTTGCTCAGGCCGCAGCGGGGATCATAGAGATGAACGACTCCGGAGGACTTCAGGTATCTCTGGCGCCACCTTGCGGTTGGGCTGAGATAGTAAGGTGCGCACCTCCTACTCTGGTGATCGCCAGAGGGGGCCTCCCTGCTTCTGGAAATCCATCTGGGCAGGAGAGGGTGGACGATGTGAGCCTGGGGCTTCCTCCCACCCTCCCTGGGCGCCTCTGGTCTCCCGAAGCTAGAGCACAAATGAAAATTATTCTTATGTCGTATTTCTAGCTTCTCCCGAAGGTAGAGCACAAATGAAAATTATTCTTATGTCGTATTTCAAAAAAGTCTTTATTCTAAAACTTTCGAATTTGTCATAAAAAGCCCTGCACAGAGTTAGCAAATATCAAAAGTTTAAATAAAATTATTTAAAATAAGCATTTTAATTAAGTTTAATTTAAATAAGCAAATAAAAGTTATTTATAAACTATTTATAAGCTGAGATTTTAAATAAATCCAACTTAGTACTTTGTAAAAATAAAACGAGTTGTGATTGTAGTATCCCTGTAGTTGCCCCTGTAAAGAATGGGTATTACATTTCACACCTGTTACATTAGAGCTTCTACACATGTATATTTAAAAGTATAATACATTGGTAATACTGCCAAATACTTCTTGGCCCAATGTGCAGCTGTAACAAATGCTGTGTTAGTTTGTTACTCTCTCTGTAATCCTGCACATTGGAACACAAAAGAGAAGGCTTTCACTGGGTGCTTGGCAGTGCTGGGAAATGATACTTGGATGCTGCATGATTAGATTTCATTTGACAAGGTGTTGTGGGTTGAATTGTGTCCACCCCCCCTCCCCCAAATAAGTTGAAATCCTAACCCCTGGGAACCTGTGAATGTGATCTTATTTGAAAGTAGGGTCTTTGCAGATGTAATCAAGTTAAGATGAGGTCATGATGGACTCGGGTGGGTCCTAATCCAATGACTGATGTCCTTATAAGAGGGAAATTGGGACACAGACATGCACACAGAGCATCACATGATGCTGGAGGCAGAGACTGGAGTGATGCATCTACACGCATATGAACACCAAGGATCCCAGGCCAGGAAGGATCCTCCCCCAGAGACTTGGGAGTAAGCATGGCCCTGCTCACACCTTATTTTGGACTTGCAGCCTCCAGAACCGTGAGACTATAAATTTTTCTTGTTTTAAGCCACCTAGTTTGTGGTACCTTGTTATGGCAGCCCTAGGAAACAAATACACAAGATAATTTGTCTTTTCTCCTACCGAAACTTGTCTGGTGCTCAAGTCCTCTACACACCCCAAAGCAGCATCTGTTTCCAGCACTGGCAGCGGCACAACCAGAATCACACTCAGACACAGGAGGGCATCAGCCAGAGTGGCGGGGAAGTGCTCCCTGGAGGCCTGAGTGGCATTGATACCAAGAGATGTCATGTTTAGAGTTACGGTTGTTCTATGCCAGCTCCAATCACAGGATATCAGGTGACAGCAGCATCCGGTGTTCTTCAGTAAATTTATTTTGTGTTTGTAATATGTGAGATTCTCTAAAGCAAGCCAGATTCCTCTACTTGGGCCAAGGGGGTTTCCTGCTATTTGAGAGAACAGATGTCCTGGATTAGAACCCTATTTGTGTGGTCTGGGTGAGTGCCTTTAGCTCTTTGTAAAATCGAGATCTCAATTTTAATGTTTTAAGCATTAAATGTGTTAACTATATGAAGCACTTATAGCAGTGCTTAGCACATAGCATTAGATAAGTGTTACTTATTGTTACTACTACATCCCTCTATTATGAATGGCTGTGTCAGACCTTGAGGACACAGAGGTGAACAAGAAGAAAAGAGTGGGGGTGGAGGGTATCTCTCTCCACTCACACGCGTCCTACGAAGGGCTTTAAATACAATCTGTAGTGGGTTAAATAGTGCTGCCCCCTTAAAAAGGTATGTCCATACCCTAATCCTGGGAACCTGTGAATGTGACCTTATTTGGAAAACGTGCCTTTGCAAATGTAATGAAGGGTATTGAGATGAGATCGTAGGCCAAGTAGGCCTCCAATGCAATAAGTGTTCTTATAAGAGAAAGATGGAGGGAGATTTGACATCAACAGAAGAGGAGACAGAGAAAGAGAGAAGGTCGTGTGAAGACAGAGGCAGAAATTGGAGTGATGCGGCCACAAGCCAAGGAACACCTGAAGCCACCAGAGGCTGAAGGAGGCAAGGAGCAGAATCTCCCCTAGAGCCTTTGGAGGGAGCACAGCTCTGCCGACAACATGATTTCAGACTTCGGGCCTCCAGAACTGTGAGAGAATAAATTTCTGTTGCGTTAAGCCACCCAGTTTGCAGTCATTTGTTGAGCAGCCTTAGGAAACGAATATACCACCTTATAGGTGGATAATCCCCAAATTTGTCTCTAGATATGTCTTCTCCCCTGAAATGCCGACACATGAATATATCCAGCCACCGACTGGGCACCTTCACATGCTTATTCCGTTTGAGCTGCTATAATAAAGGCTTATAAACAATAGAAATTTATTTCTCACAGTTCGGGAAATCCAAGATCAGGGTGCCAGCATGGTTGGGTTCCAGCAAGGATCCTCTTCTGGGTTGCAGACGGCCAGCTTCTCATTGTGTCCTCACATGGTGGAAAGGGGGTGAGCTTGCTCCCACGTCTCTTCTTCTAAGGGCACTAATCCCATTTGTGAGGCTCCACCCCCATGACTTAATCACTTCCCAAAGCCCTCACCTCCTAATACTATCACATTGGGGATTAGATTTCAACATATGATTTTTTTTTTTTTTTTGGTGGTGGTGGTGGGGAGATACAAACAGTCTATAACACACCCTTAAACGACACTCCTGATTTCTCTCTGCTCTCTCCTAAATCTGTTCCTCCCTCTGTCTTCCTGTCTTGGGCAATGTCTGCTCCATTTTTTCCAGGTGTCAGGCCCCAAACCTTTTGGTCATACTCAACTCTAGTCCTCTCACTCCAGCCATTCAAATCAGTGGCAAATTTCTTTGGTTGCACTGTAGAAACCGATAAAGAGCACAACCCATTCCTACCCCCTCCAATGGCCACCAGCCCCATCCAAGTCATGGCCATATCTCCAGTACAACTGCAGTAGGCTTCTCCTGGCCCCCACCTTCCTTAATCTCTCACCCTCGGGTTGCACCTGTCAAAACAGAAATTGGATCATGTCCTTCCTCTGCTGAAACCCTCCCGTGGCTCCCCATTTATGTGGAGCAAAAGCCACACCCAGCCTGAAAGCATTTGACTCAGGAGGTCTGGAGCCCCAGAATCTGCATTTCTAACAAGTTCCCAGGTGACAGAGATATTGCTGGTCTGGGGACCAATCTTGGGAGAACTACTGAGCTAGACTTTCATGTGCTGACACAGGGAAGTGGCCATGATATATTGGTAACTCAAAAAGGCAAGTGAAACAGAAAGTCATCAGTTAGATCCATTAAACTGTAACTTGCTTAATAAGTAGTGAACTGTAACGTCCCTTCACGGATCAAGCTTGCTTTCATTGTTTTTATAAAAACTTGCATGTCCTCCAAGGGTCACGTAGCCTAAACAATAAGATGTCTACCAGGGTTGTTTTTCAGGAACTTGGAGTCAGCTGTGTCCAGTCTGAGCTCAAGCCAGTTAAGACTGGTTGGGACCACCCACCCTCCAACTGGGTCTGCACAGGTGTCCAATCAGTGTCCTTTTGACGTCAGAGGACTCAAAACTCTACCCTCAGGGCATGCTAAGCCTGCCATTTTCTGGACTTGCATCCCGTGGAGAAGCATGTAGCTTACATTGGCCTGGGTAGAATGATGATTACCTCACTTAAAAGAAAAGATCTCCAATCACCTTTCCCCGTGCTCCCCAAGCCTCAGCTTTATTCCATAAATATCCCGAGCCCCTCACCTTCAGGGAGGTGGAGTTGAGATGTGTTCTCCCATCTTGCTTGGCTGCCTTGTGAGTGAGCCCTTTCTCTGCTGCAAAATTGGTGTCTCAGGTTTGTCTTGCTGGGCATCTGGCAAACACACCTGGTTCAGTAACACAAGCCATAGAGGATAGACCGATGGTGATTGAGACTTCCTTTCCAGGAAGTTCTGTCCCCAGAACGTGGTATAGATTTGTGATCCTTGCGCACTTCCTGACTCCAGGGGACAACATGCACATTCTTGTCTTTGTGAATGGCACTCCTGGAGTTGTGCAGTGCCCAACCTGCACGGCTATACCAGGCAGCCCTACCCTGTTCTGTGTGTCTCCCCTCTAGAGCTCTCTTTTTCTGTGTGTCAGCTGCTCACCTAGAGGCCAGAGCTGGGAGGAGACCCAGAGTGGCAAATCACGGTGCCAGCTCACTCTCCCTGTGTGATCTTGGGAAGTGACTTCCCTTTCAGAGATGCAGTTTACTAACCTGTAAAATGGGTCCCTACTAAACAGCTCCCACCCCCTTCATGGTTTTATTTTCCTTATTAGCACTTACCACCCTCTAACCTGAGATCTCTATATTTGACTTAGTATTTAACTTGTTTACTGTTGGTCTCTCCTCTTGAAGGTCAGCTCTGCAGAGCAGGGAATTTTACCTGTCTTGTTCACCGCTGTATTTCTGCACCTAGAAGGGTACTGGCACACAGCAGGGGTTTAGTAAATACTTGTCAAAAATCAACAAATGAATAAATGAACAGGGTGGTTTGGAAGAACCAGTCGGCCAACCAGTTGATGGTTGCCTGAAAAGCGCTTCCTGCCGGACACCTAGGAGGTATCCAGTACGCGCACGCGCTATTATCACTTTCATCTGGGTGGCACTCTCTAACTAGAAGGCCCACCAGAGGGGACTCCTACGACCAGTCGTTTCACTAGAGGATGAAGAGGTCCAAGCCAGGGATGACTCTGGGTGGGTGGGGATGTGGACCTACATCTGTCCTGAGGTCCCTGGACTCAGATGCTTCAGCTTGGTCTGTCCATACTCAGGGTTGGAGATCTGCGGGGGGATAATATTAGAGTGAGGGTGGTATTCAGGGGTGAGGGAGGGGCCGGGCCTCAGTCACCCGTGCCCCACAGTCTTCCTGTTTTTCTTCTTCTACCAACCATCTGATGAGGAGACCTTACTGTGTTCCCCGCCCGCGTCCCCAGGTGCCCTGCATCACTGCCCACAGCTTCCCCGCCCCTCCTTCCTCTTTCCCGTGCCACTGCTGTCTGCGCCGCGGCTTCTGCTCTGCCCCGGGCAGGGGCTGCATTAGCATTTTGTGGGCGGAACAGCCTCGGAGGCCCCAGGTGGGGCCAGGGATGGAGAAGAACATTCTGGGCGGAGTTTGCGCCTCGCCTCGGTCCGCTGCATGGGAGATCGGAAGCTCTGGGTAATTTAGTTCCGGAGAGGAGGAAAAATAAATTAGCTTGGCCTAGACAGTCCCTGGGGAAGACCTGGCCTCGGTCTGTGATAGTGACCAGAGGCACGCCTGTAATCCAGGAGCTGCCCCGGGATTCTGCTGCCTGCGTGTCGCGCTGCTGGCTGGTGGTGGAGGACCAGCGAGCCTGGAGTGGCCTGGCCTTAGTCAGGGTTTGGTGGGCAGGATCGTCACTCATTCATTCAACAAGCATCCTATTGGACACAATGTGTGTGATAAGATGGTGATAACTGTTAAGGACAGACGTAATGAATGGAGTGTATGGAGAAGGGTGGGTGGGCTTGGAACTTCAGTTTTAGAAAGTTTCACTGAGAAGGGGACATTGGATCTCAGACTCCCTGTTTCTCGAAGACACCACCAGGAGCTTGCTGTCCTCAGGGCCTTTGCACAGACTAGAATGCTTTTCTTCCAGATATATACAGGGCTTTCCCCCACCTTCTTCAGTTGATTTCAACTGTCAGGTCTTTCCTGATCACCTCCTTCTCCTCCCCGCCTTCCTCCCCCCTCCTTCTTTTTAAATTGATATATAATTCACATATAACATTATATTAGTTTCAGGTGTACAACATAATGATGCAATATTTGTATATACTGTGAAATGGTCACCACGTTAAGTCTTATTAACATCCATCCATTACGGCACAGTTTCCCTTTTTTTTTCTTTTTCTTGTAATGAGAACTTTCAAGAGATACTTACTCTGTGAAAGCAGTGTTATTTCAGGGCATGGATCAGGTATATGTTCTGTAATGCATATAAAGAAGTGTTTATAGACACACAAGGTGGTTCTAAGAGTGCTAATTGCTCAGCAAGATTAGATGAGTCTTACATCAGTAAATAACTTGCTGACCATTTTTTTATTGCATGTAGAGGTGTATTTAACAGCTCATGTATAAAAACGTTTTTTTTTTGAGTGTTCCTTGATCATCCAGTTGTGAACAGTATTACTTTAGTGAATGGATGTGCAGACAGTTCTGTAATGCATGTAAAGAAGTGCCTAGAAACACAGATAAGAAAGATGTTCCCATCCCAAAACTGTTACTTGAAAAAGAAAGAAAGAAAGAAAAAAACTCTAGTTGCAACTTTCAAATATACCCAATCACCTTATTTATTTATTTATTTTTGGCCACGCCTAGTGCTTTGTGGCTTGTGGGATCTTAGTTCCCCCACCAGAGCCACAGCAGTGAAAGTGCTGAGTCCTAACCACTGGACCGCCAGGGAACTCCCCCCATCACCTTCTTAAACATAAGTGTTTAATGCCCTACAATTCCCTCTTAGCACTGCTTTAGCTGCACCCCACATATTTTGATATGGTACGTTTTCACTTTCATTCAGTCAAAAATATTTTTAGTTTTGACTTCCTGTCTGACCCATGATTTAATTTCCAAATACGTATGGATTTTCCAGATATCATTCTGTGATTTCTAGTATACTTTGGTTCTGGTCCAAGACCATGCTTTGTATCATTTCCATTCTGTGATCTTCTTTACTATTGCAACAGTCCCGCCCCATGCACACCTGATTCCTCTTGTCTGCTTTATTTTTCTTCTTTTTTCTGCTTATGCCTATCTAACAACATTTCTAAGGTATGTTTTTTTATTGAAGTATAGTTGATTTACAATATTATATTAGTTTCAAGTGTACAACATAGTGATTCAATATTTTTATAGATTATACTCCATTTAAAGTTATTACAAAATAATTGCTAATTTCCCTGGGCTGTACAATATATCCTGTTTCTTATTTATTTTATTCATAGTAGTTTGTGTCTCTTAATCCTCTACCCCTATTTTGCCCCTCCCCTCTTTCCCTCTCCCCACTGGTAACCACTAGTTTGTTCTCTGTATAAGGTATTCGTTTATTTTATTCATTATATCTCTCCCTGTTTCTAATCCCAAGGGTAGGGATTTTTGTTGTTATTCACCAATGTCTCCCTAGTACCTAGAACAGAGCCTAACACATAGTAGGTGGTCAATACATATCTGTTGAATAGATGAATGAACAACTGAATCGCCAATCTCCATTGGACATATCAGGAGACCTCTGCTCGGAGATGTTGTTCTACTTCCCTGAGGTCACGTAGCAAGAATGGGGCAGAGCCGGGTCAGCCTGGGCCCATGGCTTTATGTTATTATACCCAGCTGACAGGACTGGATTTCACTACCAGTTCCTGCACACCTACTGTGTGCCAAGTCTCGAGGCATGGCCTTGGCCATGTGGCCATCACCCTCACATAGTGAGACCATCCAACCTTCACCACACCTACCTTGCCCAGGCCCACCCACCTTAAAGGATGCCCTTGATGGCCAGAGATGCTCTCAGTCCTCTTGGTTGGTGTATCCCCCCCATCCCTTCCCTATCCCTCCACCCTGACCCCCCCATATCCATCTGGAATCTGATACTTGTTGTGTATGCTCAGTGGGTATTTGCTGGGCAGACAGACTCTTCCTCCTCAGACAAGTCTCCATTTCCCCATCTGTAGAATGGGAACAGCACACCCACACCTCATGCAGGTGGGAGAGGTTCAGGATGTTACATCATGGGAACGGGGCGGGGGGAAGCCCAGCCCCTGGGGTGAGCTTTTCCTGGAGAGGGAGGCTGGCCTGCTGCTGCCCTCCCACCTCAAGTAGGGCTGGGGCCACCCCCCTCCGCATGTGCTGGGGAAGAGTTTCCACTGGCAGAGACTGTGGATGGCTTATATTGAGACTGTGAGGTGAGAAATAAATTCCATCTCATTTAAGCCACTCTTGTTCTGAATCTCCCTTACAGCGACCCCGCCCAGTATTCTAACTTGTACATGGACGGGCCTGACGGGATTTCCTTGTTGTTTAAGCCAATCTGAATTGCATTTCCTTTTACTTTAAAGGAAAACCCCTCAAAAGAGGAATTGGGGTCTTGCCCTTTGGGGTATGTAATATGCTATGCTTGCTGTAACAAATTACCACAAATTTAGAGGCTTAAAACAACGGAAATGAATTCTTTTATAGTTCTGGAGGTCAGAAGTTCAAAGTTGTTTCATGTGGCTGAAACCAAGTTGTCAGCAGGACCACTCTCCCTCAGAGGCTTCGAGAATGGGAGAATCTGTTTTCTAGCCTTTTCCAGCTTCTAGAGCTGCCTTTCTTGGCTCATGGCCCCTTCCTGCTTCTTCAAAACCACCAGCATAGCATCTAGAGTTGAGACACAGAGATGCACAGAGAAAAAGGCATGTGAAGACTGAGGCGGAGATTGGAGTGATGTGGCCACAAGCCAAAGAGTGCCAGGAGACCCTAGAAGCTGGAAAGGCAAAAAGGATCCTCCCCTAGTGCCTTTGGAGGGAGCATGGCCCTGCCCACACCTTGATTTCAGACTCTATTTTTTTCCCAAGAAAAATTATATATTAATGCAATGTTAAAAAAAATGAAAGAAAATTGTGGTAAAGAAATTATCAAAAGTTTAAATAAAAACAGTTATGGTTGTTTTCCTTCCAGCTTTACTGAGGTATTCTTTTTTTCAAATTAAATTAATTTGGCCACGTTGGGTCTTTGTTGCTGAGCGCGGGCTTTTCTCTCTAGTTGCGGCGAGTGGGGGGCTACTCTTCATTGCAGTGCGCGGGCTTCTCATTGCAGTGGCTTCTCTTGTTGCGGATCACGGGCTCTAGGTGCGTGGGCTTCAGTAGTTGTGGCACACGGGCTCGGTAGTTGTGGCTTGTGGGCTCTAGAGCACAGGCTCAGTAGTTGTGGCACACGGGCTTATTTGCTCCGCGGCATGTGGGATCTTCCCGGACCAGGGCTCGAACCTGTGTCCCCTGCCTTAGCAGGAGGGTTCTTAACCACTGCACCACCAGGGGAGTCCTTCTGAGGTATTCTTGACAGTCAAAATTGTATGTATTTAAGGTGTACAACCTGATAATCCAATATACATGTATATTGTGAAACATTCACCACAACCAAGCCAGTCAACATATCCATCACTTCAGAGTTAACATTTTCCTTTTATTTATTCTTTTTTTGTGTTAAGAACACCCAAGATCTACCCTCTTAGCAACTTTCAGGTACACAATACAATGTTGTCAACTATAGTCACATTGTAGTTTTCTAGAACATATTCATCTTGCACAACTGAAACTTTGTACCCATTGACCAACATCTACCCACTTTTTCCCTCCCTCCAGCCATGGGCAACCATCTCCCTGCTTCTATGAGTTTGCCCCCATAAAGGGGGCAAGGGCAGAAGTGGGTAGACCTAGGTGGAGGCTATTACTGTAATCCAGGTGAAAGAGGATGATGGCTAAGACCAGGAGATGAAAAGGACTCAGAGGCTGAATATGCTGTGAACGTAGAGACAACCAGAATTACTAACAGATTGGTCATATTTACAGTTATCTAGGATGTCTAAGAAACCACCCCAAACGTAGTGGCATAAAATAATCACTTCATATGCTCGTGGATTCTATGGGACAGGGCATGGTAGGGACAGCTTGCTTCTGCTCTATGATGTCTGGGGCCTTGGATGGGAAGACCCAAAGGGCTGGAGGTGACTCTAACTCTCCTGGGGGCTGGAATCATTGGGAGGTGCCTTCACTTATATGTCTGGCACCTGGGCTGGGATGACTTGAAATCTGGCCTCAACCGGGATTGTTGAGCCAAGCACCTCCGTGTGGCTTGGGCTTCCTCACAAAATGTCAGTTGGGAGCACATGTTCTGACAGAGCCAGGTGGAAGCTGCATGGCAGCTGTCCCTTGTGCCACATTTTGTTGGTTATAAGACAGTCACCAAGGCAAGCCCAGATTTAAAGGGAGGATAATTAGACTCTACTTCTTGATGGAGTGGCATGGTCACATTGCATAAGAACATGTAGGACATGAGATATTGTTGCAGCCATCTTTTGAAAACGTAATGTGCCATAGCCATGGAATGAGAGAGAAGGGAGGTGTCATGGATGATTCTAGAGCTGTTGGCCCCAAAGGCTGATGGTGGTCATTTTGAGAAACATAGGCAGGCTGCTTTCTTGGGCCTCAGTCTGGTTATTCCACCTCCTTCACGAGGCTCACAGGAAACTCCCACATCCTTGATGTACCAAAAGACGCAGCCACTCCTATTGCAGCCCTTTCCCCTATGTCCGTCATTTCACTTCATGCTGTTTTGGGTGTGAATCAAAACCTCATCCCTTGGTTTCCCCATAGGGTAGACAGACCTCTCTCTCTCTCTCTTTAACTTTCACTTTTTAAATACCCTCCAGTCGATGTCAAGTTCAGGATGAAAAACACTCCTTTGCAAGTTCTGTGTATATGACTGTGGTAGGCAGCCTTCAAGATGGCCTCCAAATGATCCCTACCTGTTGGTATTTATGTCCTCGTGTGGTTTCCTCCCACAGTGACTCAAAGCTGGTCCATGTGATAAATAGAGTAGAGATCATAGTTTGTGATTTGTGAGGCTAGATCATACAAGGCTTTGTGGCTTCCATTTTGGCCTATGCCATGTTGTGAGGATACTCAATCAGCCCTTGGGAGAGGCTCACATGGCGAGGAGCTGAGGCCTCCTGCCAACAGCCATGGGAGTGTACCATCGTGGAGGAGATCCTCTAGCCCCAGCCCAACTTTCTGATGACCGCAACCCTGGACAACATCTTGACTGAAACCTTATGAGAGATCCTGAGCCAGAACCACACAGGTGCTCTTGAATCCCTGAGCCTCAGAGACTGTGAGATAATACATGCCTAATGTTTTGTTTTTTTTTGCGGTACGCGGGCCTCTCAATATTGTGGCTTCTCCCGTTGTGGAGCACAGGCTCCGGACGCGCAGGCTCAGCGGCCATGGCTCACGGGCCCAGCCGCTCCGCGGCATGTGGGATCTTCCCGGACCGGGGCACGAACCCGCGTCCCCTGCATCGGCAGGCGGACTCTCAGCCACTGAGCCACCAGGGAAGCCCCCTACTGTTTTTTTAAGTCATGAAGTTTTGGGGTAATTTGTTATGTAGCCACAGTGAGCCTAAAACTTCACTGTGGGAATGTGGGAGTACTTAGCACCGATTACTTTAACGTCTTGTTGTAAATGTCAACCCCTCTGGGAGGCCTCCCCTGACCACCTCTCTACATTAGCCCCCATCCTATCCCTTTACCCTGTTTTATTTTATTTTAAGATAATACTTAGTTACTATTGGAAATAAAATAAAAAACCAAACCATATTGCTTATTTCTATATTTCTTTATAGGTTTATTGTCTCTCCTGTCTCGATTGAAGTTTCATGAAGGAAGGAGCTTATCTATTTTTCACCCAGGGCTTGGTGCTGTGTAGGAACTCAAATGCAGGGGCTGTTGTCATTGTTATTTCTATACATGAATCCAAACTGGGGAGAAGAATAAGTGTGTGTGTGTGTGTGTGTGTGTGTGTGTGTGTGCGCGCGGTCTGTGGTGTTCCCCTCAAGATAGATTTGCATGTTCTTGACTTTTAAAGAAAAAAGGAACTGAGAAAAACCCTAGTTACTTGAGTTGAGGACACAAGGAGAAGAAGCTGTTGAGCTCTGCCTGCTTCTTCTCAGGCTCCTGTGTTAGCTGCAGTCATGTGCACCCTGTATACTAACTCTGAGTGCAGAGACCTGCCAGGTATGGCCCTGGCCAGGCATGGGCTGGGGACCAGGGGTGGTCAGGACCCAGGTTACAGTACTCCCGCCTTGGGGCCAGAGACCAGGGTGTGAGGGACAGAGGAGGGAGTGGGCTGGGCTCTCACTTGCCTCTCCTCTGGAAGGGCCCAGAGAAGAGGATGAAGATGATTACGAGAACACGGCACCGCCGTACAAGGACCTTCCTCCCAAGCCAGGTAAGAGGACCTCTCAGAGGCCAGGTGAAGAGATGTGTGATTTGAGGGATGAGGTTGGGGAACAGACTCCCCAGGGGGAACTAGCTGGGCACTGCAGACATACATGGTCAGCCTGCCCACACTGGGCACCATGATGGTGGGAGTATCCATGCCTCCACCCCGAGGCTCTCTCAGTCTGATGGGGGAGGCAGTTTTGGGCATAGTCTTGGGTGAGCAGGTCTGAGAGGGGAGGGATTATGAAATTGGGGAAATCCTGAGGGTAATTGAGGGATCTGCCTGCACTAGTGGGAGGATTCGGGGTCAGATGAGGGGACATTGGAGTGAGACTTGAGGGATGAACAGGAGTTTGTTAAGAAGAGAAGCCCAGAAAAGAACTGGTGGATGCAAAGGCCCCGAGACGTGAAAGCCAGTATTTCAGAAGCTGTGAGTGGACTGTTGTCTCTCCAACCTCTTCGCATTCACACCCAGGGCCCAAATTTGCCTTTAGACTTGGGTGGTCCATGCCTGGCCAGGGACTCAACAAGAGTCCAATAAGTGTATATAAAAGTGGAGGCTTTGGGTCTAGTGGTTGGGACTGGGTGCTTTTACTGCCATGGCTTGGGTTTCACCCCTGGTTGGGGAGCTGAGATCTCACAAGCTGCGTGGCAGGGCCAAACGAAAAAAAAACAGTGGAGGCTTTGAGGTTTCCCTGAGTAAAATCCCACCAGGGGAAGCCCCTGGGCTCTGCTTTTTGACTGTCCGTCTCCAAATCCATCTTGGTCCCAGCATGGTCCCCAAGCCCAACCCGAAGACCCACCCCATCGCTGTCTTCAAGGCCACCCCTTCCCCAAATTTAGGTCCCACCCCCATCTCCAAATGCAGCCCCATCTCCAACCCATCTCCTGTCCAAATCAAAACTATCACCAAGCCCCAACACAACTACAACCCAACCTCAACTTCTCCCTCATTCCCCAATGCAGCTACAGCCCCATTCTTCATCCCAACTACACCCTGAATCACAAACCTACCCCCATGTCCATCACTATCCCTGACCCTTCTTCAACCCCATCATCTCAATCCAAACCCTCATCCCAACCTTAACCTTGACTCTATTCCCATACCCAAACTCGCTTGTGTCTTTAACTTAGGGGGATCAACTGTCCCAGTTTGTGCAGAGATGAAAGATTTCTTGGAATGTGGGACTTCCTGTTTTAAAATTAGGAAAGTCCTGGGTCATTCAGGATGGTTGGTCACTGTATCTTAATCCTGTCCCTATCCCTAAGCCCAATTCCATTCTCATGCACAACCCCATCCCTAACCCTCCATCGCGATCTCAATCCTGTTTCTTTTTTCTTTTTTTTGGCCACACTATGCGGCATGCGGGATCTTAGTTCCCTGACCAGGGATTGAACCTGTGCCCCCAGCAGTGGAAGTGCTGAGTCCTAACCACTGGACCGCTAGGGAAGTCCCTCTTTTTTTAAAAAAAAATAATAAATTAATTAATTTTACAATAGGTCCTTGTTGCTCATCTATTTTACTTTTATTTATTTATTTAAAAATATTTATTTATTTATTTGACCGCACTGGGTCTTAGTTGCGGCATGCGGCATCTTCCTTGTGGTGTGCGGGCTCTTCATTGCAGCATACAGGCCTCTCTCTAGTTGTGGCATGCAGGCTCCAGAGAACGTGGGTTCAGTAGTTGCAGTGCGTGGCCTCTCTGTTTGTGGCGCATGGGCTCCAGAGGGTGCGGGCTCAGTAGTTGCAGTACGCAGGCTTAGTTGCCCCACGGCATGTGGGATCTTAGTTCCCCAACCAGGGATCAAACCAGCGCCCCCTGCATTGGAAGGTGGATTCTTAACCACTGCACCACCAGGGAAGTCCCAGTCATCTATTTGAAATATAACAGTGCGTACATGTCAATCCTGTTTCCATCACTGCCTTTCCACCTCATTCCCATCCTTGGACCAGCTGTAATGCTGAACTTCTCTTCGCCAGGTTGGACGGCTCCACCAAGGCCTCCAAGGGCAGGTGAGCTGGGGCTGGGGGTACAGGAGACCCAGTGCTGGCTTTATCCTGATCTGGGCCTGAGCAACCATTCCTTCCTCCTCAGGAAAGAAAACAGAGAACCCCCCACTTCCCTGCAAGCTCCTGAAGAACACAGGTGAGCATCTAGGGCTGGGACCTTCCTGTTCACTTGGCTGAAGCCCTGCTCTGCATGACTGTTGTCTTTCTGACCCCTTCCAGGCCTGAACCTCACCCCTGTCACCTGCACAACTCCTCAACTGGGTGAGCAGTGGGAATACCCATTACGAAGCCTGAGAGCGGACACTTGGAAGTCCTCCCTCCAGTCCCCCAATTCTGACCAAAGAACAAATCAGAGGGCTTGGGGGGAGGTTGTTGATCTTGGAAGACGAAGCCTTTCAGTGACTTCTGAATAAACCTCTCTTGCCTTTCTCCCAGGCACTGATCTTGTACATCCTCCATCCCAGCTGCCTATAGCCAGTAAGTCCTTTAGGTTTACCTCTATCTCCCCTCTCATGGTGGCCAGTGTATTTGAGACCTATAGCTCTGGAGTGAGACCCTGGTAGAGAAACATTTCCTTTCAGAAGCTCCTCCTTTCTGAGTCTAAACCAGACCCCCAGGGACCCAGGATATCCACCAGGTACTCTTCAAGCCCTACCTCCTGCTTGCCTATAAGTTATGGGAAATGTTCTCTGCCCCAGATGCAAGGGTCCACAGCTTGGGCCACCGGGGAGCAGCTTAGGCAGGGGCTGCTGGAGTGTAGAAGACAATGCATCCAAATGTTAAGAGAAGAGCTGGGTCCAAGTTATGCGTGACCTCTCCAAGCCCTCAGTTCACTTATTTGCAAAATGGGAATACTATTTATATCTACGTCATAAGGGTGAGGAGCCAGTAAAATAATAAGGGTGTGACAGAATGTGTGGCGTATTGTATATTCCACAAATGCTCTGGGCTTCTGTAGGGTTTTCTCTCCCTGATATTCTCTTGCTGACCCCACCTGGTGATATAGTCATGACCGTAGTCATTTGCCCCCCCTGCTCTTGGAGGAAAGCTCAAGGGTCCCTTCCTCACTATCTGAAGCACCAGCATCAGTCTCTCTGTCCCCATCTCTTCCCCCCAGCAACTCCAGTGCCCTGGATCAGTCGGAAGTCCGGAGGTCTTAGGTGTTACCAGGAGGAGAGACTGATGGTGTACGTGTGTCTGCTGGTGGTGGTGTCACTGCTCATGGGCTGCACTGGTCTGGCTGTTACCCTGATTAAATGTGAGTAAGGTGAGGATGGGGCATGCAGAGAAATTGGGGGAGGGGTATGGGAGGACTTGGGCTCAAGCTGGACTCCTTCTCACAGACCGGGAGGTGGTGGAAGAGCTGAGGATGTTAACCTTTCAGCAGATGGCATGGCGAGCAAATGGTGAGTGCTTTCAATCAACCCTTCAAACCATGCGTATTGAGCACGTACATGATCCTCACATCCAGCTTCATGACCAACCCCAATGCCATCTTTGCTAGGCACTGTGCTAGGTAGCAGGGTGGGGGATGGGTGGGTAAGATGGTAAACACATCAGACATAGTCTCTGTCCCTGTGGAGTGTGTGTGTGTGTGTGTGTGTGTGTGTGTGTCTAGACCTCCACTGTCCAATATGGCGACCATGAGTCACTGTGGTTGTTGAGCACTTGAAATGTGGTCATTTTGGATTGAGATATATTGTAAGCCTAAAATACATATGGGGGGCTTCCCTTGGTGGTCCAGTGGTTAAGACTTTGCCTTCTAGTGCAGGGGGTGTGGGTTCCATCCCTGGTCGGGAAACTAAGATTCCACATGCCTCGCAGCCAAAAAAACAAAAATGTAAAACAGAAGCAATATTGTAACAAATTCAATACTTTAAAATTGGTCCACACCGAAAAAGATCTTAAAAAATATACATACAGATTTCATGGGAATTCCCTGGAGGTCCAGTGGTTAGGACTCGATCCTTTCACTGCCTTGGGCCCGGGTTTGATCCTGCTTGGGGAACTAAGATCCTGCAAGCCGCGTGGCACGGCCAAAACAAAAAAACAGAAAACCACAAAACAAACAAAAAAAACCCAACCAAAAGATACATGTTTCAAAGCTTTGCTACAAAAATAATGTCAAATATATCAATAATATTAATAATGATAATCTTTAATATTGATTATACACTGAAATGCTAATATTTTGGATATATTGAGATAAACAAAAATGGCATTCAATTTAATTTTACTTTCTTTTGACTTTTAAAACACTAGAAAATTTAAAATTACCTATGTGGTTCACATCTTGTTTCTGTTGGACAGTACAAGCATAGACAGCCATTTACCAAATTATCATCCAAATGAGGGTAAAATTCCAAGTTTTGATGAATAGCCCAAAGGAAGAGGAAGGCAATTCTATGAAAAAATCTAACAAGGGGTCTTGACCTTATCTTTGGGGGTGTCATATAGAGTTTCACTAGGGAAATGGTACTGTAGCTGTGTGAAGGAAGAGAAAGAGTTAACTTGGTAAGGAGTTCAGGGTCTCAGGCATGTGCAAAGGCCCTGTGGTAGGAGGCGACATAAGTACAAGGGAGGAGAATGGTGAAATTGGGTAATTGAGAGATGATGGATTCTTGGATGAGGGTTGTGGTTGTGGGGATGAAGAGTAGTAGGTGGAGTGGAAAGATTTAGGAGGTAAAATTGACCAGACTGGGGATGAGTGAGTGAGAATGGTGGTGAGTGAGAGGGAAGAGTGTCAAGGATAACATATATGTTATCTGTCTGTCTGTCTATCATTTATCTATCTAATATCTCTGTCTTGTCCAACTGAAGGGCCATCTAGTGATGGCCCTGGGGAGTATTGGGAGAGGGCAAATTTGTGTGAAAGTAGTGGGAACATATGCATTAGTTGTAGAAGAGGCTTTCAGGATGATTCCTGAAGTCTGAAAATTGCTCCATTCCACAATCCTTCACCCCACACTTCAGACCAAGCCACTCTTCCACTCAAAACCCATCAATGGCTTCTCACTGCCCGGAGTCCAACACAAAACCTTCAGCTTTGCATTTAAGGACCCAAACACCAGACCTCTTCCCACTTTGAGCTCAAGCTCCTGTGAGGTTCTGCTTGACCTCTACTGCACCAGTCTTTCCCAACATGCTTGTCCCTGGACCTTTGCTTCCAAGGTGGCTCCTGCCTACTGAGCCTCTCCATCCCCTTAGAGATACGGAATCACCATTTTCCTTTAAAACCTACCTCCTGCAAGAAGCCCACCATCTTTACTCTTCCCCATGCCTCAGGGATTAATCTCTCCTTGGAGTCACATTAGGGCTCTTCTTGGGCACTGAGCATGTGTTTTTGAGTTTTACCACCACCCACTAGAACACGGGTGCAGTGGGGGAACAGAGCTCTTGCTGTTCTCTGGTGTGTCTGCAGTCAGTGATGGGTAGGTGGGTAGATGGGGGTTTGGGTCTCTAACCCTACAGCCCATCCCTGCTGACAGTGACTGGCATGGCGGGGCTAGCCGGCCTGAAGAAGGACATTGAACGAGTAAGAGCTGACACCAACCAGTCCCTGCTGGAACTTCGGGGCTTATTAGGTGAGTGGGACTTGGGGAACTTCCCTGAGATGGGGGACATGGCAGAGCTGCTACACTGCATAAATCCATGGGAGTGATTCTCAGTGTAATCTATGTGAGTGGTGCCCACCTGGAGTGGAGCAGTGCATAGCCTGCACAGCTGTACATGGCATACCATGTACATTACTCTGGTTCTGGGCCCACTCTGACAGAATCCTATCTTGTCCCCAGACTGTACCAGAGTCACCTGCCCTGAGGGCTGGCTCCCTTTTCAGGGTAAGTGTTACTACTTCTCTCCAAGCACCAAGTCATGGGATGAAGCCCGGAAGTTCTGCCAGGAGAATTACTCTCACTTGGTCATCATCAGTAACTTTGCTGAGCAGGTGAGCTGTCCCTACCAAGCCCTTGAGAACCAGCAGGGCCAGCCTGCCTCTCTTCTAGGATTTACATATCCTTCCCAGGCCTGGATGTAGAGAAACTGGAATTGCTTTTGAGTCACTAAAACTTTTTCTTCTTTAATAATATGTTTTATTTTTAAATTTATTTTTAATTAAAAAATATTTTTGGCTATGTTGGGTCTTCGTTGCTGCGCGCGGGGTTTCTGCAGTTGCGGCAAGCAGGGGCTACTCTTCGTTGTGGTGTGCAGGCTTCTCATTGCAGTGGCTTCCCTTGCAGAGCATGGGCTCTAGGCATGCGGGCTTCAGTAGTTGCAGCACACAGGCTCAGTGTTGCGGCACGCGGACCCTAGAACATGTGGGCTTCAGTAGCTGTGGCTCATGGGCTCTAGAGCGCAGGCTTAGTAGTTGTGGTGCACGGGCTTAGTTGCTCTGTGGCATGTGGGATCTTCCCGGACCAGGGCTCGAACCCGTGTCCCCTGCATTGGCAGGCAGATTCTTAACCACTGCGCCACCATGGAAGTCCCCACTAAAACTTTTAATATGAAGGTTAAGGGGGTATGCTTTGCTTGAGTTCAAATCCTGATTGTGTTTACTTATCCTCTCTGAGTCTCAGTTTTCCCTCTAACATGGAGATATAATATAATGGCTATCTCTCAGGTAGCACTTTCTATTCTCTAGGCTGTATTCTAAACATCTTACATGCATTCACATAATTCTAACAACAGCTATATAAATTAGTGTGTGAGTCAGGAGACGTTATGTTATGCTGAAGTAACAGACAGTCCCTATAGCTCAATGATGGAAGTGTATGAGGCAAGTCATACACTGACTTTTAAAACTTCTACCTATGTGCACTCACAAAGAAAGTCCCATGGGCACTGCTATGTTTTAAGATGCAGGGAAAGATGGTTTCATCAATGTTTATGTAGAAGGAGAATTGGAATATGTGTAAATAACTTTAATGACTTAATACTACCAAAGCTAAGTGGTAAGACCATTTGTACACAGCATATATCATTACATATCAGTACTTCACAGATGGGGAAACTGAGGCATATTTCACTTAAGCAACTTGCTTGTTACAACTAGTAAGTGTCAGAGCTAGGATCTGAGCCCAGGAAGCTGGTTTCAAAGTCCATGTTCTTGGCCATAAGCTTCATAGCACTATTTGATTAGTGTTTGCATGGTTTATCTTTTCCCATCCTTTTATTTTTAACCTGTCTATGTCATTATTTTAAAAGTAGATTTCTGGCTTCCCTGGTGGCACAGTGGCTGGGGATCCGCCTGCCGATGCAGGGGACGCGGGTTCGTGCCCTGGTCTGGGAGGATCCCACATGCCGCGGAGTGGCTGGGCCCGCGAGCCATGGCCACTGGGCCTGCGCATCTGGAGCCTGTGCTCTGCAACGGGGGAGGCCACAGCAGTGAGAGGCCCGTGTACCGCAAAAAAAAAAAAAAAAAAAAAAAAAAGTAGTTTTCTTGTAGATAGCATATAGTGGGGTCTTACGTATATATTTTAAATTCAATCTGACAATCTCTGGCTTTTAATTGGTGTTTTAAGACCATTTACATTTAATGTAATTATTGATTTGGTTAGATTTAGGCCTACCATCCTATTTTTTTCCCTCTATTTAAAAAAAATCTTTCTGTTTCATAGCATCATTTGTATGAGTAGGTAGTACAGAGGGGTTTTTTTTGAGATTAAATTAAATGATGTAATTTAATTAGATGTAATAAGATGATGGGGAGGTATAAGTCATACTCCCTAAACTCAGGTGCATAAGAAATATAACTTTGTTTTCTTTAAATGACTCATTTCCTGCCTCTTTTGAACTCCCATTATACCAGGAGGGTGGAAATTTTATCTGTCAGTTGAGATCTTCTATCTTTCTTCTGAGTAGGAACAGCTTATATGGGGTCAAGGCAGAGGGTAGTACATGTCTGGTCCTCAAGGTCTTTACTCCAAGCTGGTATCCACTGGGACATCCACTGGATGAATGATCCTGGACAAATTACTTAACTTCTCTCTGCCTCAATTTTCTCATCTATAAAATGGGGTTAACAATCCTTGCTCCAGTAGGTCACAATGAAGATCAAATGAGATATCTGTGCAAAGTGTGTAGATCACTTATTAACTTATTAATTCAACGAACACTTTTTGAGCACCTACTATGTGCTAGGCACTATTGTAATTTGATGGACCAAGCAGCTCTTTTCTCTTTCTGGTTTCCTGATACTTCTCTGGGGCTTTACCCAGGCAACAGGGTCAAGGTACACTCTACTTTTTAGAGCTTTCATACCCATCTGAGATTTTGGCCATCACCTCGGACTCTACCAGGGAATGAAATGCAGAGCCCTCTTTCTGGCACCCACCATGTCTACATCTCCATAATTTCCTTCACATTGCAATCTTTCCTCTCTACCTTTTAGGGAATCTTGGTCTTGAATAAGGTTGAGTGAATGAGATATGATTTGCATACAGTAAAATGCACAGATCTTAAGTGTACATTCACTGAGTTTTGGCATATGTATACACCTGTGTAACTGTCAACCCAGTCAAGATTTACAATGTTTCTACCACCCAGGGAATTCTTTCATGCCCCTTTCCCAGTCACGCCACCCCCACCCTAGGGAACTACTTATCTGGTTTCCCTTACCATAGATCAGTTTGCCTGGAGAGGAGTTGCTTTAAATCATGATATTTTCATTTTCTTCCAAATTTTTTGTCTTTTGCCCAAGTCCTTTCTTTTCTCCCAAAGGCCTGGGCTTTGGAAATATAAAAGCCAGGAATCCCCATTCCTTTCCTTCCCCCGTCACCCAAGTTCTTCTGCCTGGATACAGATGAGGACTGCAGGGTGGCGTGAAAGTACCAGGGAAATCAAGATATCACTTATTATTATTAAAATGTTCCTTAAATTATATAATGTTAAATGTTAAGATGTCATAGTACTTACTGCATGTCAGACACTGTTTCAAGCTCTTTATGCATACTAATTCATTCAACCCTCTCAATAACTCTATGAGGAGGTAGCTACTATTATCCCATTTTACAGAGGTGGAAACTGAGGCACAGAGTGGTTCATAGGTTTTGCAAGAAGGTGGCATGACTATTACCACTGAACATGCTCAAGTGGGAGGAATGCGTTGATCTTGTTCTGCATGCCATGGGGACTGGGAAGGGTATTGAGGTGGCACTCACAAGCCCTAAATGTGTGTGGGACAGAGCAGAGGGTGTGTAGGACAGAGCAGAGGGTGTGTAGAAGAACTGATGCCTGAATGAAGTTTGTACTTGCAGAACTTTGTGGCCAAGGCTCATGGCTCTCCTCGGGTATACTGGTTGGGGCTGAACGACAAAAACCGTGAAGGGGACTGGAGGTGGCTGGATGGGTCACCCATCACTTTCAGGCAAGTATCCAGGGCTCTTGGGATCTCTCTTCCTTGTAAGTCCTTGTGAAGTCCAAACCAGCAGATTCTTTAGAATTCCAGGCTGAGCTGGACTGGGAGGCACAAGGGTGCTTTTTTTTCTGATAGGGCTTCTGGTGCCTGTACTTTAATTTTTCCTCCATTGAAACATCTCAACCTTTAGCACAACTGCTCAAACATATCAAGTCCCCAGACCAATGGTTGGGGGGAGAAAAAGGAAAAGGAGGCATGGCTATAGGGCAAGAGGAAGAGGAAGATTTTGATTTGCTAAAAGGATAAACAGGATTTCATTTTTTGGGCACTCTTTATATTAGCTCATTTATTTAATCTTCTTAATAATTCTGTAAAGTGAGTACCATTATTCTCTCCATTTTGAAGGTATGGAAAATGAGGCACAGAGAGGTTAAGCAACCTTCCCAAGGTCAGACAGCTAGCAGGTGGCAGTGCCACCCAACCTGGCTTAAAACTCTATGCTCTTAGCCATTATGCTTTACTTTCTCAAGGAGTGTATGTATTTGTATTTTAAATAAATATTAACAAATTGTCCCCCATACTGGTTATACCAATTTATTCTCTCACCAGCTTGACTATAATTTTTTGCCCACACATTCATCAAACTTTTGGAATTTTGTTGGTTTATATGTAGGTGAAAAATGGAAACCCAGTGTAGTATTGATTTGCATTTCTCTTATCCCTGAGGTTGGGTGTATTTTCATATGTTTAATAGCCATATGTATTAACTTTTCTGTGAATTATCTATTCATATCTTTTGTGTATTTTTTATATTGTGGTTTTGGTCTTTTTCTTACTGATTTCTAGGAGCTCTTTCTATATTAGAGATACTAGTGTTTTGTCTGGGGATTTTATTTTTTATTAAAGATTCCTGGAAGGAGGCAGAGCTCTGCAAATTGAGATGTCATGGCATGGTGTGGCACTGCAGGTGCTCAGCTCACATCCCTTCATGGGGCTGGTGAGGGCTCCCCCCAGCAGGGGGCACTGACTGCTAAAAATTCACAGTTATGCTTTCTCCAGAGAGTTGACTTCAGCTGAATGGAAGCCTGTTCAGCTAGGAGTTTACTCCACTCCCATTGGGGTCATGCCACAGACAGTGACCAGTTAAGAGAAGCCTGGACCCCTTGTTTCAAGTTGGAATAACTCTGTGGTGCTATTCAAATTTCAGAGTTTCCAGTGGGATCAGGCTGAGGCTAGATCAGGCTGAACCTACATCCTTGCTCAATTCTATCCGCTGCCACATCCTTTTTCTCTCACTCACTATCTCCTGAGAACAGCCCTTAATAAATCCTCTGCACCCGAATTGCCAAATCTGGCTCTGCTTTAAGGGAACATGACCTAAGACATTACAATACCTAGAAGGTTGGGAGGAACCTGGTGTAACAGAAGTGTTCTTTGGAAGAGGAAGCAGAAACTGACCAGATGCAGGAAACTGATTCAGGAGCTGGGAGAATTTCTGGTGAACAGGAGGTGAGGCTGAGTTAGACCAGACAAGCTGCTGGGGTGAAGGGGATAATACAGCATGTTTAGGTAATTCTGAAAGGCTGAGAAAAGATTTGGATGGAAGAAAGAGCCCTGAACAATGAAGGCCTTTCTTTTTCTTCCGATAGTCTTTTTTTTTTAATTAATAAACTTTATTCTTTTTTCTGTTTTCTTTTATTATTATTTTTAATGGAAGTATAGTTGATGTACAGTATTATATAAGTCACAGGGATATAATATAGTGATTCACAATTTTTAAAGGTTATACTCCATTTATAGTTATTATAAAATATTGGCTATATTCTCTGTGTTGTAAAATATATCCTTGTAGCTTATTTATACTCAATAACTTGTACCTCTTTCTCTCCTACCCCTGTATTGCCCCTCCCCACTTTCCTCTCCCCACTTGTAACCACTAGTTGGTTCTCTATATCTGTGAGTCTGTTTCTTTGTTGTTGTATTCACTAGTTAGTTGTATTTATTAGATTCCACATATAAGTGATATCATATAGTATTTGTCTTTTCCTGTCTGACTTATTTCACTCAGCACAATACCCTCCAAGTCCATCCATGTTGTTGCAAATGGCAAAATTTCATTCTTTTTTATGTCTGAGTAGGACTTTATTTTTTAGAGCAGTTTTAGATTTACAGAAAAATTGAGAAGAAGGTACAGAGAAGTATTTCCCATATTCCTTCTCTCCCTCACACTTTTTTCTATTATTAACACCTTGCATTAGTGTGGTGCATTTGTTACAAATGATGAACCAATATAGATACATTATTATGGACTAAAGTCCGTAGTTTACATTAGGGTTCGCTCTTTGTGTTGTACATTCTATGGGTTTTGACAAATGCATGATGTCATGTATCTACCATCACAGTATCATATAGAATAATAGTTTCACTGCCCTGAAAAATCCCCTGTGCTCCACCTATTCATCCCTCCCTATATGCACTTTTTCCTTTATCCAGCTTTTGGGACCCACAGGAACCCAACAACCTCCATGATGAGGACTGTGCCAGCATGAACAAAGGTGGCACCTGGAATGACCTCTCTTGTGACAAAACTACATATTGGATTTGTGAGCGGAAATGTTCCTGTTGAACCCAAGAGCTGAGGTTGGGTGGGGGTCCGTACCCAGCACCCCTTGGCTTTTGGACATGAGAACCTCCTGCCCTCTGAGAACTGATGTGGACGTGCCCAAGATGGAACCAGCAGCCTGGATGTAGCGAGTTCCCTGGGGTGCAAGTCAGATCATTTCTAGGGCAAGGACTTGGGGGCTTGTTCAGTTGGATGGTGTCTTAGTCTGTTCAGCCTGCTGTAACAGAATACTGTAGAGTGGATGGCTTATAAATAACAGACATTTATTTCTCAAAGTTCTGGAAGCTCGTAAGCCCAGGATCAAGGCTCAGGGAGATTCAGTGTTTAGTGACGACCTGCTTCCTGGTTCATAGATGCCATCTTCTCACCATGTCCTCACATCCTGGGAGGGGCGGGAGCTCTCTGGGGTCCCTTTTATAAAGACACTAATCCCATTAATGAGGGCTCCACCTCCATGACCTAATCACTCCCAAAGTCCCAACCTCCTAATAGCATCACATTGGGGCTTGGAATTTAACATATGAGTTTTTTTTTGGGGGGGGACATAAAACTCAGTCCATAGCAGATGGTGAGCTGGAGAGACACCAGGTCTTGGTAATGGTATCCCAGTTCTGGGGTCTGGAGGAAAGTCACCAAGTCCCTGGCTCTTAGGAAATGATACTGATTCTGGGAGCTCCAGGTCTGGCACTGACTGAGCTGGAACAGAAAATACCCTGGCTCCTCTGGACCATGATATGCTGGGACTGGGATTCCTTACTGCCTACTTGACGTGGACCAGCTTCTGGGAAGCAGGTGGGGCAAAATTATTCCTGACATGAGGCTTTTTCGATGTCCTGGGTGAGGTCTGCCCAAGCTAAGTGGTGGAATCAGACCTCTGCCAAGACACGGAACTTCTAGAAAGACAGACCAGCTGAATCATCCAGTGTGGCAGGCCACGTCTTGGTCAGATCCTCAGGACAATGGAGATATCTACCCACATGTGCCTTTAGGCTGTTTGTTGGTCTGTAAAGCTCTTTGATGAAGTAATTCACTTGACTTATGAGTGGATCTTCTTGGGCTATTAGCTCCTGCAATGTTAAAGCTTCTCAAAATGCCAATTCATTGTGTGGTCCTTGCCCACTGTGTCAGTTTGCTGGGGCTGCCATAAACTGGCTTAAACAACAGAAATGCATTGTCTCACAGTTCTGGAAGATGGAAGTCTGAGATCAAGGTGTTGGTGTGGCTGGTTTCTGGTGAGCTCTCTCTCCTTGGCTTGTAGATGGGCTGTCTTCTCTCTGTGTCTTCACATGGTTTTCCCTTTTTAAGTGTCTGTGTCATAATCTCATCTTCTTTTTTTTAAAAAAAAATTTATTTATTTTTGGCCACACGGCACGGCTTGAGGGATCTTAGTTCCCTGACTAGGGATTGAGCCTGGGCCCCTGCAGTGAAAGTGAGGAGTTCTAACCGCTGGACCACCAGGGAATTCCCATTGTCTTCTTCTTTTAAGGACACCAGACATATTGGATTAGAGCCCACCCTGATGACATGATTTAATTTAATTACCTCTTTGAACACTTTATCTCCAAAGTCTCCACATTCTGAGGTGCTGGGGGTTAAGATTTTAACATGTGAATTCTGGGAGCGGGGGCACAATTCAACCCACTAAATGCCAGAGGTGTCCTTCCCAGTCATTGTGCTAATCAAAAACACTCCCTAGGGTTTCCCTGGTGGCGCAGTGGTTGAGAGTTCGCCTGCCGAGGCAGGGGACACGGGTTCGTGCCCCAGTCCGGGAAGATCCCACATGCCGCGGAGCGGCTGGGCCCGTGAGCCATGGCCGCTGAGCCTGCGCGTCCGGAGCCTGCGCCCCGCAACGGGAGAGGCCACAACAGTGAGAGGCCCGCGTACCGCAAAACAAACACAAAAAACAAAAAACAAAACAAAACAAAAACACTCCCTAGAGGGCTGGTACTACCCCCAGCTGAGCACAGCTCAACACATCAATCTCTTTAGACAATCCCTGCATTTGTGTCCAGGGGTGGGTACAAGCCAGTGAATTTATTGATCAACAAGTGCCCTTGACTAATAGCACAATAATTCCTGTTTTGACTGAGAGCGGGGTGGGGTGGGGTGGGGGTGGGGGGATTAAGGCAAGGAGGCTCTGAGCAGGGGAAGCAGTGGGAGCAGGGGATTGGCATTCACTTCACTTCCTGTTCCCTCTGTACTTGTCTCCTCCCACCTCCACACCTGCCCCCCAACTCATCAGTATCGAAACTAACCCTCCATATGGCCCATATACTGCAGAGTGGGTGGGCATCCTGTTCTAAGCCCTCTACCCAGGGGAACTTTCGCCCAAGGAACTGTTTTTCTGGGGTCAGGGGAAGTTTCCTCATCTCAGAAGAGGAAACTTCAGTTTCCCCAAATATGTGTGTTGAGAAATGGGGAAGCAGGGGGGCTGTGGTCACATCTCTGAGTCACACTGTGGGGGAATGGTCCACAGTGGAGCTGGTCCAAACCTATCTCCCTCTGCATCTCTCATGATTGTCTAATTTCAGGTAGAGAGGAAAACATGAAGGAGGTCCTCTTTACCTCTATTTTTTAAAAAAATTATTTATTTAATTAATTTATTTTTGGCTGCGTTGGGTCTTCCTTGCTGCCATTGGGCTTTCTCTAATTGCAGTGAGCGGGGGCTACTCTTTGTTGCGGTGCAGAGGCTTCTCATTGCGGTGTCTTCTTTTGTTGTGGATCATGGGCTCTAGGCGCGCAGCCTTCAGTAGTTGTGGCGCACGGGCTTAGCTGCTCTGCAGCATGTGGGGTCTTCCAAGACCAGGGCTTGAACCTGTGTCCCCTGTATTGGAAGGTGGATTCTTAACCACTGTGCCACCAGGGAAAGCTCTCTTTACCTCTTTGGGTCTAGGGGACCAAAGGTTGGGCATTCTTGGTGGTTAAAAAAAAAAAGCCATGATTAGTCAAGCATATATTATGCACTAGATAGATGGAGTAGCTCTCATTTAATCTTCACGATGATTTTGTGAGGTTGGAATAATTACCAACCCCATTTTATAGCTGGGAAAACTGAGGCCCAGAGGGGTCTCATGGCTTGTCCGTTGTCATTTAGTGGATAAGTGGCAGAGATGGTATTAGGACTCATTCTGTGCCTTCAGTGGTTGATCTCTCTCTGTAGCACCTGCTGCCATTCAAGGGACTGTCCGTAAACCTGAATTATCTCTGAAAACTCTAACCTTGTAGATCTTGCCTCAGCCCACAGTTATAGGAAAGGAACAACATGATATGATAGACATCCTGGACTGAGGTAGGAGAGCAGGAGTTGGGTTCTGAGTCTGTTGATAAATCATCTCTGTGGCTCTCCTGGGGCTATTACAATAATGCAGGTGAGGGATGATGGGGACCAGGGAGCTAATTGTGAAGGCAGGAAGAATTCTAGATCTATTTTGAAGATACAGCTAGTGAGATTTGCTGATGAACTGGATGTTGGGTGTGAGAGAAAGAGAAGCCTAAAGAATGACTCCAGGTTTTCAGCTTAATTAGTAGGAAAGAAGGAGTTATCGTTACTAGAGATGGGGAAGAAAAAGTACTTATGCTAACAACACAGTTAAATTTAGGTGGTTCATGAACTCCTGCCAAGTTCTAAGAACTTCTCTTGGGTCAAGGATAGAATCTTGTATGTAGCAGATGTGCTCATGCCCTGCTTATATCCTTAGTCCTCACATTTTCAGTGACTTCTGTTGGCCAGCAGCTGCCACTGGAAAACACCTTATCTGGCAGAAGGCAGGTGAGAAGCATCAGGGGGAAAATGCTTCCTGGAACAATCCTCAACCAAAGCCTGAACTTGGTATACACATGCCCCAGCTCCCTCATCCCTCAGGTGAGATGAGTCTGAGATGCAGGTCCCAAGTGATTGCCCAGAGGTCCCTGCTGGGGTTAAGCTCCCATCTTGTATTGGCTTCCTTTCTTCCCCTGATTCACTTCTTTGCAATCCTGCTGGTGTTCACTGGGATCACCTCCAAAATAAACTACTTGCATTAGAATCCTTGTTTCAGAATTTGCTCCTGGGGGAGCCCAAACTAAGACACTATGGGACAGGAGAAGATGAGATTGCAATATGATTCTGGTTTTCCTGGGATGGAGGGGTTTCTGGGATGCAGGACTTTTAGTGCCAAATCTGGGAAAGTCCAGGGCAAACTGGGATGAGTTGACCACCCTTATAGGAGGACAGTGTGGTGTTAGAGAAGCCAGGAGAAGAGAATGCTTCAAGAAGGAAAGGGGATAATGCATACACAGATAAAATCATCATGTTGTACACCTTAAATATATACAAATTTTGTTTGTTAATTATATCTCAATAAAGCTGGAAAAAATACCTAAAAATACTTGATTGTCAAAAAAGAGAAGAAAGGAGGACCAACAGAGTGAAATGTGACCCAAAGGTCAAGTTAGAAAAGACTGAGAAGCCATCAGTGAACTTAGCACTGAGGAAGCATTTGGGACATTGAGTCATTCTTGGGTGTGTTGGAAGCAGAAATCAGACTGCAGTGGGCTGAGCAGTGAAGGGTGAGAGGAAGTGGGGACAGCAGGGTGTAAACAAATTTTCTAGAGTTTTGGCTATGAAGAGAAGTAGATAGAATGGTTATTGTAGCAGGGGGAACTTCTGGGGTGGAAGAGACCTGAACATACTTCCTCCCTACTCTTCCAACCTCTACCCCCAACTATTCCCATAGTAGATCTCCTGGGTCTCCAAGACGGATCGTTTTCCTTCATGATTTTCATCTTTTGGCATTTTTTTTGCTCTTTTTTTTCATTTTTTTTGAGATATTTCTTCCACATGGTCTTCTAACTCACTAATTTGTCTCTTAACAGTGATCATCCTCTTCTTTAATTCATCCAGTAAAATTCATCTTTTTATTTATTCCCTTTTTATTTGGTTCCATAGAATGTTTTGGTGCTGTACTTGAACCTCCTTGCATTCTTCTTTTTTATTATTCTTGTTTAAAGTTGTTGTCTGTCTACTCCAGCAGCTTGATTTTCCTGGGTGACAATTATGTTGGACCATCCTCTTTTTGGCTGTTGGGGGCCTCTCACGGGCTGTCATTTTTCTTTGGGGCTCAGATGTGGGGGTTGAGAACTCTAAGTGGTAACAGTTTCCCAAGTGATGAAAGGAGATGGATTCTTCACTGCAGGGGTCTATGTGTGCACTAGGCAGGTGTGCAGAGGTGCCTCCTTGCTCCCCAATCTCCTTGCTTTCTTCTAGATTCAGGAGCAGAGCTCCTTTTGGAGTCCTTGGGAGCCAGATGGATCAGACACACACACACAGGAGTGATGCTGACCTTATCCCAGGATGTCTGTGGACCCTGGTAGATCAGACTCTTCATAGGATGAACTGCGTCTGATTTCCACCCAGAGCATTCTTCAGCTTACCTTGGAACTTTCCACCTGGTGCATAGGGGAGACATTTCAACCCCAGATTTCCCTTTGGGGAACCCCCCAGAGATATCACTCTCATGCCCACCCAGCTGCCATGGGTCCCAGCAGACTTTTGGTTCAAAGAGGCAGATATATTAAGGTAGAGAGTGGAGGGGAACTGAGATGTGTGCAGATGGCCATTTTCCTAGAATCTGCCATCTCTCTTTCTTTATCATGGGGGCCAGCAAACTATAGCGTTGTGTGTGTGTGTCTCAAATCCTTCCTGCAGCCTGTTTTTGTATGGCCAGTGAGCTAGGGATGGTTTTTGTATTTCTAAAGTGATATACACATATATCCCTTTACACACATGTCACACAAATGTATTTATGTCTGTCTGTCTATCTATCACTTATCTACCTATCTATCACTATATCTAGCCTGAAAAGTCTAAAATTTCTTTTTACAGAAAAAGTTTGCTCATCCATTTTTAAAAAAAGTATTTGTTTATTTATCTATTTATTTATTTGGCTGTGTTGGGTCTTAGTTGTGGCATGTGGGATCTTTCATTGTGATGCATGGGCTCTTTGTTGCCGCACAGGCTCTTCTCTCTAGTTGTGGTGCGCGGGCTCTAGAGTGCACAGTCTCAGTAGTTGTAGCATGCAAGCTCTCTAGTTGTGGTGCATGGGCTCCAGAGTACGCTGGCTCAGTAGCTGCACACGTGGGCTTAGTTGCCCCGCAGCATGTGGGATCTCAGTTCCCCAACCAGGGATCGAACCCGTGTTCCCTGCATTGGAAAGTGGATTCTTAACCACTGGACCACCAGGAAAGTCCCGCTCATCCATCTTTAGCATATTTAAATGCCACTGAGGAATGTGAGGATGTGAGAGAGATGGAAGACTCAGGAGAGAGAGGAGATAATCAATGGAGAAAGGTCCCCAAAGAGGCAGGAGGAGACAAGATCCAAAGCACAGCGGTGGAGGTTAGTTTCAAACAAGAAGAGGGACCCTCTCTGCCATTGTGGAAGAACGGAGGAGATGATGAGAATCAGTGGGGGAAGGAATCAAGGATGAGTGGGGATGTGGGTATAATTGTAAGGGATGTCAGAAAGTTGAGGGAGTTTTCATAAGCTGGTGTTTATTTTCTCTGTGAAGTAAGAGACAGTCTTCTACCTTATATAGAGAAAGGGGATGCAGATTGGGGAAATAACTGAAAAACTAGAACTCCCCATGTGGGGAAGTTGACCAGGGAGAGGAAGAGTGAGTTCCAGGTAGCCTGGAAGGTCTTGTTTAGACCAGAAAACACACATTTGTATTGGCTCCTAGCTGAGTGATTCTGAGAGCTCACTGCCTTGATGGAGAGCAGAGAAGAGACAGGATTGGTTCATAAGGAAGGATGCTTTGGACTGCAAGTAACAGATAACCTGACCCAACTGGCTTAACAAAAAGAGTTTATTTGTCTTACATATGAAAAAGTTCAAGGGTTGGTTCAGCAACCCAACAGTGTCATAAAAGCCCAGATTATTTCTGTCTTTTCACTCTTCCACCCTTAGTATTTCCATGATATCGTCTCTCCAAGCCTCATATTATTATATGATAGCAGCTAAAACTAGGAAGTAATCGGCAAGCTCTTCTTGAATTTGTGTTTGTTTTTATCAAGGACAGAATATATGTTCCAGTAGGTGTTTCTTATATCTCAGTGGGTAGAATTGATCCAAATGCCCATCCCAAACCATTTGCTAGCAAATAAGAATAAGATCACTATGGTTAGTTTATACCAGGGTTTCTCAACCTCAGCACTACTGATATTTAGGGATGGACAGTTCTTTGCTGTATATGTGGGGGCTGTCTTGTGTATTGTAAGATATTCAACAGCATCCCTGGCATCTGTCACTTCGGTGTCAGTAGCATCCCCCCTTGCCCCAGTCATGACAACCAAAAATGTCTCTAGACATTGCCAAATGTCCCTAATGGTGGGGATAAATCACCTCCAGTTGAGAATCACTGGGCTGAGACCAATCTCAATTGACCTCTGGACCCAGGTACAGTGCTATCCCAAATATGAAAACAATCAAGGTTCTGTCAATAAGGAACATGTGATGGTGGTGATGGCTACTGAGTAGACAATCCACAGTGCCTGCCATGATTGGGTCAGTCCTGGATTTGGGTTTTCCCAGCTAAATATAGAATCAGAATGAGGAAGCAATGGTGTTGAAAGCATGGGAGAGGATCATTTGACATGGTTGATCAAGAGATTTAGCCTGGATAAGGCAGGAGGTAAACATGATGGTTTGAAAGAAGCTGATGGTTTGAGGGACTAAATGAGTTTAAACTCATTTAGTTTAAACTCATAGTTTAGAGCAAGTTTAGGATGAGATAGAGCAAGAAACTGAAAAAAGGCCTTGAAAAGGGCTTCTTTATTTACAAAAAGTCCAGGGAATATTTGCAATGGTCATGATTTGTGTATCCAGGAACAAGCATTGATTGAACACATCAGTGAAGAGAAGTCCAATTGAATACACATTTATTGAGAGCACATTATGCAAAACAAACACTTCAGGAAGTAAAGGTTAAGCATTTCCTCTCCAGGAATGACATGTATAATGATTCTTCTTGTCCCCACCTTCATTCTTTAGGATGCCAACCAGATCCACATGTATGACTTTCCATGAGGAGCTGAATGTTCTAGTTTTAGTATTTTCACTTGTCCTGGAAAACATGCCCCCCGCCCCACAACAAGACGTTTAGATTAAAGGTAGGTGTAAGGATAAAACAAACAAACAAACAAACAAACGAACAAACGAACAAATGACAACAAAACAGAAAGAAACAGCAGGATTGGGTTAAAGCCAGAAAGCTCCATCCAGCAGGCAATGATGGCATGATATCCTAGCATTTTGGAATCCTAGGAAAGGTGTGGCCTTCTTTAGCTTACAGTGGGAGGACTTCTCAAAAATCCAGGTTGAAGAATTCTTTTTTTGAAAAAAAGTTTGGATATAGTATCCTACTCTAGAATTTCAGCCCCCTGGATGTTGGTTTTTGTCCATAAAGAAAGGCTAGACTCTAAGCTCCTTGAAGGCAGGTACTGTGTTGGTCTTATTGCTTTTTGTACGTCCACTGCCTACCATAGTGTCTTACACATTGTAGAACTCAACAAATACTCTCTTTGCCCCCTACAAGCTCCAGCTTGGTTTAGATGCCTCAGGCCCCACAGAGGAACAAATATCTTGTACAACAGCCCATGAGGATAGGCATTCCTGACTCAGTTATAAGAGTCACTGCATGCAGGAAGTCCAAAGCTATGCCTTCCTTCCTGGTATTTATGGTTCATTCACAGAATTTCCCACCCAGTCAAGCATATGACTTTTCCCATAAACAGTATTCCCTGGTTATACAGCTGACCTTCCAATGTTATCAAATGTCTGGGGAACAGAGCTAGAAAGTTAACCCAAGATCAAATTTGTCTGTAAAGGACAGAGGGTTTTGTTAGCTTTTTACTCATACTCTGTGCATAAAAAATAAAAGCTTCAGAAATTCTTTTAATTAAAGCAAATGTATTTCTTAAATGCAGCTACATATAAAATATAAGTATATAATATATCATATATAAATATATAATATATAATTCCCTTTCAAAAGATATACTCATTCAAGTTCCACAATGTTAAGCAATAATAATAATAATAATAAAGCTTTCTTATTCATTGTGGGAAACCAGTAGCTGGAGTGCTGGCAGCTTTATTATTTTGGATTATCTGGGAAACGTTTCAAAGGTCACAGCCAATGGTTAGCACCTACCACAATTTTACTCTTATTGAGAATGATTAAGCTTAATATATGTTAAAAAATTTTCCAATCAGCTGACGTGACTGTCCTAAAACTTTTGTCCTAAAACTGGTTCCATTTTCCTCTTGGTTCTTTTGGAAAGATTTAGAATGAATTCCCTTTCCCTCCCTCCAGTATGGAATAGATGTTTCTTCAGTGACCTCAATATTTCCACGACTGAAGAAAATCCCATATTTTCTCAAGAAATGTAGAAGACAATGTATCAGAAATTTCTCAGTTTTGTTTAGCTTAAAAACAACATATTCTAAGACTCTTTGGCTAGCAGATGTGGTAGGCATGTACATGGAAGGCATAAAACCAAATGAGATTGGGAGAATTTTTATGGATTTTGAGCTTTGGAGCCCATCTGGCTCATCTAGTGACATGGTTTCTTACAAGTATATTCTCCCATTTTTCTCAAAGAGCAATTAGGGGGCAACTGTGGAGAGACGTCTCAGAGAGTACTGGGAGCTTATTCCTTGGTGCCTTGGTCCTGAGTTAGCTCAATGGAAGAACAGATGAAAATCCAGCAACCAAGTTCCAGAGAGGTTCCCTTTCTAACAGGACCATTTCCTCTCCCAGGAAGGTCCCATTATCACATGCACTCCTCCTCTATAGGTATGTGGAGCATCTGGGGTGGGGTTCCTCTCCTGGATCCTTTCTGTGGTATCCACTAACTCCACGGGGCTCAAGTCCACCTCTCTTTAGACAGTGAGAGTTCAGGGGATGCTGACCACTCTGCTATGTCTATGATTGTAAGTCTCCCGCTAAAGGATTCTACATTAGATGGTAGTGGTGCTGGTGATGCTTTACCCAGCACTGTTAGCGGGCAAGGAAGAGTCACTGAGAAACAGTACAATGGGAATGAGGAATGCAAACCGGGTCATCAGGAAAAGAACTCTTCTACATACCCTGCAAGAAAGGGAGTTTGTACTAAGACATGGAGAGGAAGTTCAGGGTGTCAAGGGGTAAAACATTAGAATAAGTCACAAGTCTTCTTACCTCACTGGGTTTTGAGTCAGGACCAAACCTGCTGGAAAGTGTATGAAGCTCAGGCTCAGATTTAGATTTGATGATCTCGCCAAACCACTTTCGGACCTGGAACATCAAAGGAAATGCTAGGATTGTTTTTGTTAACAATGGAGAAGAGAAAAGTCAGTGAGTTAGAAAGACGAGAGAGACATTATGAAAAACTTTTCCTACAAAATGTGATATATGCATACAATGGAATGTTATTTATTCCTTAAAAAGGAATAAAATTCTGAAACATGCTATAACATGGGTGAACCTTGAAGACATTACACTGAGTGAAATATATGAGCTAGACACAAAAGGACAAATACTGTATGATTCCACATGAATGAGATCCTTATAATAGTCAAATTAATTGAGACAAAGTAGAATACTGGTTACCAGGGGCTTGGCAGGGGAGAATGGGGCATTATTGCCTAAGGGGTACAGTTTGGGATGATCAAAAAGTTCTAGGGGCTTCCCTGGTGGCGCAGTGGTTGAGAGTCTGCCTGCCGATGCAGGGGACATGGGTTCGTGCCCCGGTCTGGGAAGATCCCACATGCCGCGGAGCGGCTGGGCCCGTGAGCCATGCCTGTGGGAGAGGCCACAACAGTGAGAGGCCTGCGTACCGCAAAAAAAAAAAAAAAAAAAAAGTTCTAGAATGGATGGTGGTGATTTTTGCATGACAATGTGAATGTATTTAATGCCACTGATCTGTACACTTAAGCATGGTTAAAATGATAAATTTTGTTATATATACTTTATCACAATAATTTTTTCATTTGTTGTACAAACTCAACAAAATATGCATATGCAAAGGAAGAAAATAGAAGTCACACATAGTTCCTCAATCTAGCGAAAAATCACTGATCATGTTTTGGTGGTATCCTTCCACGTGTCTTGGTTTGGGGTCCCCCAGAGGCAGACCTTGAGACAAGCGTTCTAGTGCAAAGAGATCTTTCGAGGGGTGATACCAGGAAACACCAATAGATCAGTGGGGAAGTGAGATGGAGAAGGGAATGCAGCTAATAAAGGATGCATAATCCTTTCCACTGTGGACATCTGGGGTTTAGTGCCACTCGGGGGCTCTGGAAACAACAGAGGACACACCTCAGAGTCATCCCACCTCAGGGACAAGGGAGCTGGGGCATCTATCTACCAGCTCCCATCAGTCATTGGTTGATGGCTGCTCTCAAGGGCCATTACTCTCTGGCACCACCAGCTTGCCCTGTGTATAAAGCAGGCATGTCCTGTGGGCAGTAAGAAGCCCACAGGCACAGAGTCACAGGTGTTTACAATAAGCAACCCTGGGCATGTAGAATATAATGCCAAAGTGATATGAGAGAGCCATCAACAACATTTGCTACACCAAGGTTTCCAACTTTGGCACTACTGACATTTTGAGTTGGATCATCCTTTGTAGTGGGGACTATCTTATGCACCGTAGGATGTTTAGCAATAACTCTGGCCTCTACCAACTAGTTATCAGTAGCACCCTTTCCCCTAGTTGTGACAATCAAAAGTGTCCCCAGACATTGATAAATGTTCCCCCTGGGAGTGGCAAAATTGCTTGAGAATAAGTGGTGTTTTTCCATATACACCATTACCCACACGTGAATGACTATATAACATAGCATAAGCAATGAATATTTACATATGTTATATAAACAAAATAGAACCCTTCTGGAGCAATGTTTTGAAACTTACTCTTTCACTAATATATTTTGAAAAATTTTAAAAATTATTTATTTTATTGATGTATATTTGATTTACAATGTTGTGTTAGTTTCTGGTGTATAGCAAAGTGATTCATTTAAACATACATATGTATATATTCTTTTACATATTTTTTTCATTATGGTTTATTACAAGATATTGAATATAGTTCCCTGTGCTATACAGTAGGTCCTCGTTTTTTATCTATTTTATATATGATAATTTGTGTCTGTTAATCCCAAACTCCTAACTTATCCCTCCCTCCCCCTCCTTTCCCTTTTGGTAAAAATGTTTGTTTTCTATGTCTGAGAGTCTGTTTCAGTTTTGTAAATAAGTTCGTTTGTATCATATTTTAGATTCCACATATATTCACTAATATATTTTGAATATCCTTCCGGTCATAAAATATTCTTGTGCCCAGACAAAAATTAACATTTGAATGGTCTATGCCTATGCTCATCCTTTGTTCTCTAGGGAGTGTCTGCTCTGTCGGCTCAGTTTCTTCCTCTCTCTTATCCTCAGAGGAGCTGTTCTTCCTTTCCTAGTTTGGTTCTTTGGGTGTGTAGATGCAGAGTGAGGAAAAGAGGAAAAGAGGGAGAGAGGAAGGAGCGCGAGAAGAGAGAGAAGAGGAAGAGGAGGAGAAGGAGGGAAGAGGAAGAGGAGAAGGAAGAGGAAGAAGTGTATCAGTCAGGACATGTTTTGCTGCAGTAATAAACGACCTCAAAATCTTAGTGCCCGAGCTCAACAAAGCTCAGCTGGACCATGTGTCTTCTTCATGGTATTTGAGAAGTACAAATAAAGAACTTGGGTGATTTTGCATTTCTTCTGGCTGCTGGAATATCCTTATTTGGCCACTGCACCTCCTGGCCTGGATCATGTAGATCCAAGTTTCACTGGGGTTTCAGTCTTTTACATTATATTTAATAGTTGCATAGTATCCTGTTCTATAGATGAGTATAACTTAACTAAATCTAAGTAGAAGTATGTCAATGTGGTTCAGTAGTATACAGCACGGTAGCGTCTTGCCTGGGGTTCAATTCTAGAGCCAGCATGCAGTTCACATTACCCCTGAGCACCCCTTAGTAAGGAATCATCTTAGAGCTTTATCTCAACAAGCCCACAGCAGCCAGTATTTCCCAAGTGTCAGACGCACACTGTTTCTTTTGTTCAGCTGCAGACACGTGAATTGGCTTGTGTTTAGTAGCCATATTGAATACAAAATATATATCTTGAAAAACTGGAGGCTCACACTGTGAGATGCCTCAGGCACTGAGATGAACTGGGGGAAGAGTACAAATAAGTCTTTTGCATTGTGCTCACTCAAGTGCATACATCCACTGAGAAGAGTTGCTTACAGTTTTCTTTGGCTGTACATGTGGATGGATGGGTAGATGAATAGAAGGGTAGGTATATGGACAGATATGTGATTAAGCAAACATAGCACAACGTTACTTACAGAATCTAGGTGATCGGTATGTGCATGTTTACTACATAATTCTTTCAACTTTTTCGTATATTTGAAAATGTTCATGATCAAATGTTAGAAAAACTATATTATTATGTAATTTCATTATAGAGCTATTAAAACGTTCGTAGAGAGGATATACATCACATGGAAATGTGTTTAAGAATTCATGTTAAGTGGTGTGGTAGATTGCTTTATTGATCTCAGTTATTCACTCTTCTGTAGTAGCATTACATCCTGTCTTAGCTTCGTGGTGAATGGAGTGTTTTTCTCCCATTGACTTTGGGCTTGGACATGGGATCTTATTGGCCAATGAAATATTGGTGGAGGTGATGCAAACAGAATCACCTTGAAATGGCCTTGCTCAGTAGAGCTTGCCTTCTTGTGATTTTGCCATTGTTATAAGAAGAACTTATGTTAGGGAGATGCTCCCCTTTCTCCCAAGCATCAGGGTCACAAAGGGCAGACCTGAACATGATCTTCATCCTGGAGCCAGGTCAAGCTGAGCCCAGCCAAGATCAGCTGAACCCCAGTCAACCTGCAGATTCCAGAATGAGAAAAGTAAATATTTGTGTTTAAGCCACTGAGATTTTTGAGGTTGTTTGTTACATGGCAATAGATGACTATTACGCATGGGATGGTTGAAGAAAAACATGGTATTTCCTTGATGCAGCAATTATTTACTTTCTGAAAGCCATTAATAAATTAATATTTCTTACAATCAATAGCATCTCACAGTAGAGAACATATAGGGAGTGTTTACACACTACTCACAAGTGCCTATGAAAATTTAGAGAATGTGGATTTGAATGTTTATTAAACTATGTATCTCCAAATGTTTCTTAACTTTAAAACAATAAAGAAAGAGGTCACAGTTTACCTGCTGGCTGAGGAGGCAGTAGACCAAGAAAATGAAGAAACCCTGAAGGCTGTTGATGATGGTGAAGAGGTAGGCCATGACACGGGCAGCTGAGCCCATCTGCAAGATGCCCAGACACCATGTGCATCCCAGGATGAAGAGCTGAGCTGTTGCTTTGAGTGTCAGCATCCTGAGGGAAGTAGTAATCAATAATGTAAAAAAGCTAACGATGGACATGAATACTTCTACAGCATTGTTGTTAATGGTGAAGACTCTGGAGCTAGAATGCCTGGGTTTAAATCCAAGGCAGCACTAACTAACTGTGTGACCTTGGGCAAGTTACTATCTGGCGTGTTTTTTGTTTTTAATCACGTGGCTTGGGAGATCTTATTTCCCTGACTAGGGATCGAACCTGGACCATGGCAGTGAAAGCGCTGAGTCCTAACCACTACACCACCAGGGAATCTCTACTTTTCTGTAACTCAGTTCCCTAATCTTTGTAATACTCCTATTTCATAGGGTTACTGCAAAGATTAAATGAGACCTTAACATATGTAAAGTATTTAGGACAGTATATAGAACAAAATTAGTACCATACATACGTAAAGCATTCTAAAACTGCAAAGATAAAGCTCTTTATCTCTCTCTCTATATATCATTTATATATGGAGGGGTCAAAATGTGTGCTATTCAGGGGAACTACATTCAATATCTTGTAATAACCTATAATGGAAAAGGATCTGAAAAAGAATATACATATGTATGTGTGTACTGAATCACTTTTTTGTACACCTGAAACTAACAGAACATTGTAATCAACTATGCTTCAGTGAAAAAGGAGTGTTTTTAATAATTACAATGCATCAACAAACATAACCTGGAACCATTCCAGGCAAACTGAGATGTAAGGTCACCCTACTTTTGTATCTATATATTCCTAATTTTAAAATATCATATTACATAAGTGAGAAAAGCTAGTTGAGGGACAATTTGTGTAGTGATGCTATTGTATGTAAGCCTGTCTGTTCTACAGAAAATGCACAGAAAAAGTCCTGGGAAAATATCAGACATATCATATCATGCAGTTTGTTACCCCTGGATTCCCTGGGAGGTAAAAGTAGCAGGAAAAGAGGGAGTAAGCAACTTCACTTTTAACTTTATATATTTTGAAAACTTTTGACAAATAATGAACAAATAACAAATGTGTTATTGTTGTGATTACAATGAAAACCTCAACAAATTACATGTCAAATTAAGATGGATGCTGAAGTCTTCCCTGGTGGTGCAGTGGTTGAGAGTCCTCCTGCCAATGCAGGGGACATAGGTTTGTGCCCCAGTTCAGGAGGATCCCACATGCCACGGAGCGGCTGGGCCCGTGAGCCATGGCCGCTGAGCCTGCGCGTCCAGAGCCTGTGCTCCGCAACGAGAGAGGCCACAGCAGTGAGAGGCCCGTGTACCACAGAAAAAAAAAAAAAAAGATGGATGCTGAAAAATAAAAGAAATACTCATAGTTCCCAATTTTTTGAAATAGTATTATACAAAATATATTTTAACCTAAATCCTTCCTGAACCTATTGCCTCTTGTGCTGTGTGGCCAAAGCTGTATTCTTCCATTCTCCTCTTCTTCCGTCTAGTGTTAGATCTCTTCGCTTTTTGAGATTTATCAAGGACACAGGGCTACCCAGTTAGAGACTACATTTCCCAGGCTCCCTTGCAGCTAGGTGTCACCAGGTGACCAAGGTCTAGCCAATGGGATATGAGCAAATGTGGAACTTGCAACTCTCATGTCAACTCCTTCCTGCATATGGGATACTGATAAAGACAACATCCTAGGGGATGGTGGGGCAACACAATAGAAAGAACGTGAGTCCCTGGATCACTCTGTGGAGCAGAGCTTCCCATTAGCTCTGGACTGTTTACCTCTGGTCTGTGGCGTGAGAGTGAAATAAACTTCTATTTCACTCCCATTTTTGGGTCACAGAAATTTAGCCTGTACTCTAGTGAATACAGCTTCTCATTAATTGTGATAGTGGAAGATGGTAGTGGTCTTGCTAGTCCTTAGAGCCTGGTTGTGGGGTGTATGTCTGTGTCAATATGTAGGAGGGACCAGTAGGAAGTGAGTAGAGGAAAAGAGGGTTAGAAAATACCACTTGCTTCATCTTACTTTAGATTCTGGATGGTTGACACTTCACTGTTGAGGGAGGATAGTTTTCTTTTCAAAATCCAAAGAACCAAGATAAAAAATACAAAATTCACCTGCAGGAATGACACAGACCATGTAGAATACAAGTTAAGATGACTATGTCCACTGTAAATTGTACACAGCTCCTACCTCCCTGAACATGGGTTTGAATTGGTAGCAGGTGGAAAAATCAAATCATACAACCGAGAAAATATATGTCCCTTGTGCTATCTTGCACCCATGTCTGGTGCTGCTTCTTAGGTCAGGAACATCAGAGCCACATATTCACTCACACAGATAATGGCACAGACGGGACCGAGGAAAGCCCAGATGAATTTCTGGTTCAGGTTGAGCCAGCAGCTGGGAAAAATGGGAAAAGAGATGCAAAGAGAGATCAGAGAAAGCACATGAAATGGATATGAAATGACACCTTTTCCTAACAGAGAATTTTCCAATGTCTCCTGAAAATGTCAGCTGACCATGAAGGCTTTAATTGTTCACTATCATGTGTTACTGCTACATTAAACATTTTACAGGTACAGTCCTGTTGAATTTTCACACTAGTATTCTGAAGGTGGGACCACGGAGGTGACCATTATCCCCATTTCACTAATGAGGGGACTGAGAATTAAGGACTTGAGGTCACAAATTATGGGAGAGATAAAGTTGGGACCTAACTGCAAAATTCTCCCCTTCCAGGGCCCGTGAGCCATGGCCGTTGAGCCTGCGGGTCCGGAGCCTGTGCTCCGCAACGGGAGAGGCCACAACAGTGAGAGTCCCACATACTGCAAAAAAAAAAAAATTCTCCCCTTCCAGAGCCTCTTACATCATTCTTCCCTGCCTCACTGGGAAAGAGATTAGAGCCCTTATACTCAAGGGGAAAGTAGAGTGCATTTGATGTGAATATTCCAATCATCACTATTAACACTGCCCTCAAATATGTCCATGGCACAGGGTGAGAGTCAAGCTCACTGATCACGTGTTCCATAAAGCTGAGGCCTGAATGCTGCGGAAATGGCCACGATCACAGCCGGGACTCCGTAGCCCACTGGGAACATGAGCTTCTTCATGAACCTGTTGACACTAGAGTAGTTGACCACCCTCAGGTTGTGTGCAGTGAGGAAGAGGTGCAGGCCCTCCAGCAGCATCCAGGTGAAGGAGGCCAGGTAGAGATAGTGCAAGGCACCTGCGATGATGGCACATAGCACCTGGGGAAGGAGGAAGGTGTCACCAGGAGGGATTGTCAGGGTGGAGCATGGCCTCAGGGCCTCTCTTTTATACTGACATTGAGTTCAGAACACCTGGTATTAGACCAAGGTCATTGAAGGTAAAGGTGGTTGATAATCAACGGCAGCACTACTCACCTTGGTACCTCTCCCCCAACCTCCCTCTGGGGCCCAAGGCTATTTTATTAAGGTGTCCAATGCAGCATGGCTCCATGAACTCAGCATACACTGGAGGCAGGGCAGGGGTATTTTGGGACAGTATAAGTACCTTGATCTCAGTTCTATCGAAGGCTGTTAGGAAGAGCAGGTGGGCCAGGAAGAGGCAGAGTGAGAGCTGCAGGTGGAGCGAGCTGCTGGTGTTCTGGATGGCTTTGCACAGCAAGAAGGTGAGGGCTGCCAGGAGGAGGCACAGCAGAGAGAGGCTCAGCCCCACGTAGGTGATCACAGTCAGTGTGGGATCCTTCTCCTGGGACCGAGCAGAGAGGAGCTCACAGTCAGGCTTTCCTGCTCTGGGATTATACTCCCCCACCTCTTGGAATGTGGCATCCCAACATAGGCAGATCACCTTCATCTCTGCAAGGAGGGGAGGGATGCAGGACTTCCTGTATGCTGTCACCCAGCCTATGTCATCAGTACTCTGACCCCTCGTCTAGGATATGTGTCCTGTCTGACCTTCTCCCACCACCTTTGCTGCTGCCACCCAAATCCTGACCACCATCATCTCTCTACCAGTCCACTCCTGCTGCACCACCATCCATTCTTGACCCAGGAGCCAGAGATTTCTTCTAATAACATAAGTATGCAGCATCCCTGATTCAAATTCTCTATTGCCTTTCCATTGTAATTTGAATGAAATCTAAACTCCTGACCATAGCATTTGAAGTCTGATGCATTTTCCCTGTGCCCTTTTCTCCAACCTGAACTTTTCCACTTCACTCTCATTCACTCTGCTCCAACCACATTTGTTTCTGGAACACACCAAGTTTGTTCTCTCTCAGGACCTTTACACATACATGTATCTCTTTTTGGGATGCTCTTCCCTGAAACCTTTTTCTTTTTTTTCATTGAGGTAAAATCCAAATAATATAAAACTAACCATTTTACACAGTACAATTTAGTGACTTTTAGTACATTCACAGTGTTGTGCAATCACCACCTCTCTCTAGTTCCAAAACATTTGAATCACCCCAAAATAAAACCTCATGGCCATTAAGAAGTTACCCCCTATTCTCCCCTTCTCCCAGCCCCTAGAAACCACCAATTTGTTCTCTCTCTATGGATTTGCCTATTCTAGACATTTCATATAACTGGAATCCTACAATATGTGGTCCTTTGTGTCTAACTTATTTCACACAGCATGATATTTTTGAGATTCATCCACATTGTAACCCCATTGACTTAATATTCAGATTTCAGCTTGAATAGTTAATTCTTCTCTAACCATGTTATCTAAAGTAGCACACTTCTGCAATCACTCCAGACACACGCTCTTTAAAAATTTTCCTTATAGCATTTATGGCCACCTAAGCAGGGCCTCCAAAAGGATTAGCTTGAGGAATTCAATGTTTACATCATACCTGTGTGTCGAAGGCCATGAGGACAGCGAAACTGGACAGGTGAGTGGAATTGCATATACTGTGAGTCTTGTTTGCTTGTATCAGGAAACAGCCCTCCGTGGACCAGTGGCCGCCCTCCTTTGTACCTTTCCAGTAGACGCAGAAGACCTTTTTGATACTGGGCTTTATCTGAAAATAGAACAGGCTCATCATGTCCTTCCTTGGGAGGGACTGCTCTCAGAGTGTCAGTCTATGCTGGTAGGGTGCAAAGAGGTGACACCATGGGTTAGGAGAGATCAGGTAATTTCTATTTTAAGTGAAGAGGATGACCACCAGGAACCTGTCCGCGTAGTCCCAACTCTATTGGGATTCCACATAACAGAAAATGAACCCACCTCTCTCTGGGAGCCAGAATTTTACAAGATGTCATCGGCTTCAGGACTTTATCTTCCAACATGGGAGTCAAATAAAAATAGAGTATAAGGCTCACTTAAATTTTTCTCCCAAATACTCTCTAAGCCAAATTTCCCTGATCTCTTCACATCAATTCTGCCCTGACCGCTTACAACACAATAATTGCTCATACAATGACAGGGGTAGTGTAGGGAAGAAACATCACCAGGAGAGAATAAAGTTAGTTTTCAATCTCTTTTTTTTTTTTTTTTGCCCCCAGGATGTCCATAGCATCACTTGATTGGGCCAAGGATGTGAGCTGGATGCTCTCCTATTTGGCGGCTGTATCTCCTTTGATAATCCACTGGACCATCCCCAGATATCTTGCTGCACTTCCATTGCTCCATGCCATACATCAAAAATTCCATTCCTAGATTTTATGCATCAGATGGAGAAAACCTACCTTTCCTCACCTTCTCCCACTTAATTCTTATTTTCTTAAAAATTTTTAAAAATTTGATTTATTTTTTCCAGTCTTATTGAGATTTAATTGACATATAACATTGTGTAAGTTTAAGTGTATGATGTAATGATTCGATATATGTATATATGGCAAAATGATTATTACAACAAGGTTAGTTAACATCCATCACTTCACATATTTACAATTTTTATTTTGTGGTGAAAACTTTTAAAAGCTACTCTCTTAGCAACTTTCAAATATACCATACAGTATTGTTAACTAGAGTTAACTAGAGTCACTATTCTCTCCATTACATCCTCAGAACTTATTCATCTTATAACTGGAAGTTTGTAACATTTGATCACGATTACCTCTTTCTCCCACCTTCTGTTGCTGGCAACCACCAATCTGTCCTTTGTTTCTATGAGTTTGTTTTTACAGATTCCACATATATATGAGATCAGTCAGTATTTGTCTTTCTCTGTCTGACTTATTTCACTTGGCCATAAGGTCTTCAAGGTTCATCCACGTTGTCAAAAAAATGGCAAGATTTCTTTCAACTCTTACTTTCTAAACAGTTGACTATGTCTGGCTATTAACCCTCCTGCCTTTAAGAGTTTGGGCAGAGAATGGGAAAAGGCAATGAATTATATAAAAGTTTTTCTTCTGATTGAATTATGTAGTCTTAATAATTAATTCCAGGCTTTTGTGCAAGAATAAACACTATGTCTCAGTTCAAATTTCACAGATGTAGGAGGTACCGGCAATTAAAAAAATTCCACGAACTAGAATGATGCTGCCCAAGAGAAATATCATATGAGTCATTTATGTAATTTGAAAATTTCTACTACCACGTTAAAAAAAGGAAAAGAGGGCTTCCCTGGTGGCGCAGTGGTTGAGAGTCCGCCTGCCGATGCAGGGGACACGGGTTCGTGCCCCAGTCCGGGAAGATCCCACATGCCGCGGAGCGGCTAGGCCCGTGAGCCATGGGCGCTGAGCCTGCGCGTCCGGAGCCTGTGCTCGGCCGCAGCGGGCAGAGGCCCGCGTACCGCAAAAAAAAAAAAAAAGGAAAAGAAACAGGTCAAATTAATTTTAATAAAATATTTTATTTAAAGCACTATATTCAAAATAATATCTTTTAATATGTCAATATAAATCAATACATGTAATCAGTATAAAATTATTGAGATGCTTAACACATTGTTTTTCTTACTAAGTCTTCAAAGTCTGGAAATACTGAATCTAAACCTGGAAATACTAAGTCTTCAAAATCTCAGTTCAGACTCACCATATTTCAAATGCTCAATAACTGTAGTTGGCTCCTGGCTATGGTATTGCACAGTGCAGGTCCAGAATGATTGAATTGGGAGTATTTAAAAATTGTTTGGTCTAACATCCATGAAACCTAAGCAAGTACAAATTGTAGCTTTCACCCACCTTCACGTGCTGAAAACTTAGAGTCACAGCCTGGGAGAGAGATGTGTTCCTTTTGGGTCCAATAGCGGCACTCACTACCTGGGAGTTCAGGTAAACTTGATCTTTCTCATTCACCTTTTCAAAAAAGCTTGCATTTATGATGTTTCCAAGAGAAGAGTATGAAATAAAGGCAACTGCACTGGGACCTGAGGAAACAGAATAATGGAGTCTTAAAAAGTGCCACCATTCCTTCTGTTGCCCTTTCCCCCTCCATACCTGACAGACTCCCATGATCGCCACACCTGTGCTCAGCTGTGCCTAGGAAGTTTACTTTTCCTCTCCTGCTCTTCCTACCCAAATATTCACAACTCCTCCTCAAAGACCCATCTCCAACCCAGCCTCTGGCTCAGGAAGTCTTCCCTAGATCCTCTGGCAGCTTGATGTGTCTTTCTCCAAATTCGTATTTCAAGTGCAGTCCCTGCCGTGCCAAAGAGAATTCAACTGTCCATTAATTATTTCCTGTGGATTAATCCTATTTTTCCAACAGGCACTAAACTTACTGAGTAACTAATACCAGATACTTCATTTGGAAACCACAGGGCTCCTAGCACAGTACCAAGCATGTGGTAAATGATGAATTCTTTGAAAACATCTTTATTTTCTAAAAAAGTTTAGCTTATATTTCAAACACTTAGAAAACTATAAAAAAGACATAACAGACATTTACACTCGGATTTAAAATATATTATAGTTTTGTCGTATTGGCTTCAGAATTATGTATTGTTTTAAGAAATAAAATGTTTTAGATATGGCTAAAGATCCCACTATTATTTCATTCTCTTTCTTCCTTCTCGAAAATAACCACGGACTTGAAGTGGAAGTGTGGCCTTTCCATGAATACATTTGTAATTTTACTACATAAGCATGTTTCCATTATAATATACAGTATTGTTTTCTGTGTTTAAAAATTCACATAAATGGTATCCTACATTGGGTATTCTTTTTTTTTTACTTTTTAAAAAAATTATTTTATTTATTTTATTTTTGGCTGCATTGGGTCTTCGTTGCTGCGTGCGGGCTTTCTCTAGTTGTGGAGAGTGGGGGCTACTCTTCGTTGTGGTGCGCGGGCTTCTCATTGCGGTGGCTTCTCTTGTTGCGGAGCCACTCAAGCTGCAACAACTCTTCCCTGGGTCTTCAGCCTGCTGGCTAGATTTTAGACTTGCTACCCTCCACAATCACAGGAGCTAATTTCTTAAAATCTCTGTCTTTGTCCCTGTCTCTCTCTCCATACATACACACAGCCCCCACTGGTTCTGTTTCTCTGGAGAACCCTGACTGATACACCTGCTGATGCTTCCTGGGATCATCTCCCAAATAAAATCATTACAACTGAACTCCTTATACTTGTCCATGGACTGCTTCTGAGTGAACCTAAACTGAGACCCAGGTAGAACAGCCCCTCAACTGCAAAGAAGTCTCTTTCATGCTGAAGAATAGAAAGCCTCTAGTTTAAGAAGATTTTTGTTTTTAAGGAAAAGACTCAAATGACACAGTTTTAGGGTAACAGACCCATTAGGGAGGAGCCTATTGTGGACCTTTCCTTACTACTCACACAGTGATATTGCTCTGCGTGTCTTAGGGATTCTGCATACAGCCACCACATGTACCTTGTGTATTTCCCTGGATGATGTCACTGCAATGGATATCCATGGAGTTCGTTTGGGCGTTCAAGTTGAAGATGACTCCCGTGGAGCAATCGTCTGTAACAACTCGAGTTTCAACAGCTGGTAAGAAAAACAACGGGCAAGCTTACCATTATTATAAGTTTTAAAAATGTGCATAGCTACACAAACAGCTCAAATTTACTGAATGTCTAGGATGTGCCAGGCACTGGACTAAGATCCTTATACATCATCATCTTATAACAGCATCATATAACGCCATGAGGAGCCATTGTTCAGATGAGGAAACTGAAGTTCAGAATTTAAATACGACTCTAACTCCTGAAACCAAGTTCTTAAATAATATTCTCTAGCATATTGTCTTTGAAGCAACAATTCTGTTTCTAGGAATTTATTCTAGGAAAACAATCATGGATAAGAGGACAGAATTAACTACAAGAAAGATTGTAGCTAATTTCACAGCAGCAAAGACGATAACGGTGAAAAACGGGAAGTGACCTCAATGTTTAAGAAGGAACTGATTAAATAATTTGTGGCTTATCTCTTTAATGGGGAATCATGCTTCCAATAAAAATGAAGTCACAGAAAAGCAGGAAATAAGGGAATTCCCTGGCGGTCCAGTGGTTAGGACTCCACGCTTCCACTGCAGGGGGCATGTGTTTGATCCCTGGTCGGGGGAACTAAGATCCCGCAAGTCACATGGCATGGCCAAAAGAAAAAAAAAAAAAGAGCAGGAAATAAGCTCATGAGAATATTTATCTTAAAAATCAGTCTGAGACTGGTCATGAGTTGGAAATTATTCAATCTGGATGATGAGGGTAGTAGGCTTATTATGCCTCCTTTTTTATGTTTAAAAAAGTTAAAAAGAAGCAAGTAACAAAATAGCACTTAAAGAATGATACAATTATAAAGTAGATAGGAATATAAAAAATGATACTATTTAAATAAAACTTTATAAAACTAAAGAGTGGAAAGTAGAATAATCAAAGTTATAGCAATTACCAGCCCTAGTTGTAAGTGTGTTATATGCAGCATTATTATCTCATTTTATAGATGAGAAGACTAAAGCCCCTGAGGTAAGGGTACTGGTCATCGATGAAACAGTTAGGAACTGGCCAAATCAGGAAAGATGAGAGTTACTCGTAATCTGGTTTAATTTTGAAAGAAATTGTGCGGATTCTGGTTTCCCAGGAAGGTTAGACACTGAATTTTATTTTATTAAAACAGTTTAAAAAATTATTATTTTTATAGAGTATAAAGTACTTTATCATGCAAGTTGATAAAACAAAATGGTTAGTTAGGCATACACAAATACACTGACATCTCTGAGCTGAATAAAAAGCACAGCAAACAGCATTTCTGAAGGCCAATATAGTGGTATGTGTCAAAAGTCTATAAAATGTTTTTTTCCCTTTGACCTAACAATTCCTCTTCTATGAATTTATCCTAAGAAAACATCAAACAAACACACAGATAAATTTTCAATGGTCTTTGTCTACAACCTGCATTTACCAGAATAGGGAAATAAATAAATTATAGTATAAATAAATATATAGTATAAATAAATTATATATACAATGTAACTCTATAAGCCATTGAAGACAGTAACATAGGTAATGATGATGTATATGATTTACATGGAAAGATGTTAGTAATGTAGTGAGTGAGAAAGCAGGTTGTGCAACCGTATGTAAATTGTAACATACACCACAAACGTGTGTCTCTTCATCAGACATGTAACTACATGGGTATCAGATTGGAGGATTGGGTTGTGGGCAGATTTGGCTGGTCTCAATTTAGTTTTGTGTACATGTTTTTTCCTAATTTTAAAAAAATTTAATACTTGGCTTTGCTATGGTATTTTATTTATTTTTATTTTCAAAAACAAAAATTGTACATATTTACGGTGTACAGTATGAAGACTTGACACACACACATCTACATAGTGAAACGATTACCAAGGTCAAGCTAATTGACACATCATCTCATCACATAGGTATATAATGAATATGTATGACTAGTAGAGTAAAAGTATTTCTTTTTTTGGCTGCGCTGTGTGGCTTGCGGGATCTTAGTTCCCCGAACTCAGGTCCCGGCCGTGAAAGTGCCGAGTCCTAACCACTGGACCACCAAGGAATTCCCTAATAAAAGTATTTTTATTTTAAAAATATGTAGTAAGATGTTCCTTCTGGGATGGTTTAAGTAGCATCACTGTGACGTGTGCTGTTAAGTTATGTAAGCACTGGTTGAAAAAAAAAACAAAAACCTAACTTCAAGCCAGAATCCCAGACTCAGGATTAGAAACCACTGACAATTTTTATTTATTTAAAATTTTTTTAAAAATTATTTTTATTAAAAAAAATTTTTGGCCATGTCAGGCGGCTTGTGGGATATTAGTTCCCAGATCCACCCGGGTCCTGGCAGTGGAAGCACTGAGTACGAACCACTGGACCACCGGGGAATTCCCCCACTGGCAATTTTTAAAAACAGCTTTAAAAACAGAGGTGTAATTGATGTACGCAAAATTGCATGTATTAGAGTGTACAACTGGATGAGCTTCACTGAGTGTATACATCTGTAAAAGCACCACCACAATCAAGGTAGAGAGCATTTCTATCATCCCCAACAATTTCTCCAAATTTTTCTCATGCCCTTTTTTCATCCCTTCACCTTTCCTCTCCTCCCTGTTACTATAGATTAGTTTGCATTTTCTAGAATTTTATATTAATGGACTCATGCAGTACTTACTTACTTTTCTAATTGCTCAATCCAGACCCCAGTTAGTAACCATACCCTGTGTGTATCATGCCTTATCGTCTTCTTACCCACAGTACGGTTTTGGACTTTCTGGAGTTTTTGGTTTGGGGCTTTCAAGGCAGTTTCTAGAACAACTGATTCCACTTTCTGGAGAATAGATGTGAACGTGGCTGTGATGTTTTTCGTCTTTTCTGTTTCCCATACAGTCTTATTGGTGAGAAGTGACTCGATATTCTCAACAACCTGTTGCAACTTTGAAGAGATAAAGAATTAAAAAAAAATCCAATCTGATAGAGGGTCAGAAGAAAACACAAGAAAGCAGGTGCTGGAGCCAGACAACTAGTTTAAATCCTGACCCCACCATTCACCTGCTGAGCAACCTTGGGAAAGTCACTCAATCGCTCTGTGCCTCAGGTACCCTGTTTAGAATGAGGACAGAACTAAGACCCCATAGAGTTTTGGGGAAGATTAAATAAGTGAAGAGATGCTACGTTTTTAGAACAGTGTCTGTGCCTGGTAAACACCATATAAGTGTTAGTTATTATGAACATCTTTTACCAACAAGGAAGTGGTAAGGTTTCTAGAAATAGACAAGTGGTTCTTAACTGGGGGTGATTTTGATCCCCAGGGGATCAAGTTAGTGACAATTTAGTACATTCATGATGTTGTGGAATCATCACCTCTATGTAGTTCTAAAACATGTCCATCATCCCCAGATAAAACCCATTAAAGAGTTACTCCCCATTCTCCCTTCCCCAAGCCTCTGGAAAGCACGAATCTGCTTTCTGTTTCCATGGATTTGCCTATTCTGGACATTTCATATAAATGGAATCACACACTATGTGATCTTTTGTGTCTGACTTCTTTCACTAAACATAATTTTTTTAAGGTCATCCATGTCGTAGTGGGAATCAGAACTTCAGTTTTTTATGGCTGAATAATATTCCACTGTATGGATATACCACATTTTATTCATCCATTCATCTGTTGATGGTCATTTGGGCCATTTCTGCCTTTTGGCTATTGTGAATAGTGCTGCTAAGAACATAGGTGTGCAAGTATCTATTTGGGTCCCTGCTTTCTTCTTTTAAAATTTTATTTTATTGAAGTATAGTTGATTTACAATGTGTTAATTTCTCCTGTACAGCAAAATGATTAGTTTTATATACATTCTTTTTCATATTCTTTTCCATTATGGTTTATCACAGGATACTGAATGTAGTTCTGTGTGCTATAAAGTAGGACCTTGTTGTTTATCCATTCTACAATATATATAATAGTCTGCATCTGCTAATCCCAAACTCACTTTCCATACCTCCCTTACTGCCCTCCCCCCTCCTTGGCAATCAAAAGTCTGTTCTCTATGTCTATGAGTCTGTTTCTGTTTTGTAAATAAGTTCATTTGTGTCATACTTTAGATTCTACATGCAAGTGATATCATATGGTATTTGTCTTTCTCTGTCTGACTGACCTCACTTAGTATGATAATCTCTAGGTCCATGCATGTGCTGCAAATGGCATTATTTCATTCTTTTTATGACTGAGTAGTATTCCATTGTATATATATACCACATCTTCTTCATTCATCTGTCAATGGACATTTAGGTTGTTTCCATGTCTTGGCTATTGTGAATAGTGCTGCTATGAAATAAGGATGTATGTATCTTTTGGAAATATACTTTTGTCCGGGTATATGTTTGGGTCCCTTCTTTCAGTTCTCTTGGGTATATGCCTAGGAGTGGAATTGCCGTGTCACCTGGTAATTCCATGTTTAATTTTTTGAGGAACGTGGCAATGGCATTTTATAAAGAAATGCTCCTGTTGATAACATGATTATTTGTTCATTACTTCAATGAACAGTTGCTGAACTCCCAATGTGGGCTTGGTCTGATTCCTGCCCTCAAGAAGCTCACTGTCTAGAGGGTGACAGCACACCATGTAAATATTATCAGTCTGACGGAGATAATGATGGATAACATAGATGGAACATGTATTCTGGGTCAGGCACTGTGCTAAATACTACACATATATTATCTCATCTAAACTGCTCATCTATCCAAGGGTGCCATTACCACCCCTGTCTTACAGATGAGTAAATTGATCTTGAAGAGCGTGATGGTTAATTTTATGTTTCAGCTTAACTGGGTAATGGGTTACACAGATATTGGTCAAGCATCATTCTGGGTGTCTGTGAGGGTGTTTCTGGATGAAATTAACATCTGAATGGATAGATGAAGTAAAGCAGATTGTCCTTCCTGTTGTGGCTGGGGATCATCCAGTCAGTTGGAGGCCTGACTAGAATAAGAACTCTGAGGAAGGGATTTTCCTCCTGCCTGCCTGACAGTTCCAGCCCTGAGCTGGGACATTGTTTTCTTCCTTCAAACTCTAACTGAAACATCGGCTCTTCCTGGGTCTCAGACCTCTGGATTCAAACTGGAACTACACAATCAACTCTTCTGGGTCTTCAGCTTGTCGACTGCAGATTTCGGGGCCTGTCAGCCAATTCCTTATAACAAATCTCTTTATATCTTTTCCCCTATTGGTTCTGTTTCTCTGGAGAACCCTAACACAGAGAGGTCATCATTTTGCCCATGTCACTTGCCATTGTGGTGCTGGGATTCAAACCTCTTTCTACACTTCTAAACCCCACAACCCCTGCTGTAAGAACATAGTGGGGGGATATTAACTAAGATGGAGGAGTTTAGGGAGGCCATCCAGGAGGACACGACACCTGAATTGAGTCTTTTTTAAATTAATTAATTAATTAATTAATTATTGGCTGCGTTGGGTCTTCATTGCTGCGCGTGGGCTTTCCCTAGTTGTGGCGAGCGGGGGCTACTCTTTGTTGCGGTGCGCGTGCTTCTCATCGTGGTGGCTCCTCTTGTTGCAGAGCACGGGCTCTAGGTGTGTGGGCTTCAGTAGTTGTGGCGTGCAGGCTCTAGAGCACAGGCTCAGTAGATGTGGTGCACGGACTTAGTTGCCTCGAGGCGTGTAGGATCTTAGTTCCCAGACCAGGGAACTAAGCTCATAGGCTCATAGGCTCTAGAGTGCAGGCTCAGTAGTTGTGGTGCATGGGCTTAGTTGCTCTGCAGCCTGTGGGATCTTCCCGGACCAGGGCTCGAACCTGTGTCCCCTGCATTGGCAGGTGGATTCTTAACCACTGCACCACCAGGGAAGTCCCCTGAATTGAGTCTTGAGTAAGGAAGAATGGGAGGAACCAGCCAGGTGAGGAACTGGGAAAAGGAGTTTCAGGTTGAGAGAACAGCATGTACTTGGAGGCCTGGAGCGTGGGAAGGCAAGGCATGAACAGTTTCTCTGGAGTAGAGCAGGGTGAGGGTGGGGAGTAGGGCAAATAAGGGACAAGTCCATTCTGCTAGACTATAGATTCTCAGAGACATGGATCGTTCTTTTTGTTAAAATTCAGAGTCAGTTTACAGACACTAAATGATTACTACCTATCAGGCATCTTTTTGGTTTCTCTCTCTTAATTGTCCTACAATATCCGTTTCCCCCTCTTACTTTTAATAATTGAACGAATTCCTCAAATTTTATCTGGGCCATGCTACCCAACCACAGACCATATTGTCCCAGCCTCTCTTGCAGCTAGGTTTGGCTATGATATATACAACTTCTGGGTTGTCACCTTAAGACATGTCTCTAGGGACTTCCCTTGTGGCGCAGTGGTTAAGACTCTGCCTGCCAATGCAGGGGACATGGGTCCGAGCCCTTGTCGGGGAAGATCCCACATGCTGCAGAGCAACTAAGCCCATGCGCCACAACTACTGAGCCTGCACTCTAGAGCCTATGAGCCACAACTACTGAGCCCGTGTGCCTAGAGTCCATGCTCTGCAACAAAAGAAGCCACTGCAATAAGAAGGCTGCGCACCACAACCAAGAGCAGCCCCTGCTCTCCACAACTAGAGAAAGCCTGTGCACAGCAATGAAGACCCAATGCATCCAAAAAAAAAAAAAAGAAAGAAAAAAGACATGTCTCCAAGGAAGTTATCCTGACATTATTAGCATATCATATAGTGAGTAGATGAGGAGACAGGCCCTCTCTCTACTCTCCCCTCTTCACCTTGTACTCCCGAGAACTTGCCCTGAGCACCCTCTTTCCTCTGTCCACCAGTACGAATGCAGCATTGCAGCAACCCAGCTTTGGCTATGCAGTTGAGGACAAGATGCCAGGGGATGATGGAGCAACAGTATGGAAAGACCATGGACACACCTAATGGACTCATGGAGCAGAATCCCTTCACCAGCCTGGATTCCTTGCCTCTGGACTGATAAGTCAGAAAATAATAAAAATCTATCTTTTTAAAGCCATTGGATATTTGGGCCTCTTTGTTACAACAGCTCAGCATATCCTAATACAGTCTTGCTTAGTCTGTCTTTCTTGGTTTGGGATAGATCTTCTCTTTAGGGGGCAGACACACACATACCTATATATACATACACATACACCCTTATTTACATACATGCTGTATCTATCTACCTCTATAGTGAGGTATGTAGCAATAAACATAGTGATGTACATGTATATATCATAGTTATACATAATACATATTAGAGAACATTATAATAATATAATTAACACATATTATAATTAACATATATCAAAATATGTTGTCATAATATGTATCATATATTTTATATTATCATATAATGGTATATGACATATAGCACACATATAATATATAGTATTCACCTCCATTTGCTAGCTTTGAGATTTGTAAATATTTGTTACCTGACTAGGTTCCAGGATTCAGCTTCCACTCACCTCTTTCATGCTACTGTTTGTCTCTGAGGGGGTGGTTTCTGAAAAAGACAACAACGGATGTTACTGTCGGAATTGAAAGTTAAAGGGTGGAGAGGTTGGCAGGTAAGGTGGGTAACTTTGCATCTAGAAGGTCTGAACTCATACACTTTATGTTTCCTGACAAGGTCATTTGCTCTTTTGGGGGATCAGAGTCCAAATTCCCTGTTGTGGCATAGAGCAGTGTTTTTCAACTTATTTTGCCTCCAGGGGACACTGGCAATGGCTGGAGATATTTTTGGTGGTCACTCATGACTTGGGGTGGGGGATGCTACAGGCATCTAGTGGGTGGAGGCTTGGGATGCTGTTCAATACCCTACAATGCACAGAATGGCTTCTGACCACAAAGAATTATGGGGCCCAAATGTCAATACCACTGTGGTAGAGATACCTTAGCATAGAGGAAGTGGAAAATTGTAAGCTCCAAATTCTTTCATTCAGACCTGGCTGAACATTATAACTGAAATGGCTGAGGAAACAGAAAATTAGGTGCTTCAGGTTTTAAAATTCAGCCTGGCTGGGAATTATAATTGAGACTAGAATGTCAGTTTATGATCTTCAGCTGTTAATGGGACCTTGGTATATTGCTTCTTGTATTGTACGTTGTGAGGATAATCATCTCTATTTTAGAAAGACGAGAAAAGTCTAGCAAATGTTTACATACCTGTTACCATCATACTGAGGTTAAATCTATACTTATTCTGTGTCTTGGTTTTCAGCTGAGTCTATTTGCTAAAAAGAGCAAAGAGTTTTCCTGTACATTGAAGGTTTTGTCTTAAGAGTTCAAGAACTTTTACTTACAGCCTGAGTCTGAAAATGTTTGTTATTGGAAACCACATTCATTGTAGAAAAACATGCTTTTGGCTGAAAGCTGTATACATTTTTTGTGAGGGCTTTCTTGGACCTACCAACCTTGGTGATAACTAACCCTGGATGGACGCAATCCATATAAAAGAGCTCTTAAAATTAGAAAATGTCTTAAAATTAGGAAAATAACTAAGGCATTTCTCTTTCTTGTAAGATAAGGTGAGTTTAACAGATTAACATCATAACCCAGGCAAAATCTCAGCCTGTTTATACATTGTCAACAGAGGTGTCTGCTGCCTAGTAAAACGCTAATTCACTTTGGGTTCAATCATATTCTTTCACTCATTTACTCATTAATTCATGTAACAACTATTTATTGATTGTCTGAATTAGTGGTGGACTTATGGCACAGCAACCCCTTCCTACGCACCCCATGCTCATTTCTGTCACCTTCCCCATCTGGACCTCAGTCTCACACTTGGAGCGCATGCAGCTCCAAGACCCTGGTGTGGGCTCCAGCTTGAGACTTGGGGAAATAGCGTAACCTGAGCCTGAATCTTGCAGGAGCACCTCCCATTGGTGGACAACATACTTTTGATATTAAAGAGAAACCTGAACTTTCCCAGACCTTTCTAACAGGAGCAGGGGTGTTAACGTAGTTTGGTTTTCCTGAGAATCAGATGAAAAGCTAGCAATATTAGCAAATACTTATAGGTACTGCACTAAATGCTTTAAATGGTACTATCTCATTTAAACCCTGCAATAGCCCTCTGAGGGCTGTATATCTTCCAAATTTCCAGCTCTCATCAGATGGACCCAGCTTTTGGATCCTGGTAATACCACTTCCTCTTCTGTCCCCCTAGGTATAGGATGGCTACAGATTTCTGCTATTGCTAATCCCTGGGTTGCTTCACTATCCTTTTGACTTCTCAGCTCTTCCTTCACCAGCACCAATTCTCTGTATGAAATTACTTATGTTTAAAAGACCTAGTGTGTTTCTGTTTTCCAGGCTTGATCTTGACTGATAAAGAGGAATAACTGATTATTACTATTATTTTTATTATTGCACCAAAAAAGCATGTGTTGTCCCTTTTATGGCTTCCCTGAGACCCACGTTGCAGTGTAGCAAGTGGCTGAGTGTGGACTCTTAATATAGGCTGACCTAAGTTAAAAATCATCTTATTAGTTGGCAGACCTTGAACAAGTTACTTAACTTTTGGGTGCTTCAGTTTCTTTCTTTCTTTCTTTTTTTTTTTTTTGTGGCACGTGGGCCTCTCACTGTTGTGGCCTCTCCCGTTGCAGAGCACAGGCTCCGGACGCGCAGGCTCAGCGGCCATGGCTCACGGGCCTAGCCGCTCCGTGGCATGTGGGATCTTCCCAGACCAGGGCACGAACCCGTGTCCCCTGCATCGGCAGGCGGACTCTCAACCACTGTGCCACCAGGGAAGCCCGCTTCAGTTTCTTTATCTGTAATAACAGTGCTTACCTCATGTAATAAATGAAATAATGAATGTAAAGCACTTGGTGTTGTACCTGGCACATAGTACAAATGAAATAAATATTATCTATCAGTATTATTGTTTCTCCACAAATCAGTTTCCTAGAATTTAGCTTTAAAGACCCTCTCTCTTATGATTTCAACTGTAGTCAATACCTCATGGATAGTCTGCCAAGTCCCATGTTTCTTATATATAGATCTTCTCCATCTATATGATTTCTATGACAGTGATCATGCTTATCCAAGGTCACAGATCTGAGGGTAGGCGTATGACTCAAATTGGGCCAATTTGTACACTTCCAAGTAATATGCAATTATGTCCAAGAGAGAATCAATTGATCCTTCTTTGGGTGCTTGGATCAATAAAAATGGTAAGATTTGAAGCTGTTGGTGGCCAGATTTCCTGTCCTGTGGACAAGGAGTCAGAAAAGGCAGTTTGCAATGAAAGAGAAGAAAGGAGCAGACACAGAGTATGAGAGACTGGGGTGCCCTGACAGTGTTTGGTCCCCAGCTTCAGTTCATTCCAGAATCCCAGCTGTATTATTGCCGTTGAGTTCCAAGACGTTTCCACGCATCTTTATCATAAACCCATCTTTTCTGCTTAAGTGTGAGAGAGAAAATGTGAGATAGAAAGTAGTTACAATTCACTACAAAGGAATGAGACTCAATCTGGTATTGGAATTCCCAACTGCAAACCTGTAAACTTGAAGACGGTTTCTGTGATTACTGGGATAGGTATCGATGGATTACTGGGGTAAGAGGATGGAGTTAAAAAATTCTCTACACAGCCAAGATAGAATCTACTTGTTAGAGTAAAAGAAAGGTGAGGTTATATAATAATTGAGAGGGATATTACCCATGTACCCAATGTGAAGAAAACATGCAAAGATATGCTCCAAGCAAACAACAAGTTAACAAGTATTAAATTAGCAAGTACAGAAACCTCAACTTGGAGGAAGATGAAGGGAAGAGGAAGCAGGGTTTCACAATGAACATTGAAATAAAATTAACATTCATGGGGGGGGATTGGAGGGAAAAGGAGGAAAGGAGAGGAGTAAAATGAGAGTATTTTAAGGATGTCGTCTCTTTACTGGGGGAGGGGAAGTAAGGGTAAAATTAAGCATCTTGGTAGGGAAAACAATGCAACCTGGTGGGAAAAATAATTGATGAGTGTTTCAAATATTAGGAGAGAAATATGTGTTTTATTATGAAATTAAGAAAAGAGAAAGTAACCATTAATAGGATGAAAAGTATAGTAGAAATTCTAAATAAATAAAGGGAAAAATGGAACTAATAGCAACTTGATAAAACAAACACAAATAAGAAAAAGGCTAGTGGGAAGCAGCAGCACAGGGAGATCAGCTCGGTGCTTTGTGACCACCTAGAGGGGTGGGATAGGGAGGGTGGGAGGGAGGGAGATGCAAGAGGGAAGAGATATGGGGATGTATGTATATGTGTCGCTGATTCACTTTGTTATAAAGCAGAAACTAACACATAGTTGTAAAGCAATTATACTCCAATAAAGACGTTAAAAAAATCCTATGCAAAAAAAAAAGAAAAAGGCAAATGAGGAAATCATAATAATATAAAATTAATAATAAATGTAAAGTAAGACCGTGGGAGTAACTGTGTCAGTCATTACACTAAATATAAATGGACTAATATACATTAAATATAAATGGAAATCTTCTATTAAAATACAGACTAGGAAAAAAGAGAAAAAAATAGAGACTAGAATATTGAGTGTGACAGTTTCAAAACGTGGCTTCCAAATTATTTGACACTCTTTCCATTGAGATGTGGGCACATTGTCTTATCCCTTTGTGTCCAAGTGTGCTCAGGACTGCTTTAGTCAAAAGACTATTGCAGGGCTTCCCTGGTGGCGCAGTGGTTGAGAGTCCGCCTGCCGATGCACGGGACATGGGTTCATGCCCCGGTCCGGGAAGTTCCCACATGCCGCAGAGCGGCTGGGCCCGTGAGCCATGGCCGCTGAGTCTGAGCGTCCGGAGCCTGTGCTCCGCAACAGGAGAGGCCACAACAGTGAGAGGCCCGCGAACCGCAAAAAAAAAAAAAAAAAAAAGACTATTGCAGGGTTTCCCTGGTGGTGCAGTGGTTGGGAGTCCGCCTGCTGATGCAGGGGACACAGATTCGTGCCCCGGTCTGGGAGGCTCCCACATGCCGCGGAGCGGCTAGGCCCGTGAGACATGGCCGCTGGGCCTGTGCGTCCTGAGCCTGTGCTCTGCAACGGGAGAGGCCGCAACAGTGAGAGGCCCACGTACCGCAAAAAAAAAAAAAAGAAGAAGACTATTGCAGAAGTGTTACAATGGGACTTTGAGACAAGGTCATAAAAAACGCGCAATTCTGCCTGAGTCTCTTGGAAGCCTCACTCTCTGGAAACTCCATGCTGAGACATTACCTCTCAGAATTCAACCATCAACTGTGAGAAGCTGAAGCTACATGGAGAGATCTAGCATAGGGGCTCCAGCTGACAGTCCTAGATGATTCCAGTCTTTGCGTTATCCCATCCCAGGCACAGACATGTGAGGAGAGGTGCTTTCAGATAATTCTAACCCTCAACTGTTTGAGTCACCACCAGCCATTTGAGCCTTTTATCTGAGGCCTAAGGTATCAAGGGGCAGAGAAGAGCCATCACTGTTTTGCTTGTCTGAATTCCTGACCCATATGAGCATAATAAAATGGTTGTTTTATGCCAATAAGTTTGGGTTTTATTATGCAGCAGTAGGTAAGTGGAACAATGGGCTAAAAAATGACACCCAACTATATACTGTTTTCAGGAGATTGATAATATTGGAAATAAAGAGGTGCACAAAGAGATACTAGGAGAATTCAAACAGAAATAAAACAATGTATAATATTAATATCACACTTAGTGGAATTTAAGGTTCAAAGTTCTAAACAAGGTAAAGAGGGAAACTATGTATTGATACTTAGCACATTTTATGAAGAAAATTATATTCCATTCACAAATATGTATGCACCAAACAACATAGATAAATACAGAAAGCACAAACAAGTAGAAATGTAAGAAGCAATCAAAATACAATTATACTCGGATATTCAATTCACTTCTCTCGGAACTAGCAGATAAAAAATAAATAAGCGTAGAGAAGAACTGGATATCACAAGCAATAAGCACATACAAACAGAGGAAAGATCTAGTGGATAAAAAGTAAAGATATGGGGAAATTAATGAGTAAATAAAATCAATAAATACACATATACAGAAAGTCAGAGAGACAGACAAAGGCACTCATGTGTGCACACACACACACACACACACACACACACACAGAAATAGAGACTGAAAGAGATAGAAGCCTATGCAGAGAGAAGGAATTTTATATTCCTTGAAAATAAAATATATACTTTCTTTCATAAAATCAATCATATGCTTCCACAAAGATATCTCTAATAAAAACTTATAAAGTAGAGATTTTCAGCCATTAGTTTAAAAATTCTAATAAATTTTTTAAAAGTAGAAATGATTCTTTAATTATCTAATAAAATTAGGAATATATAATGCAAAAATGTACAAAAAATCTTAACTTTTGGAAATGAGGAAGCACCTTCCCACATAATTCTTGAAGTAGCAAAACATCAAAAGGAAATTACAAACCATCCACAGATCAATAAGAAGAATACTTCATCCTGTAGAATATATCTAAACCTATACTCAGAGGAAAATTTAAAACCTTATATGTCTTTATTTTTAAGAAAGAAAGGTGAAAAAATAAAGCATCTAAGTATTCATTTTAAGAACCCAGAAAAAAGAAATTAAGAAGAGATTAAAGCTTAAATCAATAAAATAAAAAACAAAAAACATAGTAGAAAGGATAAAAAAATTCAAAAGACCAATAAGACAGATAAACCCACACAAGTTTGATGAAAAAAAACCTGACGGAAAATAGCAAGAAGGGGAACATACCACAGTTTCAAGGAGGTGATTAGAATAACCATAAGAGAATGCTGTATGCAACTTTATGGTCACAAATTTAAAAATTAGGGAAAATAAGTGATTTCTTATAAATAATAAATATTATTCCAAGAAGAAATAGAAAATTAGAATAAGCCCATTGAATCAGTAGGAACTGGAAAGATGATTCATGGTCTACCATTAGAAAAAGCACAAGGGGAGCATTTCAAGGGAGGAACAAGCCATGATGCTATATTTGCAAAGAAGGAGATGTCTGGGATCTGGTCATGTGATTTTTATAGCCTTCATTCATATGAGGTTTAAAAAGAGTTTGTTTATTTATTTGGAGAGAGCTGATGCTGTCCTGTGAGCCCCTCTACTTCCACCCAAGAGGAGAAGTGTGTGCGGGTGCTTTTCTCTTCAGCTTAATCCAAGAGAGGGATTTTAAGGAATTCATTCAGCTAATTACACTGTCTTTGCATTTTATGGGGACCCAGTTGATTGGTGCCTGTTTCCTCCTGAAAAATCTAAATAGTGAGCCACTTGGGCAGAAAAGAGATCTGCTGCACCTGCTCATCTCAAGTTTCTTGGGCAAAGGGTGAGTGAATATCTCCCAAGAGCTAGATGTGGGTCATGTGTGAGAAGTTTTAGGTGTGGGGTTGCTTAGTTTCTTTCAGAGAGGGCCACATGGAGTGGCAAATGGACTTTATCAGGGAGAAGCTAAAGAAGACACAGGATTCCTCCAGGATGAGTAAGGTGTAGGGACGAATTTGCTGTTATCAGGGGAATTTCAGGGGAGTGATTGGGGAATTGTCCTCAAATAACCCACAAAAGCTGTCACGACTGAAAGTGCTATATCTCAGGAACATAGAGACTAAATAGCAACAATAGTATTGTCAAGGAAAAACTTCCCTGCTCCCCTTTCCTCATCTCCCTGCCAGGTTACAACTCTTGCAAGATTGGGTGAAGGAAAGTAGAATGTTGGGTGGGGAAAGAGGAAAGAAGCCAATTATACACCTTACTCCCAACTGTAGGCTTCCAACCAGGAGGGATGTTGAAAAGCAGGAAAGGGGAAAAACCTAATATTTACTCAACTCTAGAGTGTTCATTCTTCCGTAGGATTGGACATTTAAATTATTGAGTTGAGGCAGCATCTTGCGTCTTAGGTGACCACAGACTTTATATTAAAAAAAGTTTCTGCCCAAGCTTTTATTCTTTCTTTGCCATGACTTCAGTACATAATCTCTCTCCTTAAAAACATTGTACAAAAAATTACACAATGCTTTATGATTCATGAAGTATAGTTACATTTATTATTACCTTATTCAAACCCCTTACTGCTATCATGAGGTCAGCATTATTATCCTTACATTATGGAGGAGAGAATTGAGACTTAACTAAGTTCTGGAAGAGCCCACTTTTCTGACTTCATGGAAGAATTTCTTTCTTGGTGAAGGTTGAGTTGGCAGAGGTTTCAGTATTGCATATTATTGTTACCCCCTCAAAGCCCTTATCCTGCCTTCTTTCCACATCTACCTCTAGATGATTTGAAAATTATCCCTTTACCTTCACATATCTCCAAGGGGTATGTGAAGTATTTCTGCCTGGATTCAGAAATGTATCCATGGTTGCAGGTACAGTGAGTGTCATTGACACAGGAAGCATATAGGGGGCACAAACGACAGGTCCCTGCAAGGAGAAGAGAGGAAGGTCAGATGTCACCAGAGTCAAAATCTCTCCTGTTATCATTTGGTTTTGCCTCTGAGCAAAGGCCTCTCAAGGCTGAGGAAGCTGCACCTTTTTCCTTTTGTGAGACGTCAGTACATTAAAAGATACCAAACCCAAGCTACAGAAAAAAGTGGGATTCTTATGCATGATAAAAGACTGAGGTTGGCATTAAACAAGTTAATTTTAACACAAATATTTCAATGCAATATAACTGTGTTATTCTCAAGATCATTGCAGAATATATAAAAGGGGAATGACTTGGTTAAGACCTGGGACACTGCGTTTGATTCTGGCTCCACCACTTACTACCCGTGTGTCTTTGCACAAGTGTCCTACCCTCTCTGTGCCTCAACTTCCTCATCTGTAAAATGGGTTAATGTGAGGAGTAAGTGAATTAATACATATAAAGTTCTTCAGGCAGTGCCTGGAACATATTAAATGTCAGCTATGATTACAAAAATTTGAATTCGTAGGGTACCACAGAAGGTATATGGTGATAAGGGTACATGTTATCTTTGTAACACTATGTGTAACTTCATTTAGATGGAGATCACTAAGGATCTTAATTTGAGGTCCCTTGAAAATGAATGGAAATAACAGGGGCTGAGGAAATATCTCAAGCTTAAGTCTAGTGGAGAAATCTGGGAGCTGTCCAGGGTTCACACAGAGTGGAGGCAGGGAACATGATGGGGGGAAAATGTGCAGAGCCTGGCAACTCAGAATGCATCCCTAGCTTTTAGCTAGAAACGTAGAATCTCAGGCTCCACCCTAGGCTTGTTGATTCAGAATCTAGTGAGATCACCAAGGGATTAAAGTTAACCTGGAATGAACTTGCTCATTTTTTGTTGACTTGCTTGTGACCGGAATGAAATGATTTTCATCATGCTCTGTCTCTCCCCACCAGAATGTTTACTTCATGAGACTTGGTGTGTTTTATTCACTGTTCTACCTCTACCTTGGTCATGCTGTGGTTACTAAAAACAAATAAATAGACAAATAACAGTAAAATTTAAAAAAGATAACTTAAAATATAACCAAATTTGATGAAATGATGACTTAAAAAGAATTACAGGAGGAAACCTGCCCCATTTCTGTTCCCAGAAGTAGCCCCCTCCCTCTGTCTTGTTGGAGGATGTGAGTGGTCCCAGGTGCCTTATTGGTCTACACCCTCCCTGATCTCTGGCTATGGAAAAGTCAGGCTTTAAGCACTCACCTTTGGTTTTCTGAGCCACGACTCCTGACAAGCTTAGCAGAAAGCAGAGTCCTGGAACAGGGAAGCAGAAGGGAGACATGAAACGATTGAGGAAAGATTCTAGGATATTCTCCAAGGGCTGGGTATCAGTTATCTATTGCTGAATAACAACTCTCACAAAATGCAGACATTCGTTTTATTATCTCTTGTGGTTTCTATGATTTGGGAATCTGGGAAAGGCTCAGCTGAATAGTTCTGGCTTGGAGCTTCCTATACAGTTGCTGTTAGACAGTGATGGGGCTGGAGCATCTGGGAACTGGCTGGACATGGCTTCATGTAGTCTCAGGGCCTAGGGTAGTTTGGGCTTCCTCCCATCATGTCAGCCTTGGTCAGGCAGCTTCCATGGCACTTCAGAGCTCTAAGCATGAGTGTTCTGGCCAACCAGTCTACATCTCCTCTCAAGATCCAGTCCAGGAAGTCATGCAGCTCCATTCCACCGTATTCTCTTGGTTACAAGAAAGTCACATGTCCACCCAGATTCAAGTGGACCAGAACCAGAGTCTTTCTCTTGATGGAGGATAGGCAAAATTCCAGAAACATGTCTTGGAAGGGAAGTATTGTTTCTGCCTTTTTGAAAAATGAAGGCTGCCTCTATGTGAAGGCTACTTCTACTGTGGCTGCTAAAGTGCTATTTTCTTCTTCCCCAAACCTTCCCAACATCTGGTGGTATCATCCGCCATGTTCTTGCTTCTGCAAAGACCCGAAGGTGCTGGATAGGTGGGTGGCTTTTCTCTTCCTTTCTTAATAAATCTTACACCACTCTGATTGTTAGTTCTCTCCTTACTTTCTTTTCATTCTCTTATAACATACTAATGTCCAGAATAATTTGCCACTTGCAAGTACAATATACAAAATATTTAACAACTGGTATGTTTCAGGAACCAGCCAATCAGAATGGACATTGGAGACCCTCTCTGAGGCAGCAGGTGTTAATCTTTCAGCTGCTGAATTGTGAGGCAGTCGATGGGGTCCCAGGAAAGGGCCTGGGCTGGCAGGAGTGTCCTGGGAGCTGATTCTGGGAAACAATTATTTACACATGCTGTGGAAACATTTCAATATGAACAACCAATGTGGCTCTTCTAGTGTGCACAGGTCCAGTGACTAGTAACCTTATTTGCAACATTGGTTACCTCCTAAGAAGGTGGGTCCTGCAGATGAATGGATAAAAAATGTGATATATATATATATATATATATATATATATATATATATACACACACACAATGGAATGTTATTCAACCTTAAAAAATAAGGCAGTCTTGCCATTTACAGCAACATAGATGAATCTAGAGGACATTACGCTAAGTGAAATTAAACCAGACACAGAAGGACAAATACTGTATGATTTCTCTTATATGAAAAGTAGTCAAACTCACAGAAGAAGAGAATAGAATGGCAGTTACCAGGGCATTCTTTTTCAATGGGTATACAGTCTTTCTATATAAGATGAATACGTTCTAGAGGTCTGCTGTAAAACATAGCAAATATGTTTAACAACTTGGTGTTGTATACTTCAAAATATGCTAAAAGGATAGATCTCATGTTAGTCATTTTACAAAAAAAGAAAGAAGAAAAAGAAAAACATTTCCACAAATAATGAACATTTTGGAAGTGATAGATATACTTAATATCTTGATTGTGGGGATGATATCATGGGTGTATGGTGTATCCTTATGTCCAAACTCATCAAGATGTATGCATTAAATGTGTGCAATTTTTTTGTATGTCAATTACACCTCAATAAAGCCAAAATAAAAAAAGAAAGTGGGTCCTGGTCATGGAAGGTGTCTGTTTACCAAGTTGGATGACAGGTTGGGTGAGGGTGGACTAGTTTGGTGGAGCTGGTAAACTTTGATTCCTGTTGGTAAAGGACTGGGATTGGAGGACTCGAGACTGAGAGTCTGGTGAAGTGGGTGGGGGGATGTCTTGGCTTCCTTGGGGAGGTTCAGAAGATGTGGTGGCTGGTGTCTGTGGAGCAAGACTTGGAGGAGATGGGAATTTTTGGGTTAAAATGTGGCATGCCCTGTGATGAAAACACCCCTCCATCCTGCCTATGAGCACATCAGTGAAATTTCTCTTGAAGAGAGAGACTCATGTCTTGGGGAGAGGATTTCCTGGGTGGGGGAAATTGGGCAAAGTTCTAAGGGCAGCCTCCACAATATCCAAGAGGAATTGAGCTCTTACCACATGCCAGGCATTGTTCTAAACATTTTAGGTACATGAACATACTTCAGCTTTCTAACGACTTTAGAAGGTGAATACTAGAAAAATTAATTTTTAGCAAATATCTACTGGCAGATTTTGGTTTTTGGAAGTAATTTTGAGAGCATCTAGTTGCTAAGGAGTTTGGAGATTTCGTTCGCATGCACCGTTTTAAACAATGCTTTGCAAAAGATTCTGAAATAAAAAATAGTATATTGAAAAATTATACTCATGATAGTAATTAAATTACTGTCCCCTGAAATAATGTTTAATAATAAACATATGAACATTCAAAATCCTTATGAAAGAATTATGAACTGGAGGGACAATTTGGGAAGACAAACTCTAGGGAACAGCATTAAATATTTAATCTTTCCTGCTCTTCAGGTTATACTTCTGACTTTTCCTTTTAATTGCAATTTTTTAAAACAGAGAATTGCAAAATATAGAAATGGCCCAGTTTGGAGACATATACAAATGTTTTCTTCTCTCAACCAGAAATTTAGACATAAGGAATAATAACTGGTTTATAAAGAATAAAAATACTTTCCAATATAACTAAAATTGCATCACTGAGACTCTTTTAAAAGCTTAAAAGTCATTCACCCATCATCCTATAATATTCTTTGTACTGTCTCTAGTGTTATTTTTAGCAGGGAAAAGTTTATGTTTGGCATTTATTAACTTCAGCTTCAAAATTATTTTTTTCTGAGCCACCAAATTATGGCTTCTGTTTGTTTTAATGATATTTTAGTTGAATTTATATTATAAACTAGGAGAGTTTGGGGGAGAATGGATACGTGTTTACGAATGGCTGAGTCGCTTTGCTGTGCACCTGAAACTATCACAACATTGTTAATCGGCTCTACTCCAATGTAAGATAAAAAGTTTAAATGGTAAACAAAACAAAGAAAAACAAAACCAGAAAGCTGACTATGAGTGCTATTTCCATAGTAAATCTATAGTTGGAAATATTGAAATTACACAATGATTTACACATTCTAATCTAAATTATTTTATATTATAAACTAGAAAAACCTGATATATAGCTTTTTAAAAAAAATGAGTGATCTTAGTGTGAAGGGGTTGCTAAATCAGGTCATTAAAATATTCATGAGAAAGAGAACTCAAATGACATAAATTCTTAAGTTTTTAATTCCCATAAAATATCTCAAATATATAGAAAGAGTGACTGCTGTCAGCCAAACACTGCCTTGGACAGAAATGTGAGAACTTTTAAAAATGAATCACACTCAAACAATAAAAGCAATAATATCTGCAGAAAACTATTTGTAAGTATATGTAAAATAATATGATGTATGTTTTGTCCTTTATTTTAAAATAAAAATGCATGGAATAAAAAAAAAGAAGGTGCTCTAATTTCATTCTTTTCCATGTAGCTGTCCAGTTTTCCTAGCACCACTTATTGAAGAGGCTGTCTTTTCTCCATTGTATATTCTTGCCTCCTTTATCAAAGATAAGATGACCATATGTGCGTGGGTTTATCTCTGGGCTTTCTCTCCTGTTCCATTGATCTATATTTCTGTTTTTGTGCCTGTACCATACTCTCTTGATTACTGTGGCTTTGTAGTATAGTCTGAAGTCAGGGAGCCTGATTCCTCCAGCTCTGTTTTTCTTTCTCAAGATTGCTTTGGTTATTCAGGGTCTTTTTGTGTTTCCATACAAATTGTGAAATTTTTTGTTCTAGTTCTGTGAAAAATGCCAGTGGTAGTTTGATAGGGATTGCATTGAATGTGTAGATTGCTTTGGGTAGTAGAGTCATTTTCACAATGTTGATTCTTCCAATCCAAGAACATGGTATATCTCTCCATCTCTTTGTATCATCTTTAATTCCTTTCATCAGTGTCTTGTAATTTTCTGCATACAGGTCTTTTGTCTCCTTCAGGAGGTTTATTCCTAGGTACTTTATTCTTTTTGTTACAATGGTAAATGGGAGTGTTTTCTTAATATCACTTTCAGTTTTTTCATCATTACTCCCGAACACCATACACAAAAATAAACTCAAATTGGATTAAAGACCTAAATGCAAGGCCAGACACTATAAAACTCTTAGAGGAAAACATAGGCAGGACACTCTATGACATAAATCACAGCAAGATCCTTTCTGACCCACCTCTCAGAGAAATGGAAATAAAAACAAAAATAAATAAATGGGGACTTCCCTGGTGGCGCAGTGGTTGAGAGTCTGCCTGCCGATGCAGGGGACACGGTTTCGTGCCCCGATCCGGAAGGATCCCACATGCCGTGGAGCAGCTGGCCCCGTGAGCCATGGCCGCTCAGCCTGCGCGCCTGGAGCCTGTGCTCCGCAATGGGAGAGGCCACAACAGTGAGAGGCCCACATACCGAAAATAAATAAATAAATAAATAAATAAACAAATGGGACCCAATGAAACTTAAAAGCTTTTGCACAGCAAAGGAAACCATGAACAAGACGAAAAGACAACCCTCAGAATGGGAGAAAATATTTGCAAATGAAGCAACTGACAAAGGATTAATCTCCAAAATTTACATGCAGCTCAATATCAAAAAAACAAACAACCCAATCCAAAAATGGGCAGAAGATCTAAATAGACATTTCGCCAAAGAAGATATACAGATTGCCAACAAACACATGAAAGAATGCTCAACATCATTAAGCACTAGAGAAATGTAAATCAAAACTACAATGAGATATCATCTCACACCAGTCAGAATGGCCATCAACAAAAAATCTAGAAACAACAAATGCTGGAGAGGGTGTGGAGAAAAGGGAACCTTCTTGCACTGTTGGTGGGAATGTAAATTGATACAGCCACTATGGAGAACAGTATGGAGGTTCCTTAAAAAACTACAAATAGAACTACCATATGACCCAGCAATCCCACTACTGGCCATATACCCTGAGAAAGCCATAATTCAAAAAAAGTCATGTACCACAATGTTCATTGCAGCCCTACTTACAATAGCCAGGACATGGAAGCAACCTAAGTGTCCATCGACAGATGGATAGAATATTACTGAGCCATAAAAAGAAACGAAATTGAGTTATTTTTAGTGAGGTGGACGGACCTAGACTCTGTCATACAGAGTGAAGTAAGTCAGAAAGAGAAAAACAAATACCTTACGCTAACACATATATATGGAATCTAAAGAAAAGACGCAGTACTACTAGAGAACGGACTTGAAGACACAGGGAGGGGGAAGGATAAGCTGAGACAAAGTGAGAGAGTGGCATGGACATATACACACTACCAAATGTAAAATAGATAGCTAGTGGGAAGCAGCCGCATAGCACAGGGAGATCAGCTGGGTGCTTTGTGACCACCTAGAGGGGTGGGATAGGGAGGGTGGGAGGGAGGGAGATGCAAGAGATATGGGGATATATGTATATGTATACCTGATTCACTTTGTTATAAAGCAGAAACTAACACACTATTATAAAGCAATTATACTCCAATAAAGATGTTAAAAGTAAAGGTGAACACGATTAGCATTAACCTCATTGTGCCGGTTAAGAAACAGAGGCACAGAGAGGTTGAGTAACTTGCTCCATTTCCCAGAGCTAGTCCAGTGGCAGAGCTGAGATTAAACCAGGCCCTGGGTTCCTGCTGCTAACCTACCACCCCACATGATCTCCCTTTCAGAAATCCCACACAGTGCTGCATGCAAAGAGGAGTTGTTCAGATTGTACATCCTAAATTGGCAGTTTATTGTGACAGTGACTTGAGGAAGGGGTGCCCTTTCTCCAGAAGATGCTGGTCCCTAGATTTGATTAGGGTCTCAAAGTTCAGTAGAGGGTGTGATATGCTAACTCGGTCATTTGGGGCAATCCAGACCAATTGCAGGATTTGGGAGAAAATCCTATGGGCTAGCAGGGATCCTTTAAGAGTGGAAGGGAGGGCAGTACTAACACTGGGCCTCCCTGTATGAGTTTCTGATTGCTGCTGTAAAAAATTAACTGAGGGCTTCCCTGGTGGCGCAATGGTTGAGAGTCCACCTGCCGATGCAGGGGACACGGGTTCGTGCCCCAGGTCGGGCGGATCCCACATGCCACGGAGCAGCTGGGCCCGTGAGCTATGGTCACTGAGCCTGTGCGTCCGGAGCCTGTGCTCCGCAACGGGAGAGGCCACAACAGTGAGAGGCCCGCGTACCGAAAAAAAACAAAAAAACACAAAACACAAAACTGAATTTAGTGGCTTAAAATAACAGAAATATATTCCCTTACAATTGGTAGAAAATTCAATTCTGTCAAAAATCACTCTCATTGGGCTAAAATCAAGGTGTTAGTAGGGCTGATTTGGAAGCTCTAGGGGAGAATCCATCTCCTTGCTTTTTGCAGCTTTTAGAGGCTGCCCACCTTCCTTGGCTCACGGCCCCTTGGTCCATCTTCAAAGCCATTGGCATAACATCTTCTCCCCTTTCTGGTCTCTTGCCTCCCTCTGATGAGGACCCTTGTGATTATATTGGACCCACCAGTATAATCCAGGATAATCTGCTCATCTCAAGATCTTTAGCACATCTGCAAAGTCCCTTTGACCATGTGATGGGGTTCAGGACATGCCACCCCAAAATATTCCACTTTGGCATATTCATTATTTTGAGCTGGAGGCAATTGAGAGGCAGAAGATGCAGGACGAGCTTTATGATCTACCCTTTTCTACCTAAAAACTGGCCATAATTTCCCACAAGAAATGTGCCCTCCCTGTACCAGGATGAGAAGAGCATCTTTACTCCCAGAGACTGTGAATGGACCTTGAAACAGATCTGTACAAACAAGCTTACTAAAATAACCCTATCTTCCAATACTTTCCCCTCCTCTGTATCTCCTAGTCACTTCCTCACAATTTATTGCATCTAGCCCCAATCCCTTTGTCTGTCTTGTTTCCTCACACATTTATCATTTCTTTGTCTAAAAGGTACAGAACTTTGTGCTCTGGTCACTTCTTTGGGTCTTCATTTTCTTGTGAAGGCTCCCATGTACATGTTAAAATTTAATTAAATGTTTATGCTTCTCTCCTATTAATCTGTCTTATGTCAATTTAATTCTTATTCCCAGCTAGAGACCATCAGAGGGTAGAGGAGAATTTTTACCTCCCCTGTATATGTGAGGTAACATATCCACACGTTTCAGGGGATGTTGACATCTTCGGTGGGGGCTGTTACTCCTCCTCCCAGGCTCTTATTCTTCTCCAAAGAAGTTGCCAGGTCTGTCCCGTGATCAATTACTTATGCAACTGCTTTCATGGAGCATTTTGAATATTTTTGGTGGTCCAGTCAATATATTCTCAGCTGGGATGTGAACCGTTTAATGGCAGGATCCTGGAATATTTCTTAACACATTTAAATTTCCTTTTTTCCCACTTTTGTATGATGATTAATTTGCAGCAGCTACACTAACATCACAGCTGCCCCAATGATGACTATAGCTTTCAGAGGCAGCTAGTAAAACATATGGCTGAAAAGTACTTCCTGGTTCCTAAAACTCAGGCAGTCTGGGTACCATCACATTTCCTCAAGGCTAGTCTTCAAGGTGTCCTTCCAGCCCAGCCAGCAATCCTGTGCTCAATAATACGGGCATGAGTCTTAAGTTAGAGCTCTCGAAGAGTCATTGGCATGCCAGAATCCCAGAGTTCTAAGAGGCTTTAGAAGCCATCAGCTGACTCTTTTTGTTAATGAGAAAAGAGGTCCCCAGGGGTCAAGTACCTCAGACACCAGTTGTGCAAATTGGAGCAGGTTGCTTAACTACTCTAACTTTTCATATATGAAACAGGGTGATAGCATTGCCTGCCTCCTGGGGTTGGAGTGATGACATAAATGAGGGAATTGGGTAAAGCACAATGTCTGGCTGAAATCACTCCATAAATGCTAGCTGCCTCTATTATCATTTTATTTGCACTAGAATTCTATTTTTAAATTCTTCACCTGATACTCATTCTACTACACTGTCTGTTCCATCTAGTGATTGTGGTCAGAGAGGTCATGGATAACTGAAATTCACAAATAATCCATCTCAGAAGTTTCCAGGACCCTGCCTGCAGTTGCCCAAAAGCAGGAAACATCTTTTTTGAGCTTCTCTCATTAAAAGAATTTTTTAGCTTTACTGAGGCATAATTGATATATAAAAAATTGCACGCTCTCTCAGTTAAATTTGACTCCACAGATATATACTGGATACCTCTTATATGTAAGATGTTGCAGAAGGGGCTGCAAAAGTGAGGGGACCTTTGCCTTCAAGTAGCTTATATTATTTTGATAGACTTTATGATCTATTACCTGCCTCTGCAACTAAATAACTGTGAGGTTTTGAGCACCATTTCTGTGATGCCATTTTACATCTGTAATGTGGAGGTACTGTGTGATAATGAATATAGAACATCTTAGCCTGATACCAGGTGCTCAACATATGTTAGCTTTGGTTGATATTGTAGCTATTGATATTGTTATTTGATCTGGAGCCAGAGAATGGAAGGGATTTCACAGTTGGAGAGCTGCCTGCACAGATGTGGTTGTTGAAGTCATGGGATCTTAAGATTCCTCTAGGGAGAGAGAGTAGAAAAAGAGAAGGAAAAAACCCAAAGGCATATTAACAAAGATCTGAAGCCAGGAGGCTTGGATTCAAATCCTGGTTCTGCCATTTACAATCTGTGTGACCTTGGACGAGTAACATAACCTCTCTGTGCTCCAGTTTTCTCATCTATAAGATGGAAATAATATTAGTACCCACCTTATGAGCCCATTATGAGAATTAAATGGATTAATATGCAAGGTGCATAGTGAGTGCTCGAAAATTTTGGTTATTATTATTAATATTCAGGAAAAGGCAAAAGGAGGAGAAAGAAAGAATGGCAAGAGAGGCAGAGGAAAATCAGAGCAGTGCTAGGTCACAGAAGTTATCAAGGAGGAGAGAATATCAGTTAGAAAACAAGACCTGTGAAGAGGGAGATGAACAGCTCATTGGATTTGACCGTAAGGACAATTTTAGGGATATTTGAGAGCGTAGTTTGAATAGGGTGGTGAGGAAGGAAACCAAAACCCAAGGGTGAAAGGAGAGTGTTCAAAGCAGAGCAGAAGAAAGAGGAGAAGGGAAAGACAGCTAATTGTTGAACCAAGTAGCCCCTGATATGGGGTAGGTTAAGGTTACACATACCTGGAAGAAGCGATGACCCTTGCATTCCTGTGTGCAGGTAACCCTTGCCAGTCAGCTCTCAAAGCTCCCTACTGTGGTCCCTCTCAACCACTTTTCCTATCTCAAGGAAATCTCATGAGACTTGAGGTGGTCAGCTGACATAGGAAACCACTAACAGAAAAGTGAACTTCTTCCATCTTTCACCATCAGACAGATGGTTCTGCTTTTCATTAGTTTATTTTCTTTACCTTTTCTTCACTTGTTTTCAGATGTTTCCTTGGTAGTAGGTTTTCCTAGCTATTGTTGATCACCTTTGGGATTACAGAATCAATTGACCGTAGGAAAGGAATGCCCTTTAATTACAGAGCATTGTCTGAGGAGCAGGAAGTGACTGTGGGATCAAAATAAACTTTAAATAGCCCTGTGGTTTGGAGGTGGGTAAGCCAGAATTTACAGTATCTCTACCATTATCTAAAGTTTCTGAAAGTGTCATTTTTTACAAATCTGTGATCCCCCTTCCCCCTCAAAATATGGCACTCACCAGATCTGACTGGAGTCTCAAAGTCTGGTAGAAGGTGATGTATTATTTGGTCATTTGGAGCTATCTGGACCAATTGCAGGATTTGGGAGTCATTGCCTCTCTCAACAAATATTTATTAAGACAAATCTTATTGAGTGACAAGACCTGTGCTACTTTCTAGGGATATAGCAGTGAACAAAATTAACACAATATTTTCTATATAGAACTACAGAGAAAGGGAACATTGGAGGAAAAGCAGGTTTTGGGGGAGAAATAAAATTAAGTTTGGGGTAAGTTGATTTTGAGGTATTGTGATTTCAATATACATTGTATATGTAATCTAGATCACAAAAAAGAGGTCTTTTCCCTCCCACCCCCAGCCAATAGATGGTAGTTATAGCCATGATAATGGATTAAATCATTTAGAGATAGATTATAGAGTGAAAATAGAGTTCTGAGTAAGTAATTTAAAATCAGGGAGTGGAGGGATTTCCCTGGTGGCACAGTGGTTAAGAATCCACCTGTCAATGTAGGGGACATGGGTTTGAGCCCTGGTCCGGGAAGATCCCACATGCTGTGAAGCAACTAAGCTCATGCGCCACAACTACTGAGGCCGCACACCAGAACTACTGAAGCCCGCGCACCTAGGGCCCGTGCTCCGCAACAAGAGAAGCCACTGCAATGAGAAGCCCGCTCACCGCAACTAGAGAAATCCCACGTGCATCAATGAAGACCCAACCCAGCCATAAATAAATAAATACATTTATATAAAAAATAAATAAAATCAGGGAGTGGAGGAGCAGCTAATAGACGAGAGAGGGCAAGAGTGGTCAGACAGGGCTTCCCTGGTGGCGCAGTGGTTGAGAGTCGGCCTGCCGATGCAGGGGACACGGGTTTGCGCCCCGGTCCAGGAGGATCCCACATGCCGCGGAGCGGCTAGGCCCGTGAGCCATGGCCGCTGAGCCTGCGCTCCGCAGCGGGAGAGGTCTCAACGGTGAGAGGCCCGCGTACCGCAAAAAAAAAAAAAAAAAAAAGAGTGGTCAGACAGATGGGGGGGAAATGAATAGAGTATGGTGTCATGGAAGACCAAGGAAAGAGACCAAAATGAATTAAGACTGAAGAACATTCACAGGACAGAGCAGTAAGGAGGTTGTTCTATTCTAAGAGTAGTTCCAGTGGTGAGGATGATGGTGGTAATGAAGATGGTGGAGGTGGTGGTGATGGTGCTGGTGAAGATAGCAGAGGTGGTGGTGGAGGTGATGGTGGCAGTGGGGACAACTGTACTGGTGGTTCTGGTGGTGATAAAGGTGGTGGTTATGGTAATGGTGATGGTGGTGAAAACAGTGAAGGTGGTGGCAGAGATCATGGGAGTGGAGGTGATGATGGTGGTGATAATAGTGGTGAAGGTGGTGATGGTGATGATGATGGAAACCAGAATGAAATGGATCGAGGATAAAATGGGAGGTGAAGAAGTGGAGGCACCAAGTATAGTCAACTCCAGAGAGAGGTGGAGAGTAGTGTGTGAATGAGAGAAGATGAACAAGGACCTCCTTGGGTGGTTGGAGCATGGTGGAATTAGCCAGTTATTGGGATGGACATGGTCATGTGTCCTACATAGTAAGACTGTTGGGCTCTCAACATCCCACTGGCCCAGCAGCCATGTACTGGGCCTTCCTGTTGTTTCTTCCTAGTGGTCCTCTGGGGAGGGGGGAGGGGGGAGGGGGGAGGGGGGAGGGGGTGAGAGTTGGAGGCAAGAGTTGATCAAGAAAGACAGGCAGTGCCACCTAATGGTCAGGCCAATGCTATTGCAGAGCCCTGGCTCTAGAGCCAGACTGCCTACTTTCAAATCTTGGCTTGGGCACTTATTAGCCGTGTGACTTTGGGGAAATTATTCAACTTTTCTGTCCCTAAGGCATCTCTGATATGGGATAACTTCAACAGTCTCCTAAATGGTTGTCTTTACATCCCATGCTCTACCTTTCATCCAGGAAAGCTTTCTGAAACAAGAATCTGAGCCCAGCACACACCTGCCTCACAGCCCCACAGATACTTTGCAGGCTAAATGTGCTTCATAGGCACATAAATCATACTCACTCTGGCCCCAGTCCACCTCACCAGCCTCATCTCCCACCCCTCTCCCTCCGGCTGCTCATCTGCCCTGAGTACTTGCTCAGGCATGGTCCAGCCTCCGTGTGGTCCCCTCCACCAGGAATTTCCCTTTTTCCTCCACTGCTCTGTCCCTGGCCAAGTCCTCCATGTGTGCATTCTTTTGTATGTCCTTCCTTGACCCCCAAGGTAGATCCCCCAGAGCCCTACTCTGCCCCTTTCCCTACCCCAAGGTAGAGTTAACATCTCCCCTCTCTATGCATTCCGTATGTAACCAAACCTAAGGCATCATTAATTTTAAGGTACGCCCGTATTTTAGGTACCACCAAACCTAACAAACTATGACACAATGCCTTCTTATTCTTTAGAATTTTTATGTTATCCTTATTGAACAAGCTGTTGTAGATTTATTTGGAAGAAACTTTTACAACATATCACTCTTTCTTATATATGAAAAGGAAAACAGAAGCGGAAAATAAGCTAGTTAAGATATTTTGGAAACTTCTTTACATTCAGAATGTTCAAAATTACTTTCAACACAGAGCTATCAAAGTCTATGTTTCAATGTCCATGTTTCTCTACATCGCTAGTTCTCAAGGTATGGTCTCCGGACCAGCAACATCAGCATCATCTGGGAACTTAGAAATTCAGATTCTCAGGCTCTGCCCCAGATTTGATGAACCAGAAGGTCTGGGGTGGGGCCCAGCAAGTTGTGTTTAACAGGTTCTCCAGGTGATTCTGATGCATGCTCAAGTCTGAGAACCCAGATCTGCACGGTATTGTTCTCTGGTCTACCAACAGTATGATGATGAAGTATTTATTGAAGAAGGAACCCCAAAGAGAACCAGAAGCCATTGCTGGCTCTCTACCACCCTTACACTCTTCAGTAGAACACACAAGTATAAACCAAATATCCCTAGCTTTTTACCTGTGATAAGATGAGATTATAATAGCTTTTTTTAAAAAAAAATAATTATTTTTGGCTGCATTGGGTCTTCGTTGCCGCACGTGGGCTTTCTCTAGTTGCGGTGAGCGGAGGCTGCTCTTCGTTGTGGTGCCCAGGCTTCCTAATGTGGTGGCTTCTCTTGTTGTGGAGCACGGGTTCTAGATGCATGGGCTTCAGTAGTTGTGGTGTGTGGGCTCAGTAGTTGTGGCTCACGGGCTCTAGAGCGCAGGCTCAGTAGTTGTGGCACACGAGCTTAGTTGCTCCATGGCATGTGGGATCTTCCTGGACCAGGGCTCAAACCCATGTCCCCTGCATTGGAAGGCAGATTCTTAACCACTGCGCCACCAAGGAAGCCCCTATAATAGCTTTTTATAACCAAGTTATTACAGCATAAAACTCCAGGGACTTTCTTGCTGAAAACCAGACCCTCTAAAATTGTCTCAGTATTTTTTTTAGCGTTTCCTGCAGGTCCACCTTACAGATGCCTTTTCTATCCATCCATCCACTCATCCATTCATCCATCCATCCATCCACCCACCCACCCACTTACCTTTCCATCCATCCACTCACCCACCTATCTTTCTGTCCATCCCCAATCCATCCATCCATCCATCCATGCCAGACCTTTCACCTTACTGCCAGGTAGCTGTCTTTGCTACTTTTGACCTCCATGAGGTCACTGTCTTGCGCTGGTTCCTAGCCCTGACATTCATGCCCTAGACTCAGAAACTCTTTCTGCTTCCTCCTGGCTCATCTCAACCAGGTTGTGATGTTTAACAAGACTTTACTGAGGTCAGAGGTAATGTCATCTTGTTAAATCCATGTCGGATCCTGATCCTCCTCTGCTGAGAGCCCATGTGACTCCCACCTCACTCAGAGTAAAAGTCAAATTCCTCACTGTGGCCTGTAGGGCCCTGCATGATCTGCCCCTGTCACATCCTTGCCCTCACCTCCTCCCAGACTCTCCCTCACTTTTTCTGCTTTGACCACACTGGCTCTTTGTCTTTCCTTGAAGATGACAGGCACTCTCCTGCCTCTGGGCCTTTGCCTTTGCTGTTCCCTGTATCTAAATGCTTTTCCTCAGATACCTTCAGGTAACCATATGGCTCACTTCCTCATTTCAAGATATTGGTTAAGTGTCCCCTTGTCAGTGAGGCCTTCCCTGACTGCCCTGTCTAAAATCACACACACACACACACACACACACACCCTATCCCCATTGCCCAATTATTTTTATTCATTGTACCCACCACCTTCTAATATACAAAACAGTTTGCTTATTTACTTTATTTATTTTGTTTATTGTCTCTCTCCACTACTGCAATGCCAGATCCGTAGGGCAAGGATTTTTGTTTATTCATTGTTGTAACCCTTAGAGTAGTTATCGGCTGCTTCAAGTCACTGACTAGCTCCTGAGAGGTCTCCTGATGGTGGGGGCCAGCAGCTCTCAGCAATGGGAATCTCTGGGCATCTACATATCTGAGTCCAGGCTCAATCTCCAGCCTCACCCCAGAGGGCACTGCTCCATTCTTGGTCCAAGGGATAAAACAGTGAACAGACAAAAATCCCCATTCTCATGGAGTCTTGTTTTTGCACACGCTGTTCCCTCTACCTGAAATTTCCTTTCTCTCTCTAACTCTAGCTCCCCTTCCAACTCCCAGACCCAGAAGAGATATTTCCTCCCAGGAAACCTTCACAATAGCTCCAAAAGTAACTTCTACTAATTGATAGACATTCCTTTATGATGTGGTTATCTTAGGCCAGTCTCCTTTTAGCAGATCTTGAGGTAGGAATTAAGATGTACATGCTTTGTTGGGGAATGCACATGCTTTTGTAAGGGTTTGGATGTACTTGATTTGTCTGAGAGGCAGGGTTGTGATCACATGATCTGTTGGGTTAGTAAGGGTTGGGATGACATAATTTGTTGGAGGAGTAAGTGTTGGCATGCAAATGATTTTTTTGGAGGGTAACAGACTGCACATGATATGTTGGGGGGAACAGTTAGCATGCAAATAATTTGTTGGGGGGTAATTGTTGGGATGTACATGGTTTATTGGGGGCAGGGGGAGAAGGGGTTGGAATGCACATGACTATTTTAGGGAGGATATGGGTTGTCCCAGCTAATTCCATGGTGGGGAGCTCTGGAGTGGGTACCATGGAGATGATCCATCTTGAGGCAAAGCCTTTCATCCCCCTGTTTTAGTCAGTCGTTGGTTATGGGCTGCCTCTGGGGTTGGGGTGTTTACATAACTTGACAGGCAAAGTGATGAATGGGATCTGGACAGAGCACCAGGAGCATTCACTACAGTGCTCAAAACTTTGTCTGGTTATGTTTACCCACTGCCTCAAAAGTTGCTATACAGAATATGAATGTCACTTCCTCTTCATTTTAAAGTGTTCAAAATAATGATTTCCCATAGACCATGTTGCATCATTACATGGTAAAGCCAGGGGTGAGCAGCTTACACGTAACTCTTAATTCTTTACGGTCTCAAGGATTATGATGTCACTCAGGCTTAATTCATGTTAAGTGTTGGTGTAGAGGATGATGTTAGTACCTCCCCTGGCCCCGTTTCCTGGCCTACTCCTTAGAACTAGTTCCATGAAAATATATTTTATTTTATTTATTTATTTTTTAACATCTTTATTGGGGTAAAATTGCTTTACAATGGTGTGTTAGTTTCTGCTTTATAACAAAGTGAATCAGTTATACATATACATATGTTCCCGTATCTCTTCCCTCTTGCGTCTCCCTCCCTCCCACCCTTCCTATCCCACCCCTCTAGGTAGTCACAAAGCACCGAGCTGATATCCCTGTGCTATGCGGCTGCCTCCCACTAGCTATCTATTTTACGTTTGGTAGTGTATATATGTCCATGCCTCTCTCTCACATTGTCACAGCTTACCCTTCCCCCTCCCCATATCCTCAAGTCCGTTCTCCGGTAGGTCTGCATCTTTATTCCTGTCTTACCCCTAGGTTCTTCATGACATTTTTTTTTTCTTAAATTCCATATATATGTGTTAGCATACGGTATTTGTCTTTTTCTTTCTGACTTACTTCACTCTGTATGACAGACTCTAGGTCTATCCACCTCATTACAAATAGCTCAATTTCGTTTCTTTTTATGGCTGAGTAATATTCCATTGTATATATGTGCCACATCTTCTTTATCCATTCATCCGATGATGGGCACTTAGGTTGTTTCCATCTCCGGGCTATTGTAAATAGAGCTGCAATGAACACTTTGGTACATGACTCTTTTTGAATTTTGGTTTTCTCAGGGTATATGCCCAGCAGTGGGATTGCTGGGTCATATGGTAGTTCTATTATTAGTTTTTTAAGGAACCTCCATAGTGTTCTCCATAGTGGCTGTATCAATTTACATTCCCACCAACAGTGCAAGAGGGTTCCCTTTTCTCCACACCCTCTCCAGCATTTATTGTTTCTAGATTTTTTGATGATGGCCATTCTGACTGGTGTGAGATGATATCTCATTGTACTTTTGATTTGCATTTCTCTAATGATTAATGAAGTTGAGCATTCTTTCATGTGTTTGTTGGCAGTCTGTATATCTTCTTTGGAGAAATGTCTAATTAGGTCTTCTGCCCATTTTTGGATTGGATTGTTTGTTTTTTTGATATTGAGCTGCATGAGCTGCTTGTAAATTTTGGAGATTAATCCTTTGTCAGTTGCTTCATTTGCAAATATTTTCTCCCATTCTGAGGGTTGTGTTTTGGTCTTGTTTATGGTTTCCTTTGCTGTGCAAAAGCTTTGAAGTTTCATTAGGTCCCATTTGTTTATGTTTGTTTTTATTTCCATTTCTCTAGGAGGTGGGTCAGAAAGGATCTTGCTGTGATTTATGTCATAGCGTGTTCTGCCTATGTTTTCCTCTAAGAGTTTAATAGTTTCTGACCTTACATTTAGGTCTTTAATCCATTTTACTGTAAACATTTAAGTATACGTTTATGCTTGCAAAACAATGAACACTGTACTTGGATCATGGCAGGGTGCAAATAAGATCCCTTGTTATTAATTATGATGAGGATGATGGTTGAATCCTATTTGAACTTAGAGTACTTGGTCCTTACACCATACTGCCACCTTCCGGGGAACCTACAGAATAAGGAATTCAAAGCAGCTTCAAGTGCTGGGTTTATGAAACAGGTCGAAATCTTTGGGATGTGAGGAACTGAAGCAAATCCTACAGAAGTATTAACTAGTGCCTTTTTATATCACCTTAAATCTATTAATATGTTCTTATTGCATTTGAAAATTCAGGTCCAAAGATACTCATGAAGTTAATAAGCTAAATTTTGTAACAAGTGCATAAAAATGGGAGGTAGGAAATTTATTCATCCCTCCACCTACCCACCCATCATCCCCCCATCCACCCACCCATTCATCCAACAAATGTTTAAGATATACCTTCTCTGTGCTCAGTGATTTTATGTCAGGGTTATTAATTTTACTCAATCTCAATTTTCTCATACTTCAAGTGGGGTTAATCATGCCAATCCATTTACTCTTTAGGGGAAAGAAATACATTCATGGCACTAACAAAGTTTGATTTTCTTTCTTTTATTTGTTAAAAAACGCATTTTTCATGCAAATAGTTCTAGGCAATAAAATCAGATAGTTGGTGCAGAGCAAGTTTGGGAATAGAGAAACGCTAGGGGGTTAAAATAAAGATGTTGTTATGTAGTTAACTCATAACACTGACATGTTTTGAGTAGCTATTGTAAATTATACACCACTTCAAATTTAATGACTTCACCACATTGCATTGTGTGGAATTATTTATTCAATTCCCTACTGATAGACCAGACACTTAGGCTGCTTCCATTCTCACCCTATAACAGATAATACTGCAGTGAACATCCTTATGTGTTTTATCACTGAGATCTTGCGCAAATATTTCTACAGAGTAATTTGTTGGAACTGAGTCAAAGGGTAAAGACCTTTGAGATCCTGACTTATTCTGTCTAAATGGTTCTTTAAAAAGATTTATGACTTATATTCCCTCCTGCTTTGATTGTCTCCTCTTCGCCTCTTGGATGAGGAAGGGATTCTTGCCCAACTGTTATGGGGATAGTGGAACACATGACATCTGATACTGGTCAGATAGCACTTTATTAGTCACATATACTCATAGCCCTGGGGGGTGGAAGGATGCCATGTGTCATACAGGATTCCATGTGGCTATACTCAACAACAGAGTGAATAGCCAGGCGTTGTCAGAGGCAGGCTTTGTAGTGATAAGAGGATGAAGTGCCCTCTCGTTCCCATGGCTGGATGTGACTGGCTTGTTTGAATAATTCTGCAGGCTGGCAGGGCACTGAAGCCCGCTATTCGGGGATCAGCAGGAACTGCGCCTGGTCCCCATGATAAGGAGGATTGTTTGCTAGGGGATCATTTCTGTGGGAGCAGAGCGAGGAGGTGAACTTACAGTAGGCCATTCAAGACCATCCCAGTTTCCCCCAGATGTCAAGGCCGCACATAATGGTGGACCTTAATTTTAGGCCTTACACCACACCTCCCAAACAATAAAGTCCAGTCTAAAGAATAAAACAATGAATAATGTAAAAGCTCACCTCCCAGGCACAACCAGGATTAATAGTTGCGACCAGCCTTCCGTCTATCCCTGTCTGCATACCTGCAGAGAGAAGGATGGCAGACCAGGTCAACTGTAGGGAATATTTGTCATTCTGTTTTGACTGCCCAGATCATTTCAACACCTCCTATGCTTCTCACTCTAGAAGTCAGATCCCGCCCTTCCTTGCCTCCCTTGTAACACAGGGCTAGGCTCCACAAAGCAGATCCAGCATCACTTGAGTCCTAAGCTAGCAATGCAGAAGGCAAGAACTTCAGGGGACCCATGCTGGGAGGGTAGTGAAATGGAGAGGACCCTATGGTCCTTCCCTGCCATGACCTCTGCCTGCCTTTTGTCTGCGGAAAAACTTTAGCCAAAGAATAAGTTTAATCAGAGAAGTGAGATAATGCAGAAACAAAGGAAAACAGTCAAAGGAGACCAAATAATATTAGTCATTAAGCATAGTCAAGGACCTTTAGTTCCTTCTCAAGGACTATAGGTAATATTCTGAGCCAGATCCTCTGAGCTGTCTTAGGGATACTGAAACCCCCACCAGGTGGAAGATGTTAACTACATGATGACCAGACTGTAGCCATGACGTAAGCTGCCACAATTCCAAGAACTGGCCTCAAGGAAATGGGAAGAAACCAACCCTGGAACTGAAGATTAACTGTACCTAAAACAGTCAAAATGATGCTGGTCAGACCACTGCATGACCAATTTCAAGACGACTGTCAGAGCTGACTGTGCTGTTTCTGCATGGAGCCCCCTCCCTCCGTCTATAAAAGCTCTTGCCCACTGATTGTCAGTGGGAGAGGGAGTCAGCCTTTGGACAGGAGTCTGCCTTCCCACTGGTTGCTGTCGTCCAGGATAAAGCAAAGTTTCCTTTCCACCAACCTTGCCTCTTTATTGGCTTTTGAACAGCAAGCAGCTGGACCTCCTATTTTGGTAACAGTAGCAGCAGCTATACAAGGTTTTCTGGGGTTACCAGTGCCAGAGGATCAAGAGTTAGCATCCAGCACCCAGCGTTGGTCACATCAGTGTCTGGGTTTTGGTGTCTGTGCCTGCCACGTGGGAAATTACCTTAATGCAATGACAGGCCCCAACTATATCACCAGGCAAGCCATGCTGGAGGTCACAGCATAGAAAGGTTCCCAGGCCAAACTGAAATACTTAAATCACATGGTTTACTAAATCAACTTAAAACACAGTGAGGAACAAGAGGAGAGATGGAGTAACACACTTAGGTGTGTGAGTGGACAGACCATGCTGAGTTCTAGGGTACACAATGTTCGTATGTCTTGTCTCCTTCCCTTTTCCCAGTCAGTCTTCCCTGCTGCAGCTGAGGACAGAGCTGAGGTTTGAGCAAGCGGTCCCCAACCAGAAGGTGCCCTGGACAATGACATATGCTTTTGGTCACTGGCATTGAAGTCCAAGGAGCAAGTGAGGAATTCGAGGACTGCAAGGCCAGTTAGTTGCTTCTACATGTGATGGGGAGCTTAAAAAAAAAAGAATGACAAGCTCAAAGTCCTAAAATATCTGCTCAAGTCACTTGTCAGGGAATCAGGGACTTTATCGTACTTTACTAAAAGAATGTCTTATTTCATACATCCTCAGGCTGAAATAATCTAAAACTAACCTTAAAGTTTTATCTTGCAGGTAGCAGAATTACAGCCACAGATAAACTCACAGCCTCAGTGGATTCCCAATTGTGATAGTGTTTGTGTTAAGAAGACTCCATAACTGTCCTAAAATAATCTCTGGGAACAAGTAAACTCTTAAGAACACTTTTAATTTGTATCTTCCAAAAGATATAACAAGAATAGTTGCAAGTAAAAAAAGAATAAGACAGAGCTTTAAGAATTTAAAATTATGGAAGCCAACATGAAAATTCAATAAAAGGATTAGATATAAAGTGGTGACACTCTGCAAGAAAGGAGACCAAAAAGATAGAGTCTGAGGAGTTTTAGAAAGAAAGAAACAAAAAAGAAAAAAAATCCAAAAGGAGCATGTTATCTAAGAAAATAATATAAAATACTTTCCCAGAGCTGAAAGACATGAATTTCCAGAGCAAAGAAGCCTACTGAGTAAACCACAGTGAAATTTTGGAACATGTAGTATATAAAGAAATTATTTTTTCTATTTCTTTATATTTCCCATAATATATAACATTTTAAAATAAGTAACATGGATGACTTTAAGTTGTCATAACCCTTTCTGTTCTATGGGGCATTTTTTTTTGTCAACTCCTGTTGGATGTTATTCATGTTTGTATTGTTGGTGTGGCAAGAACTCTACTGAGGATATAATCTTCTCTTTATAATAGGAATATATCTCTAAGTTTATCACTTATCATTTACACTTTTGTTTAAGATAGAGAATGTTATAATTTAAGTCTATTAAATCCATCAGTGTTTTTCTTTGTGATATATTAGAAAAATAAGTATTGAATAACATGGATAATTTTAATAATATAAATACAAAACAAGGCAGAAAGGACAAAATAATTGATAATCAAGAAACAACACCAAATACTACTCTTAATTTTGACCATAACTTGTACTTTTAAAAATTAACATACTGAAGAAAAGGTGGAGCAAATTGAGAAGAGTAAAGAGAACTGGCTCACCCACCACCAGTCCCTCCCATCAGGAAACTTGCACAAGCCCGTTAGATAGCCTCACCCACCACAAGGCAGACAGCAGAAGCAAGAAGAACTACAATCCTACAGCCTGTGGAACAAAAACCACATTCACAGAAAGACAGACAAGATGAAAAGGCAGAGGGCTATGTACCAGATGAAGGAACAAGGTAAAACCCCAGAAAAACAACTAAATGAAGTGGAGATAGGCAACCTTCCAGAAAAAGAATTCAGAATAATGATAATGTAGATGATCCATGATCTCGGAAAAAGAATGGAAGCAAAGATCGAGAAAATGCAAGAAATGTTTAACAAAGACCTAGAAGAATTAAAGAACAAACAAACAGAGATGAACAATACAATAACTGAAATGAAAATTACACTAGAAGGAATCAATAGCAGAATAACTGAGGCAGAAGGACGGATAAGTGACCTGGAAGACAGAATGGTGGAACTCACTGCTGCAGAACAGAATAAAGAAAAAAGAATGAAAAGAAATGAAGACAGCCTAAGAGACCTCTGGGACAACATTGAACGCAACAACATTCGCATTATAGGGGTCCCAGAGGAGAAGACAGAGAGAAAGGACCCAAGAAAATATTTTAAGAGATGAAAGGGAAGAACCTACAACCAGGATTACTCTACCTGGCAAGGATCTCATTCAGATTCGATGGAGAAATCAAAAGCTTTACAGACAAGCAAAAGCTAAGAGAATTCAGCACCACAAAACCAGCCCTACAACAAATGATAAAGGAACTTCTCTAAGAGGGAAACACAAGAGAAGAAAAGGACCTACAAAAAGAAAGCCAGAACAATTAAGAAAATGGTCATAGGAACATACATATCGATAATTACCTTAAATGTGAATGGATTAAATGCTCCAACCAAAAGACACAGGCTGGCTTAATGGATACAAAAACAAGGTCTATCTATATGCTGTCTACAAGAGACCCACTTCAGACCTAGGGAAACGTACACACTGAAAGTGAGGGGATGGAAAAATATATTCTATGCAAATGGAAATTAAAAGAAAGCTGGACTAGCAATACTCATATCACATAAAATAGACTTTAAAATAAAGAATGTTACAAGAGACAAGGAAGGACACTACATAATGATCAAGGCATCAATCCAAGGAGAAGATATAACAATTATAAATATATATGCACCCAACATAGGAGCACCTCAATGCATAAGGCAACTGCTAACAGCTATAAAAGAGGAAATCGACAGTAACACAATAATAATGGGGGATTTTAACACCTCACTTACACCAATGGACAGATCATCCAAAATGAAAATAAATAAGGAAACAGAAGCTTTAAATGACACAATAGACCAGATAGATATAATTGATATTTATAGGACATTCCATCCAAAAACAGCAGATTACACTTTCTTCTCAAGTGCACAAGGAACATTCTCCATGATAGATCATACCTTGGGTCACAAATCAAGCCACAGTAAATTTAAGAAAATTGAAATCATATCAAGCATCTTTTCTGGCCACAATGCTATGAGATTAGAAATGAATTACAGGGAAAAAACATAAAACACACACACATATGGAGGCTAAATGATACGTTACTAAATAACCAGGAGATCACTGAAGAAATCAAAGAGGAAATCAAAAAATACCTAGAGACAAATGACAATGAAAACACGACAGCCCAAAACCTATGGGATGCAGCAAAGCAGTTCTAAGAGGGAAGTTTATAGCTATACAAGCCTACCTCAAGAAACAAGAAAAATCTCAAATAAACAATCTAACCTTACACCTAAAGGAACTAGAGAAAGAAGAACAAACAAAACCCAAAGTTAGCAGAAGGAAAGAAATCATAAAGATCAGAGCAGAAATAAAGGAAATAGAAACAAAGAAAACAATAGCAAAAATCAATAAAACCAAAAGCTGGTTCTTTGAGAAGACAAACAATATTGATAAACCATTAGCCAGACTCATCAAGAAAAAGAGGGAGAGGACTCAAATCAATAAAATTAGAAATGAAAAAGGAGAAGTTACAAGAGACACCGCAGAAATACAAAGAATCCTAAGAGACTACTACAAGCAACTTTATGCCAATAAAATGGACAATCTGGAAGAAATGAACAAATTCTTAGAAAGGTATAACCTTCTAAGACTGAACGAGGAAGAAATAGAAAATATGCACAGACCAATCACAAGTAATGAAATTGAAACTGTGATTAAAAATCTTCCAGCAAACAAAAATCCAGGATCAGATGGCTTCACAGGTGAATTCTATCAAACATTTAGAGAAGACCTAACGCCCATCCTTCTCAAATTCTTCCAAAAAATTGCGGAGGAAGGAATACTCCCAAACTCATTCCATGAGGCCACCATCACCCTGATACCAAAACCAGACAAAGATACTACAAAAAAAGAAAATTACAGACCAATAACACTGATGAATATAAATGCAAAAATCCTCAACAAAATACTCGCAAACAGAATCCAACAACACATTAAAAGGATCATACATCATGATCAAGTGGGATTTATCCCAGGGATGCAAGGATTCTTCAATGTATGCAAATCAATCAATGTGATACACAATATTAACAAACTGAAGGAGAAAAACCATATGATCATCTCAATCGATGCAGAAAAAGCTTTTGACAAAATTCAACACCCATTTATGATAAAAACTCTCCAGAAAGTGGGCATAGAGGGAACCTACCTCAACATAACAAAGGCCATATACGACACACCCACAGCAAACATCATTCTCAATGGTGAAAAACTGAAAGCACTTCCTCTAAGATCAGGAACAAGACAAGATGTCCACTCTCACCACTATTATTCAACATAGTTTTGGAAGTCCTAGCCATGGCAATCAGAGAAGAAAAAGAAATAAAAGGAATACAAATTGGAAAAGAAGAAGTAAAACTGTCACTGTTTGCAGATGACATGATACCATACATAGAGAATCCTAAAGATGCCACCAGAAAACTACTAGAGCTAATCAATGAATTTGGTAAAGTTGCAGTATACAAAATTAATGCACAGAAATCTCTTGCATTCCTATACACTAACGATGAAAAATCTGAAAGAGAAATTAAGGAAACACTCCCATTTACCACTGCAACAAAAAGAATAGAATACCTGGGAATAAACCTACCTAGAGAGACAAAAGACCTGTATGCAGAAAACTATAAGACACTGTTGAAAGAAATTAAAGATGATACCAACAGATGGAGAGATATACCATGTTCTTGGATTGGAAGAATCAATATTGTGAAAATGACTATACTACCCAAAGCAATCTATAGATTCAATGCAATCCCTATCAAATTACCAATGGCATTTTTTACGGAACTAGAACAAAAAATCTTAAAATCTGTATGGAGACACAAAAGACCCCGAATAGCCAAAGCAGTCTTGAGGGAAAAAAACGGAGCTGGAGGAATCAGACTCCCTGACTTCAGACTATACTACAGAGCTACAGTAAGCAAGACAATATGGTACTGGCACAAAACAGAAATATAGATCAATGGAACGAGATAGAAAGCCCAAAGATCAACTCACAAACCTATGGTCAACTGATCTATGACAAAGGAGGCAAGGATATACAATGGAGAAAAGACAGTCTCTTCAATAAGTGGTGCTGGGAAAACTGGACAGCTACATGTAAAAGAATGAAATCAGAACACTCCCTAACACCACACACAAAAATAAACTCAAAATGGATTCGAGACCTAAATGCAAGACCAGACACTATCAAACTCTTAGAGGAAAACATAGGAAGAACACTCTTTGACACAAATCACAGCAAGATCTTTTTTGATCCACCTCCTAGAGTAATGGAAATAAAAACAAAAATAAACAAATGGGACCTAATGAAACTTCAAAGCTTTTGCACAGGAAAGGAAACCATAAACAAGACAAAAAGACAACCCTCAGAATGGGAGAAAATATTTGCAAACAAATCAACGGACAAAGGATTAATCTCCAAAATATATAAACAGCTCATGCAGCTCAATATTAAAGAAACAAAAAACCCAGGCCAAAATTGGGCAGAAGACTTAAATAGACATTTCTCCAAAGAAGACATACAGATGGTCAAGAAGCACATGAAAAACTGTGCAACATCACTAATTATTAGAGAAATGAAAATCAAAACTACAATGAGGTATCACCTCACACCTGTTAGAATGGGCATCATTAGAAAATCTAGAAACAACAAATGCTGGAGAGGGTGTGGAGAAAAGGGAACCCTCTTGCACTGTTGGTGGGTATGTAAATTGATACAGCCACTATGGAGAACAGCATGGAGGTTCCTTAAAAAACTAAAAATAGAATTACCATATGATCCAGCAATCCCACTACTGGGCATATACCCAGAGAAAAGCATAATTCAAAAAGACACATGCACCCCAATATTCATTGAAGCACTATTTACAATAGCCAGGTCATGGTAGCAACCTAAATGTCCATCGACAGACGAATGGATAAAGAAGATGTGGTACATATATACAATGGAATATTACTCAGCCATAAAAAGGAACGAAATTGGGTCATTTGTAGAGATGTGGATGGATCTAGAGACTGTCATACAGAGTGAAGTCAGAAGGATAAAAACAAATATTGTATATTAACGCATATATGTGCAACCTAGAAAAATGGTACAGATGAACCGGTTTGCAGGGCAGAAATTGAGACACAGATGTAGAGAAGAAACGTTTAGGCACCAAGGGGGGGAAAGCGGTGGTGGTGGTGGTGGTGATGGTGGTGTGATGAATTGGGCTATTCGGATTGACATGTATACACTGATGTGTATAAAATTGATGACTAATAAGGACCTGCTGTATAAAAATAAATAAAATTAAGAAAAAAGAGAACTGGCTCAATCAACATACAAGAAACACACATGATAAACAGAAAACCTAAGATAAATGTAAAATAAGGTGGCAAAAGTACATTAAACATATCAATAATCACATTAAATGTAAGTGGATTAAGTTCCCCTGTTAGAAGAGAGTTACTTTCAGACTTCGTTAAAAAACAAAATCCAGCTACGTACTATTTCTTTTTTCTTTTGTTTCTTCAGCTATGTACTATTTATTAAAAAACATCAATTAAGAGAAAATGACAAAGAGGTTGAAAACAAGAGACATATCAGACAAATACTAACAACAAGAGCAAGAAGATGTTATGGCAATGTTAGACTAAAATTAAAGGCCAATTTTAAAAAGGGAACAGGGGGAGATTTTATACTGATATAAGGTTATGTCATCAAAAACTATAATGATAGTAGCCAATATTTATTGAGCACTTATAACATGTCAGGTATTATGATAAGTGTTTTGCATATAGGCATTATATCATCCAATCCTCAGTGCTATCTCATTATTGCCCCCACTCAACAGTTTAGGAAACTTGAGGCACAGAGAAATTAGGTAGGTCACAGGTTGGCTAGTTAAGTATTAAAAACCAGTACTCTTAACCATTGGGCTATGCAACTGATACCATACCTTTGAAAAATATAAAGCAAAATCTGTTAGGAATACTATTCCTATACTTTCATCTAATATCTTAAAGTTCTTTTTTACGTTTGAGTCAGTCTTCCTGGAATTTATTGTTGTGAATGATGTGAAATGGGGATCTAAGAACTTAATCCTTTAGCCAATTGTCCCACTGCCTCCTTCCCCCATTGATTTGAAATACTACCTCCTAACCCATACTAAAAGTCCATACATGCCTGAGTCTGCTTCTGAGCTATTGTTTCTTTGATCTATTTGTGTATTCCTGTGACAGTAACACACACAAAGAGCTTTAATCTCTAGCCATAACTCATTACTCAGTGTTCCCAGAACATGTATTTCCCCCTTGCCTCTTTTTGCTCACACTATATCCCCAAGTTGCAACATTTCTCACCCACTGCACTAACCATTCTCCATGACTTGATATTCATCCTTTGAGATCTACTTTCAACCAACTATGCCAAATTTCTTTATTTCTCTTCCACATCTCCTTATCAGTTAAAAAAATTCTGCTAATACATCACATATGACAATGTGTTGAGTTAGTTTTATTGGAATGGATCAATCTCATCTCTCTCTCCACATCTTCCCTCCAATCCTCCACTTGTAGCACGCTTGCAGGAAAGGGCTTTGTAACCTTAGCATGTAGCAATCAACTGATACTCTGTAGGTTACTTATTGAGAAAAATAATACACGCAGTACTTGAAATATAAACGATATCAGGGAACTGGTCACAGTGGTTGTTTCTGGGGAGGAAAACTTAGGGATGGAGGGAGATCCCCCATTTGAACTTTTCCTATATGTATGTATTATCTGTACGACATAACAAATACATAATTTTAAAAAGAACAGTCAGATCTATCTATTGTCTTGAATAGAGTTTCACATTTTATTTTTAGTGAGAAAGGCAAATTGTAGAAGAAGTAGAATATATAATCTTATTTTTAGAAGAAATCAGAAATTCTGAACAAAACAATCTTACTTATGAGTCTGTTTTTTCAGGGCATTGGGTTAAGGCAAAGGAGAAGGCAGGGCGGTGCAGGGTGGGGGGGAAGGAAGGGGGAGAGGAAAGTAGAACATCGAGCGTGCCAACGAGCCAGCAAGGCCCCGCCTCTATCCCGCCCACCAAGCCCTGGCCCTTCCCCAATCCCCGCCCATCGGGCTTCAGCTCTGTCCTTAGCCCCGACCAGTCGGCATACACTCCGCTCCAACCCCACTCTTTAGGCCCGGTCAGACCCCACCGCAGAGCTTAACCTCGCCCGCAGCCCTGGGGAAGGAAACTAGAATTTTTCCTCCAAGGTTGGATGAAGGAGTCAACCTTTCCGCCACTGCCCGGAAGTCCTCTGGCCCTGAGGGCCGGTGCCCCGGCCACTTCCGCTCCCGGCGGCCCTGACACCGGAAGCAGAAGTGCGCAGCGGCGGCGGATGGTGGCTGTTGTACGGGGCCGCACGGCGCGCTGCGGTGGGAGTGTCTCCGGCCGTTCTGCAGGTGCGGCCTGGCCCCTCGGGAGGGCGGGGAGGGCTCGGCGGGCGCGGGGAGAGGCCGGAGGGCCTAGGACGGCTGCCCGGGCCGAGGTGCTTCCTCCCCGCGGTAACCCCGGGGCCGGGATGGGAGCCCGCACAGCTCGGCTCTGCAGCCGGGCTCCCCCTGTTCGGTCTGTCGCTCTCAGGTACCCCTTGTTCGGGCCAACAGGACTGCCATCCGCCTATTGAAGGAGAAGTCAGGAAGTACAGCCCAGGTCCCGCAGCTAACAAGTGGTGACACCAGCCGGCCCCAGTACTCACCCGTCTTCCCCGATTTGTAGGCCTACCGTATCTCCCATATGTAGGATAACTGTTTATTAATAAATCACGTTTTATTTCATATTACGTTTCAGGTTATCTAGCTCTGCAAATGGAAATTTAGGTCTGAGTCTACATGTGCAAACTGGCTTGAGTGACTTGGCATGTGAATTTAAAAAATGGAATGTACCCTCTATCAAGGGATGAATTAGTTGGGTGACTGACAATTTGCACTTGCTTACCTTAGGGCCTGTTAACTTAGCTTTCTTTTCCTTTTCCTTTCCCCTCCCTCCCTCCCTCCCTTCTGACTTTTACTTTGTATCAGTTTTCTTAACTGTAAGGGGAGCATGTTCTAATAAAAGCTATTTCTCACTTATGTCACAAGTCTTATTAACATCAAAGAAAAGTAAGACTATTCAGTTCTTTTCAAGTTGGCTCCAGCCTGTAAATCGCCATAAGGCTTCAAAAGATGGGACTCCAGGAAAAAGAACATGAGCTTTGTTAGTACAGGGAATTGAAATTGAGTTGGCAGTAAATGGGATGTATTTTTTTTTTTGCGGTACGCGGGCCTCTCACTGTTGTGGCCTCTCCCGTTGCGGAGCATAGGCTCCGGACGCGCAGGCTCAGCAGCCATGGCTCACGGGCCCAGCCGCTCCGTGGCATATGGGATCTTCCCGGAACGGGGCACGAACCCGTGTCGCCTGCATCGGCAGGCGGACTCTCAACCACTGCGCCACCAGGGCAGCCCGGGATGTCTTTTTTAAATCATAGGGTTAAGACTCACTTCTAATGAGAAATGGAGAAAAAATTAATTCTGGAGGAAAATTAAGCATCAGATTTCAATTTGATGAGTGTGGTGTTTGTTTTTAGAGAGGATTCATGTCCCACCTTGTCTTTTTAGAAAGAGTTGACGTTTCTTAAAGACAGCTGAAATCTAGTGTTGTGATTTTTGTTATATGAACAGGCATTTTAAGTCATTTTTAGTTTTGACTTGTGGTGTTGTCTTTGTGTGTGTGTGTGTGTGAGTGTGTGAGTGTGCATGTGGGCACATGCCTTCTTAGTCTAACTATATTGAGTTATTCTTGAGGAGTGTTGATTGTTTGGCACATTTTCATTGGGGGTGCCCTCAATGAGCCGGGCCCTGTACAGGGGAAACAATGTGACTGAAATAGATTTAATGCTTGCCCCTGTGGACGTTATATTCTAGCTGGGAAGACAGATTTTAAATTAATAATGACAAGGGTGATGTAGAAACACAGAACAGGGGAACTTGAGGAGGAGATCAGCAAAAATATCTTAAACGGGACAAATGTTTGAACTTAAAAGATGAGTTTTATGTAGCTAGACAGGGGTCAGGCTGTGGAGTCGGAGTGGGGAGGAGATTTGAAAGAACGGTGGATGCGTAATCCGTCAGGCAGTACAAAGCCTGGTGTATTCCAGGAGCTGAGAAAATCTAAAACACAGAAGACAAAGTACCGAATGGAAAAGCCGGGAGGAGAGGAGGGCAGGGCCCTGAAGGCCATGGTAAACTTTGGACCTTGTTCTAAGGCCAGTGGGAAGCCACTGAATCAGAGTTTTAAGTAGGGAGTAATATGATTTTGTTTGTGATTTAAACAAACCACCAACTCCTGGGTTGAGCATGGTGTTTAGGATGGACAAGAATGAATGCAAAGTCCACACATATAGCAGCTTGGGTTATAGTTCAGGACTCAGAAGATTGTGGAGTTGGAAAAGTTGGGGCTTGGTGGTGATCGTGGAATTGAAAACGTTGGAATGTTTGCGATGCATAAGAGGTAGAACAGAGAATTTGGTGCTCGATGTATTCTCTCTACAACATGATATAGAGTAGGGCTTGGCAAACTGTGGCCTGTGGGCAAATCTGCCCCGGTGCTGGTTTCTATTAATAAGGTTTTATTGGAACACGTGTTTATGTGTTCCCTGTGGCTGTTTCTGTGCTATAACCACAGTTAAATAGCTGCCATACATGTGGCCCACAAATTTTAAGATTTTTACTGTCTGGCCTTTTACAGAAAGTTTGCCAACTTAGTACTTATCAAGTGCAGTTCTGGTAGCAGGATTTGGAGTCCTGAAAAAAGTGGACACAGGTCTGTACCTCGAGAGTTTACATCGTGGTTGGAGAGAGAGAGGCAAACTTACCTATACAAATACATATTAAAAAATCACAGCTTGATAAGGGCAGTGGAGGAAATGTAGAGGATGTTAGAGGTGTTTTGAGGGAGGATAAGAGGAGAAATGATCCTTTTATTAGGTGACTGGAGCCAGTAGAAACGGTCAGGGCCTGTGGTGTGAAAGGTGGCTCAGGGCCCAATATGTTCCTTATTGAGATAATTTCCGGGTAAGCATGTTTCGCTTGGCCGCCTTGCTGGTCCACGGAAATGGAATTATCTGGGCCAAACCCCTGCTTGGTGTTCTGCTTCCACTCTCATTTCTTCTTTTACCTCTGTCTCTCTTATTGCAGGAAGGACACCTACTGAAACTTTAAACCCTGGCGCTGGTGTCATGGTGAGGGGGAAGGAGGTGGTTAGGATGGTTGGGGGGGGGAATAATTATGTACTCTGGGCCCTGTCTCCTCTCTGCCTGCCTCCCAACTGAGGAAGAAAGAAGAGGGAAGTGTGGAGCATCTTTAGCCCCGTCCCCAGGACCTGGCAACCTCTTTCAGTACATGACCTCCGGAGGGAACTGCTTTGGGTGGAGGGTTCCCAAAGAGACCCTGGGGTTCTGTGCCTAATTCCAGAGGCTGACTGCAGTGCGGGGCTCATTTAGAGCCGGCAGCAGCAGAGCTCCAGGGCCATCCCTGCCATCACTCGTGAGACCTACCAAAAACAAATGGCTCTATACAGTAAAATTAAAATCCAACAAAATTAAAACCTCAGTTACTGTCACCCAAAGTACATTTCTCAAGTGCTTAGTAGCCACACGTGCCAGTGGCTGCCTTTTTGGAAAGTGCAGACATAGAACATTCCCATTGAGCTTTACCAGTCAGTGCTGTTGTAGAGAATTCTGAGATTAAAAGGCCATCAAGTTTCTCAGATGCAATGGAAGTCCTATTTTAACAAGCATAAAAAATGACTAAATGCTTATCTATGTCTTGGGTGGCGTCCTAGGGACTTCATGAAAATTAAAAGATCAAACCCAAACTTTTGATGTCTTAAATAAGGAGTTTAGGAAAAGCTCTATAAAGCTGAGAAGAACAGGCTCCGCCATCACTGGTTAGTGGAGTGACAGAGAGCCAAAGTTTATACTTTTGGATCTGTCCAAATGTTAAAAGAAAGTCAATATTTTCTGCTGGGTGTGCCATATGAGCTCTGTCCCAGCAACTCCTCAATTCTGCCCTTGTAGCACAAAAGCTGCCATAGAGATAAACAAACGGGTGTGGCTGTTTGCCAGTAAAACTTTATTCAGACAAACAGGAGGCAGGCCGGGTTTGCTAAGCCCTGCTTTGGAGAGAACACTCTCTGAATGTTCTTGCATTGGGTCTACCTTCCCCAGGGATAACCCCTCGTCCTGCAGAATGGTGAGGGTGGTCCTTTCTGAGCCAGAATATGTGTGCTGTCTTAGGAATCAGTCACCTTGGAGGATGTGGCAGTGGGGCTCATCCAGGAGTGGGCGTTGCTGGATGACACTCGGAGGAATCTGTACAGATACGTGCTGCTGGACAACTGCAGGACCCTGGCCCCCCGGGGTAAGGCTGGTGCTACTCCGGTCCTTCCTGTATGCAAATGCTTTTTAAGCGCCTGCCACATGACCACAGTGATGTAGTGTGGGTTTCCAGTTCATGGGCTTCCACAGGATAACAGCTCCATGCATTGCTTTTACTTAATTCTCTCCATAGTCACTTGTGTGGGTCTCACCGACCTTGACCTTGGGCTTTGGGACTTAGAGAACCTCAGTTCCATGGGGCAGAGAGGGAGCGTTTGTAGTTTGGGCCCTTGTGAAAGAACCTCACTGAGTTCATTAAAAACTGGATGTGATCACTTAGGTACCCCACATACTTGCTCGGGGTCAGGAGCTGAGGTCCAGGTGGAGGGCGGGCAGGCAGGGGAAGCATTTATTTTCCTCTGCAAGCCCTCCCTTCCCTCAGCACATATGTTTTTCTCCACCAGCAGGGACTCCATCCTGCAAAGCCTGTCTGGTCTCCCAGGTGGGGCCAAGAGAAGAGCTGATGACAGCAGAACAAGGCATTCTCTGTGCCACGGGTGTGGGTGAGTACCAGGGGGCGTAGCACATTGTGACCCATCCAGACCGGGGTTTGAGGGTGGGTGCTGCTGGGAAGTGTCAGTCTGAGGGCATTTTTAAGGTTCTTTATTCTGAGGGGAAATAAGGTTTTTTGGGGTGAGTTCCTTTAGCTCTTCTTTTTTCACTTTTTAATTCTCTTACTTTTTGTTGGTTTCAGAAAAAGATCTGTTCCAATTTCTCTTTTTTAAAAAAAAATTTGAGATACATACTGTAAAATTCACCCTTTTAAAGTGTACAATTCAGAGGTTTTTAGTATATTCACAGAATTGTGCAACCATCACCACTATCTATTTCCAGAACATTTCTATCACCTCCAAAAGAAACCCTGTACTTATTAGCAGTCCCCCCCATCCCCCTTCCTGCAGCCCCCAGCAACCACTAACTCACTTTCTGTCTCTGTGGATTTGCCTGTTCTGGACATCTCATATAAATGGAATCATACGTCTGTATCTGTCTTCTTTCACTCAGCATCATGTTTTTGAGGTTCTTCCATGTAGTAGCATGAAATGCTTCATTCCTTTTTAAGGCTGAGTGATATTCCATTGTGTGGATGCACCACATTCTGTTCATCCATTCATCAGATGATGGCCATCTGGCTGGTTTCCACTTTTCGGTGATTGGGAGTAGTACTACTCTGAACATTCATGTATAAGAATTTATGTGGAGCAAACATCATTCTCAATGGTGAAAAACTGAAAACATTTCCTCTAAGATCAGGAACAAGACAAGGATGTCCACTCTCACCACTATTATTCAACATGGTTTTGGAAGTCCTAGCCATGGCAATCAGAGAAGAAAAAGAAATAAAAGGAATACAAATTGGAAAAGAAGAAGTAAAACTGTCACTGTTTGCAGATGACATGATACTATACATAAAGAATCCTAAAGATGCCACCAGAAAACTACTAGAGCTGATCAATGAATTCGGTAAAGTTGCAGGATACAAAATTAATGCACAGAAATCTCTTGCATTCCTATACACTAATGATGAAAAATCTGAAAGAGAAATTAAGGAAACACTCCCATTTACCATTGCAACAAAAAGAACAAAATACCGAGGAATAAACCTACCTACGGAGACAAAAGACCTGTATGTAGAAAACTAAAAGACACTGATGAAAGAAATTAAAGATGATACCAACAGATGGAGAGATATACCATGTTCTTGGATTGGAAGAATCAATGTTGTGAAAATGACTCTACTACCCAAAGCAATCTACAGATTCAATGCAATCCCTATCAAATTACCAATGACATTTTTTACGGAACTAGAACAAAAAATCTTAAAATTTGTATGGAGACACAAAAGACCCCGAATAGCCAAAGCAGTCTTGAGGGAAAAAAACGGAGCTGGAGGAATCAGACTCCCTGACTTCAGACTATACTACAAAGCTGTAGTAATCAAGACAATATGGTACTGGCATAAAACAGAAACATAGATCGATGGAACAAGATAGAAAGCCCAGAGATCAACCCACAAACCTATGGTCAACTAATCTATGCCAAAGGAGGCAAGGATATACAATGGAGAAAAGACAGTCTCTTCAATAAGTGGTGCTGGGAAAACTGGACAGCTACATGTAAAAGAATGAAATTAGAACACTCCCTAACACCATACACAAAAATAAACTCAAAATGGATTAGAGACCTAAATGTAAGACCAGACACTATCAAACTCTTAGAGGAAAACATAGGAAGAACACTCTTGGACATAAATCACAGCAAGATCTTTTTTGATCCACCTCTTAGAGTAGTGGAAATAAAAACAAAAATAAACAAATGGGACCTAATGAAACTTCAAAGCTTTTGCACAGGAAAGGAAACCATAAAGAAGACGAAAAGACAACCCTCAGAATGGGAGAAAATATTTGCAAACAAATCAACGGACAAAGGATTAATCTCCAAAATATATAAACAGCTTATGCAGCTCAATATTAAAGAAACAAAAAACCCAATCCAAAACTGGGCAGAAGACCTAAATAGACATTTCTCCAAAGAAGACATACAGATGGTCAAGAAGCACATGAAAAACTGTGCAACATCACTAATTATTAGAGAAATGAAAATCAAAACTACAATGAGGTATCACCTCACACCAGTTAGAATGGATATCATCAGAAAATCTACGAACAGCAAATGCTGGAGAGGGTGTGGAGAAAAGGGAACCCTCTGGCACTGTTGGTGGGAATGTAAATTGATACAGCCACTGTGGAGAACAGTATGGAGGTTCCTTAAAAAACTAAAAATAGAATTACCATATGATCCAGCAATCCCACTACTGGGCATATACCCAGAGAAAACCATAATTCAAAAAGACACATGCACCCCAATGTTCATGGCAGCACTATTTACAATAGCCAGGTCATGGTAGCAACCTAAATGTCTATTGACAGATGAATGGATAAAGAAGATGTAGTACATATATACAATGGAATACTACTCAGCCATAAAAAGGAACGAAATTGAGTCATCTGTTGAGATGTGGATGCATCTAGAGACTGTCATACAGAGTGAAGTAAGTGAGAAAGAGAAAAACAAATATTGTATATTAACGCATGTATGTGGAACCTCGAAAAATGGTACAGATGAACCGCTTTGCAGGGCAGAAGTTGAGACACAGTTGTAGAGAGCAAACGTATGGACACCAAGGGGGGAAAGCCATGGTGGGGTGGTGGTTGTGGTGTGCTGAATTGGGCGATTGGGATTGACATGTATACCCTGATGTGTATAAAATTGGTGACTAATAAGAACCTGCTGTATAAAAAAATAAAATAAAGTTCAAAAAATAAAAAAAAAATCATGTGGATATGTTTTCATTTCTCTTGAGTATATACTTAGGTGTGGAATTGCTGGGTCATTTTTCAAACTTTTTGAAGAACCGCCAAACTGCTTTCTAGAATAGTCACACTATTTTACCTTCCCACCAGCGGTGCGTGAGGGTTCCAATTTCTCCATATCATACAAACAATTATTGTCCAATTCCTCTTTAAACCAAACATTTCTTTGTGTGTTCCTTGTCTAATTGCTTCTTACTTGTTTGCCTGATAACACTGTCTGATAACGTCACTTGCAATCTCCACGGATTCCTTTGCTGGGAAAAAAGTCTCTCATTTCCACCTCATTCCCATCACTGCCCAATTCCTACCCTTAGAGCCTCACTTTCTCACTGATACCTTCTTCCATTTTAGTACTGACCCAAGTTTAGGGTCAATATTAAAAAAAAAAACATGTTGTATGTGTCAATATCATGCCACTACTTCTTTCTGAAAGAAGGTAATTTTTTTTTTTCCAATTCATTTTAGACTGGGAATCTCAACTTAAACCCAAAGAGTCTACTCCTCTGCAGGATATTTTGGAGGAACATTCATCCCATGATTTGCAAATGGTAAGATTCACAGGTGATGATTCTTTACTTCCTCTCATAGAAGAAGTTGAGGAATACGTGAGTTGGACACGCACACCAGGGCCGGGCAGGTATTTGAGCCAGGGCTTTTCCTCAAGGACATGAAGCGTCTGGAGGGAGCATCCATGACCCATGAATTTGGGCAAATCCCACCTATCACTTAAGTTTCTTTCTTCTTAGAAAGTTCCCCTGAGTAAACATTTCCATCAGTGAGAGTCAGACATCGATTGTATGCAGTGTGATTTACTCTTCAACAGTGATCAGAAACACGCTGTCTGTTAGAGATGCCCCATGTAAGTTCAGGATGTGAGAAAGCCTAGTGGTGGAACCTGCAACACCCTGGAAGAACTTGACCTGTCTGAACAAGGCGCACCTTTGAAAATGCTGAAAACGTGCCCCTGACAAGGAGCATCCCTGGGTGACCTTTTTGTCATCATCCACTGCTTGTCAGGAGCAAACTCCTCCTGGAGAGAAGCCACCTGCTGATTTAACTGTGGTGAGAAAGGCTCCTGGAGGAATTATAACTTGGATCTGAACAAGAGGACCTGCAGGAGAGGGCCACTCTGATTGTAAAGAATGTGGGAAAGTTGTCAGGGGTCCCACAGCCCTAGGGAGACAAGTTGAGACCCCACACTGGAAGGAAGCCCTTGTCAAAGAGTGGAAAATCATTCAGAACCAGCTTGCACAGTATGGTGTGTGAGAAAATGCAGAGTCCTGCCATCCCCCCTTTGACCCTGAATTCCTGCCTTCCTAAACTACCGAGCCTCCACGTTTGAGTTCCCATTCTTGGGGTTTTGAAGCTTAGGGTTAGGGCTAAGATTTGGATAGAGGGACAGACAGAGCCCAGCTTCACCCCCAGGCTGGGCCTCTTTGTCCCAGAGCCAATGAGGTATCTAGCTTCCCTCAGTATGTGCCTCTCCACCTCTATCACGGATGGTGTCAGCCTCGGAGTGTCAGAGACACTGGCACAGTGCATGGGGTGGTGAGGCCGGGGTAGTAGAGACCCCTTTTCCATTCCTGTGCCCTGAGCACACGGAGCCTCAACCCTGCACAGCCTCGTGAGGAGTGGACTGCCAGGCAGCTGAAACTCTCGCCCCTGCATGGCTGGCATCAGACCCCAAGGCAGCTGAGCCCTCTCCTTAGTGCCCAGATCCTCCTTGTCCTTGGTTTACACTCTTGTTTCGGAAGAGAATGTCCTCCACTAGCTGCTTGGGAAAGGGCGCTGGCTTTTGAGACCTTAAGATCTGCAAATGTCTTACTGGAGCTGCTGGATCCCAGGGGATCCCCTCATCTGATGTTGTTGTTGCAGTAACCCCATTATAGAGTGTTCTGTGCGCCATTATGGAGCTCTCGATTGATGCCTGTTGAATGAAGGAGTGAACAGATGGGTGCTGGTAAAGACGGCTCCAGGCCCCTACCGGCACCATGCCTCCATCAGCAGATGGACCGTGTGAGGGAGGGAGTACGGGCCATGAGGGATGGGTGTCCTCTGTGGTTTCTGTGGGCTCTTTCCTCTCAGTATGGGGTTCCAGCACTTTCCACAGAACTTCACTGCCAGCTCAGTAGTGAGTACTGAGTGTGGGAGAGGAGGGGCTTCTGCTGCATCTGGAAACACAGGCAGTCACAGAATGTTCTGAGTGGGCATAAGTGGTCCACTTCCTTCTATATAGAGGAATCCCACTACAGTTCCTTCTGTGTAGAGGAATCAAGCAGTTCATCCCTGAATATGCCCCTAAGTGGTCCAGCATATGTGAGGTCGGGAGTCAAATGCAGGCCTGTCTCTAGAGACCGCGTCTTAGCCACCAGGGTCTTCTGCTTGAGGATCGCACATCCTGATACTTGGTCGATGTGGCTGAACCTTTGGTTATCCCTTCTAGGCCATGTGGGTGTCACTGAGCCTTGTCGCAATCACTGGGGCCCCTTATGGCAGCTCTGAGGTCACGTGTGAATAAGCGCTGGTGGCCAGGGACAGACCAAGGCCCTGTAGCCCCAAAGAATGGGCATCTCCAGGCTCAGCCTTCCTACTGTCCCAGAGCCACCCACGCCACCTCTCCTGCACAACACCCAGCTCCTCAAGGCTCTGGTTTCACCTCTTCTGTTTTCTGCTGGATCCACAGTGCCTGTACTAGCAGTGCTCAATAAGTACGTGTTGAGCAAATAGGCGGAACTCCTAAAAACCTTCAAGAAGAGTGATCTGTGTCAGAATTATTCTGATGAAAACATTTGTCTCAAAATGGTACCCCTGGGATTTCAGTTTACGGAGGTGACTGAGTGATGACATGGAGAGGCCAGTGACAGTGACTTACATTTCTTGAGAGGAGGGGGCTGGTCACGCCACACAGGGCCACACGAGGAAGCACCAGCATCAGTCAGGAGGCTGACAGGAGTGAGGAGAGACTCTAGGCCAGAGCCTTCACTGGTTTTCTGTAGGAAAGGCAAGGCAGGGCAGGGTAAACAGCTTAGGACTGGTGAGTTTGAGTAATAATTCTGGGGGATCTTGAGGCACAGGGGCTGTCCCCAGTTGTCTGGTACCTGGCCTTGGTGATCTAGGGCAGGGGGAATGTTGGCTTGGTGTGTGAGAACTAGATAAAGGAGGTGGTTCGGAGTACGAGCTGTGGATCACGGGGGAGATGTAAACAGCTGTGGCCATTAGTTTGGCCCTGTGATTGATGGATGCCAGGGGCATCCTCAAATATGGAATCTAAGAAAACATAGAATGAAGTTCATATTCAGAGCCAAGGGCTCCCAGCCTTTCTATAGAAACCTTTCTAGTTAAACGTCTTGTAGCGCCTCCAAGGGCTTGTGGCCTGACCTCCAGACAGGGCCTCTCCAGAACCAGAAAGGGGTCAGGTCTGTCTCCAAGTCTCTGGCATGATCAGTCCTCGTTGGTGGCAGGGGCCCACAGTGCAATGGGGGGAGTCACGAGGTCTGAAACTACCAGGCCCACGTTCCCCAGATTCTGATGGCACGAGCCCCAAACTTAGGGTCTCTGAGGGTGAGAACAGCCTCCATACCGCCTCTGTCCTGCTCAGCACCCTGCATGCCTTTTCCCAGGGGCTGGGGCTGGACCTGAGGATGCAGATCAAGCCCATGATGGGAGAGAGGGGGACACCTCTGACTCCAGGGGACCGGTCAGCTCTCCAGGAGTCACCTTGGTCTTCTGAGGACACAGTAAGCCTGGGAAGTGGTTTGCTGGGAGGGCCCCAGCCCCAGCCAGGAAAGCCTAGGGTTCAGGAGTTTTGTTAGGCGGGGAGGCAGGAGGGAGGGATGAATCTAGGGCCAACTGCCAACTGTTGGGGGAATTGGGAACATGGTGGAGGCCCAGGCTTACCTCCTGGTAGGAACTGCTGGACATGCCGTGGCGTTTCTGCGTTGAATGTAAATATCCCTAGTGTGATGTCAGGCCCAGAGCAGTCCTAGGGGAGGGGCTAGCACCTAGGGTTCAGGCCCTGCCTCTCTGGGCCAGCCTTTCTTTGTCCAGTCCTTCCACCCTCATTCCCACCCTGTCCATGGCCAGGAAACCTATAGGAATGAGTGGGTCCAAGGGCTGTGTGAAGAGTGTCCAGGCCGGTAACCAAGCTCTTGGCTCAGGGCCTTGTGTTTTGGTACTGAGGTGGACAGAGTTACAGAGAAGGACACTTTAAGGTGTGCTATGAGCCCCGCGCTGAGGAGGAGGGCCCTCCTCTCACCTGTCCCTGCCCGTCACCTGCCCTGAGGGACCTGCCACATTTACTTCCCATCCACCACCAAGTCCTACAAACTTTTCCTCCAAAATATAAACCTACCTCTGACTGCTCCTTCTGTTCCTGGTGCCACCACCCTGCCCAGAGCCACCGTTATTTCTCCTGGACCCCCGGGAACTGCTCCTGACAGGCTCCTGCTGCCACTGGGCATCACCCTGGACACCGAGGCCAGAGGCATCCCTTAGAAATGCAAGTCAGTTCAAATACCCTTCCCAAGGGAGTGGCTGGCGGTAGAGGAGAGTTCAGGTTCTTTCTCCCACAGCAGGGCTTCCCCTCCGGAATAGTTTACTAATGTCCCCTCATTTGCAGGGGTCCACCTCTGCATCCTCCCTCTACCCCTCAATCTGCTGGCTGTCCACTGCCCCTCTCTGCTCCAGCATTTCCCCCACTACCGGAGGCTGCTCAGAGGAGGCCTCCCTTACCCAGGCCCCCTCTCTCCATCCCATCTTGGAGTTGAAATTCCACGACAGTGGTTAACTTTATACTGAAGAATTGTAAACCTGGACAAGGGAACAGGGCCTGTGCCTGTATGTTCAGTGTGTTTCCCCAAAGCAGGGCCAGTCATGCCAATTCAGTCTGGGTGAGCAGGTGTGAGTGGATCCCACCGACTGTGTGACTAATATGTTCCTGTCACTCTGTCCAGGGGCTGAAGGTGGCTGTGCAGATTCAGAAGGTGGCCACGCCAGAGCCTGCGCTGCGCCTCCTCAACCTGTTGGGGGCTGGGGGTTCTGGTGAGTGAGAGCTGGGTGGAATTGACAGCCAGAGGGCCCCGCTGTGCTGTGTTGTGTCTGGGAACTTGCATCCGCCGCCTTTTCCTATGACTGCAGTCATTGCCATAGGGAGAGAATATATGAAGCAATCTCTCATTATTTACATATGCACGGGGAAAGGCACTTTCTAGGGATTGTGGGCTGGGATTCTTTTTTTGTTTTTTTTAGTCTCAGATCTTTCTGTTATGGAAGAGCAGTCCCCACTCAAAGGCCAGACCTCTCTTGGGGCACGGTTAAATTCTCCACTGCGCAAGCATGTCGATGCTGAAGGTTACAGTTGAATTTACTATAAGTGGCACATGTTTGAACTGAGCTTTTAAAAAATGAGGCTAAAAGCCATATCTCCTGAGAAGTGGGGGGAAAAATTAATTCTGGAGGACAAATAACATTGTAGCTTGTACTGCAAGGCGTTTGTTTCCTTCCATCTTACCTTATTGTAAGAATAATAAATTTTGTTTATTAATCATATCATCCAGTCTTGCATTTGGACTCTGTATTATGCCACTGACAGGAAGTAATTCTTAGATTTGGGTTATATGTTGTTGTTCTATAGATTTTTGGTACGCCTTCTGGGCCAGGCTCTGCCATAATGTACTCGTTTTATTTATTCATTTATTTTTAAAATTTTTATTAGAGTATAGTTGATTTACAATGTTGTGTTACTTTCTGCTGTACAGAAAAGTGAATCAGTTACATATATCCATATATCCACTCTTTTTTAGATTCTTTTCCCTTTTAGGTCATTACAGAGTATTGAATAGAGTTCCCTGTGCTATACAGTAGGTCCTTATTAGTTATCTGTTTTATATATAGTAGTGTGTATATGTCAATCCCAGTCTCCCAATTTATCCCTTCCCCCCTTTCCCTCCTGGTAACCATAAGATTGTTTTCTACATCTGTGACTCTATTTCTGTTTTGTCAATAACTTCATTTGTACCGTTTTTTTAGATTCCACATATAAATGATATCAATGATATTTGTCCTTCTCTGTCTGACTTACTTCACTGAGTATGACAATCCCTAGGTCAATCCATGTTGCTGCAAACGGCATTATTTCATTCATTTTTATGGCCGAGTAATATTCCATTGTATACATGTAGCACATCTTCTTTATCCATTCCTCTGTTGATGGACATTTAGGTTGGTTCCATGTCCTGGCTATTGTAAATAGTGCTGCAGTGAACATTGGGGTGCATGTATCTTTTCAAATTATAGTTTTCTTCGGGTATATGCCCAGGAGCAGGATTGCAGGATCATATGGTAGCTCTATTTTTAGCTTTTTAAGGAACCTCCATACTGTTCTCCATAGTGGCTGTACCAATTTACATTCCCACCAGCAGTGTAGGAGGGTTCCCTTTTCTCCACACCCTTTCCAGCATTTATCGTTTGTAGACTTTTTAATGGTGGCCATTCTGACCTGTGTGAAGTGATACCTCATTGTAGTTTTGATTTACATTTCTCTAATAATTAGTGATGTTGAGCATCTTTTCATGTGCTTTTTGGCCATCTGTGCCATAAAGTACTGTTGAAGTACTTGGTGTGCTCTGTGCTTTTGAAGTACTCTGGAAGGTACTCTTGAAGTACTCACCACTGTCATCCTGTGGTGAGATGGGCACTGGGAAACAATTGCAGACCAAACCCTGAGGCCCTCCCCCATGGAGTTCACAGTCTGGCTTGGTGGTCAGATTTTTCAATGGAGACTGGAATGCAATGGAAGCATATAACAGGAGGGCTTTATCTTGGGGGGCAGAGAGGAGCTCTGGGAAATTTAAGTTTAGACCAAGTTTCTCAACTGCAGCACTCCTGATACAGGGGCTGGATCTCTGTGGTGGGGGCCGTCCTGCATGTTGTAGGATGTTTAGCAGCATCCCTGGCCACCACTCACTAGCTGGCAGTACCACCTCCCCCTGTATTAGTTTGCTAGGGCTCCCATAACAAAGTACCACAGGCTGCGTGGCTTAAACAACAGAACTTTGTTTTCTCACAGTTTTGGAGGACAGAGGTCCAAGATCAAGAGGGCCGTGATCTGTTCTTTGGCTTGTTGATGTCCGTCTTCTTCCTGCATTTTCCCTCTGTATGTGTCCGTGTCCAAATTTCCACCAATTACATTGGATTAGGACCCATCCTACTGACCTCATTTTAATTTAATGACCTCTGAAAAGACCCTATGTCCAAATACAGTTATATTCTGAGATTCTAGGGGTTAGGACTTCAACATATGAATCTTTGGAGGGACACAATTCAGCCCATAACACCCTAGTCATGAGGACCAAAGACATCTTCAGGTGCTATGGATTGTCCCCCTCTAATGCATATGTTGATGCCGTAACCTCCCATGTGGCTGTATTGGAGACAGGGCCCTGAAGGAGGTTGTTAGGGTTAAATGAGGTCTTAAGGGTGGAGCCCTGATCCCATAGAACTGGTGTCCTTATAAGAACAGGAAGAGAAAAAGCAGAGTTCTCCACCATGTGAGGACACAGTGAGAAGGCAGATGTCTGCTAGCCAGGAAGAGCATTCTCACCAGAGCCGGACCATGGTGGCACCCTGATCTCAGACTTCTAGCCTCCAGAACTGTGAGAAAATAAATTTCTGTTGTTTAAGCCACCCAGTCTGTGGTATTTTGTTACAGCTGCCCGAGCTAAGATACTAGACACTGCCACCTGACCTCTGGGGACAGGGGTGGCTTAAGACCATAATAATTACTGTATCGTTTAGATGTTGGTCTGTTTGGAGGTTTGGGGAGAGGAGTTCAGGCCTAGGAATGGCATCTGTAAAATCCACTGGGCACCGGGGAAGAAGAGCCTGGTCTTTCAGCACCTGGGAGGAGGATGGGCCTCGGGAGGATATGAGTGGTGGGTGGAGGCAGTTAGGAAAAGGATGGTGGTGGCCTAGACTTGGGGGTGAGTGTGGAGTAGGTGTGTCAGGGGTCCTTAAGACCACTCCCAGGTTTGACGATTTGCTAGGAGGACTCAGGACTTAGCTTACAGTTGTACTCATGGCTATGATTTATTCCACTGAAGGGATGCAAAGCAAAATCAGCAAAGGGAAAAGGCTCATTTGGTGAAGTCTGGAGGAATTCAGGCACAAGTTTCTGGAGTCCTCTCCCAAGGGAGTCGCATGGGACACGCTTAATTCCCCCAGCAACAAGCTGTGACAACACGTGTGCAGTGTTATCTACAGGGAAGTTCATTAGAGACTCAGAGCCCAGGGTTTTCCCTGGGGGCTGGTCATGTAGGCACCCTCTGCCCAGCACATACCTAAATTCCAGACTTCCAGAAGGAGAACAGGCATTCAGCATAAACCGCACTGTTTGTACGAACAGTTTAAGCAGCGAGTGAGCCCCTCCTATCAGTTAGGGTGGTGGGAGCCCTCTCGAAATGCAAGTTCCCAGAGGCCAGCTAAGGGTCAGCCTTGCTGGCAGGCCTTGCTGAGGAGAGCAGTCAGGCCCGCTGTGTTAACTCTTATCTGCACAGCAGGTAAGCTAGGAACCATGTAAGATGTACACAGGAGGTCGAGTTGAGATAGTTTGGTGAGTCATGTGTGCATTCATTTACCAGACATTCCAGGGCGTTTTTTTTTTTTTTTTACATCTTGATTGCGGTATAATTGCTTTACAATGGTGTGTTAGTTTCTGCTTTATAACAAAGTGAATCAGTTATACATATACATATGTTCCCATATCTCTTCCCTCTTGCGTCTCCCTCCCTCCCACCCTCGCTATCCCACCCCTCCAGGCGGTCACAAAGCACCGATCTGATCTCCGTGTGCTATGAGGCTTCTTCCCACTAGCTATCTACCTTACGTTTGGTAGTGTATATATGTCCATGCCGCTCTCTTGCTTTGTCACAGCTTACCCTTCCCCCTCCCCAGGGCATTTTTATATGCCAAGCACAGTTGGGGGGTGAGGGTGTAGCAAAAGGAAAAGGACCCCAGGCTTTTTCTTCCGAAGCTGCCAGTCCATTGGGGGAGACGGAAGATAATCACCTAAGGAAGCAAAAAAAAAAAAGTAGCTGGTTATAGATAAGTAAGGGCTGTGAAGAAAGGAGAGGGTCTTTTTAGAGAAAAGAAGGGTATTGGGGAGGAGAGACTCTCCGAAGGAGTGACATTTAAGTGGGTCCAAATGAGAAGGTATGATATAGGCGTTCCCCATAGCAGGGACAGGGTGGGAGGAAGGGGAATGGGGTGGGTGGAGGTGGGGAGGTGGGTGTAGAAATGTCATCACTGATTTTTTTTTTTTTTGACTGTTGGGGTCAGAGGGGGAGGGATTGCTCATCTGAGATCAGGGACATTGGAAGAAGGACAGGCTTTGAGAAGAAGGTGATAAGTGCATTTTTTTTTTTTTTTTTTGGATGGAGTGGGTGAAACAACAGAAATTTATACCTCACAGTTCTGAGGTCAGAAGTCTGAAATCAAGGTGTCGGCAAGGCCATGCTTCCTGTGAAACCTGTAGGGAAATAATCTTTCTTGCCTCTTCCTAGCTTCTGGTGGTTGCTGTAAGCCTCGGTATTCCTTGGCTTGTGGATGCATCGCTCCCATCTCTGCCTGCCTTGCCACGTGGCTTTCTCCCCTCATTCGGTATCTCTTCTCCTCTTATAAGGACACCATTTGTATTGGATTAAGGGCCCTCTACTCCACCATAACTTTATCTTAACATCTACAAAAACCCTATTTCCAAGCAAGGTCATATTCTGAGGTACTGGGGGTTAGGACTTGTTATTTTTTGGGGGGACACAGTTCAACTCATAAAGTCTGCTCTCTGGACCCCCCAAATTCATATCCTCCTTACATGCAAAATACAGTCACATGATCCCAACATCCCCAAAGTTTTTACCCATTCCAGCATCAACTCTGTCTAAAATCTCATCTAGATATTGACTCAAAATATCCCAGATCTTGTCATCTAAATAATCTAAATCAGGTATGGTGAGACTGGGGGTGTGATCCATCCTGGGGGCATAATTCCTCTCCATTTGTAAATTGGTAGAACCAGAAAACAGGTTCTCTGCTTCCAAAATACAATGGTGGGGCAGGCATTGGATAGACATTCCCATTCCCAAAGGGAGAGGAAACAAGGGTCCCGGGTCTCACGTACGTTTGAAACCCAGCAGGGCAAGTTCAAAGCCTGAGAATGATCCTCTGTGGGTTGAATCTCTGTCCTCCACCTCCTGGGGCAACAGCTCCCCCCATCTAGCTCATTTTGGATGTTTCATTCGTATTCCCCCAGGTAGATGAGTGGAGATATCGGAGCCAATGGTTGTGTATATGGGTCTGGAGTGCAGATGTGAGAGTCAGCCTGGAGATTTGGGCCTTGTCAGGTAGTTGGGAATTGACACCCAGAGCCGGGGACGGTGCCTTCCGAGGCGGAGACTACAAGGTGAGAAGAGGAAGGTGTGCACCTTGGGGACACCAGCAAGTGATGGAGGAGGAGCCTATACAGGAAACCGGGAGGGAGGCTGCGGGGTGGGGGTGGGCACTGAAGCCCAGGGGGGTGGGTTTTAAGATGGAGGGATTGGATGACTGAACATGTCAACTAGATCCCCACTCTGGATGGAGGTCACAGGTGATCCTAGTGAGGTGCTGGTCCTTGGAATGGTGATGTTGGGAAGTGAGTAGGAGGTGAGAAAATGGATACAGAGATTGCCCACGATGGGGAACAGAGAGATAGAACAGTAGCTAGAGGGAAGTGTGGAGTATTACAGCTTGAATTATGACCACCCCCAAAAAAGCTATATTGAAGTCCTAACCCTCAGTACCTGTGAATGTGACCTTATTTGGGAATAGGGTCTTTGTAGATGCCATCAAGTTAAGATGAGGTCATGATGGTGGGCCCTAATCTAATATGAATGGTGCCCTCGTAAGAAGGGGAAAATGCCATGTGAAGACAGGAACACACAGGGGGGAGGACAGCCATGTGATGACAGAGGCAGAGATTGGAGGGACACGCAGTTACAAGCCCAGGATTGACCTTCACCACCAGAAGCCAAGAAGAGGCAAGGAAGGACTCTACCCAGAGTCTCAGAGAGAGTGTGACCCTGCCCACACCTTGATTTTGGGCTTCTGGCCTCCAGAACTCTGAGAGAATACATTTCTGTTGCTTTAAGCCACCCAGGTGTGGTATGTTTTTACACCAGCCCCGGGAAACTAATGACATGGGGTCAGGGATTGGATGTGATTCAGGTTTAATTACCAAGGGGAAAGGTCCCATCGAGAGGGGAGGTGAGGGTGCAGGGAGACAAGGCTTGGCTGGGGAATCACTTGCTCCTCTGTAACAGGCCAGAGTGAGGAGGCCTGGTGCGGATGAGGGATGTTATTGATTTGAAGGCAGGAAAGGAAGGATGCTTCCTTCTCAGGCACACTCACAGGGAGGTGGCAGTTTCTCTGTCCCCTACTTGTGGTAAGTCCTGGGGTGCTATCGGCCCTGCAGAGTTGGGGCAGAGGAAGGGGCCCAGCAGCTAAGGCAGGACAGCTGACCCAGGGCTGAATCAAGGGGGAGAAAGGGGTGCCCCAGAAACTTCAGAGTCTGTTGGTGAATTGAGACTGTGGCTCCAGAGATTTGGAACAGAGGAAACGTGTGTGTGCGTGCATGCGTGTGTGCATGCATGTGTGTATGTCTGTATATTTCTGTGTGTTTGTGCTTGTCAGTGTGGGTATGCGCATACTGGGTATGCGTGGTGTGTATATAAACATTTGTGTGAGTGTATGCATGCATGTGTACTGGTGTGTGTGAGTGTACATGTGTGCCCAAGCAGCTGGGAGTGTGTGCAAGCATATGTGCATGCATCTCTCTGTGTACATTACATGTGTGTGTCCCTGGGAGTGTGTGCATGTGTGTGTGCACATGCGGTCATTCACAGGGTGGGCAGCCCTTGGCCCTGCAAGTGGGGTCACTGGGCCAGGCCCAGACCCTAACGGCTCCCCTCTTCTCCTCCAGCAGTGCCTGCTCAGGACCCCACCTGGCTCCAGGAGGAGAGCACAGAGGAAGAAGCCGTGGCTCCTGGGACACTGAACACTTGTCTGCAGGTAAGTAACAAATACTTGTTCTTCTTGCTTTGCCTCCTTGTCCCCTTCCCCTGTCTGGGAGTTTCTTGACCCCAGAGGACTGGTCTCCAGGCTTCCAGGCACTGGGCCTCTAGTGGTGGGTGGGCAGTGACCCCACTCCCTCATTCAGGCCTTCCCCCAGTTATCAAGGGCCATGTTCAGCTGAATGTCAGGAGGGAAAGCAGGGCGAGGACGTGAGCTGTCCTTGTCTTATAGTCATCATGGTCTCCCAAGAGCAAACAGTTGTCATTTACCAAACATTTTTCTCTTGCCTGTAACGCGATCAGGTCTGCTGGACCCTGGGGCTAGAGGGGAAGGACTTCCCAGCTAGTTGTTAATAACTAAGTCCTGTCATGAAGTTTAGGTCCTTTTCTGCCACCCCTTGGGATGCTGTCATTTAGGGAGGGAAGAGTAGATGGAGAAGAGTTCTAGTTCTGAGGCCTGAGCAGAGAGACCTCAGAACTGTGTCTGAACATCTACACGTAAGTGTCCCTTTCCCAGGCCTGCAAGCCCCACACTGTCCTCTTGAGTATTGGTCGGGGTGGCCCCTGGCTGAGCAGGGACGGGTGTGCGTTTTAGGAACCAGTCACCTTTGCGGATGTGGCCGTGCTGTTCACACCAGAAGAATGGCTGTTTCTAGACTCTGCTCAGAGAAGCCTGTACAGAGACGTGATGCTGGAGAACTATAGGAACCTGGCCTCTGTGGGTAAGGCTGGCCTCGCTGTTTCATCCACACACTTGCGCAGCTACTGTGGTTTCCCGGAACTGTGCTGGTTTCGGAAATCGAGAGGTGAAGAGACAGGAAGGTCCTGCCTTTATTGTGCTTATAGTCTAGTGGTTTCTTCTTGGAAATGAAGATCTGTCCATTGTTTCTGGTCTTCTCAAGTTTGTCCCTGAGCCAGGCCCCGGGTTTTGGGGACTGGAGAGTCCCACTGTCCTTCGGGACCCAGTGAGGGAGCTTGTACTTTGGTTCCTTAGTGAAAGAGCTTGGCCATGCCATCAGAATATAGGTGCGCCCATTTTGCTATTCCTATCTCCTGTGACCCTAAAGACTTCAGAATATCGGCTCCTGTTGCATGGCAGGCACAGTTGCTCATACCCTGCATCTTTTCCCATGAGCAGGAGATCAACTCTGCAAAGCCAGTACATTTTCCCATTTGGAGCAAAGAGAAGAGCTGTGTGTCACTGAGAGAGGGATCTTCCCAGGAACCCACTTAGGTGAGCACCAGGCAGATTAGGGGTGCTTAGTGCCCTTGATGGGGAAGGCTGTTGGGTTGAGCTCCCTCAGTAAATTCCACTTTCTTTCCTCTTTCCCTTCCCTTTTTATCCCTAATGCTTTACTTTGGCTTCATAGAAATATTTATCCTACCTCCTTTTCACATTTAGCACGTCCATGTGTATATTTCATCCAGTTCCTCCCCACTGTATGTTCTTACTAATACTTTCTCTCAACATAGTCCCAATCTTCATAGAATCCCTTCTTAGTAAATTATCTACTATTTCCATTCCTTGTTCCTATGATTACGTGACTCCTCACATAGCCAAACACCTTAAAATTTTCCTTTACTCTCTGATACATTCCTCTTATTCATAGATTCTTCCCATATTTAGGATCAGTATCAAAAAAAAATCTGCACATGCCTAGCTTTTTTTGTCATCTTGATCCCACAGTTTCCTTCTCTGTGTGCTTAATATTTCCTCCCCTTAATTCATTCCAGAACCTCAACTTCAACCCCAAGACTCAATTCCTAACCAAGATATTTTTGCAGAGATTCCATCCATTGGCACGAAAAGGGTAAGGCATAAAGGGATTATTCTTGTTCCTCTACAGTAGGAAATGTCTGGGATTGCTGTAGGTGGGAAACACAAGAAACCCAGAGAGAGATTCAAGGCAAGTGGTACTCACCAAGAAGAAAGCAGTTTCTTGGGAGAGAGTCTGTGAATGTCATGAATTGGGGGAAAACTCTAAACGTAGATCAAGATGTGGCTTTACAGAGTTCCCAAAGCTAACCATTTTCATAAATCTGACACAGATGTAGAGCATTTAAAACTTAATATAGCCTTACATAATACAGAAAAAGTCTACATCTAAGAAGCCCCATGAAAGTAATGAAAATGATAGCTGTTTGTGGCAGAGTATCTGCTTGAAGGAACTCAGGGTAGAAATGGTATAAATACACCAAAATGGTAAAATTTTCAGCTATAGGAATGTCTCTTTCCTACACTCAGTTCACTTGGGGGAGAATATCTGTGAATGCAATAAAGCCTCTGGTCTTCCTATTTTCCTCAATTGACAGGAGCAACCTCAGACTGGAGAAAAACTCTATAAATGCAATGTACTAAGGAAACCTATTAACAGCATCAAACCACTTTTTCAGTACCAGAGAATTCCTGCAGGAGGGAACCCCTGTGAATACCGAGAGAGTGGAAAACCCTTCTTCCAGACCGCTCACCTAATCGTGTCTGAGAAAATCCATAGCGGGGATAAAACCTATGCATGTAACAAATGTGAAAAATCGTTCAGATACAGCTCCGATCTCATCAGGCACGAGAAGACTCACACTGTGGAGAAGTGCTTCGAGTGTCAGGAGTGCAGGCAGGCCTTCAAGTATTCCTCAAATCTGCGGCGGCACATGAGAACTCACACTGGAGAGAAACCCTTCGAGTGCAGTCAGTGTGGGAAAACCTTCACGAGGAACTTTAACCTGATCTTGCACCAGAGAAACCACACGGGCGAGAAGCCCTACGAATGTAAGGACTGTGGGAAAGCTTTCAACCAGCCGTCCTCTCTGAGGAGCCACGTGAGAACTCACACCGGAGAGAAGCCTTTTGAATGTGGCCAGTGTGGGAAAGCCTTCAGGGAACACTCATCGCTGAAGACACACCTGCGGACCCACACCAGAGAGAAACCATACGAATGTAACCAGTGTGGGAAGCCCTTCCGGACGAGCACTCACCTGAATGTACATAAGAGGATCCACACAGGGGAGAAGCTTTATGAGTGCGCCACCTGTGGGCAGGTCTTGAGTCGTCTCTCGACCCTTAAGAGTCACATGCGGACCCACACGGGAGAGAAGCCCTACGCATGTCAGGAGTGTGGGCGAGCCTTCAGTGAGCCCTCATCCCTCAGGAAACACTTGAGGACCCACACCGGCAAGAAGCCCTACGCGTGTCAGGAGTGTGGGCGAGCCTTCGGCCAGTCTTCACACCTTATCGTACATGTGAGAACCCACACTGCAGGGAGACCCTACGAATGTAATCAGTGTGAGAAAGCCTTCAGGCACAGCTCTTCACTTACCGTGCATAAAAGGACTCACGCCAGGAGAGAAAACGTCAGGACTGGCGGCCTGCCTTTATCAGTGTCTCTTGCATACGGTGGGCCCCATGCTGATTAACTTCCAATTTGTAAAAACATAAACATCCAAGGCTGTGATCATCTCTCATAGTACTCGTTAAGCGACATCCCAGGTTTTTTTTTTTTTTTTTTTTTTTTTGACATCCCAGGTTTTGATGTATAATATTTTCATTTTGGTTTAATTCTCCATATTGTCTTAGTTTCTTTTACCACTTATTCTTTGACACACGAGTTATATGGAATTAGGTTTTTAAATAAAAGTACATGGGTATATTTTTATAGAGGCATAATTGTAGTGAAATGCATAAATCTTAAGTGTACAGTTGGATGAGTTTGACAGATGTATACTTGTATGTAATCAATACTCCATTCAGGATATAGACTGTTTCTGTCGTCCTGGAAAGTTCCTGCATATATATGGGTGTTTCTTTTTAGTTGCCTTTTTGTTGTTGGTTTCTAATTTAATTACACTCTTAGCAGGGTGTGTGGTCTTTATGTTGTTGAATGTTAAGTATTTGTGGAGATTTGCTTTTAGGTCTAGTGTGGCGCGTCCTGTTAGTTGCCTACCAAAATTGCCCCTTCTTGCTTACCAAAGCACTTAGGTTTTTTTTTGTTCAGATTGGGTCTGTGCACTATTTTTTTTTTTTTTTGTGGCTTAAAACAACAGAATTTTATTCTCTCAGAGTTCTGGAGGGCAGAAGTTGAAATCAAGGTGTCTGCAGGACCACACTCCCTCTAAATGCTCTAGGGGAGGTTCCTTCCTTGCCTCTTCCAACTTTTGGTGGCTCCAGGTGTTCCTTGTCTTGTGGCAGCATCTCTCCCATCTCTGTCTCCGTTTTCAAATGGACTTCTCCTCTGTGTGTCTGTGTCTTCTCCTCTTCTGTCTCTTATAAGGACACTTGTCATTGGATTTAGGGTCCACCCAGATATCCAGGATGGTCTCATCTCGAGATCTTTAATTACATCTGCAAAGACCCTTTTCCAAATCAGATCACATCCATAGTTTCCAGGTGGACATATCTTTTGTGGGGGCATCATTCAAACCACAACACCATCAGGGAATGTGCACTATTAAAACACCTCCATCTTCCTGTCCTTGCTGCCAGGCGAGACCACATCCTCCAGTCCTGGCCAGTATGAGACATCGCTGGGTGTGAGTCCTGGGAAAGATGTTGCAAAGGAGTGGTTTCATTTAGCCAGATCCCTCTCCTTCTTCCGTACAAGCAGACACCGTGTCCAGGGCTAGAGGAGCCATCCAGGGCTCCTGGGCTAGTGAAAGCCACAGGCTAAAGAGAGTGTGGCCAGAAGTCACAACCATCCTGGTTCCCCAGTTGGTGTCCTTGTATGGCTGTACCAGCCCTGGATTGTTTATTTCTGGACATTCTGTTACACGAATAAGATGTACCTCTTGCTGGTACATGACATTGTCTTTTTTGGGGGGAGGCTGGGGGAAGGCAGGGATGGGTTTATTATGGCTGAATGCAGTCTCTAACTGGTGCACTTAGTATATGGTCAATTTTTATAAATGCTTCGTGGGTAGTTGAAATCAATGTATTCTACATATATTCACTAGATGGAGCATATTATTTGTGTTTAAAAGTCTTTTACACATTTTAAAATATTGGTCTCTGTCTTAGCTCAGGCTGCTATAACAAAAATACTGTTGACTGGGTAACTAATAAACAACAGAAATTTATTTCTCACAGTCCTGGAGGCTGGAAGTCCAAGATCAAGGCTGGTAGATTTGACGTCTGGTGAGGGCCCACTTCCTGGTTCATAGATGGCCATACTCTCGCTATGTCCTCATGTGGCAGAAGGGGAGCAAGAGAGCTCTCTGGGGTCTCTATATAAATAAGGGCACTGATCCCATTCATGAAGGCTACATCCCCATGACCTAGTTACCTCCCAAGGGCCCCACCTCTTAATACCATCCTCTTGGGGCTGAGGCTTCAGCATGTGAATTTTGGGGAGCACAAACATACAGTCCTTAGCAGTTTCTGATCTATCATATACTGAGAAGCCTCTCAGTATATGATACTCTCCAACCATAAGTATGGATTACTGAATAAGTCTTGTAATTCTGTCAATTTTAAGTTTCATATATTTTGAAGAAATGGAATTAAATGAAAATATTTTTGACATTTTATGTTTCCAGATAATTGTTCCTTTTATTCTTATAGTGACCATCTTTCTCCCTAGCAATGAATATTCAACCATTCATCATCATATTAGCAAATAATTATTTAGTGCTTATTATTACTAGATAGTAGCTACTACCCTAAACTTCGTATCTTTTAGGTTATTTAGTCCTCACAGACTTTCAGGAAGGTACTGGTTATTATCCCCAATTCACAGATGAGGAAACTGAGGCCTGGAAAGTTGAGGTGAGTTTACAGAGGTATGTAAGGTGGTAAGTGACAGAGTCTGGCTCTTTCTACAGAGCTTCACCCCAGGGGGCCATTCTCCATTTTAACCTGTACTCACATGATTCTATTTTTGTGTTTTAAAGTTCTTTAATTGAGGCATAAATTAGGTAAAATTTCATAAGTTTTAGTGTATACCTTAATGAATTTTATATATGTCTATACCACCCACATCAAATATAAAATATTTTATCTCCCCGGAAGTTTCCCTTGGTCCCTACCCCAGTCAATAAGTCCCATCATCAGAGATAACCAGTATTCTGACTTCTATCACCATAAATCTGTTTTTCCTGTTCAGAGAAATAGAACCACACAGTATGTGGTTCTATTTCTTGTGTCTGGTGCCTGGTGTCTGGTGTTTTCACTTAATATAGTACCCATGAAATTTATCTTTGTCACATTATCAGCAGTTTATTCTTTTTTTTTAAATTAAATTTTATTTTTTTTACATCTATATTGGAGTATAATTGCTTTACAATGTTGTGTTAGATTCTACTGTATAACAAAGTGAATCAGCTATATGTATACATATATCCCCATATCCCCTCTCGCTTACGTCTCCCTCCCAGCCTCCCTATCCCACCCGTCTAGGTGGTCACAAAGCACCGAGCTGATCTCCCTGTGCTATGCAGCTGCTTCCCACTAGCTAGCTATTTAACATTTGGTAGTATATATATGTCAATGCTATGCTCTCACTTCGTCCCAGCTTATGCTTCCCCCTCCCTGTGTCCACAAGTCCATTCTCTACATCTGTGTGTTTATTCCTGTCCTGCTCCTAGGTTCATCAGAACCTTTTTTTTTTTTTAGATTCCATATGTATGTATTACCATACAGTATTTGTTTGCTTTTTCTGACTTACTTCATTCTGTATGACAGACTCTAAATCCATCCCCCTCACTAAAAATAACTCAATTTCATTTCTTTTTACGGCTGAGTAAAATTCCATCGTACATGTGTGCCACATCTTCATTATCCATTCATCTGTTGATCGACACTTAGGTTGCTTCCATGTCCTGGCTATTGTAAACAGTACTGCAATGAACATTGTGGTACAGTCTCTTTTTGAATTATGGTTTTCTTGGGATATATGCCCAGGAGTGGGATTGCTGGGTCGTATAGTAGTTCTATTTATAGTTTTTTAAGGAACCTCCATACTGTTCTCATAGTGGCTGTATCAATTTACATTGCCTCCAACAGAGGGTTCCCTTTTCTTCACACCCTCTCTAGCATTTATTGTTTGTAGATTTTTTGATAATGGCCAGTCTGACCGGCGTGAGGTGATACCTCATTGCAGTTTTGATTTGCATTTCTCTAATGATTAGTGATGTTGAGCATCGTTTCATGTGTTTATTGGCAATCTGTATATCTTCTTGGAGAAATGTCTATTTAGGTCTTCTGCCCATTTTTTGGATTGGGTTGTTTGGTTTTTTGATATTGAGCTGCATGACCTGCTTGTATATTTTGGAGATTAATCCTTTGTCAGTTGCTTCATTTGCAAATATTTTCTCCCATTCTGAGGGTTGTCTCTTCGACTTGTTTATGGTTTCCTTTGCTGTGCAAGAGCTTTTAAGTTTCATTAGGTCCCATTTGTTTATTTTTGTTTTTATTTCCATTTCTTTAGGAGGTGGGTCAAAAAGGATCTTGCTGTGATTTATGTCATTGATTGTTCTGCCTATGTTTTCCTCTAAGAATTTTAGAGTGTCTGCCCTTACATTTCAGGTCTTTAATCCATTTTGAGTTTATTTTTGTATATGGTGTTAGGGAGCGTTCTAATTTCATACTTTTACCTGTAGCTGTCCAGTTTTCCCAGCACCACATATTGAAGAGGCTGTCTTTTCTCCATTGTATATTCTTGCCTCCTTTACCAAAGGTAAGGTGACCATATGTGCGTGGGTTTATCTCTGGGGTTGCTATCCTTTTACACTGATCTATATTTCTGTTTCTGTGCTAGTACCATATTATCTTCATTACTGGGGCTTTGTAGTAGAGTCTGATGTCAGGGCGCTGATTCTGCCAGCTCCGTTTTTTTTTTTTTTTTTCCCTCAAGATTGCTTTGGCTATTTGGGGTCTTTTGTGTCTCCATACAAATTGTGAAGCTTTTTGTTCTAGTTCTGGGAAAAATGCCATTGGTGGTTTGATAGGGATTGCATTGAATCTGTAGATTGCTTTGGGTGTATAGTCATCTTCACAATGTTGATTCTTCCAATCCAAGAACATGGTATATCTCTCCGTCTGTTTGTATCATCCTTAATTTCTTTCTTCAGTGTCTTATAGTTTTCTGCATACAGGTCTTTTTCCTCCTTAGGTAGGTTTATCCTTAGGTATTTTATTCTTTTTGTTGCAGTGGTAAATGGAAGTGTTTCCTTAATTTCTCTTTCAGATTTTTCATCATTAGTGTATATGAATGCAAGAGATTTCTGTACATTAATTTTGTATCCTGCTACTTTACCAAATTCATTGATTAGCTCTAGTAGTTTTCTGGTAGCATCTTTAGGATTTTCTGTGTATAGTATCATGTTACTGCAAACAGTGACAGCTTTACTTCTTTTCCAATTTGGATTCCTTTTGTTTCTTTTTCCTCTCTGATTGCTGTGGCTAAAACCTCCAAAACTATGTTGAATAATAGTAGTGACAGTGGGCAAGCTTGCCTTGTTCCTGATCTTAGAGGAAATGGTTTCAGCCTTTCACCATTGAGAACGATGTTGGCTATGGGTTTGTCATATATGGCTTTTATCTGTTGAGGTAGGTTCCCTCTATGCCTACTTTCTGTAGAGTTTTTATCATAAATGGGTGTTGGATTTTGTCAAAATCTTTTTCTGCACCTACTGAGATGATCATATGGTTTTTATTCATCAGTTTGATAATACGGTGTATCACATAGATTGATTTGCATATATTGAAGAATCCTTGCATTCCTGGGATAAACCCTACTTGATCATGGTGTACAGTCCTTTTAATGTGCTGTTGGATTCTGTTTGCTAGTATTTTGTTGAAGATTTTTGCATCTATGTTCATCAGTGATATTGTCCTGTAGTTTTCTTTTTTTTGTAAAATCTTTATTTGGTTTTGGTATCAGGGTGATGGTGGCTTCATAGAATGAGTTTGGGAATGTTCCTCCCTCTGCTATTTTTGGAAGAGTTTGAGAAGGATAGGTGTTGACTCTTCTCTAAATGTTTGATTGAATTCGCCTGTGAAGCCATATGGTTCTGGGCTTTGGTGTGTTGGAAGATTTTAATCACAGTTTCAATTTCATTACTTGTGATTGGTCTGTTCATATATTCCATTTCTTCCTGGTTCAGTCTTGGAAGGTTATACCTTTCTAAGAATTTGTCCATTTCTTCCAGGTTGTCCATTTTATTGGCATAAAGTTGCTTGTAGTAGTATCTTAGGATGCTTTGTATTTCTGCGGGGTCTGTTGTAACTTCTCCTTTTTCATTTCTAATTTTATTGATTTGAGTCCTCTCCCTCTTTTTCTTGATGAGTCTGGCTAATGGTTTATCAATTTTGTTTATCTTCTCAAAGAACCAGCTTTTAGTTTTATTCATCTTTGCTATTGTTTTCTTTGCTTCTATTTCATTTACTCCTGATCTGATCTTTATGATTTCTTTCCTTTTGCTAACTTTGGGTTTTGTTTGTTCTTCTTTCTCTAGTTCCTTTAGGTGTAAGGTTAGATTGTTTATTTGACATTTTTCTTGTTTCTTGAGGTAGGCTTGTATAGCTATAAACTTCCCTCTTAGAACTGCTTTTGCTGCATCCCATAGGTTTTGGGCCGTCGTGTTTTCATTGTCATTTGTCTCTAGGTATTTTTTGATTTCCTCTTTGATTTCTTCAGTGATCTCCTGGTTATTTAGTAACGTATTGTTTAGCCTCCATGTGTTTGTGTTTTTTACATTTTGTTCCCTGTTATTCATTTCTAATCTCATAGCGTTGTGGACAGAAAAGATGCTTGATATGATTTCAGTTTTCTTAAATTTACTGAGGCTTGATCTGTGACCCAAGATGTGATCTATCTTGGAGAATGTTCTGTGCACACTTGAGAAGAAAGTGTAATCTGCTGTTTTTGGTAGGAATGTCCTATAAACTTATTTTCATGATAGATGAATGTCTTCGGTGAGTCTAGATGTAAACCACTGTGAGCCATCATAGGGTATCACCTGCTTTATACCCAATTATTCAGCATGATAAGCATGTGCTGCTCAATGGATCTTTTAGTGAAGTGCTCTGGGAGCAGTACATGATCTTACCACACTGTGTTTAGAGGGATCCAACAAGGTCTTGCTGGAGAGTGTGTACTCCTCAGACTTGGCTTTGGTTTTCTTCATCCTTTTGAACCATGTCCTGTACTGCTCTTTGACCTGTAGATGCAAAACGTGCTCTGGGTCAGAACAGAGAGGAATGAGGATGGGAAGAGTTTTGAGTGGGAGTCAGACAGTGATACCTGATGGCTTAGGAGGCAGTACACCAGGAAGATGAAGACACCCAGCAGGCTGTTGATGATGGTGAAGAGGTAGGCCATGATGTGGGCAGCCGGTCCCACCTGCAGGATTCCCAGACACCATGTGCATCCCAAGATGAAGAGCTGAGCTGTGGCTTTAAATGTCAGCATCCTGGGTAGGAAGCGAAAGGAGGCTCGTGATGCACCCTGAGCAAAACAATCAAAGCCATTTCTTTTCTACACCATGGATGCCTCTGACTGAGTTGTGGCCACTCTGATATTTACTGTCAATGATTCTCAAAAAGAAATGCTTTTTCGATCCCGGATGGCATTTAGACTTGGACTGAAGTTGGTAGTGACACTTCATAATGTGGGTTTCAGTAATATGATGTTGCATGAATATCCCCAGTTTCAGTCAATTGATATTACTGTGGATGTTCTGTACACCTGGCTGTGTGTTGGACCCTGTACATTAAAAATAACAAGGGCAAGATTTTTGTTTTCACAAACCTTACAGTCTACTGGAAAGCCAAATACAAACGGTCAATGATTAATTTGTGAATGTTAGGTACCTCTGTCCTTGGTCCCTCCAATGCTGTTCCTATCCTTTTCCTCTCTATGAACTGACCCAGAGCATGCTTTGCCCAGATGATTCATTCTTTGTAAACTTGAGGAAAGCAAAGCACATCCCTAGCCTCTTAGAAGATGTGATATGTGGCTAATGAACCTGATTTCTTCAGGTAGCACAGTGTGGTTGAGGGTAGCAGGAGGAGCTTGAATAAAGGTATGGGCATGAAAGGGCATCCTGGGTTCTGGGTCAGGTATGTAATTTCCTAAGTGGTTTATAAGGATGTAAATGTTCTCAGGACCTTTCTCATAGGGCCATGGTAGTAATCCCTGTTTTTCAGAACAAAGTCAATTCTCTTTGTAGCTGAGGTAGTTTCATTCTTGGGTTATAGGCGAATGGAATGTTTTTGGCTTGGGTGTCAGCAGAAAAACACTGTATCTGAACGTCCAAGGTGTGTGGCTGTACATCTTCCCTCAAGTCTGCTTAGAATTCCTGTGAATGTACATCAGGAGCTTGGAACCGTATGGCCTCGCTCCCGGATCATGCTTTTTATGAGGAGCAATGTGTACCTCTGATCCATCTCACCTAGTGATCCAGAGAGTGGACGTCATCAGTGTTGAGTGAGGAGAGCTTGTTTTTCACAATCCAGAAGGTTATCAGGAAGAAAGCTAAATTAATCTGCAGAAACACCATAAGGCATATTGAATACATCCACACCTGCTAAATGTTCCTCCTGGCTCATCCAACACCTAAACCAGCAGGTAGGAAGGTTTTTTATTTCACTACAGTCATAGAACACCAGACCAAACACCCAGTAACTCAGTTTGCATGGGAATTTACATCTTTAAACACTGAAAGTCCTGTGTCTAAGGAAACAATCCTTCCTGGTTTTAAAATGGAAATTCCTGCATCCTGGAGGTCCACTCATTCCTGAACAAACTGGAAAAATTGGTCACTCTGCCTATACTCCTCTTTACACCTCTGCTTTTGATTCACGCTCAACCAGATAGGAAGGATGCTCTGATGTCATCCATTACTCACAGAGAAGATGGTGCAGACAGGGCCAAGAAAGGTCCATATAAATCCTTTGTCTGTGTGGAGCCAGCATCTATGAGAGAGGTGGAAGGAGATTCAAGAATATATTGGCCTTACCAGTCCCCTCCACCAGGAAGTCTACACAAGCCACTGAACCAACATTACTCACTGGGGGCAGACAGCAAAAACAATGGGAACTACAAACCTGCAGCCTGCAAAAAGGAGACGCCAAACACAGTAAGTTAAACAAAATGAGAAGACAGAGAAATATGCAGCAGATGAAGGGGCAAGGTGAAAACCCACCAGAGCAAACAAAAGAAGAGGAAATAGGCAGTCTACCTGAAAAAGAATTTAGAATAATGATACTAAAGATGATCCAAAATCTTGGAAATTGAATGGAGAAAATACAAGAAACGTGTAAAAAGGACTTAGAAGAAGTAAAGAGCAAACAAACAATGGTGAACAACACAATAAATTAAAAAACTTCTCTAGAAGGAACAATAGCAGAATAACTGAGGCAGAAGAATGGATAAGTGACCTGGAGATTAAATAGTGGAAATAACTACTGCAGAGCAGAATAAAGAAAAAAGAATGAAAAGAACTGAGGACAGTCTCAGAGACTTCTGGGACAACATTAAACGCACCAACAGTCGAATTATAGGGGTCCCAGAAGCTGAAGAGAAAAAGAAAGGGGCTGAGAAAATATTTGAACAGATTATAGTTGAAAACTTCCCTAACATGGAAAAGAAAAGAGTCAATCAAGTCCAGGAGGTGCAGAGGGTCCCATACAGGAAAAATCCAAGGAGAAACACACCAAGACACATACTAATCAAACTATCAAAAATTAAATACAAAGAAAAATTATGAAAAGCAGAAAGGGAAAAGCAATAGATAAAAAACAAGGGAATCCCCATAAGGTTAACAGCTGATCTTTCAGCAGAAACTCTGCAAGCCAGAAGGGAGTGGCAGGACATATTTAAAGTGATGAACGGGAAAAACCTACAACCAAGATTACCCAGCAAGGAACTCATTCAGATTAGACGGAGATATTAAAACCTTTCCAGACAAGCAAAAGCTAAGAGAATTCAGCATCACCAAAGCAGCTTTACAACAGCTGCTAAAGGAACTTCTCCAGGCAGGAAACACAAGAGAAGGAAAAAACCTACGAAAACAAACCCAAAACAATTAAGAAAATGGTAATAGGAACACACATATCGATAATTACCTTAAACATATATAAAATAAATGCTCCAACCAAAAGACATAGACTGGCTGAATGGATACAAAAACAAGGCCCGTATATATGCTATCCACAGAGACCTACTTCAGACTTAGGGACACATACAGACTGAAAGTGAGGGGATGGAAATAGATATTCCATGCAAATGGAAATCAAAAGAAAGCTGGAGTAGCAATTCTCACATCAGACAAAATTGACTTTAAAATAAAGACTATTACAAGAGACAAAGATGGACACTACATAATGATCAAGGGATCAGTCCATGAAGAAGATATAACAATTGTAAATATTTATGCACCCAACACAGGAACACCTCAATACATAAGGCAAATGCTCACAGCCATAAAAGGAGAAATTGACAGTAACACAATCATATTAGTGGACTTTAAACCCCACTTTCACCAATAGACATCATCCAAAATGAAAATAATAAGGAAACACAAGCTTTAAATGACACCTTAAACAAGATGAACTTAATTGATATTTATAGACATTCCACCCCAAAACAGCAGAGTACACTTTCTTCTCAAGTGCTCATGGAACATTCTATAGGACAGATCTCATCTTGGGTCACAAATAAACCTTGGTAAATTTAAATTGAAATCGTTTCAACTATGTTTTCCGACCACAACGCTATGAGACTAGATATCAATTAGAGGGAAAAAAATGTAAAAAATCAAAACACAGTGGATGCTAAAAAATATGCTGGGGCTTCCCTGGTGGTGCAGTGGTTGAGAGTCCGCCTGCTGATGCAGGGGACACGGGTCTGTGCCCTGGTCCAGGAAGATCCCACATGCCGCAGAGTGGCTGGACCCATGAGGCATGGCCGCTGAGCCTGTGCGTCTGGAGCCTGTGCTCCGCAACGGGAGAGGCCACAACAGTGAGAGGCCCATGTACCGCAAAAATATATATATGATATATATATATATACATATATGATATATATATATATATGCTACTAAATAACCAAGATATCACTGAAGAAATCAAACAGGACATCAAAAATACCTAGAAAAAAATGACAATGAAAACATGACGACCCAAAACCTAAAGGATGTAGCAAAAGCAGTTCTAAGAGGGAAGTTTGTAGCAATACAATCCTACCTCAAGAAACAAGAAAAATCTCAAATAAACAAACTAAACTTACACCTAGAGCAATTAGAGAAAGAAGAACAAACAAAACCCAAAGTTAGCAGAAGGAAAGAAATCATAAAGATCAGAGCAGAAATAAATGAAATAGAACAAAAAAAAAAACCAAAATAGCAAAGATCAATAAAACTAACAGCTTGTTCTTTGAGAAGATAAAGAAAATTGATCAACCATTGCCAGACTCATCAAGAAAAAAAGGGAGAAGACTCAAATCAAGAGAATTAGAAATGAAAAAGAATTAACAAATGACACTGCAGAAATACAAAGGATCACGAGAGATTACTACAAGCAACTATATGCCAATAAAATGGACAAACTGGAAGGAATGGACAAATTCTTAGAAATGCACAACACTCCGAGACTGAACCAGGAAGAAATAGAAAATATGAACAGACCAATCACAAGCACTGAAATTGAAACTGTGATTTAAAATCTTCCAACAAACAAAAGTCCAGGAACAGGAGGCTTCACAGGCGAATTTATCAAACATTTAGAGAAGAGCTAACACCTATCTTTCTCAAACTCTTCCAAAATATAGCAGAGGGAGGAACACACCCAAACTCATTCTACGAGACCACCATCACCCTGATACCAAAACCAGACAAAGGTGTCACAAAGAAAGGACTCTACAGGCCAATATCACTGATGAACATAGGCGGAAAAATCCTCAACAAAATACTAGCAGACAGAATCCAACAGCCCATTAAAAGGATCGTACACCATGATCACGTGGGGTTTATCCCAGGAATGCAAGGATTTTTCTATATACGGAAATCAATCAATGTGATACACCATATTAACAAAATTAAGGATAAAACCATATGGTCATCTCAATAGATGCAGAGAAAGCTTTCGAAAAAATTCAACACCCACTTATGATAAAACCCCTCCAGAAAGTAGGCATAGAGGGGACTTATCTCCACATAATAAAGACCATATATGAAAAACCCACAGCCAACATCATCCTCAATGGTGAAAAACTGAAACCATTTCCACTAAGATCAGGAACAAGACAAGGTTGCCCACTCTCACCACTATTATTCAACATAGTTTTGGAAGTTTTAGCCACAGCAATCAAAGAAGAAAAAGAAATAAAAGGAATCCAAACAGAAAAGAAGAAGTAAAGCTGTCACTGTTTGCAGATGACATGATACTATAGATAGAGAATCCTAAAGATGCTACTAGAAAACTACCAGAGCTAATCAATGAATTTGGTAAAGTAGCGGGATACAAAACTAATGCACAGAAATCTCTGGCATTCCTATACACTAATGATGAAAAATCCGAAAGTGAAATTAAGAAATCACTCCCTTTTACCATTGCAACAAAAAGAATAAAATACCTAGGAATAAACCTACTGAAGGAGATAAAATGTCTGTATACAGAAAATTAAAAGACACAGATGAAAGAAATTAAAGATGATACAAATAGATGGAGAGATATACCATGTTCTTGGATTGGAAGAATCAACATTGTGAAAATGACTCTACTACCCAAAGCAATCTACAGATTCAATGCAATCCCTATCAAACTACCACTGGCATTTTTCACAGAACTAGAACAAAAAATTTCACAATTTGTATGGAAACACAAAATACCCTGAATAGCCAAAACAATCTTGAGAAAGCAAAACGGAGCTGGAGGAATCAGGCTCCCTGACTTCAGACTATACTACAAAGCTACAGTAATCAAGACAGTATGGTACTGGCACAAAAACAGAAATATAAATCAATGGAACAGGATAGAAAGCCCAGAGATAAACCCACACACATATGGTCACCTTATCTTTGACAAGGGAGGCAAGAATATACAGTGGAGAAAAGACAGCTTCTTCAATAAGTGGTTCTGGGAAAACTGGACATCTACATGTAAAAGAATGAAATTAGAACACTCCCTAACACCATACACAAATATAAACTCAAAATGGATTAAAGACCTAAATGTAAGACCAGACACTGTCAAACTCTTAGAGGAAAACATAGGCAGAACAGTCTATGACATACATTACAGCAAGATCCTTTTTGACCTACCTCATAGAGAAATGGAAATAAAAACAAAAATAAACAAATGGGACCTAATGAAAGTTAAGAGCTTTGCACAGCAAAGGAAGCCATATACAAGGTGAAAAGACAACCCTCAGAATGGGAGAAAATATTTGCAGATGAAGCAAGTGACAAATGATTAATCTCCAAAATTTACAAGCAGCTCATGCAGCTCAATATCAAAAAAACAAACAACCCAATCCAAAAATGGGCAGAAGACCTAAATAGACATTTCTCCAAAGAAGACATACAGATTTCCAACAAGCACATGAAAGACTGTTCAATATCATTAATCATTAGAGAAATGCAAATCAAAACTACATTGAGATATCATCTCACACTGGTCAGAATGGCCATCATCAAAAAATCTAGAAACAATAAATGCTGGAGAGGGTGTGGTGAAAAGGGAACCCTCTCGCACTCTTGGTGGGAATGTAAATTGATACAACCACTATGGAGAACAGTACGGAGGTTCCTTAAAAATCTAAAAATAGAACTACCATACGACCCAGCAATCCCACTTTTGGCCATATACCCTGAGAAAACCATAATTCAAAAAGACTAATGTACCACAATGTTCATTGCAGCTCTATTTACAATAGCCAGGACATGGAAGCAACCTAAGTGTCCATCGACAGATGACAGGATGAAAAAGATGTGGCACATATATACAATGGAATACTACTTAGCCATAAAAAGAAACGAAAATGAGTTATTTTTAGTGAGGTGGATGGACCTTGAGTCTGTTATAGAGAGTGAAGTAAGTCAGAAAGAGAAAAATACCATATGCTAACACATATATATGGAATCTAAAGAAGAAAAATAATGGTTTTGACAAACCTAAGTGCAGGACAGGAATAACGATACAGACGTAGAGAATGGACTTGAGGACATGGGGTGTGGGAAATGTAGGTTGGGAGTAAGTTAGAGAGTAGCGCTGACATATATACACTACCAAATGTAAAATAGATAGCTACTGGGAAGCAGCCGCATAGCATAGGGTGATCAGCTCAGTGCTTTGTGCCCACGGAGAGGGGTGGGATATGGAGGATGGGAGGGAGACCCAAGAGGGTGGGGATATGGGGATATATGTATACATATAGCTGATTCACTTTGTTATACAGCAGAAACTAACACAACATTGTAAAGCAATTTTACTGTAATAAAGATGTTAAAAATAAAAGAATATATTGGCCTTTGTGGATAAAGAATTGATAAATAAACATATCCCTCATCCTCCAAAGTATTTTTCTGCCTCCGTTATTAATAATAATAATAAATATTATTATTGCTTTTTTTGGTAAGAATAGTTCACATAAGAGCTACACCCTTAGCAAATTTTAAATATACAACACACTATTATTAGCTATAGGCACTATGCTCTGTAGTAGAGCTCCTGAAGTTATTATTTTGCAGAATTGAAAGTTTGTGTATGCCCTTTAGTTTGGTAAGGGACATGGCTGTATACTTATTCCCAATTCATCAGGCTGTATACATGAATTATGTGCAGCTTTTTACATGTACAGCAAAGTTAAAAAGTGGTTTTAAAAAAAGAAAAAATTTTTTAAAAGGTGTTTTAAGTTTTGGTCTTCAGATACACTGGCAGAAAAATATACATGTTTTAAAGAAAAAAATGAATAGAGAAGATAATTTATGGTTTATTGGAGCAATATTGAGTGTCTCCTCCTGTATAAGGATTTGTACTTGGTTTTGAAGGCCCAGTTCTTGTTAAGATAGAGTGATGTCTGTCATCAGGGAGTTCCTAGCTAGGTGGGCACATCAACAATCAGAAAATAGAAACAATCAAAATGATGAAGTTTACAATCAAATATGAGGAGCTGTCTGAACATGTAGCTGGATCTATAACCTAGTCAGGGTTATAGGAGATTCAGATATTGGGAAGGATTCCCTGAGAGAATTGAACTGTGTTTATGCTGAGATGTGGATAATGAGTAGGTGTAGATAGGATAAAAACATTTGGGACAGCCAAGGAGAGAGAGAGCGAGAGAGTATGAGAGAGAGAAACAACAGTAAGCCTGACACTGCTATGGCAGGGTTCATGTGCATTATGTAATTTATACTTCATGACAACATAGGTAATCAATTGATCACAGGTCAGACATCTGAGGCATAAGGATACAAAGTCAGTAACTGAAGTTCACACTAATAGAAATGATCAAGTTGGTGTTTCATCCCAAGTAGGGAATTGTGAATGATTTGGGAGGTGTGAGGACCATGGAGAGGGTTAGCTGGATCCACCAGGAAGAACCTAAGAGAGAGCTACTAAGGCAGGAGTTAGCAAACTGCAGCCTGTGGTCCACGTTGGGCTGCTGTCTGATTTTGGAAATGTGTTTTACTGAGTCACAGTCACATTCATTTCTTATAGCTTTTCTGTGGCTGCTTTTGAGCTACAAGGATAGAGGTGAGTCATTACAACAGAGACCATATGACCCACAAAGCCAAAATACATACTATCTTGCCTTTCACAGAGAAAGTTTGCTGACATTTTTGCTAAGATATCTAGGAAGGCCGGCATGCCAGGGCCCATCTGATGCAGGTTAACATTTTTATCAGCATAGGACTTTGTTGTGGGTGACAGTCTGCACTTGCTCACATCTCTGCTACTGATAACCTGATTTAAAAATGGCAGGGGAGCTGAATAGACATTTTTCAAAGAAGACATAGAGATGGCCAGCAGGCACATGAAAGAATGTTCCACATCACTAATGTTAGGGAAATGTAAATCAAAACCACAATGAGATATCCCAGCACAGCTGTCTGAATGGCTCTTACCAAAAAGGCATGAAATAACAGTGAGGATGTGGAGAAAAGGGAACCCTTATATTACTGTTGGTAGGGATGTAAATTGGTGCAGCCACTATGGAAGACAGTATGGAGATCCTCAAAAAGAAATTAAGAATAGAACTGCCATCTGATCCAGGTATCTCACGTCTAGATACTTATCCAAAGACTACAAAAACACTAACTCAAAATGATATATGGACCTTTATGTTCACTGCAGCATTATTTACAATAGATAAGATATGGAAGCAACCTAAGTGCCCATCAACAGATAAAGAAGGCATGATACACACACACACACACACACACACACACACACACACACACACACACACAGCCACACCAGCCATGGAGTACTACCCAGCCATAAAACTGATGAAATCTTGCCATTTGTGACAACATGGATGGACATTGGGGGTATTGTGCTAAGTGAAATAAGTCAGGTGGAGAAAGACAAATACAGTCTGATTTCATACATATGTGGAATACAACAAACTATAAACCAACAAAAGAAATGAACAAACCAAACCAAACAAGCCTCCTCCCCCCGTAGATACAGAGAACAGAGTACTGGCTGTCACAGGGGAAGGGGCATGGTTGAGGGGAGGCAAAATGGGTAAAGTGGGTCAACTTTATGGTGATGGATGGAAACTCTATTTCTGGTGGTGAGCAAGTTGTAGGTATACAGAAGTAGAAATATAAAGTTGTATACATGAAACGTATATAGTGTTACAAAACAATGTTACTTCAATAAAAAATATATCTTAAAAAACTAAAGTGCTATGTTGGTTCTATGATGGCCATGGTCATGCTGGAGAAGATAAGTACAGTGGAGATTTGCTTTTACCGGGTGGGTATTCCATAAAGATGGGGCCTGGATGCTGCAGAAATGGCCACAATCACAGCCGAGACTCCGTAGCCCACTGGGAATGTGAGTTTCTTCATGAACTTGTTGACACTAGAGTAGTTGACCACTGTCAGGTTGTGTACAGTGAGGAAGAGGTGCAGGCCTTCCAGCAGCATCCAGGTGAAGGAGGCCAGGTAGAGATAGTGCAAGGCATCTGCGATGATGGCACATAGCACCTGGGGAAGGAGGAAGGTGTAACCAGGAGGGATTGTCAGGGTGTAGCATGACCCCAGGACCTCTTCTATACTTCATCACTGGGGAGAACTCTGACGTATATGAAGGAGTTGTCAGTGGAGTATTTGTCTTCTAATTGTGCCAGTCAATGCGAAATTGGCTACTTACATATCTAACTTTACCTGGAATGCCATTTTATTAAGGAGTCCAAGGTAGCATGGCTTCATGAACTCAGCGTCCCCTGGGGCAGAGCAGGGGTATTTTGGGACAGTATAAGTACCTTGATCTCAGTTCTATCGATGGCTGTTAGGAAGAGCAGGTGGGCCAGGAAGAGGCAGAGTGAGAGCTGCAGGTGGAGCGAAGTGCTGGTGTTCTGGATGGCTTTGCACAGCAGGAAGGTGAGGGCTGCCAGGAGGAGGCACAGCAGAGATAGGCTCAGCCCCATGTAGGTGATCACAGTCAGTGCAGGATCCTCCTCCTGGGACACATCAGAGAGGACATCACAGTCACCCTTTCCTGCTCTGGGGTAATGATGCTTCCACCATTTTTGTTTTTATCTTTAGGCATATAAAAACCAGGAATGGAGGAGCCAAGTAGATATGTGATGTTTATGGCTAACTTTCTACAGGTTCAGAATGTTAGAATTTTATGGGATCTGATATGATTAATTTTGTCTCTGGAAGGATTGAGGGACAGGAGAGTCCTTAGTCAAGACCAAGCCCTGGAACTTACAAGGGTTTATTTTCCTTTAGACTTTTGGGCGTGACTAAGCTTATGGGTCACCACAAGAGGGTCACATAGGCATGTAGTTCCATATTGAGCAAGCCTCCATCCCCATCATGTGGTGGTGTGTGACATAGTCTGTACCTGGAGTCATGATGTCCAGGTATAAACCGTGACCCTGAACTCCACACACCTCATCCTGTAATAATTGTTCCTGGCTCGTCACAAATCCTTACAGATTTAGAATTAAATCCTTGGTTAAAAGAGGAAAACTGATACATTTTGTTGACGGTGGTGGGTTAAAATTCATATTTTTCTGCCACTTTTTGGAATACATCCTAAAATCCCTGAGGACAAGGAAAAAAACCCTCACCAATTCCCTTTTAGTGTAAGTCAGGGAAGGAGAGAGATCGAGAGATGGAGAGAGGTGGAGAGAGAGAGACAAAGAGAGGAAAGGATAAAGGAGAAAATGAAGATTAAAACATTCAAAGTAGGTGCATCTGGATAAAGAGCAATTGAGTATTTTTAGCACAAATTTTATTTTGCAACATATCTCTAAGTTTGATTTTGTTTAGGAATAAAATGTTTAAAAATAAATATTGAGGCCACCAGATGATTTTGATGAACTATAAATTTTGAGAATATTTGGTTTATTGAATAAAACTAATTTTCCTACTGTATTAAGAGCTCCCCCAAATCCATAAGAAACTTACCAACAAGACAGTGGAAACATATACCAAGGATGTGAACAAATTGTTTCCAGAGACAGAAATACTAATAGCTCCTAAATGAAGATGTTACAGTCCATTAATAATAAAAAACACACACAGTTTTTCCTAGATACGATATTTACGTCTCAGATGGGTAAACATCCGAAAATTTGCTAGTAAACTTGTGGTAATGGTGTGAGGAATCACAAACTTTTACATAATACCTGTGTCCGTGTCCACAGGTGCGACCTCAAGATGTTGAAATACGGAAATATCTACCAACATGCAATTGTGAATTTGACCCAGTATCCATTCTAACTGCATATTCAAACATGAGATCAATGAGGTAAGTGTAAACAGTTACAACATTATGTGTATTAGTAAGTGATCTAATAAAAACGCCCATTATGAGAGGCCTTGATATAGAATTTACAGCACATTCACACAACAGAATGTATTTGGCCAGAAAATAATGAAGAATCCTTTGACGACTCAAGAGAATAATCTATCAGCTGTGTGAAAAAAGGAGAGCCAAAGAAGAAATACATATACTATATTTATATGTGTAAAATATCTATTGAAATTTGCAGGAGAAATTAACAACTTTGGTTGTTGAAGCAAGAGGAACTAAGTGTCTGGGGCTAAGATTGAGATGGAGAATCTCCAGTGTTTCCTCTCTTGTTCTGTTGGAATTCAAAACTCAACTATCTGAACTCTTCAATAAACAGGAAGCAGTATACAAGTAAAAGTATGAATATTGTGGTATTTAGGGACATGGCTGTAGGAAACATGGACTCGGAGTATCGTTCAAACTTCTGGGGGCTCCTATGAGGTCTGACCATGGTGCTGTGATCATTTCCATGCTTACTTTCATGTGAGTGCCACCTTTATTTCAGTAAATTCCCCATTACTTGAGATCACCAGAGAGTATTTGGTTTTGGTGAACCAGAGAAAGTAAGCGGCTCACCTGGCCAGGTGAGGAGGCAAAGATTTCTCCTGACCCACCTGTACTCACTGGCTCCCTTGGCCCCATCTGCTATCACCAAATCTTCCTTTATGCAGCCCCTGTGCGTCCCTGGTCTGAAGACCCCTGTGGTAAGCAGAATTCTAATTGGCAATCATATCCCATCCCCTGAGGTACACATAACCACTTCCAGGTTTGAAGTCAAATGCCAATGTAGGTTCTGCTGTGAAGGGATTTGCAAATGAAATTCATGTCCCACATTAACTGATGTTAAGAAAGTTTATCCTGCATGGGCTTGCCTTAATCATGTGAGCTCCTAAGAGATCTGGGCTTTTTATTGGAGAAAAGATTCAAAGTTTGAGAGAGTTTTGATGTGAGGAAGCTTCTCTTGCTGGCCTCCAGATAGGAACACTGATACACTGTGAGAGGGCCCAGGAGAGGTCCACATGCGAAGGAATTCAGGTAGCCCCTGAGAGCTAAACCTGGACCCCTGCTGATAGATAGGAGACAAGGAGACCTCAGTCCTACCATCACAAGGCACTGAATTGTACCCAGAATCAGAAGGTTAGAGGAGGACCCCAAGCCTCAGATGAGAGTGCAGTCCAGGCTGACAGAATGATTTCAGCCTTGTAAGAAGCTGAGCAGACAACCTAGCTATACCATGCCAGATTGCTGATCAGCAATAACTGTGAGATAATAATTCTTTCAGGTTTTACATATGGGGGAATTTGTTACACAGCGGTTGACATTGAATGCAGCCCTTCTCAGGGCTCTCACCTGCACATCGTATTGGGCCCTGAGGACAGCAAAGCTGCTGGGGTGGGTGCATTGGTAGATGGTGCTGTTGTCTCTGGTGCTGGCCATCCTGCAGCCTTTGGTGGCCCAATGACCAATTCCATTCTGGCCACACTCCCAGAAAACACAGCATATCTTCTCCCTTGGCCCAGGGATCACTGACTTTAGGAACAGGAAATAGGTGTGAGATGGTCGTTCTGTAACTCAGAAATGCTGACCCAAATCTGGCTCATGAAGGGCTTTCCTGGGGATATTATGTACCCATGGGGGAGCCCCCTGAAGCCCAAGGCTGTGCCCAGGACACAGGTGTCTTCCACCCCACAGGTCCATCCCACCTGGACTCACATGTTGGAAGACAAAGGTGACTGGGGAGCTGAGGTTCTGGGTGTTATTGCTGGTGATAAAGGTGGATACAACATCTGACAGCAGGATGTGGGAGATTTCTTGCAGCAAACCCTTGTGTGTCTCATGCAGAACTGCCTGTTCTTCAGTATCCAGGACCAGGGGGACTTTATCCAACAACTTCCCTATCCCCGGGGTGGAGACAAGGCCCACCACAATAGTACCTGCAGGATAAGAGCAAGGTTGACATCTTGGGGGTGCCCAACATGACCCCTCCTTTAGATGGACTCTTTCCTTGTGGCCCCACCATAACCCACAATTCCCTTTAAAGTTTAGTTTTCTGTTTGTCACTTCTTTGTGTATCTTTTCCCACTGTGAATCCTCAGGGACCGTTTCCCTGCCTCAACCATTACCTGAGTCATTAGATTCGTGCACTGTATCCCAGGTAGCATCATCTGTGTCTGATTCTGAATGAAGGTGATATTCCTGTCTTCTTCCTCCAACACCTTCAGGGAGAGTTCTAAGAGTTGTGGGGGTTATACAAGGAAGTTAGATTAGCAATTGTGCCTACAGTGGTAAACATAATACTATTATTTGTATATATAAGAAAATGTTTTACTATATTATATAAATATGTAAATACTTTATATATTACATAACATATATTATATATAATGGTATTATTTGTTATAATAACATTTGGTACACATAATAATGGTATATCTGTATATCTTTTGAACCTACAAAGGATTATAATAGAACACTATAAGAAATTTATTCCACAACAAGTTAGGCAACCTAGATGAAAAGGAGAAATTCCTAGAGACACACAAAATACCAAAAGTGACTTAAGAAAATGGAAAATCAGAATGATCTGGTAACAGGTAAGCAGGTTGAATCAGTATCCAAAACTTCCCCAAAAGAAAAGAACAGAACAGATGGCTTCTATGTTGAATTCTCCCAGCCATTCATGGAAGAATTAACACTAATCCTTTGTAAACCTCTCCATAGAATAGAAGAGAAAGGAACACTACCTAAATATTTCTATGAGACCATCATTACCCTATAAATAAAATAAGATAAAGACATCACAAAAACCCCATAGACCAATATCCGTTATGAACATGGATACACAAATAGTCAATAAAATATTAGGAAAAATTTTATCCAAGGAAACTCAAGACATATACTGAAAACTACAAAAGATTGTTGAAAGAAATTAGAAACCCTAAATATATCATAAGACATCCTATGTTCATGGATTGGAGAGTTCATATTGTTAAGGTTCATATTGTTAAGATGGCAGTAGTCCCCAAAGTGGTCTATAGATTCAGTGCAAGCCATATCAAAATTCTGACATCATTAAATTAATTTTTTGGCAGAAATGGAAAGCTCATCCTAAAATTCATAGGGAATTACGAGTGGCCTGGCTATGCAAAGCATCTTGAAAATGAAAAACAAATTCGGAGGAGTTACAATTCCTCATTTCAAAACTTACTACCAATCTATGTTGCAGCCACTCTGGGGTCCATGTGTTTGTGGTCAGCATACAGTTAACTTCTTCCACCTGGTGGGAGTTTTATTATCAGGAAAACAACTCAAAGATACAGCTCAGATTATTATATATACCCTCGAGGAGGAACTCAGGTCCTTGGCTTTGTTTTCTGGCTGAACTATTATTATTTTGTCTTGCTTGACCCTTTTCCTTTCTTTCAGCATTCTCCCCCTTCTCTTATTAAATTTGCTCTTTGGAACTCCGGGAAGGCCTAGGAGGCTAAAGATTTTCTACAATATAAGTATCAGGTGGGGGATACAGGGGTCTGTCCCCTGTAAAGTCCCCACAGGTTCTGCTTGGTTTGATATGGACTGAATATTAGATGATACCAAAATAGCCTTAACTTTTGAAGCGTGGTATTGGTATTATGGTTACATAGGACAATGTCCTGATTCTGGGTGATTCAAGCTGAAATATTTAATGGTGAAGTGTCATGATATTTTCAACTTTCAAATGGTTCAGAAAAAAATTATATCTACATCTACATGCAGTCAGTTCTGCTATAATGCTTGTTTTGAAAACATGATATTTTTCTGGGTATTGATAAATTTGGAAACAATTTGAGCATAATGTTAATTTCATGTTTGCTTATGTGCAATTTCATCTGCAAGGCACACAAGAGAAACAGGAGTTAACTGCAGAAAACTGCACCCAGGTGAACCTAGCTGCTCAGAAATACACAAAACACATGCTCACAGCTCAAGACACTGCCAGCGCATTCAGTGCCTCTCAGGTGTTATGAAGGATCCCAATATCCATCTGGGTTCTGACTTTGTCTGAATTTAGGTAACTCTCCTTCCACCTCTCACAAGTGTCAATCCTGATGATCACTTCTACAAGCAAAGGACAGGCCTCTTTCAAGGTAAAGTGCTCTGTTTCTTGTAGTGCTTTTGTATTTCTTAATTATTCAATATATGTAAGATGCTGTTTTCTTAGATTCCTTTTTTTTAAATGTCAGTGACAAGTTTTGAGTGTTGAACCCCACCCAATCCCATTTTTCCCATAAGCCCTGTGGCTTTCACTGTGTGATTATGCACAATATTGGTTAGGAACACCTATGAAAAAGTCTTGTTTAAAAGCAAACTTCCCTGGAGGGGGCAAGTTCCAGCCCACTGGCTGAAACTCATTATGTTCAACCACGTGACCTTCTGCCTTGTTGTCAATCAGGGAAAGGGGGTGGGTTCTCATGAACTGTCCAATCAGGGGCGCAGCACGGGAAGGTGGGTGGGGTAACACTTAGCCGACCACTTAAAGGCTCCTGTAGCAGCTCGGCGTCAAGTTTCATCTGCTCTCCCGGTGCCAGGTGTCTCTCTGTAGCGTATATGATCCTGTGAACTACAGAGGCGGCAGGAGTGGAACGGAGGACCCCAGGGGGACCCCAGAAGCCAGGAAATGGTGAGTTGAGGGGCCAGGTGTCCCAGGACAGGGAGGAGGGGTTGAGTCGGAACCTGCCACTGTGGGACCCGGACCCTGCTGCGGTCAACTCCGGAGTCTGCAGACCGAAGTCCGCCCGGGGCTCAGCTCAGACCTAAGCCCCCTCCAGCTCTCAGCGCGGGGGCTGGGCCAGCAGCCGAGACTTCGGGCGTCCTGTCCCATCACTGTGCGTGGTGACTTTGGCCCCGGAACCTCTCTGGGCAGCTCTGCACCCGCAACCCGTCTCTCCTCAGGTTGTGCATTGACCTCGGGTAGAGTCTTCAGACTCTGTGTCTGGTCTTTAAGTGTGGGTGGAGCTTTTGTCTGTGGGGACCCCTGTGCCAGTTTTCTCCCCAAGAGGACCCGTTTTCTCCTGAGTTTTCCAAATGTTTGGGGAAGCAGAGTCTCAAATGCACGAACCTGTCGCCCCAGCCTAGCTCTTCCTAGGGCTGGCATTAAATCCATAAATTCCAGGTCCCTCCCCGCCTTCCCAAAGCCAACTGCGTCTCTAATTCACAGTATCATTATCAACTATTTGTCCTCCGTGGTGCATGTCAAACAGACGCCGTATTTTTCTTTCCAGGGCAGAAAATTTGTGTGTTCATTTATTTAATAATAAAATCAGGGCTTCCCTGGTGGCGCAGTGGTTGGGAGTCCGCCTGCCGATGCAGGGGACGCGGGTTCGTGACCCGGTCTGGGAAGATCCCCCATGCCGCGGAGCGGCTGTGCCCTGTGAGCCATGGCCGCTGAACCTGCGCGTCCGGAGCCTGTTGCTCCGCAACGGGAGAGGCCACAACAGTGAGAGGCCCGCGTACCGCAAAACAAACAAAACAAAACAAAATAATAAAATCAATAGTATTATTAATGGAAATAAAAATTATTTAATGCTCACCATATATCAGGGACTGTGCAAACACCTTACACAGATCTCATTTAATCCTAACATGCAATAAATATTAAGCTCGCTTTTTAGAAGCAAACATTGAAGGATCCAAGAAGTTAAATCCTTACACAGGGTCCCACAGCCACTCTTTGGCAGAGGGGGATGCAGAATTTTGTCATTTTCCCACAGCCAATGAGTGGCTCATGTTTAAAGGTGTAGTTTTTGGTTTTCCTCTCTTTACCATGAGAGGAAAGCAGAGAATAACCACCTGTATCTAGGCTGTGTGAAACCCTTGGGTGTCTCCCCCCAGAGTCTTTGCTGGGCACAGACATCCTGTATCCTATGGGAAGCCCTTGGGTGTAGCTACCCCCTGAGAAATGTTTCTGCTCCTCCATGGGTTTGTCACCCTAAAAAGTTTTATTCACTTTTTAGTCACCGTTTTACAGTAATTGTAAACTAAAGAAAGAGGTGAATTTCAGAAAAGTATAATATAACATTAGTACATTGCCTGTGTTAAAATTTGTTTCCCTTTTTTCCTGCCCTTAGCGGGTGTTTCTGAAGTCTTTTGCTTACTTTTGGGTGCTTTCAAATGTATCAGTAATTCCAGGGCTTAGGCTTGCAGAGCAGAAGTGCTCAAGTATGATTGTTTACAAAAGTTCCTTGTCATGGAAATAAAACCAGCATCATTATTTTCTGGAGTCAATAGATACTCGTGGCTTTTCTTGTTGAGCTAGCAGAATGCCTTACAATCTTCTTTTTTTTTTCCTTCTTCATTTTTCATGAAGTGTTGTGTTGCTGTCTTTGCATTTGAAGAAACAGTCACCTCCTCCAGTTTTTGCTGACTGGCTTTGGGATAGAAACACCTTTACCATTCAACCCAGATGGATATTCTGAGCTTCTCTCAGGCTTTTTCTGTGGATGCCCACTTCATGCCTCTTGTTCCCTCTTTTGGACAGAATTCTTAAGATTCTATGCCTTTCCTTGATCCCTCACATCCAGGCTGGGTGCTGTGTTTGCTTCCCCTGAAATGCTCAGGTCTGTATGTCTTCCCAATCCCACCTAGTCATGTGTGTGCTTATGAGCTACATGTGTGTGCTTACTGTGCAGTCTTGCGCTCCTCATCTGGGGGTCATGTGAGGAACCAGACATAGGGTGGGGGTTGACGTATATGGAGCATTGGGTGTGCCCATGGCCAGTTGGAAGTGTCTGCAGGCAGAGTATCCCAAGCAGCTGGTGTGCAAGGCTCCTGATGGATTCAGTGAGCAATTAGTAGGGTCTGCAGCCCTTTTTTGGACTTCAAGCCCTGGTTGGTGTGAGTCCTCTTGACTTCCTGGTACCAGCCTTTCAGCCACTCATCCATGCTGACCCCCTTGGTATTCTTTTTTATTTATTTATTTTTGGCTGCGTTGGGTCTTCTTTGCTGCATACAGGCTTTCTCTAGTTGCGGTGAGTGGGGGCTACTCTTAGTTGCGGTGCATGAGCTTCTCATTGCGGTGGCTTCTCTTGCTGCGGAGCACTGGCTTTAGGGCACGTGGACTTCAGCAGTTGTGGCTCACGGGCTCTAGAGCGCAGGCTCAGTAGTTGTGGTGCACGGGCTTAGCTGCTCCATGACTTGTAGGATCTTCCCGGACCAGGGCTGGAACCCATGTCCCCTGCATTGGCAGGTGGATTCTTAACCACTGCGCCACCAGGGAAGCCCAGTTTTGTTTTGTTTTTTAATCTACTGTGACAGGTTTTTTTGGTTTCACTTATTGTATTTAGACCACTGATGTTTAAAGTGATTATTGATATAGCTGGATTAATACCTACCATATTTTAACATTTTTTATTTGTTGCCCTTGTTCTTTGTTTCTTTTTTGTCTTCCACTTCTCTTCTGTCTTCTCTACCTTTTAGGGGACATTTTACTTGATTCCATTTTTCCTCTTCTCTTAGCATATCATTATAACTTTTTTTTTTTTTTTTACATTTTTGGTCATTGCCCTTGAGTTTGTAGTATACATTTACAACTAACCCAACTCCTCTCTGAAGTAATACCATAGCATTTCACTGGATGTGCAAATTCTCTCCCTTGCCCCTTGTAACATTTCTGTCATTCATTTCACTCATCCAAAAGCTATAATTACTGAATATGTTGCTGCTATTATTATTTTCAACAAAATGTTATGTCAGATTAAGAATAACAAAAACAAATGATTTTATTATTACCTTCATTTGTTCCTTCTCTAACACTTAATCTTTATCATTTACCTTCTTCCTGATGAATTTCTTTTAAATTTTTTTGCAAAGCAGGGATTTTGGTGACAAATTCCCTCCATTTCTTTGGAAGTCTTTATTTCTCCCCCACTTGAAAGATAATTTTGCTTGACACAAAATTCTAGTTGGCAGGTTTCTCTTTCAATGCTGTGTTTCACAAAACTCTCTTCCTGCTTGCATGGTTTCTGAAAAGAAAAGTCCAATTTACTTCTTATCCTTGTTTCTCTGTAACTAAGGTTTTTTTTCCCCGACTTCTTTCAAGATTTTTTTTGTTTTTGATTTTTCTTGAGTTTGAATATATATTTCTAGGTGTGCATTTTTAGGGTTTTTATCCTGTTTGGTGACCTCTGAGCTGCCTACATCTGTATTTTGGTATCCATTATTAATTTGGGGGAAAATCTCATTATTATTTTATGTATCCTGTTTATTTCTTCTCCTTCATGTATTCCCATGTTGTATATGTTACACCTTTTTTAATTGTCCCAAAGCTCTTGGATTTCTGTTCTGTCTTATTACCCTTTTCTTATCTTTGCATTTCAGTTCAGAAGGTTCTAGTGACAGCTCCTCAAGGTTGCCGACTCTTTTTTCTCACACATTTCCACTCTAATGATAAGGTCCCCCAAAAAGGAATTCTTTACTTTTGTTCTGTTCTTTTGCTTTTTAAAAAAAATTTCTTTGATTTCCCTTTGGTTCTTTTTTAGAGTTTCCAGCTCTGCACATGTTACCTATCTGTTCTTGCAGGTCATCCATTATTTCCACTAGAGCACTTAGCATATGAATCATGGTTGCTTTAAATTACTGGTCTGATAATTCCAGCATATCTGCTACATCTGAATCAGGTTCTTTTGCTTGTCCTAATCCCAGAGATGTGTTGGGGTGGTTTTTTTTCTCTCTCCCCCCTTTTTGTTATTTTTTTAGGAGATGTGTTTTTTAAGTCTTTTATTGTGCCTTTTAATCTTTTGTTGAATACCAGACATGACGTACCGTGAAAAGGAACTGAGGTTTTTAGGCCTGTAGTATGAGATTTTAGGTTTATCTGACTAGGGTTTGGACTTATTATTTGCTGTGGCTGTCAGAGGCTAAAATATCTTCAGGTGTCCTTGCTTTTGTCTCCCATGTCATCTTTAGGAGTACTATAGAGACTTGTAAATGAGTTCTGAAACATACAGTTCTGTCAGTGTTTTATACTATTATTAGGTGTCTTCTTGATGTGGTGGTACGTTGAGGGTGGAAAGGAAATGTTTTATAGTCCCATGATTGGGTCTCAGTATGTGACCATGGACTGTGAACTTCTGTGGTATAAGAAGGATATTTGGCCTTTGTCCATGGTTCTTAACAAAGACCTCCTAAAGCCCTTGGAATTTCCCATGTGATAAGGGTGATAGTAGCATCTTATGTTCTAATGAGGCAACTGTTTCCAGACCCATAGATGATTTCATGATGGGGGATGGTTACCAGGAAGAACAAAGCTATGATTAGAGGCTTAGAACTTTCAGCCCAGCCCACCCTCAAGCCCCCAGTGTTGAAAACTCCATCAAAACCCCTAAACTTCGGGATTCAGAGATATCTGAGTTGGTGAACACATCACTGTGCTGGGAGGCTGTCATGCCAGGAGAGGGCATGGAACCTTCCTACCCCTGTTTGCCTACTTTGCTCTGTGCACCCTGTCCATTTGGCTGTTCCTGACTTGTATCTTTTCAAATAAACTGATAATAATAAGTAAAGCATTTTTCTTAGTTCTAATAGTCGTTCTATCAAATTAACAGACATGAGGGGTTATAGGGAACTTCCGAATTTGTAGTCAGCCATCCAGAAACGTGTGTGGCCTGGGCCTTGCATTTGTAGCTGGCATCTGACATGGGGGCAGTCTTGTGGTGTTGCAGGAAGGGGAACCCCTTCCAGGGCCTGAGAATGGGCTCTTGTCTAACACTCAGAAATGAATTGTCCAAGGAGGCACACATGCTGACAAAGCGAGAGATTTCACTGGGAAGGGGCGCCCAGCTGGAGAGCAGCAGGGTAAGGGAACCCAGAAGAACTGCTCTGCCACATGGCTCAAAGTCTCACATTTTATAGTAATGGGGTTCGTTTCTGGGTTGTCTCTGGCCGATCATTCTGACTCAGGGTCCTTCCTGGTGGCACGCCCATCGCTCAGCCAAGATGGAGAAGGATTCTGGGAGGTTGGTAAGATATACAGACTGACATCTCTTCTCTCCTTTTGACCTTTCTTGAATGCTTACGGTTGGTGGTAGCTTGTTAATTCTGCATTCCTTACCAGCACCTCCTGTTGTAAGATAACTCATTCAAGTGGTTACTATCGTGTCTGGCCAGGGTGGGCAGTTACGGTCAGTGGTTCCCCCAACAACAGGACTGGGCCCTTCAACTGTGGAATCTGATGTTAACTTTGGTTAGTGGTAGAATTGAGTTGTAAGACACTCAGTTGGAATTGGAGAGCTGGTGAAGTGGTTTCGGAAAACACGCCACGTGTTTGCTATTGGGGTTTAAACAAAACAAAACTCTCAACCTCACAAGTCTTTCTGAGGTCTCTCTCTCCCTCAGCTTAGGTCAGGCAGAAAGGCTAGAGGGGACTCAAGTTAGCAATTTCCCCTGTTGCCAAAAAATCTTGGCTGTCTGTGCACTGATGCTGAACAGGAATATGGAGACAGAGTCTTTGGAGGAAAAGAAAGATAGTTTTTAATTCTTTGCCAGGCAAAGGGGAAAACACAGCAGGCTAGCGCCTCAAGAACTGTGCCTTCACTTCCCGAGGAGTCAGAGGAGATCTTATAGGTGGGGCTCGAAGTCCGGGGGTGTATGATAAGGATCCAAGTCATGAAGGTCTTGCATTTTTCTTCTTCTTGCATTATTTCAAAACAGTCACAGCTGGCGTCAGGCGGCGCGGCCAGTAACTGGGCCTGTTTGTCTCTGGTTTATTGGCCTGTGCCCTTCTTTCTGAAATGCAAAGAGCGACAAGGGGTGACTTGTAACAAGGGAGTGCAGGGAGCTTAAACACCAGGTGCAGGATGTAATTTACATCACACAGAGTTAGGGGGTGATAGGTGCAGGATGTAATTCACATAGTGTCAGGTAGTGATAGGTTAGCTTTGTGAAGGACTAATCTAGTTACAGACACTACAGATTAGTACCAGTTAAAATATAGCTAGAAGTGATTAACTCTTTCAGACATGTTGGTTTCTTCTCTAGCCTGATCACTGTTCCCTTTACTTTCCTTGTTCTCAGGAGAGGGAAAACTTCATTTCTATTTTTGCTGCAACACACTCCCCACTGCTAGTTCATTCCCTCCATACCAGTGGAGGAAGGGAAACGGGCATCATTCTTGTCTGGCTGAGGACAAAACTTCAGTTTTGCTTCACTTGACAAACACCAGCTGTCTGGCCCAGGGGCCCATCTATCTCCTACTTCACCCTCCCACCATGTCAGTTAGGCACTGATAAAACAGAATCTTTTGAGGACAGGCATTGTTAAGAGCAGAATATTATGGGCATATTTCAAAATTGCTATTTTACTGTCTCTCCAATTTTGGAGACAGCAGTCAGCCCTGTGACTAATGGTTTGATAGATCTGAGTTGTTAATTTTAAGTTTGTTTGCTTTTTTCTGGTGAGGATTATAGGAATGTCCCCTTCTAAGCTCTTTGCATGCCAGATGAGAATTTAGAAGTCTGACTCCGTTTTTTTATGTTTGACTGCTGAAAACTTTTAAAGCCTCATCCTTCCTTCTCCTGGTGCCCCACATCTGTACAAGATGACAAGAAGCCCTGAGTGCTTACTTCTTTGGTGCTGGTAAGAGATTAAATCCTTGGTAGCCTCTGCCTTTATGTGCAAAATCTCACACTAGTCCACCTCCTAATCTCAATTTAAACAAACAAAAAAAAACCTCAGGCAAAAATTGCAGCAACATGGATGGACCTAGAGATTCTCATACTGAGTGAAGTAAGTCAGACAGAGAAAGACAAATATCATATTATATTGCTTATATGTGGAATCTAAAAAAATGGCACAACTGAACTTATTTATAAAACAGAAATAGAGTCACAGATGTGAAAAGCAAACATGGTTACTGGGGGGAAAGGGGGGTGGGGAAGGTTAAATTGGGAGATTGGGATTGACATATACACACAAACATATATAAAATAGAGGGACTTCCCTGGTGTCCAGTGGTTAAGACTCTCCACTTCCAATGCAGGAGGCACAGGTTCAATCCCTGGTCTGAGAACTAGACCCATGTGCTGCGTGGTGCGGCCAAAAATTTTGTTTTAATTAAAATAAATAAAATAGATAACTAATAGAGACCTACTGTATAGCACAGGGAGCCCTACTCAGGACTCTGTAATGACCTATATGGGAAAAGAATCTAAAAAAGAGTGGATATATGTTTATGTATAATTGATTCACTTTGCTGTACAGCAGAAACTAACACAACATTGTAAATCAACTATACTCCAATAAAAATTAAAAAAACAAAAAACTCAGGCCAGGCTCCTTTCCTTGTTCTGTCAAGGCACTTCCCACCTACTTAAGAGGCCTTCCCTGCCCTCCCCAGACACTTCCATTATGGAAGTAATAAACTCTTTCATACGTTCCTGGCAGTAATGTGTTGTCAATCAAACCTAGGGTAGGGACCCACCTAACACAGTCGGTTACCGTAACAGTTATAGAAGGGGTAAGGTATTGTCAACTGAAAAAAAAATATTCACAACCTGAAAGTTGAGGGTTATGTTTTCTTCAGTGGACATACTGAGGACTTCAAGTCCGGAGGCAGCATTTCAAGTAACCCTGAGAAAACTGCTCTGAGGAGGCGAGAGGGGAGCTAGGATATATAGGAGTTTTGCAACAAAGGGCAGGTAGTAGGAACAAAAGATTACTGTTAATAAAAGAAAACTAGGTACAGTAAGTCGCTACATAAGAACGAGTTCTGGTTCTGAGAGCACGTTCATCAGTCCGATTTGTTTGAAAGTCCAACAAAGTTAGTCTAGGTATCCAACTAACACCATCGGCTATATGGTACTGTACTGAAATAGGTTTATAATACTTTTCACACAAATAATACATAAAAAACAAAGAATAAATAAAACATTTTAAATCTTACAGTACAGTCCCTTGAAAAGTACACTAGTACAGTACAACAGCTGGCATACAGGGCTGGCATCGAGTGAACAGGCAAGAAGAGTTACTGGAGGAGAGGGAGGAGGTGGGAGATGGTAGAGCTGAAGGACCTCAGCAGTAGGAGGTGGAGGGCAAGCTGCAGTTTCACTCACGCCTAACGTTGATGGAACGCTCATTTGCATCTTTGAAAGTTCGCAACTTGAAGGGTCGTTTGCAGGGACTTACTGTATCTCAAGTTAAGGAATTTAGCACTTTTCTTTGTGTGGGAAGATGCAAGAGTCTGGGCTCACTGAAACCATTCCTTTGATATGCACCTCAGCTATCTGGGGTCAGTATCCTGTGTTTTCACATCCTGAGTTTCCTCCGGGCTCACTGGCTCACCTTTTCTGGCGCTGCAATCCCTGATGACTGTGACATCCTTTGCTTACTGATATGGCAGGCAATATTTTATTTCTCAGTATCTTTATGAATACACTTTGCTTAATTGTTCTATTGATAAATACTCCAGATTTTTACGTATCAATGCACGCCACCCTTTATTTTTAAAAGGTACAAATGATGATGAATTTATGTAATCCATTTTTTCTAAATATTGGGTTGGCCAAAATGTTCGTTTGGGTTTTTCCATAAGGTGGAAAAACCCAAACGAACTTTTTGACCAACCCAATAGATACATGGCTTGTTACTGTGGATGAAAAATGCTGCCTGCCATATCAATAAACAAAGGATGTTGCAGCCATCAAGTCATCAGCCATCAAGCCATCCCCAACTGTGCACCCTGAGGGGATTCAGGATGGAAAAAAGGATACTGGCCCTAGATAGTTAAGGTGCATATCAAAGGAATGTTTTCAGTGAGCCCAGACTCTCGCATCTTCCCACATGTAGAAAAGCGCTAAATTCATTAACTTGAGATATCTGGTTTTCTTTAATTAACAGTAATCTTTTGATGTTCCACTACCTGGTTTCTATCGCAAAACTCCTGTATATCCTGGCTTCTCCCTTACGTCTTTGGAGCAGTCCCTCAGAGCTACCTGAGAGATGGCCTCCCAAGCTTGAGTCCTCAGAAAGTCCGCCAAATAAAACATAATTCTCAACTTTTATCTTGTGCATTTTTTCAGTCGATATTACTAATTTTTGCTGCCAAAACCATGAACGAAAACTCAGATTGCCACCTGACAGGGCAAACAAACATATACAAATTATGTTACTTTCCAAACTGAATTTCTTCTTAAAATTTTTATCATAAAATATATTCAGGGAAAAATGTACAAAATGTTTTGTGGTAAGATTTAGTAATATACATATCCTTGGAATCATCATGAAGATTCTTAAATGGCCTGTGGGCAGTGGTGAGAGTGTCCTGATGTTCCCATTCCTGACTTATCTCCATCCTGCCCCATTCATGACCACTGTCCTGATTTTTTGTTTCTCTACATACCCTTACCATCTAAATATTATTTTTCACTCAGCAGTGGTCTCTCAGTTTTACCTGCTTTGACCTTTCGACAATCGAGTATTAATGGAATTCCACTGAAAAGGTTTTCCGGTGGTTTCTCTGCCTGTGTTTCACACATGCTAGTGTCTGAGGCTTCAGGGCTGGTCTAGGACTGTGGGGTTCATCCTCCCACCGGAGCCAAGTGCCCCTGAGGCAAGGGGACTTTTTAAAGTACCAAATGAGTGGGGGTGGGGAGGGAGGGACAGAATTCTCCTAAAGGAAATGGTGAAAAGATGAAAGTAGAACGGAGCAGTCTTTTTTTTGGTGGGGCGGGGGAGTGGGAGAGCTGCTCTGAGGGGCTTGCGGGACTTTGGTTGCCAGACCAGGGATCCAACCCATGCCCCCTGCAGTGGAAGCACGGAGCCCTAACCACTGGACGGCCAGGGAATTCCTGGAACAGCCTCATTATTACCGAATAGTGAGGACACAGAAGTGTCCATGTTTGTGAAGGGTCACAGTTCTGTGCCAGGCCTCAGTGGCCTTATGGTTTGACGCTGGGTCCTTGGAGAGAACATTTCCCACCCAGTGGCAGGACAAGGTCGGCTCAAAGACGCGACCTCCGACCTCCTGTCACTCAGGCACGGGAGGGTGGGGCCCTGTGAACTATCCAAACAGGGGAGTCACCAATTATTTTATGGGGCGGTGCTGCTACGATGACGGCGGAGGCGTGGACTGCATGCTCAGTGCCGCTGGCTCTGGCAGTGGCCGCATCAGCTCCTGCTGCCCTTAAAGGCTCCAGGTGGCTATGCCGCACTCTGTGTCGCTGTGACCGGCATGCCGCGGCGGTCATGGGGTGGACAATCGGAAACTGCAGAAACCGAAAAATGGTGAGTGTGCGGGGTCGGGTGTTGGGAGAGGGAGGCGGTGGGACTGATGGAACCGGGCCTCCTGCGCGGCCAACTCCAGAGTCTGCGGACCCGAGTCAGCCGGTGGCGTGCCACACAGCCTTAGGGGCTGCGTCGACAGCCGGAACCCCCGGGTGTCCTGTCCTGTCCCGCGAACCCGAGTCTCCCCCACACGGCGCGGTGGCCATAGGGAGGGACTCGGGGCATTCGGGACTCGGTCTCTGGGGTACACGTGTGGGAGCAGCTGTGGTCTGGGGGTGTCCGGTTCCCCGTTTCTCTCCAGGGGAATCATTTTACTCTCACTTTTTAAAATGTTTGAGGAACAGGATCTCAAATCCACGACCCTGTCCCCCCAGCCTAGCTCTTCCTAGGGCTGGCAATAAATCCCTAAATTTACAGATGTTTCCCCGCATTCCCAAATGCCATCTTCCCCTCTGCAGTTCATAGTGTCACTATTAACTGTTTTTCTCCGTGGTGCGTTTCAAACCGATGCAGTATTTTAATTGTTTAATCATTTATCAATAGAGCCATGGATGGCTCTTTAATTTAAAGATTTATTTTTATGCCTATTTTACTTGAGAGGAAAGCAGAGAACCACCACCTGGAATATGTTATATGGAATGCTTGCGCCTCTCCTCTCAAAATCTTCCTTGGTCACGGACATCCTATGGGAAGACCTTTGGGTGGAGGTCTTGAGAAACTTTCCTGGGTGATCTTTTTTCAGCACAGCCTCCGTTCCTGAGTTTCTCTCTTTGAAAAGATTTATTCACTTATTTGAGACTCAGTTTTTCAATAAGTGTAAATTTTATTTATTCAGTAGACCTGGGGAGACAGTATAAATTTTTTCCAAAGAGGCAAGAAAGGTGAATTTTGGAAAAGTATTTCATTATTACATTCTGTGTATGAAAATTTTGTTTCCCCCTTTTTTTTTCCCCACCCTGAGCGGATGTAGTAATATTCTGAGGTCCTTTGGGTGATTTCCAATGGCATATCAGGACTTAGACTTGCAAAATCTAGAAGTGTTCCAATATGATTGTTTACAAATCAGTTTCTCTTTTTGGAAATAAGTCATTGACATCTTCATTTTCCGACAGGAATAGATGTTTTGGGATTTTCCTGTTGAAAAAATAAAATTGCCTTACAGTCTTCTCTCTGCCTTTACACATAAACACTGGATTGAGTGATTTTTCTGGATTATTGAAACACTGGGTTTATGTCATTTAAATTATCAGTGGTGATCCAAAGTACTGTGACTGGAGCAGAGGCCTGAGGCCAGTGACTCCAAACTAAAGTTCCCATCTGGAGCTGGCAGTGTGGTGGTGGTGGGGGGTTTCTTTGGCCTAGAAGTTTTATGTTTGAGTTCTGCATCCATGATATAGGTGCACCCAGAGTGTATTTTGTGTATTAAAAAAGCCTGTGGTCAGGAGTTCTGTCTCCTGGACAAAAAGTTTATGAATTTGGGAGTTTGAGTCGGATGTTAAACTGAATCTGCCTGAGAGTTTCCTCACGTGAGAATGTGAGGAGAGCTCTCTCCGGTGACTGCTCGGGTGTCCCTACCCTCCTTCACCAGGGACTGACCCACCTTAGGGGCTGTATCTCAACCTGGGTATCTAGACCCCAAGCTTGGGAATGTGTTTAACTTTCTGAATGTGGGTTTTCGGTCTTAACTGTGGGTAAGCAGGCTTCTTACCTGAGCTGTTTTGAATATTTGTGTTTCTTTTCTTTAGATGCCTTTATCTATTGGATATTTCAGTCCTTTAACTCTAGGTTCCCTTAGCAGTTTGAAATTTTATTTCCTTGGTGAGTGTATATGATTTTTGATTTCTTGGACTTTGAAAAATATAAGTTGATTGAAAAATATGTGTTTAAGGCAAGAAAATCCTGGAACCAAACAGAATTTCTGCGCCTTTTAGGCAACAGAATCTTAAGCTGTGAGATGGGTATGTTTAGGTTCTCAGGCACATTTTTCATTTTTAGATCAGTTTTTGTATGTGCTTGTCCCTAGAGAACTTTGATATTTAAAAGGCCGTACAATTCTTAAGGCAAGTGAATTTCTACTTGTATTGATGAGTGAGAAAAACTATTGAATTTCTGTTTTAATTGATATGATAAAAACTACTCAAACTTAGGGGAATCTCTGAAAATCCTAGTAGGTTTCTTCATGGATTAAATGCAAACCCCTAATGCATTATAATACGATACTCATTCCTGACCATATCCTGAGTGTGAAATATAGTGGAGGGACAAACTATGATGTCATTTGTCCTTTTAGTTAGAAAGACATTTGAAGTCTTTCACTTTCTACAGTTTGCAGTTTTATACCCAATAGTGTTTAAAGAATTAAATTTAGAATGATTTCCTTTGTAGAAAAGTTAAAATTAATTTTAAAATAAATTTAAAGTAGCAAAAGGTAATTAAAAACAGACTACTAGGTAGGAAAGTATGGTGTATATAAATTTCTCTTAATTTTAAATAATGTTTATAAAGGATTTATAAAATTGTAAAATACGAAACAGTGAGATTTCCGGTTTTTTAGGACATTTTAGGCTTACAGAAAAATTGATCAGAAAGTACAGAGAGTTCCCACTTGACCCCTCTGCATCCACACAGTTTGTACTGTTTTTTTACATCTCATATTATTATGGTATATTTGTTACAATCGATGGACCAATATTGATGCTATAAAGTCCACTGTTTATATTAGCCTTGACTCTGTGTTATACAATGTAGGGGTTTTGGCAAAGGTATAATGACATGTATCCATCATTTCTGTATCATATAGAATAGTTTAATTTTGCTAAGGATACCCTGTGCTTCACCTATCCATTCATCCCTCCCTCAAACCCCCAAATCCTTCCCAAGCAAAGATCTTTTTACTGGCTCATAGTTTTATCTCTTCCAGAATGTCCTATACTTGGAATCATACAGTATGTAGCCTTGTCAGAGTGTCTTCTTTCACTTAGCGATATGCTTCTAAGTTTCCTGTTTCATTCAGGCAAATTATGCTCAGAGACTGAGACTGTCTTTGCCAGTAGTTTATTTAACACAGGTTCACTGCAGGAATTATAATTTATAATATTTCACAAGCCAATAGCAAATAGGATAATGTCTCTTAATAAGCCAGTAAAGAAATAACATACCCCAAACCAGTGATAGTTTAATTACACTGTTGTTCCAGACAAAGGGAAGATGAAAGAAATAAAGTCCAAATTTAGTTGAGTTGCACCTTTATATGAATTGGTTCTTGATAGCGTCAGTCCTTCCAACTAAAAGCTGGGTGTCAGATGCCCGCTTAGATCCCTCCCTGCTGGGCAAAGGCACTAGTGTTGTCAGGCAAGGTAGGCTGCTTGGTCCAGGGACCATTTCATGGCTTGCACCATTGCCTATGAGGAGTAGGCTCGCCAAGGCAGAAACAAATATGTCCCTTCTCTTCCTGAGACTGCTGCTTGGTTTAACTCCACTGCTGGAGTTAACTCCACTGCAACTCCACTGCAAGAGTAACCTGGCCACAGCAGGAGCAAGTGTCTCGTGATCCTCTGAGAGCTTTTTAGATTAACAAAGAGTAGCCTTACCCAGACTGAACACTCAACTTAAGTCCTCACAGATTCTTGGTGTTTAAAGTTTAAATGTCCATCACATGATTGTCACTCCTCCACATGTTCATAATGATAAGCACAATTTTGATGGCGTCATCCTGACATGGCTTCCCAAAGTAAACAAATTCACTCTTGGACCAAAACATCTTTACTTGAGCCATAAACAAGTAGATCAAAACAACTTCACTTAAGCCATAAATGCGTAAATTTAAAATTACAACAAACGAATACACAGCAGTTTCCTCCTTGTCTGTTCATGGCTTGATAGCTCATTTCTTTTTATCACTGAAAAATAGTTTATCATGTGGATATACCACTGGTTGTTTATTCATTCTACTATTGAAGGATATCTTGCTTAACTCTAAGTCTTGGCAATTATGCATAAAACACCTGTAAACACTAATTTGCATATTTCTGTGTGAAGACAAGTTTTCAACTCATTTGGGTAAATATAAATATACAAGGAGTATAATCTAGGAGCTAGATCCTGTGATAAGGGTATATTTAGTTTTGTGAAAAAACTGCCTGTCTTCCAAAGTAGGCATACCATTTTCCATTCCCATCAGCAATGAGTAAGGATTCCTGTAGCTTTATATCTTCATCAATATTTGGTATTCTGAGTGTTTTGTATTTTACCCGTTGTAATAACCGTTTAGTGGTATCTATTTGTTTTATTTGCAATTTCCTAATGACATTTGATGTTGAGTTTCTTTTCATATGCTTATTTAACATCTGTATATCTTTATTGATGTGTGTGAAAATCTTTTGCCCATTTTCTCCCCCATGTTTGGGACTTTATTTTTTTCCCCCAGGGACTCTTGTTTTATTTTCAATTTTGCCCCCTTTTTTTTTTTGGCTGTGCCACACAGCATGTGGGATCTTAGTTCCCCAACCAGGGATCAAACCCGCGCCCCCTGCATTGGAAGCGTGGAGTCTTAGCCACTGGACCACCAGGGAAGTGTCCCGAATTCTGCCCATTTTTTAACTGGATTGTTTGTCATCTTACTGTTCCATTTTAAGAGTTCTTTAGACATGTTGGATACCAGTCCTTTGTCAGATCAGTGTTCTGCAAAGATTTTTTTCCCAATCTGTGACTGTCTTTATATTCTCTTACCACTGTCTTTTGTAGCACAGGGGATTTTAATGAAGTGAAGCTTATTGTTTTCTTTCTTGGATCTTGCTTTTGGTGTTGTATCTTAAAATTCATCAATTAACACAAGGTAACCTTGATTTTCTCCTACGTTATCTTCTAAAAGTTTTTTACTTTTGCATTTTACATTTAGAGCTATGGTCTATTTTAAGTTTTGTGTAAGGTCTGTGTCTAGGTTTACTTATTTGTTTTTTGCATGTGGATATCCACTATTTCCAGCACTGTTTGTTGAAAAGACTTTCTTTTTTCCATTGAATTGCCTTTTAGTCCTTTATCAAAGATCAGTTGGCTATATTTCTCTGGTTCTATAAGAAAGCAGTTGACTTCTGTATTCTCAGTCTTTCTATACTCTCATTAATTCCTGGAGTGATCTCTGGTGTTACGGTTTCTTTCAGATAGTTTACATAGAAAATCATGTCATACACGACAAAGACAGTTTTCTTTCTTTCTTCCCAATCTGTATACATTTTATTTCCTTTTCTTGCCTTGTTGCATTAGGTAGGTCTTCCAGTACAGTGTTGAATAGGAGTGGTGAGAGGAGACTTCCTTACCTAGTATCTTATCTTACAAAACAAAAAAAGCATCTAGTTTCTCACCATTGTGATGTTGCCTACAAGTTTCATGAAGATGTTGTATCTCAAGAGCCTGAACTCCCCTCTGTCTCTAGTGTGTTATCATAAGTGGTTGTTAGATTCTATCAAATGCTTTTCCATTTTACTTAACACTCCTTTTATTCCTGATATTACTAACTTCTGTCTACCCTCTTTTCTCAGTTAGCTTGACTAGACCTTTATCAATTTTACTGATTATTTCAAAGCGCACCAGCTTTTGGTTTTGTTGATAGTCTGTATTCCTGCAATTTTTATGTCTTCCATACTTATTTCTTTTTTTGGTCATTTTACTTATTTTTATTGAGATATAATTGACATATAATATTGCTTTTAAGTGTACAACATAATGACTTGATATTTGTATACATTGTGAAGTATTACCACAATAAGTCTAGTTAACTAGACTAACATCATCACACATAGTTTTTTTCTTGTGATGAAAATTTTTGAAATTTCCTCTTTTCAACTTTCCAATATGCAATAAAGTATTATTAATTATAGTCACAATGCTGCACATTATATCCCCTGACTTATTTTATAACTGAAAGGTTGTAACTTTTGATCTGCCTTCACCTATTTCACCCACGCCTTGACACACACACCCCCACACACACCTTCACGTCCCACCTCTGGCAACCACCAATCTGTTCTCCATTTCTGTGAACTTGGGTTTTTTGGTTTATTTGTTTGTTTTGCTGCATGGCTTGCAGGATCTTAGTTCCCTGAACAGGGATTGAACCCAGGCCCATGGCCGTGAAAGCACCACGTCCTAATCACTGGACTGCCAGGGAATTCCCAGGGTTTTCTTTCTTTGTTTCAGATCCCATATATAGGTGAGAGCATATGGTATTTTTCTCTCTGACTTATTTCACTTAGCATAATACCCTTAAGGTATATCCATGTCACAAATGGCAAGATTTCCTTTTTTATGACTAATATTCCATTGTGTGTGTGTGTGTGTACATTTTAAAAATCCATTCATCCATCATTGGGCACTTAGGTTGTTTCCATGTCTTGGCAATTGTAAATAGTGTTGCAGAGAACATGGGGGTGCAAATATTGGGTTGGCCAAAAAGTTTGTTTGGATTTTTTGATTTTTTTGAGGAACCTCCACACTGGTTTCCATAGTGGCTTCATCAATTTACATTCCAACCAACAATGTGCAAAAGTTGCCTTCTCTGCACTTCCTCACCAACACTTGTCAGTTTTTGTCTTTTTGATAATAGTCATTCTAACAGGTGTGAGGTGATACCTCATTGTGGCAGTAATGTTGAGCACATTTCGTGTACCTACTGGCCATCTGTATGTCTTTGGATAAGTATCAGTTCAGATCCTCTGTTCACTTTTCTTAATCATATAGTTTATGTGCAGTTGAGTTGTATGAGTTCTTTATATATTTTGGATAGTAATTCCTTATCAGATATGATTGCAAGTATTTTCTCCCACTCAGTAGTTTGCTTTTTCATTTCATTGATGGTTTCCATTGCCGTGCAGAAGCTTTGTAGTTTGATGTAGTCCCACTTGTTCACTTTTGCTTTTGTTGCCTTTGTTTTTGGTGTCAAAACCAAAAAAATCATCTCCAAGACTGATGTCATAGAAGTTACTGCCTGTGTTTTCTTCTAGGATTCTTACGGTATTGAGGCTTATGTTCAATCCTGCCATTTAAAAATTTTTTTTAATTGGAGTATAGTTGATTTACCATGTTGTGTTAGTTTCAGGTGTATAGCAAAGTAAATCAGTTATAAACATATCCACTTTTCTTTAGATTCTCTTCCCATATAGGTCATTTCAGAGTATTGAGTAGAGTTGCCTGTGCTATACAGTAGGTCCTTATTATCTTTTTTTAAAAATAAATTTATTTTTCGCTGTGCTGGGTCTTCATTGCTGCATGTAGGCTTTCTCTAGTTGCAGCGAGCGGGGGCTACTCTTCGTTGTGGTGCACAGGCTTCTCATTGCAGTGGCTTCTCCTGTTGCGGAGCATGGGCTCTAGGCGTGCAGGCTTCAGTAGTTGTGGCACGTGGGCTCAGTAGTTGTGGCTCGTGGGCTCTAGAGAGCAGGCTCGGTAGTTGCGGTGCACAGGCTTAGTTGCTCTGTGGCATGTGGGATCTTCCCGGACCAGGGATGGAACCTGTGTCCCCTGCATTGGCAGGTGGATTCTTTTGAGTTGATTTTTGTGTATGGTGTAAGATAGTGGTCCAGTTTCATTTTTCTGCATGTAGCTGTCCAGTTTTCCCAGTCTGTTTATTGAAGAAACTGTCCTTTCCCCGTTGTAAATTCTGGGTTCCTTTGCCAAAAATTAATTAACCATATAAGCATGGGGTTTTTTCCTTAGACTCTTTATTCTGTTCCGCTAATCTATATATGTCTGTTTTACGCCAATATCATACTGTTTTGATTACTTTAGCTTTGTAATGTAGTTTGAAATCAGGACGCATTATGCTACCAGATTTGTTCTTTCTCAAGATTGCTTTGGCTATTCAGGGTCTTTGTGGTTCCATACAAGTTTTAGTATTGTTTGTTCTATTTTGGAAGGTGCCATTGAAATTTTGATAGGGATTGCATTGAATTGTTCATTGCGTTGGGTAGTATGGATATTTTTCCAATCCATGAGAGCAAAATATCTTATTTGTATCTCAATTTCTTTCATCAGCACCTTATAAATTTCAGTATACAAATCTTTCACGTCCTTGGTTAAATTTATTCTCAGGTATTTTATTCTTTTTAATGCAGTTGTAAATAGGATTGTTTTCTTTCTTTTTTTGTCATTGAAGTAGAGATTTTTTTGTTTTTTTGCAAAAGATAAAATTTAAATTTATACTGATGTTTCCACGGGACTACAGGATTTTAGTCTCTCTACTAAATGTGTATCTCTTTTTTCTCAGACTGAAATTCCTGGTTTTCAAGAGTTTGATCTAATCAGAATCTTATCTGATTTGCTAATTACTAATTTGCTTTTTTTAAAAAATTGAAGTATACTTGATTTACAATGTTGTGTTTCAGGTATACAGCAAAAGTGACTCAATTATATATAATCCTTTTTCACATTATTTCCCATCATAGGTTATTACAAGATATTGAATATAGCTCGTTGTGCTAAATAATAGGTCCTTATTTATCTATTTTCTGTATAGTAGTGTGTATCTGTTAATACCAAACTCCTAATTAGTATTGTTTTCTTAATTTCTTTTTTTGATAATTCATTGTTAGTGCATAGAGATAGATTTTTGTATACTGATATTATATCCTGCAGCTTTACTGAATTCGTTTATTGGTTCCAACAGCTATGATGGAGTCTTTAGAGCTTTCTATATATGATGTCATGTCATCTTCAAATAGTGACAGTTTTACTTCTTTCTTTCCAATTTGGATGCCTTTTGTTTCTTTTTCTTGCCTAATTGTTGTAGCTTATCATCAATACTATGTGGTGGGCATCTTTGTCTTGTTCCTGATCTTAGAGGAAAAACTTTCAGCTTTTCTGTATATTAATTTTGTATCCTGAAACTGTACCAAATTCATTAATGAGCCCTAGTAGTTTTTTTGGTGATATCTCTGGGATTTTCTATGTATAGTGTTATGTCATCTGCAAAAAGTGACAATTTTACTTCTTCCTTTCCAATTTGGATTCTCTCTCTCTCTCTCTGATTGCTGTGGCTAGGACTTCCAATACTATGTTGAATAAAAGTGGCAAGAGTGGGCATCCTTGCCTTGTTCCTGATCTTAGAGGGAATACTTTCAGCTTTTCACTGATGAGTATGATGTTAACTGTGGGCTTGTAATATATGGTCTTTATTATGTTGAGGTACATTACCTCTATTCTCACTTTATTGAGAATTTTAATCATAAATAGATGTTGGATTTTGTCAAACGCGTTTTCTGCATCTATCGAGATGACCATGTGATTATTATCCTTCATTTTGTTAATGTGGTGTATCACATTGATTGATACATAGCTGTTGAACCATCCTTGCATCCCTGGAATAAATCCCACATGAACATGGTGTGTGATCCCTTTAATTTGTTGTTGAACTTCGTATAATAATAGTTTCTTCAGGATTTTTATATCTATGTTCTTCCTGACCTGTAATTTTCTCATGGAGTCCTTGTCTGGTTTTGGTATGAGCAGAATGTTGGCCTTGTAAAATGAGTTTGGAAGTGTTCTGTCCTGTTTTTTTTGGAAGAGTTTGTAAAGGATTGATCATAGTTTTTCTCTAAATGTTTGTTAGAATTCACAAGTGAAGCCAGCTGGCCCTAGACTTTTCTTTGATGGGAGGTTTTAGATTACTGATTGAATCACCTTACTAGTAATTGGCCTGTTCAGATTTTCTATTTCTTCATGATTCAGCCTTGGTAGGATGTATGTTTCTAGGAATTTCTTCTAGGCTGTCCAATTTTGGGGGTGTGTAATTGCTCATAGAAGTATCTTCTGATCCTTTGTATTTCTGTGGTACCCATTGTTACATCTCTCATTTCTGATTTTATTTATTTGGATTTTCTCTTTTTTGTATTCGTGAGTCTAGCTAAAGCTTTTTCAGTTTATTTTATATCTTATTTTTTTAACATCTTTATTGGAGTATAATTGCTTTACAATGTTATGTTAGTTTCTACTGTATAACAGTGAATCAGCTATACATATACATATATTCCCATATCCCCTCCCTCTTGCAGCTCCCTCCCACTCTCCCTATCCCACCACTCTAGGTGGACACAAAGCATGGAGCTGATCTCCCTGTGCCATGTGGTTGCTTCCCACTAGCTATCTGTTTTACATTTTGTAGTGTATATACATCAATGCCACTCTCTCACTTCATCCCAGCTTACCGTGCCCCCTCCCCGTGTCCTCAAGTCGATTCTCTACGTCTGCTCTTTTATTCCTGTCCTGCCCCTAGGTTCATCAGAACCTTTTTAGATTCCATACATGTGTGTTAGCATACAGTATTTGTTTTTCTCCTTCTGACTTACTTCACTCTGTATGACAAACTCTAGGTCCATCCACCTCACGACAAATAACTCAATTTCGTTTCTTTTTATGGCTGAGTAATATTCCATTGTATATATGTGCCACATCTTCTTTTTCTACTCAACTATCAATGACACTTAGGTTGCTTCCATATCCTGGCTTTTGTAAATAGTGCGGCAGTAAATATTGTGGTACGTGACTTTTTTTGAATTATGTTTTCTCAGGGTATATGCCCAGTAGTGGGATTGCTGGGTCATATGGTAAAACTAAAAACTATTTTTAGTTTTTTAAGGATCTTGCATACTGTGTTCCATAGTGACTGTATCAATTTACATTCCCACCAACAGTGCAAGAGTGTTCCCCTTTCTCCACACCCTCTCCAGCATTTATTTTTTCCAGATTTTTTGATGATGGCTATTCTGAATGGTGTGAGGTGATACCTCATTGTAGTTTTGATTTGCATTTCTCTAATGATTAGTGATGTTGAGCATCCTTTCATGTGTTTGTTGGCAGTCTATCTTCTTTGGAGAAATGTCTATTTAGGTATTCTGCCCATTTTTGGATTGGGTTGTTTGTTATTTTGATATTGAGCTTCATGAGCTGCTTGTATATTTTGGAGATAAATCCTTTCTCCATTGCTTTGTTTGCAAATATTTTCTCCCATTCTCAAGGTTTGTCTTTTGGTCTTGTTTATGGTTTCCTTTGCTGTCCAAAGGCTTTTAAGTTTCATTAGGTCCCATTTGTTTATTTTTGTTTATATTTCCATTTCTCTAGGAGGTAGGTCAAAAAGGATCTTGCTGTGATTTATGTCATAGAGTGTTCTGCCTATGTTTTCCTCTAAGAGTTTGATAGTGTCTGGCCTTACATTTAGGTCTTTAATCCATTTTGAGCTTATTTTTGTGTATGGTGTTAGGGAGTGTACTAATTTCATACTTTTACATGTACCTGTCCAGTTTTCCTAGCTCCACTTTTTGAAGAGGGCTGTCTTTCCTCCATTGTATATTCTTGCTTTATCAAAGATAGGGTGACCATAGGTGTGTGGGTTTATCTCTGGGATTTCTATCCTGTCCCATTGATCTATATTTCTGTTTTTGTGTCAGTACCATATGTCAGTACCCCATAAAAAAGGGGTTTTTTTCCCCTTCTTTCTCTAATTGCTTTACGTGCAAGTTTAGGTTGTTTATATCAGATGTTTCTTTTTTCTTAAGGTAGGATTGCATTGCTATAAACTTCCTTCTTAGAACTGCTTTGCTGCATCCCGTAGGTTTTGGGTCGTCGTGTTTTCATTGTCATTTGTTTCTAGGTATTTTTTGATTTCCTCTTTGATTTCTTCAGTGATCACTTAGTTATTAAGTAGTGTATTGTTTAGCCTCCATGTGTTTGTATTTTTTAAAGACTTTTGGCTGTAATTGCCTGTATTGTAGCTTTGTAATATAGTCTGAAGTCAGGGAGCCTGATTCCTCCAGCTCCGTTTTTCGTTCTCAGGATTGCTTTGGCTATTCGGGGTCTTCTGTGTTTCCATACAAATTGTGAAATTTTTTGTTCTAGTTCTGTGAAAAATGCCAGTGGTAGTTTGAAAGGGATTGCATTGAATGTGTAGATTGCTTTGGGTAGTAGAGTCATTTTCACAATGTTGATTCTTCCAGTCGAAGAACATGGTATATCTCTCCATCTATTTGTATCATCTTTAATTTCTTTCATCATTGTCTTATAATTTTCTGCATACAGGTCTTTTGTCTCCTTAGGTAGGTTTATCCCTAGATATTTTATTCTTTTTCTTGCAGTGGTAAATGGGAGTGTTTTCTTGATTTCACTTTCAGATTTTTCATCATTAGTGTAGAGGAATGCCAGCGATTTCTGTGCATTAATTTTGTATCCTGCTACTTTACCAAATTCATTGATTAGTTCTAGTAGTTTTCTGGTAGCATCTTTAGGATTCTCTACGTATAGTAACATGTCATCTGCAAACAGTGAAAGCTTTACTTCTTTTCCGATTTGGATTCGTTTTATTTCCTTTTATTCTCTGATTGCTGTTGCTAAAACTTGCAAAACAATGTTGAATAATAGTGGTGAGAGTGGGCAACCTTGTCTTGTTCCTGATCTTAGTGGAAATGCTTTCAGTTTTTCACAATATAGGATGATGTTGGCTGTGGATTTGTCATATATGGCCTTTATTATGTTGAGGAAATTTCCCTGTATGCCTACTTTCTGCAGGGTTTTTATCATGAATGGGTGTTAAATTTTGTCGAAAGCTTTCTCTGCATCTATTGAGAAGATCATATGGTTTTTCTCCTTCAATTTGTTAATATGGTGTATCACGTTGATTGATTTGCATATATTGAAGAATCCTTGCATTCCTGGAATAAACCCCACTTGATCATGGTGTATGATCCTTTTAATGTGCTGTTGGATTCTGTTTGCTAGTATTTTGTTGAGGATTTTTGCATCTGTGTTCATCAGTGATATTGGCCTGTAGTTTTATTTCTTTGTGACATCCTTGTCTGGTTTTGGTATCAGCGTGGTATCAGCCTGTAGTTTTCTTTCTTTGTGACATCCTTGTCTGGTTTTGGTATCAGCGTGATGGTGGCCTTGTAGAATGAGTTTGGGAGAGTTCCTGCCTCTGCTATATTTTGGAAGAGTTTGAGAAGGATAGGTGTTAGCTCTTCTGTAATTGTTTGATAGAATTCGCCTGTGAAGCCATCTGGTCCTGGGCTTTTGTTTGTTGGAAGATTTTTAATCACAGTTTCAATTTCAGTGCTTGTGATTGGTCTGTTCGTATTTCCTATTTCTTTCTGGTTCAGTCTCGGCAGGTTTGCATTTCTAAGAATTTGTCCATTTCTTGCAGGTTGTCCATTTTATTGGCATAGAGTTTCTTGTAGTAATCTCTCATGATCCTTTGTATTTCTGCAGTGTCAGTTGTTACATCTCCTTTTTCATTTCTAATTCTATTGATTTGAGTCTTCTCCCTTTGTTTCTTAATCAGTCTGGCTAATGGTTTATCAGTTTTGTTTACCTTCTCAAAGAACCAGCTTTCAGTTTTATTGATCTTTGCTATCGTTTCCTTCATTTCTTTTTCATTTATTTCTGATCTGATCTTTATGATTTCTTTCCTTCTGCTAACTTAGGGTTTTTTTCCCCTTCTTTCTCTAATTGCTTTACATGCAAGTTTAGGTTGTTTATATCAGATGTTTCTTTTTTCTTAAGGTAGGATTGCATTGCTATAAACTTCCTTCTTAGAACTGCTTTTGCTGCATCCCGTTGGTTTTGGGTCGTCGTGTTTTCATTGTCATTTGTTTCTAGGTATTTTTTGATTTCCTCTTTGATTTCTTCAGTGATCACTTAGTTATTAAGTAGTGTATTGTTTAGCCTCCATGTGTTTGTATTTTTTACAGACTTTTGCCTGTAATTGACATCTAGTCTCATAGCGCTGTGCTCGCAAAAGATACTTGATACCATTTCAGTTTTCTTGAATTTACCAAGGCTTGATTTGTGACCCAAGATATGATCTATCCTGGAGAATGTTCCATGAGCACTTGAGAAGAATGTGTATTCTGTTGTTCTTGGATGAAATGTCTTATAAATATCAATTAAGTCCATCTTGTTTAATGTATCATTTAAAGCTTCTGTTTCCTTATTTATTTTCATTTTGGATGATCTGTCCATTGGTGAAAGTGGGGTGTTAAAGTCCCCTACTATGAATGTGTTACTGTTGATTTCCCCTTTTATGGCTGTTAGTATTTGCCTTATGTATTGAGGTGCTTCTGTGTTCAGTGCAGTTGTTGTCTCTTCTTCTTGGATCGATCCCTTGATCATTATGTAGTGTCCTTCTTTGTCTCTTATAATAGTCTTTATTTTAAAGTCTATTTTGTCTGATATGAGAATTGCTACTCCAGCTTTCTTTTCATTTCCATTTGCATGGAATATCTTTTTCCATCCCCTCACTTTCAGTCTGTATGTGTCCCTAGGTCTGAAGTGGGTTTCCTGTAGACAGCATACACACGGGTTTTGTTTTTGTATCCATTCAGCCAGTCTATCTATGTCTTTTGGTTGGATCCTGTAATCCATTTACGTTTAAGGTAATTACCAATATGTATGTTCCTATTCCCATTTTCTTAATTGTTTTGGGTTTGTTATTGTAGGTCTTTTCCTTCTCTTGTGTTTCCTGCCTAGAGAAGTTCCTTTAGCATTGTTGTAAAGCTGGTTTGGTGATGCTGAATTCTCTTAGCTTTTGCTTGTCTGTGAAGGTTTTAATTTCTCCATTAAATCTGAAAGAGATCCTTGCTGGGTAGAGTAATCTTGGTTGTAGGTTTTTCTCCTTCATCACTCTAAATATGTCCTGCCACTTCCTTCTGGCTTGCAGAGTTTCTGCTGAAAGATCAGCTGTTAACCTTATGGGGATTCCCTTGTGTGTTATTTGTTGTTTTTCCCTTGCTGCTTTTAATATTTTTTCTTTGTATTTAATTCCTGACAGTTTGATTAATATGTGTCTTGGCGTGTTGCTCCTTGGATGTATCCTGTATGGGAGTCTCTGTGCTTCCTGGACTTGATTAACTACTTCCTTTCCCATATTAGGGAAGTTTTCAACTATACTCTCTTCAAATATTTTCTCAGTCCCTTTCTTTATCTCTGCTTCTTCTGTGACCCCTGTAATTCGAATGTTGGTGCGTTTAATGTTGTCCCAGATGTCTCTGAGACTGTCCTCAATTCTTTTCATCCTTTTTCCTTTATTCTGCTCTGCAGTAGTTATTTCCACTATTTTATCTTCCAAGCCACTTATCCGTTCTGCCTCAGTTATTCTGGTATTGATCCCTTCTAGAGAGTTTTTAGTTTCATTTATTGTGTTCATCATTGTTTGGTTGCCTTTTAGTTCTTCTAGTTCCTTGTTAAACGTTTCTTGTGTTTTCTCTATTCTATTTCTAAGATTTTGGATCATCTTTACTGTCATTATTCTCAATTCTTATTCAGGTAGACTGCCTATTTCCTCTTCATTTGTTCGGTCTGGTGGGTTTTTACCTTGCTCCTTCATCTGTGATGTAGTTCTCTGTCTTCTCATTTTGCTTAACTTACTGTGTTTGGGGTCACCTTTTCACAGGCTGCAGGTTCATAGTTCCCGTTGTTTTTTGTGTGTGTCCCCAGTGGCTAAGGTTGGTTCAGTGGGTTGTGTAGGCTTCCTTGTGGAGGGGACTAGTGCCTGTGTTCTGGTGGATGAGGCTGGATCTTGTCTTTCTGGTGGGCAGGTCCACGTCTGGTGGTATGTTTTGGGGTGTCTGTGGCTTTATTATGATTTTAGGCAGCCTCTACGCTAATGGATGGGGTTGTGTTCCTGTCTTGCAAGTTGTTTGGCATAGTGTGTGCAGTGCTGTAGCTTGTTGGTCGTTGTGTGAAGCTGGGTCTTGGCATTGAGGTGGAGATCTCTGGGAGATTTTTGCCATTTGATACTACATGGAGCTGGGAGGTCTCTCGTGGACCAGTGTCCTGAAGTTGGATCTCGCACCTCAGAGGCACATCCCTGACTCCTGGCTGTAGCACCTAGACCCTTTCATCCACATGGCTCAGAATAAAAGGGAGAAAAAATAAGAATGAAAGAAAGAAGGAAAGAAGGAAAGAAAGAAAGAAGATAAAATAAAATAAATTTATTAAAATTAAAAATAATTATTAAGAAAAAAATTTTTTAAAGTAAAATCAAAAAACGGACGGACAGAACCCTAGGACAAATGGTAAAGGCAAAGCTATACAGACAAAATCATACACAGAAGCATACACGTACACACTCACAAAAAAGTGAAAAAGGGGAAAAAATATCTATTCTCCCCAAGTCCACTTCCTCAATTTGGATGATTTGTTGTGTATTCAGGTATTCCTCAGATGCAGGGCACATCAAGTTGATTGTGGAGATTTAATCCGCTGCTCCTTTGGCTGCTGGGAGATATTTCCCTTTCTCTTCTTTGTTCGCATGGCTCCCGGGGTTCAGCTTTTGATTTGGACCTGCCTCTGCGTGTAGGTCACCTGAAGGCGTCTCTTCTTTGCTCAGACAGGACAGGGTTAAAGGAGCAGCTACTTCAGGGACTCTGGCTCACTCAGGCCCGGGGGTGGGGAAGAGGGAGGGTCACGGAATCCAGGCTGAGCCTGCGTCAGCAGAGGCCTGTGTGACGTTGCAACAGCCTGAGGCATGCCTTGCATTCTCCCGGGGAAGTTGTCCCTGGATCACAGTACCCTGGCAGTGGCAGGCTGCACAGGCTCCCGGGAGGGGAGGTGTGGAGAGTGATCTGTGCTTGCACACAGGCTTCTTTATGGCTGCAGCAGCAGCCTTAGCATCCCATGCCTGTCTCTGGGGTCCACGCTGATGGCCGCAGCTCACTCCCATGTCTGGAGCTCCTTTAAGTGGCGCTCTTAATCCCCTCTTCTGGAGCAGCAGGAAACAAAGAGGGAACGAAAAGTCTGTTACCTTTTTGCCAGCTCGACTCTTTCCCAGACTCCCTCTCACCTAGTTGTGGTGCACTAGTCTCTTCAGGCTGTGTTCGCACAGCCAAACCCAGTCCTCTCCCTGGGATCCAAGTGAAGCCGAGCCTCAGCCTCCAGACCCGCCCGCCCTGGTGGGTGAGCAGACAAGCCTCTCGGGCTGGTAAGTGCTGGTCGACACCGTTCCTCTGTGCGGGAATCTCTCCGCTTTTCCCTCCGCACCCCTGTTGCTCCGCTGTCCTCTGTGGCTCCGAAGCTTCCCTCCTCCACCCCCCGCAGTCTCCGCCCACGAATTGGCTTCCTAGTGTGTGGAAACCTTTCCTCCTCCACAGCTCCCTCCCACTGGTGCAGGTCCCGTCCCTAATTTTTGTCTCTGGTTTTTCTTTTTTCTTTTGTCCTACCCAGGTACGTGGGGAGTTTCTTGCCTTTTGGGAGGTCTGAGGTCTTCTGCCATCATTCACAAGGTGTTCTATAGGAGCAGTTCCACGTGCAGATGTATTTCTGATGTAGTTGTGGGGAGGAAGGTGATCTCCGCGTCTTACTCTTCCGGCACCTTGAAGCTCCTCCCTTTCTTTGTTTCTTCTTCTTCTGGGACCCATATAATTCGAATGTTGGTACATTTAATGTTGTCCCAGAGTTCTCTGAGACTGTCCTCAATTCTTTTTTTTTTTATTCTGCTCTGCAGCAGTTATTTCCACTATTCTATCTTTCAGCTCATTTATCCTTTCTTCTGCCTCATTTATTCTGCTAATGACTCTTTCTGGGAATTTTTAATTTCATTTATTGTGTTGTTCATCATTGTTTGTTTGCTCTTAGTCCTTCTACATCTGTGTTACACATTTCTTGTGTTTTCTTCATTCTATTTCCAAGATATTTGGATCATCTTTTCTATCATTAGTCTGAATTCTTTTTCAGGTAGACTGCCTATTTCCTCTTCATTTGTTTTTACCTTGCTCCTTCACTTGCTGCATATTTCTCTGTCTTCTCATTTTGTTTAACTTACTGTGTTTGGTGTCTCTTTTTCGCAGGCTACAGGTTTGTACTTCCCGTTGTTTTTGGTGTCTGCCCCCGGTGGGTAAGGTTGGTTAAGGGGCTTGTGTAGGCTTCCTGGTAGAGAGGACTGGAGCCTGTGTTCTGATGGGTGGGGCTGGATCTTACTGGTGGGCAGGGCCGTGTCCAGTGGTGTGTTTTGGGGTGTCTGTGAACTTAGTATGATTTTAGGCAGTCTCTCTGCTAATGGGTCGGGTTGTGTTCCTGTCTTGCTAGTTGTTTGGCATGGGGTGTCCAACACTGGAGCTTGCTGGCCGTTGAGTCAGCTGGGTCTTAGGGTTGAGACACAGATCTCTTGGAGAGCCCTCGCAGATTGATATTACATGGGGCCCAGATGTCTCTGGTGGTCCAGTGTACTGAACTCAGCTCTCCCACCTCAGAGGCTCAGGCCTGACAGCAGGCCAGAGCACAAAGACCCTGTCAGCCACATGACCGGGTACATGGGGAGTTTCTTGCCCTCTGGGAAGTCTGAGGTCTTCTGCCTGCGTTTAGTAGGTGTTCTGTTGTTGTTCAACATGTAGATGTATTTGCGGTGTATTTGTGTGGCGGAGGGTGATCTCCACGTCTTATTCCTCTGCCATCTCTACTGGATATCTATCTCATATTTTAAAAGCTCTTAGTTTCATTGATTGTTTTTCTCCTCTCTTTTTAATCTTTTTCATTTATTTCCACTGTTATGTTTGTCATTTCCTTCATTTTACTAACTTTGACGTCTGCTCTTTCTTCTTTTCCTAGTTCCTTGATATGTAAAGTTAGGTTTTTTGAGATCTTGTTTGTTTCTTGATTTATCACTATCACTATGAACTTCCCTCTTGGAAATTCTTTTGCTGCATCCTGTAAGTTTCAGTATGTTGTACAATAGTCCCCCTTTATCTGCAGTTTTGCTTTTTACAGTTTCAGTTACCTGCAGTCAACTGTGGTCTGAAAATATTAAATGGAAAATTACAGAAGTAAACATTTTTTAAATACTTTAAAATAGAATTTTGAATTGTGCATTTTCCTGAGGAATGCAATAAAACTTTGTGCCACCCTTCTTCATCTTGCCTGGGATATGAATCATCCCTTTGTCCGTTGTATACACACTGTGTGTGCATGTGTATGTATAGGAAAAGACATAATATTTGTGGGTTAATTACTATTAATGGTTTCAGGCATCCACTCAGTGTCTTGGAATGTATCCCTCACAGATAATGGGGTTCTACTATATTTCCATTTCATTTCTCTCAAGGTACTTTTAAAATTTTCTTTTGATTTCTTTAACCTATTGGTTGTTCAGTATCATTTTTAACCTCCACATGGGAATTTTCCAGTTATCTTCTCATAATTGATTTCTAGTTTTATTACATTGTGGTTGGGAAACATGCTTAATATGACATTAATCTTTCAAAATTTATTAAGACTTGTATTGTGGCCTAACACATTCTGTCTCCTGGAGAATGTTCCATGTGCCCTTGAGAAGATTGTGTATGCTGTTGCTTTTGGATGGAATGACTGGCCTAATGTGTCACTGACGGCCAGTGTTTCTTTCTTTTTTTTTTTTAACATCTCTATTGGAGTATAATTGCTTTACAATGGTGTGTTAGTTTCTGCTTTATAACGAAGTGAATCACTTATACATATACATATGTTCCCATGTCTCTTCCCTCTTGTGTCTCCCTCCCTCGCACCCTCCCTATCCCACTTGTGTAGGTGGTCACAAAGCACCGAGCTGATCTCCCTGTGCTATGCGTCTGCTTCCCACTAGCTAACTATTTTACCTTTGCTAGTGTATATATGTCCATGCCACTCTCTGACTTTGTCACAGCTTACACTTCACCCTCCCTATATCCTGAAGTCCATTCTCTAGTAGGTCTGCGCCTTTATTGCCATCTTGCCCGTAGGTTCTTCATGACCTTTTTTCCCCTTAGATTCTATATATATGTGTTCGCATACAGTATTTGTTTTTCTCTTTCTGACTTAACTTCACTCTGTATGACAGACTCTAGGTCCATCCACCCCACTACAAATGACTCAATTTCATTTCTTTTTATGGTTGAGTAATATTCCATTGTATATATGTGCCACATCTTCTTTATCCATTCATCGGTTAATGGACACTTAGGTTGCTTCCATGTCCTGTCTACTCTAAATAGAGCTGCAATGAACATTTTGGTACATGATTCTTTTTTTTTTACATCTTTATTGGAGTATAATTGCTTTACAATGGTGTGTTAGTTTCTGCTTTATAACAGTGTGAATCAGTTATACATACATATGTTCCCTTATCGCTTCCCTCTTGCGTCTCCCTCCCTCCCACCCCTCTAGGTGGTCACAAAGCACCGAGCTGATCTCCCTGTGCTATGCGTCTGCTTCCCACTAGCTATCTGTTTTATGTTTGGTAGTGTATATATTTCCATGCCACTCTCTCACTTTGTCACAGCTTACCCTTACCCCTCCTCATATCCTCAAGTCCATTCTCTAGTAGGTCTTATTCTTTATTCCTGTCTTACCCTTAGGTTCTTCATGTCATTTTTTTCCGTAAATTCCATATATATGTGTTAGCATACGGTATATGTCTTTCTCTTTCTGACTTACTTCACTCTGTATGACAGAGCCTAGGTCCATCCACCTCACTACAAAGAACTCAATTTCGTTTATTTTATGGCTGAGTAATATTCCATTGTATATATGTGCCACATCTTCTTTATCCATTCATCCGATGATGGACACTTAGGTTGTTTCCATTGCCAGACTACTGTAAATAGAGCTGCATTGAACATTTTGGTACATGACTCTTTTTGAATTATGGTTTTCTCAGGGTATATGCCCAGTAGTGGGATTGCTGGGTCATATAGTACTTCTCTTTGTAGTTTTTTAAGGAACGTCTGTATTGTTCTCCATAGTGGCTGTACCAATTCACATTCCCACCAGAAGTGCAAGAGTGTTCCCTTTTCTCCACACCCTCTCCAGCATTTATTGTTTCTAGATTTTTTGATGATGGCCATTCTGACTGGTGTGAGATGATATCTCATTGTAGTTTTGATTTGCATTTCTCTAATGATTAATGATGTTGAGCATTCTCTCATGTGTTTGTTGGCAGTCTGTATATCTTCTTTGGAGAAATGTCTATTTAGGTCTTCTGCCCATTTTTGGATTGGGTTGTTTGTTCTTTTGTTATTGAGCTGCATGAGCTGCTTGTAAATTTTGGAGATTAATCCTTTGTCAGTTGCTTCATTTGCAAATATTTTCTCCCATTCTGAGGGTTGTCTTTTGGTCTTGTTTATGGTTTCCTTTGCTGTGCAAAAGCTTTGGAGTTTCATTAGGTCACATTTGTTTATATTTCCATTTCTCTGGGAGATGGGGCAAAAAGGATCTTGCTGTGATTTTTGTCATAGAGTCTTCTGCCTATGTTTTCCTCTAAGAGTTTGATAGTTTCTGGCCTTACATTCAGGTCTTTAATCCATTTTGAGCTTATTTTTGTGTATGGTGTTAGGGAGTGATCTAATCTCATACTTTTACATGTACCTGTCCAGTTTTCCTCACACCAGTTATTGAAGAGGCTGTCCTTTCTCCACTGTACATTCCTGCCTCCTTTATCAGAGATAAGGTGACCATATGTGCATGGGTTTATTTCTGGGCTTTCTATCCTGTTCCATTGATCTATCTTTCTGTTTTTGTGCCAGTACCATACTGTCTTGATTACTGTAGCTTTGTAGTATAGTCTGAAGTCAGGGAGCCTGATTCCTCCAGCTCCGTTTTTGTTTCTCAAGATTGCTTTGGCTATTCGGGGCCTTTTGTGCTTCCATACAAATTGTGAAATTTTTTGTTCTAATTCTGTGAAAAATGCCAGTGGTAGTTTGATAGGGATTGCATTGAATGTGTAGATTGCTTTGGGTAGTAGAGTCATTTTCACAATGTTGATTCTTCCAGTCGAAGAACATGGTATATCTCTCCATGTATTTGTATCGTCTTTAATTTCTTTCATCATTGTCTTATAATTTTCTGCATACAGGTCTTCTGTCTCGTTAGGTAGGTGTATCCCTAGATATTTTATTCTTTTTGTTTCAATGGTAAATGGGAGTGTTTTCTTAATTTCACTTTCAGATTTTTCATCATTAGTGTAGAGGAATGCCAGCGATTTCTGTGCATTAATTTTGTATCCTGCTACTTTGCCAAATTCATTGATTAGTTCTAGTAGTTTTCTGGTAGCATCTTTAGGATTCTCTATGTATAGTAACACGTCATCTGCAAACAGTGAAAGCTTTACTTCTTCTTTTCTGATCTGGGTTCGTTTTATTTCCTTTTATTCTCTTATTGCTGTTGCTGAAACTTGCAAAACAATGTGAATAATAGTGGTGAGAGTGGGCAACCTTGTCTTATTCCTGATCTTAGTGGAAATGCTTTCAGTTTTTCACAATATAGGATGATGTTGGCTGTGGATTTGTCATATATGGCCTTTATTATGTTGAGGAAATTTCCCTGTATGCCTACTTTCTGCAGGGTTTTTATCATAAATGGGTGTTGAATTTTGTCGAAAGCTTTCTCTGCATCTATTGAGAAGATCATATGGTTTTTCTCCTTCAATTTGTTAATATGGTGTATCACGTTGATTGATTTGCATATATTGAAGAATCCTTGCATTCCTGGAATAAACCCCACTTGATCATGGTGTATGATCCTTTTAATGTGCTGTTGGATTCTGTTTGCTAGTATTTTGTTGAGGATTTTTGCATCTGTGTTCATCAGTGATATTGGCCTGTAGTTTTATTTCTTTGTGACATCCTTGTCTGGTTTTGGTATCAGCGTGATGATGGCCTTGTAGAATGAGTTTGGGAGTGTTCCTGCCTCTGCTATATTTTGGAAGAGTTTGAGAAGGATAGGTGTTAGCTCTTCTGTAATTGTTTGATAGAATTCGCCTGTGAAGCCATCTGGTCCTGGGCTTTTGTTTGTTGGAAGATTTTTAATCACAGTTTCAATTTCAGTGCTTGTGATTGGTCTGTTCGTATTTCCTATTTCTTTCTGGTTCAGTCTCGGCAGGTTTGCATTTCTAAGAATTTGTCCATTTCTTGCAGGTTGTCCATTTTATTGGCATAGAGTTTCTTGTAGTAATCTCTCATGATCCTTTGTATTTCTGCATTGTCAGTTGTTACTTCTCCTTTTTCATTTCTAATTCTATTGATTTGAGTCTTCTCCCTTTGTTTCTTAATCAGTCTGGCTAATGATTTATCAGTTTTGTTTACCTTCTCAAAGAACCAGCTTTCAGTTTTATTGATCTTTGCTATCGTTTCCTTCATTTCTTTTTCATTTATTTCTGATCTGATCTTTATGATTTCTTTCCTTCTGGTAACTTAGGGTTTTTTTCCCCTTCTTTCTCTAATTGCTTTACGTGCAAGTTTAGGTTGTTTATATCAGATGTTTCTTTTTTCTTAAGGTAGGATTGTATTGCTATAAACTTCCTTCTTAGAACTGCTTTTGCTGCATCCCATAGGTTTTGGGTCGTCGTGTTTTCATTGTCATTTGTTTCTAGGTATTTTTTGATTTCCTCTTTGATTTCTTCAGTGATCACTTAGTTATTAAGTAGTGTATTGTTTAGCCTCCATGTGTTTGTATTTTTTACAGACTTTTGCCTGTAATTGACATCTAGTTTCATAGCGCTGTGCTTGCAAAAGGTACTTGATACCATTTCAATTTTCTTGAATTTACCAAGGCTTGATTTGTGACCCAAGATATGATCTATCCTGGAGAATATTCCATGAGCACTTGAGAAGAATGTGTATTCTGTTGTTCTTGGATGGAATGTCTTATAAATATCAATTAAGTCCATCTTGTTTAATGTATCATTTAAAGCTTCTGTTTCCTTATTTATTTTCATTTTGGATGATCTGTCCATTGGTGAAAGTGGGGTGTTAAAGTCCCCTACTATGAATGTGTTACTGTTGATTTCCCCTTTTATGGCTGTTAGTATTTGCCTTATGTATTGAGGTGCTTCTGTGTTCGGTGCAGTTGTTGTCTCTTCTTCTTGAATCAATCCCTTGATCATTATGTAGTGTCCTTCTTTGTCTCTTATAATAGTCTTTATTTTAAAGTCTATTTTGTCTGATATGAGGATTGCTACTCCAGCTTTCTTTTCATTTCCATTTGCATGGAATATCTTTTTCCATCCCCTCACTTTCAGTCTGTGTGTGTCCCTAGGTCTGAAGTGTGTCTCCTGTAGACAGCATATATACGGGTTTTGTTTTTGTATCCATTCAGCCAGTCTATGTCTTTTGGTTGGATCCTGTAATCCATTTACATTTATGGTAATTATCAATATGTATGTTCCTATTCCCATTTTCTTAATAGTTTTGGGTTTGTTATTGTAGGTCTTTTCCTTCTCTTGTGTTTCCTGCCTAGAGAAGTTCCTTTAGCATTGTTGTAAAGCTGGTTTGGTGATGCTGAATTCTCTTAGCTTTTGCTTGTCTGTGAAGGTTTTAATTTCTCCATTAAATCTGAAAGAGATCCTTGCTGGTTAGAGGAATCTTGGTTGTAGGTTTTTCTCCTTCATCACTCTAAATATGTCCTGCCACTTCCTTCTGGCTTGCAGAGTTTCTGCTGAAAGATCAGCTGTTAACCTTATGGGGATTCCCTTGTATTTTATTTGTTGTTTTTCCCTTGCTGCTTTTAATATTTTTTCTTTGTATTTAATTCCTGACAGTTTGATTAATATGTGTCTTGGCGTGTTGCTCCTTGGATGTATCGTGTATGGGACTCTCTGTGCTTTCTGGACTTGATTGACTACTTCCTTTCCCATATTAGGGAAGTTTTCAACTATACTCTCTTCAAATATTTTCTCAGTCCCTTTCTTTATCTCTGCTTCTTCTGTGAGCCCTATAATTGGAATGTTGGTGCGTTTAATGTTGTCCCAGATGTCTCTGAAACTGTCCTCAATTCTTTTCATTCTTTTTCCTTTATTCTGCTCTGCAGTAGTTACTTTCACTATTTTATGCTAATGTCACTTATCTGTTTTTCTTCCTCAGTTATTCTCCTATTGATCAGTTCTAGAGAATTTTTAATTTCATTTATTGTGTTGTTCATCATTGTTTCATTGCTTTAGTTTCAAAACTTTAGTTTTTCTAGGTCCTTGTTAAACGTTTGTGTTTTCTTTATTGTATTTCCAACATTCTGGATCATCTTTACTCTCATTATCTGAATTCTTTCCCAGGTAGACTGTCTATTTCCTTTTCATTTGTTTGGTCTGTTGGGTTTTTACCTTCCTCCTTCATCTGCTGGGTGTTTCTCTGTCCTCTTATTTTGCTTAACTTACTGTGTTTGGGATCGCCTTTTCAATGGCTGCAGGTTCATAGTTACCTTTTTTTTTTTGATGTGTGTCCCCAGTTGGTAAATTTGGTTCAGTGGATTGTGTAGGCTTCCTAATGGAGGGGACTAATGCCTGTGTTGTGTTGGATGATGCTGGATCTTGTTTTTCTGGTGGGCAGGTCCACGTCTGGTGGTGTGTTGTGGCGTGTCTGTGGCCTTATTGATTTTAGGCAGCCTCTCTGCTAATGGATGGGGTTGTGTTCCTGTCTTGCTAGTTGTTTGGCATAGGGTGTGTAGCACTGTAGCATGCTGGTCGTTTAGTGAATCTGGATCTTGGTGTTGAGATGGAGATCTCTGGGAGATTTTAGCCATTTGAAATTATGTAGAGCTGGTTGGTCTTTTGGGGACCAGTGTCCTGAAGTTCGATTTCCCAACTCAGAGGCACAGCCTTGAATCCTGGCTGGAGCACCTAGAGCCTTTCATTCACACAGCATAGAATAAAATGGAGAAAAAATAAGATAGAAAGAAAGAAAGAAGGAAAGAGGAAAAGAGAGAAAAAAAAGATGAAATAAAATAAATTTATTAAAAATAATTATGAAGAAAAATATTTTAAGAAGTAAAAGAAACAAAAAAAAGGACAGAGAGAACCCTAGGACAAATGGTAAAAGCAAATCTATACAGACAAAATCACACACAGGAGCATCCACATACACACTCACAAAAAGAGAAAAAGGGGAAAAATATGTATCTTTGCTCCCCAAGTCCACCTCCTCAGTTTGGGATGATTCGTTATGTATTAACGTATTCCACAGATGCAGCGTACATCAAGTTGATTGTGGAAATTTAATCTGCTGTTTCTTTGGCTTAAGGGAGAAATTTCCCTCTCTCTTCTTTGTTCGCACATCTCCCGGGGTTCAGCTTTGGCTTTGGACCCACCTCTGCATGTCAGTCGCGTGAAGGCATTTGTTCTGCACTCAGAAAGGACGGGGTTAAGGGCGCAACTACTTCAGGGGCTCTGGCTCACTGAGGCCGGGGGGAGGGAGGGGCACAGGAAGCGGGGATAGCCTGCTGCAGCAAAGGCCAGTGTGATGTTGCAACAGCCTGAGGCATGCCGTGCATTCTCCTGGGGAAGTTGTCCCTGGATCACAGGACCCTGGCAGTGGCGGGCTGCACAGGCTCCCAGGAAGGGAGGTGTGGAGAGTGACCTGTGCTTGCACAGAAGCTTCTTTATGGCTGCAGCAGCAGCCTTAGCGTCCTATGCCCGTCTGTGGGGTCTGCGCTGATAGCCGTGGCTCGCGCCCGTCTCTGGAGCTCCTTTAAGGGGCGCTCTTAATCCCCTCTTCTCGCGCACCAGGAAACAAAGAGGGAAGAAATAGTCTCTTGCCTCTTTGGCAGCTCCAGATATTTTCCCAGACTGCCTCCTGGCTAACTGTGGCTCACTAGTCCCTTCAGGCTGTGTTCCCACAGCCAACCCCAGTCCCCTCCCTGGGATCCAACCAAAGCCCGAACCTCAGCTCCCAGCCCCCGCCCACCCCGGCTGGTGAGCATACAAGCCTCTCGGGCTGGTGAGTGCTGATTGGCACCATTCCTCTGTGCAGGAATCTCTCCACTTTGCCCTCTGCACCCGTTGCTGCTCTCTCCTCCATGGCTCCCAAGTTTTCCCCCTCCGCCACCCACAGTCTCTGCTCACGAAGGGGCTTCCTAGTGTGTGGAAACCTTTCCTCCTTCACAGCTTCCTGCCACTGGTGCAGGTCCCGTCCCTATTCTTTTGTCTCTGGTTTTTCTTTTTTCTTTTGGCCTACCCAGGTAGGTGGGGAGTTTCTTGTGTTTTGGGAAGTCTGAGGTCTTCTGCCAGCGTTTAGTAGGTGTTCTATAGGAGCAGTTCCATGTGCTGATGTATTTCTGATGTAGTTGTGGGGAGCAAGTTGATCTCTGTGTCTTACTCTTCCGCCATCTTGAAGCTCCTCCCTTTCTTTTATTCTTCTTCTCATGGGACCCCTATAATTCGAATGTTGGTACATTTAATGTTGTCCCAGAAGTCTCTGAGACTGTCTTGAAATCTTTTCATTCTTTTTTCTGTATTCTTCTTTGCAGCAGTTATTTCCACTATTTTATCTTCCAGATCATTTATCCTTTCTTCTGCCTCATTTATTCTGCTCTTTATTCCATCTAGGGAATTTTAAATTTCATTTATTGTGTTGTTCATCGTTGTTTGTTTGCTCTTTAGTCCTTCTAGGTCCTTGTTAAACATTTCTTGTATTTTCTCCATTTTATTTCTAAGATTTTTGGATCATGTTTTCTATCATTACTCTGAATTCTTTTTCAGGTAGGCTGCCTACTTCCTCTTCATTTGTTTGGCTTGGTGAGTTTTTACTTGTGCTCCTTCATCTGCTGCATATTTCTCTGTCTTTTCATTTTGTTTAACTTACTGTGTTTGGTGTCTCTTTTTCACAGGCTACAGGTTCGTAGTTACCATTGCTTTTGGTGTCTGCCCCTGTTGGGTAAGATTGGTTAAGGGGCTTGTGTAGGCTTCCTGGTACAGAGGACTGGTGCCTGTGTTCTGGTGGGTGGGGCTGGATCTTTCTGGTGGGCAGGGCAGTGTCCATTGGTGTGTTTTGGTGTATGTGTGAACTTAGTATGATTTTATGCAGTCTCTCTGCTAATGGGTCGGGTTGTGTTCCTGTCTTGCTAGTTGTTTGGCATGGGGTGTCCAGCACTGGAGCTTGCTGGCTGTTTAGTGGAGCTGGGTCTTAGGGTTGAGACAGAGATCTCTGGGAGAGCCCTCACCGATAGATATTACATGGAGTCGGGAGGTCTCTGCTGCTCCAGGGTACTGAACTCAGCTCTCCCACCTCAGAGGCTCAGGCCTGACAGCAGGCCAGAGCACCAAGACCCTGTCAGCCACACAGCTGGGTACATGGGGAGTTTCTTGCCCTCTGAGAAGTCTGAGGTCTTCTGCCAGCGTTTAGTAGGTGTTCTGTAGTTGTTCCACATGTAGATGTATTTGCGGTGTATTTGTGTGGAGGAAGTTGATCTCCACATCTTATTCCTCCACCATCTCTACTGGATATCTATCTTATATTTTAAAAGTTCTTAGTTTCATTATTGTTTTTCTCCTCTCTTTTTAGTCTTTTTCATTTATTTGCACTGTGATCTTTGTTATTTCCTTCATTTTGCTAATTTTGGCATTTGCTTTTTCTCTTTCTACTTCCTTGATATGTAGTTAGGTTTTTTGAGATATTTTTTGTTTTATAACTATCACTATGAACTTCCCTCTTGGAAATGCTTTTGCTGCATCCTGTAAGTTTCAGTATGTTGCACAGTACTCCCCCTTTATCTGCAGTTTTGCTTTTTACAGTTTCAGTGACCTGCAGTCAACTGTGGTCTGAAAATATTAAATGGAAAATTACAAATATAAACATTTTTTAATACTTTAAGTATTTTTTAAAATAAAGAATTGTGCAGTGTCCTGAGGAGTGTGATAAAACTTTGTGCCATTCTGCTCCATCTTGCCTGAGATATGAATCATCCCTTTCTTCGTTGTATACACACTGTGTGTGCATATGTATGTATAGAAAAAAAGCATAGTATTTGTGGGGTTAATTACTATTCATGGTTTCAGGCATCCACTCAGTGTCTTGGCATGTATCCCTCACAGATAATGGGGTTCTACTATATTTCCATTTCATTTGTCTCAAGGTACTTTTAAAAATTTCTCTTTTGATTTCTTTAACCTATTGGTTGTTCTTGTATCATTTTTAATCTCCACATGGGAATTTTCCAGTTATCTTCTCATAATCGATTTCTAGTTATATTGCATTGTGGTCGGGAAAGACGCTTAATATGACTTTAATCTTCTTAAATTTATTAAGACTTATTTTGCGGCCTAACATATGCTCTGTCCTGGAAAATGTTCCATGTGCCCTTGTGAAGATTGTGTATACTGCTGCTTTGGGATGGAATGACTGGCCTCATGTGTCACTGAAGGCCAGTGTTTCTTTTTTTTTAAAACATCTGTATTAGAGAATAATTGATTTACAATGGTGAGTTCGTTTCTGCTTTATAACAAAGTGAATCAGTTAAGCATATACATATGTTCCCATATCTGTGTTCTCTTGTGTCTCCCTCCCTCCCACCCTTCCTATCCCACTCCTGTAGGTGGTCACAAAGCAGCGAGCTGATCTCCCTGTGCTATGCATCTGCTTCCCACTAGTGATCTATTTTACGTTTGCTAGTGTGTATATGTCCATGGCACTCTTTCACTTTGTCACAGCTTACTTTTCCTCCTCCCCATATCCTAACGTTCATTCTCTAGTAGGTCTGTGTCATTATTCCCATCGTGCCCCTAGGTTCTTCATGACAATTTTTATTTTTTCCATTTATATATGTTAGCATATGGTACTTGTTTTTTTCTTTCTGACTTACTTCACTCTGTATGACAGACACGAAGTCCATCCACCTCACTACAAATAACCAATTTCGTTTCTTTTTATGGCTGAGTAATATTCTATTGTATATATGTGCCACATTTTCTTTATCCATTCATCTGTTGATGGACTCTTAGGTTGCTTCCATGTCCGGGCTATTGTAAATAGTTCTGCAATGAACATTTTGGTACATGACTCGTTTTTTTTTTTTCTTCTTTTTCTTTATTGGGGTAAAATTGCTTTATAATGGTGTATTGGTTTCTGCTTTATAACAAATTAATAAATTATAAATATACATATGTTCCCATATCTCTTCCGTCTTGGGTCTCCCCCCCTCCACCCTCCCTATCCCACCCCTGTAGGTGGTCACAAAACACTGAGCTGATCTCCCTGTGCTATGCATCTGCTTCGCAGAAGCTACCTATTTTACATTTGGTAGTGTATATATGTCCATGCCACTGTCTCACTTTGTCACAGCTTACCCTTCCCCATCCCCATATCCTCAAGTCCATTCTCTAGTAGGTCTATGTCTTTATTCCCATGTTGCCCCTAGGTTCTTCATGACCTTTTTTCTTTTTTCCTTAGATACCATATATATGTGCTAGCATACGGTACTTGCTTTTCGCTTTCTGACTTACTTCACTCTGTATGACAGACTCTAAGTCCATCCACCTCACTACAAATAACTCAATTTTGTTTCTTTTTATGGCTGAGTAATATTCCATTGCATATATGTGCCACATCTTCTTTATCCATGCATCTGTTGATGGACACATACATTGCTTCCATGTCCTCGCTATTGTAAATAGAGCAGCAATGAACACTTTGCTACATGATTCTTTTTGAATTATGGTTTTCTCAGGGTATATGCCCAGTAGTGGGATTGCTGGGTCATATCGTAGTTCTATATTTAGTTTTTAAGGAACCTCCATACTGTTCTCCGTAGTGGCTGTATCAATTTACATTCCCACCAACAGTGCAAGAGTGTTCCCTTTTCTCCACACCCTCTCCAGCATTTATTCTTTCTAGATTTTTTGACGGTGGCCATTCTGACTGGTGTGAGATGATATCTCATTGTAGTTTTGATTTGCATTTCTCTAATGATTAATGATTTTGAGCATTCTTTCATGTGTTTGTTGGCAATCTGTATGTCTTCTTTGGAGAGATGTCTAAGTTTTCTTCCCATTTTTGGATTGGGTTTCTTGTTTTCTTGATATTGAGGTGCATGAGCTGCTTGTAAATTTTGGAGATTAATCCTTTGTCAGTTGCTTCATTTGCAAATATTTTCTCCCATTCTGAGGGTTTTATTTTGGCCTTGTTTATGGTTTCCTTTGCTGTGCAAAAGCTTTTAAGTTTCATTAGGTCCCATTTGTTTGTTTTTATTTCCATTTCTGTAGGAGGTGGGTCAAAAAGGATCTTGCTGTGATTTATGTCATAGAGTGTTCTGCCTATGTTTTCCTCTAAGAGTTTGATAGTGTCTGGCCTTACATTTAGGTCTTTAATCCAATTTGAGTTTATTTTTGTGTATGCTGTTAGGGACTGTTCTAATTTCATACTTTTACATGTACCTGTCCAGTTTTCCCAGCACCAATTATTGAGGAGGCTGTCTTTCCTCCACTGTATATTTTTGCTTTCTTTATCAAAGATAAGGTGACCATATGTGCGTGGGTTTATCTCTGGTCTTTCTATCCTGTTCCATTGATCTATATTTCTGTTTTTGTGCCAGTACCATACTGTCCTGATTTTGTAGCTTTGTAGTGTAGTCTGAAGTCAGGGAGCCCGATTCCTCCAGCTCCACTTTTCGTTCTCAAGATTCCTTTGACTATTCGGGGTTTTTTGTGTTTCCATATAAATTGTGAAATATTTTGTTCTAGTTCTGTGAAAAATGCCAATGATAATTTGATAGGGATTACATTAAACCTGCAGATTGCTTTGGGTAGTAGAGTCATTTTCAGAAGGTTGATTCTTCCAATCCAAGAACATGGTGTATCTCTGCATCTATTTGTATCATCTTTAATTTCTTCCATCAGTGTCTTATTATTTTCTGCACACAGGTCTTTTGTCTCCTTAGATAGGTTTATCCCTAGATATTTCATTCTTTTTCTTGCAATGGTAAATGGGAGTGTTTTCTTAATTTCCCTTTCAGATTTTTCATCATTAGTGTATAGGAACGCCAGAGATTTCTGTGCATTAATTTTGTATCCTGCTACTTTACCAAATTCATCCATTAGCTCTAGTAATTTTCTGGTAGCATCCTTAGGATTTATATGTATAGTATCATGACATTTGCAAACAGTGACAGCTTTACCTCTTCTTTTCCAATTTTGATTCCTTTTATTTCTTTTTCATCTCTGATTGCTGTGGCTAAAACTTCCAAAACTATGTTGAATAATAGTTGTGAGAGTGGGCAACCTTGTCTTGCTCCTGATCTTAGTGGAAATTTTTTCAGTTTTTCAACATTGAGCACGATGTTGGCTATGGGTTTGTCATATATGGCCTTTATTATGTTGAGGAAAGTTCCCTCTGTGCCTACCTTCTGCAGGGTTTTTATCATAAATGGGTGTTGAATTTTGTCAATAGCTTTCTGTGCATCGATTGAGATCATATGGTTTTTCTCCTTCAATTTGGTAATATGGTGTATCACATTGATTGATTTGCGTATGTTGAAGAATCCTTGCATTCCTGGAATAAACCCCACTTGATCATGGTGTATGATTCAATGTGCTGTTGGATTCTGTTTTCTAGTATTTTGTTGAGGATTTTTTCATCTATGTTCATCAGTGATAGTGGCCTGTAATTTTCCTTCTTTGTGACATCTTTGTCTGGTTTTGGTATCAGGGTGATGATGGCCTCGTTGAATGAGTTTGGCAGTGTTCCTCCCTCTGCTATGTTTTGAAAGAGTTTGAGAAGGATAGATGTTAGCTCTTCTGTAAATGTTTGATAGAATTCACCAGTGAAGCCATCTGGTCCTGGGCTTTTTTTTTGTTGGAAGATTTTTTTTTGTTAGTTTTTTGTTTTCTGGTACGTGGGCCTCTCACTGTTGTGGCCTCTCCTGTTGTGGAGCACAGGCTCCGGACGCACAGGCTCAGTGGCCATGGCCCACGGGCCCAGCCGTTCCGCAGCATGTGAGATCTTCCCAGACCAGGGCACAAACCCACGTCCCCTGCATTGGCAGGCAGACTCTCAACCACTGCGCCACCATGGAAGCCCTGTTGGAAGATTTTTAGTCACAGTTTCAATTTCAATGCTTGTGATTGGTCTGTTCAATTTTTCTATTCATGATTCAGTCTTGGCAGGTTGTGCATTTCCTAGATTTTTTCCATTTCTTCCACGTTGTCCATTTTATTGGCATAGAGTTGCTTGCAGTAATCTCTCATGATCTTTTGTATTTCTGCAGTGTCAGTTGTTACTTCTCCTTTTTCATTTCTAATTCTGTTGATTTGAGTCTTCTCCCTGTTTTTCTTGATGAGTCCTGCTAATGGTTTATCAATTTTGTTTATCTTCTCAAAGAACCAGATTTAATTTATTGATCTTTGCTATCGTTTCCTTCATTTCTTTCTGATCTGCTCTTTATGATTTCTTTCCTTCTGGTAACTTAGGGGTTTTTTCTGTTCTTCCTTCTCTAATTGCTTTAGATGCAAGGTTAGGTTGTTTATTCGAGATGTTTCCTGTTTCTTAAAGTAGGATTGTATTGCTATAAACTTCCCTCTTAGAAGTGCTTTTGCGGCATTACATAGGTTTTGGGTCGTCATGTCTCCATTGACATTTGTTTCTAGGTATTTTTGGATTTCCTCTTGGATTTCTTCAGTGATCACTTGGTTATTAAGTAGTGTATTGTTTAGCCTCCATGTGTTTATATTTTTTACAGATCTTCTCCTGAAATTGATATCTAGTCTCATAGCATTGTTGTCAGAAAAGATACTCTATACAATTTCAATTTTCTTGAATTTACCAAGACTTGATTTGTGACCCAAATGTGATCTATCCTGGAGAATGTTCCATGAGCACTTGAGAAAAATGTGTATTGTATTGTTTTTGGATGGACTGTCCTATAAATATCAATTAAGTCCATCTTGTTTAATGTATCATTTAAAGCTTCTGTTTCCTTATTTACTTCCATTTTGGATGATCTGTCCATTGGTGAAAGTGGGGTGTTAAAGTCCCCTACTATGAATGTGGTACTGTTGATTTCCCCTTTTATGGCTGTTAGTATTTGCCTTATGTATTGAGGTGCTCCTATGTTGGGTGCATAAATATTTACAGTTGTTATATCTTCTCCTTGGATCAATCCCTTGATCATTATGTAGTATCCTTCTTTGTCTCTTCTAATGGTCTTTATTTTAAAGTCTATTTTGTCTGATATGAGAATTGCTACTCCAGCTTTCCTTTGGTTTCCATTTGCATTGAATATCTTTTTCCATCCCCTTACTTTCAGTCTGTATGTGTCCCTAGGTCTGTAGTGGGTCTCCTGTGGACAGCATATATACAGGTTTTGTTTTTGTATCCATTCAGCCAGTCTATGTCTTTTGGTTGGAGCCTGTAATCCATTTACATTTAAGGTAATTATCCATATGTATGTTCCTATTCCCATTTTTAAATTGTTTTGGGTTTGTTATTGTAGGTCTTTTCCTTCTCTTGTGTTTCCTGCCTAGAGAAGTTCCTTTAGCATTTTTGTAAAGCTGGTTTGGTGATGCTGAATTCTCTTAGCTTTTGCTTGTCTGTGAAGGTTTTAATTTCTCCATTAAATCTGAAAGAGATCCTTGCTGGTTAGAGTAATCTTGGTTGTAGGTTTTTCTCCTTCATCACTCTAAATATGTCCTGCCAGTCCCTTCTGGCTTGCAGACTTTCTGCTGAAAGATCAGCTGTTAACCTTATGGGGATTCCCTTGTGTGTTATTTGTTGTTTTTCTCTTGCTGCTTTTAATATTTTTTCTTTGTATTTAATTCTTGATAGTTTGATTAGTATATGTCTTGCCATTTTTCTCCTTGGATTTATCCTGTATGGGGCTCTCTGTGCTTCCTGGACTTGATTAACTACTTCCTTTCCCATATTAGGGAAGTTTTCAACTATACTCTCTTCAAATATTTTCTCAGTCCCTTTCTTTATCTCTGCTTCTTCTGTGAGCCCTATAATTCGAATGTTGGTGCGTTTAATGTTGTCCCAGATGTCTCTGAGACTGTTCTCAATTCTTTTCATTCTTTTTCCTTTATTCTGCTCTGCAGTAGTTATTTCCACTATTTTATCTTCCAAGCCACTTATCCGTCCTGCCTCAGTTATTCTGCTATTGATCCCTTCTAGAGAGTTTTTAGTTCCATTTATTGTGTTGTTCATCATTGTTTGGTTGCCCTTTAGTTTTTGTAGTTCCTTGTTAAACGTTTCTTGTGTTTCCTCTATTCTATTTCCAAGATTTTGGATCATCTTTACTATCATTATTCTCAATTCTCAGGTAGACTGCGTATTTCCTCTTCATTTGTTCAGTCTGGTGGGTTTTTACCTTGCTCCTTCATCTGCTGTGTGTTCTCATTTTGCTTAGCTTACTGTGTTTGGGGTCTCCTTTTCACAGGCTGCAGGTTCACAGTTTCCGTTGTTTTTGGTGTGTGTCCCCAGTAGCTAAGGTTGGTTCAGTGGGTTGTGTAGGCTTCTTAGTGGAGGGGAGTAGTGCCTGCGTTCTGGTGGGTGAGGCTGGATCTTGTCCTTCTTGGGGGCAGATCCACGTCTGTTGGTGTGTTTTGGGATGTCTGTGGACATACTATGAATTTATGCAGCCTCTATGCTAATGGATGTGGTTGCATTTCTGTCTTGTAAGTTGTTTGGCATAGTGTGCCCAGCACTGTAGCTTGCTGGTCATTGAGTGAAGCTGGGTCTTGGTGTTGAGGTGGAGATCTCTGGGAGATTTTTGCCATTTGGTATTACATGGAGCTGGGAGGTCTCTCATGGACCAGTGTCCTGAATTTGGACCTCCCACCTCAGAGACACATCCCTGACCCCTGGCTGGAGCACCTAGCGCATTTCATCCACACGGCTCAGAATAAAAGGGAGAAAAAATAAGAAGGAAAGAAGGAAAGAAAGAAAGAAAGAAGATAAAATAAAATAAATTTATTAAAGTTAAAAATAATGACTACGAAAAAAATTTTTAAATTAAAAAAACAATAAAACAGAAGGAAAGAACCATAGGACCAATGGTAAAGGCAAAGCTATACAGACAAAATCACACAGAATAGCATACTCATACACACTCCCAAAAAAGTGAAAAAGGGGAAAAAATTATATATCTTTGCTCCCCAAGTCCAATTTGGATGATTCGTTATGTATTAATGTATTCCACAGATGCAGGGTACATCAAGTTGATTGTGGAGATTTAATCCACTGCTCCTTTGGCTGCTGGGAGAGATTTCCCTTTGTCTTCTTCGTTCACACAGTTCCCGGGGTTCAGTTTTGGATTTGGACCCGCCTCTGCGTGTAGGTCGCCTGAAGGCGTCTATTTTTGCTCAGACAGGACAGGCTTAGAGGAGCAGCTACTTCAGGGACTCTGGCTCACTCAGGCCTGGGAGGGGAAGGAAGGGCATGGAATGCAGGGCAAGCCTGCATCAGCAGAGGCCTGTGTGACGTTGCAACAGCCTGAGGCATGCTGTGCATTCTTCCAGGGAAGTTGTCCCTGGATCACGGGACCCTGGCAGTGGTGGGCTGCACAGGCTCCCGGGATAGGAGGGGTGGAGAGTGACCTGTGCTTGCACACGGTCTTCTTTATGGCTGCAGCAGCAGCCTTAGCGTCCCATGCCCGTCTCTGGGGTCCACGCTGATAGCCGCAGCTCGCTCCCGTGTCTGGAGCTCCTTTAAGTGGCGCTCTTAATCCCCTCTTCTGGAGCAGCAGGAAACAAAGAGGGAACGAAAAGTCTCTTACCTTTTTGCCAGCTCCAGACTCTTTCCCAGACTCCCTCTCATCTAGCTGTGGTGCACTAGTCTCTTCAGGCTGTGTTCGCACAGCCAACCCCAGTCCACTCCCTGGGATCTAAGTGAAGCCGAGTCTCAGCCTCCAGCCCCCACCCACCCTGGTGTGTGAGCAGACAAGTCTCTCAGGCTGATAAGTGCTGGTTGACACCATCCCTCTGTGCGGGAATCTCTCCGCTTTTCCCTCCGCACCCCTGTTGCTCCGCTTTCCTCTGTGGCTCCGAAACTTCCCCCCTCCACCCCCCGCAGTCTCTGCCCACACAGGGGCTTCCTAGTGTGTGGAAACCTTTCCTCCTCCACGTCTCCCTCCCATTGGTGCAGGTCCCGTCCCTATTTTTTTTTCTTTTTTCTTTTGGCCTACCCAGGTACGTGGGGAGTTTCTTGCCTTTTGGGTGGTCTGAGGTCTTCTGGCAGCGTTCAGTAGGTGTTCTATAGGAGCAGTTCCACGTGCAGATGTATTTCTCATGTAGTTGTGGGGAGGAATGTGATCTCCGCATCTTACTCTTCCACCATCTTGAAGCTCTTCCCTTTCTTTTTTTCTTCTTCTCCTTGGACCCCTATAATTCAAATGTTGGTACATTTAATGTTGTCTCAGAGGTCTCTGAGACTGTCCTCACTTCTTTCTTTCTTTTTTAATTCTGCTCTGCAGCAGTTATTTCCACTATTTTATCATCCAGGTCATTTATCCCTTCTTCTGCCTCATTTATTCTGCTAATGATTCTTTCTAGGGAATTTTTAATTTCATTTATTGTGTTGTTCATCGTTGTTTGTTTGCTCTTAGTCCTTCTACGTCCGTGTTAAACATTTCTTGTGTTTTCTCCATTCTATTTCCAAGATATTTGGATCATCTTTTCTATCATTAGTCTGAATTCTTTTTCAGGTAGGTTGCCTATTTCCTCTTCATTTGTTTGGTCTGGTGGGTTTTTACCTTGCACCTTCATCTGCTGCATATTTCTCTGTCTTCTCATTTTGTTTAACTTACTGTGTTTGGTGTCTATTTTTCACACGCTACATGGTCGTACTTCCCGTTGCTTTTGGTGTCTGCCCCCGGTGGGTAGGTTTCGTTAAGGGGCTTGTGTAGGCTTCCTGGTAGAGAGGACTGGAGCCTTGTTCTGGTGGGCGTGGGTGGATCTTATTGGTGGGCAGGGCCGTGTCCAGTGGTGTGTTTTGGGGTGTCTGTGAACTTAGTATGATTTTAGGCAGTCTCTCTGCTAATGGGTCGGGTTGTGTTCCTGTCTTGCTAGTTGTTTGGCATGGGGTGTCCAGCACTGGAGCTTGCTGGCTGTTGAGTCAGCTGGGTCTTAGGGTTGAGACACAGATCTCTTGGAGAGCCCTCACAGATTGAAATTACATGGGGCCTGGAGGTCTCTGGTGGTCCAGTGTACTGAACTCAGCTCTCCCACCTGAGAGGCTCAGGCCTGACAGCAGGCCAGAGCACCAAGACCCTGTCAGCCACACAGCCGGGTACATGGGGAGTTTCTTGCCCTCTGGGAAGTCTGAGGTCTTCTGCCTGCGTTTAGTAGGTGTTCTGCTGTTGTTCAACATGTAGATGTATTTGCGGTGTATTTGTGTGGTGGAGGGTGATCTCCACATCTTATTCCTCTGCCATCTCTACTGGATATCTATCTCATATTTTAAAAGCTCTTAGTTTCATTGATTGTTTTTCTCCTCTCTTTTTAATCTTTTTCATTTATTTCCACTGTTATGTTTGTCATTTCCTTCATTTTACTAACTTTGACGTCTGCTTTTTCTTCTTTTCCTAGTTCCTTGATATGTAAAGTTAGGTGTTTTGAGATCTTGTTTGTTTCTTGATTTATCACTATCACTGTGAACTTCCCTCTTGGAAATTCTTTTGCTCCATCCTGTAAATTTCAGTATATTGCACAATAGTCCCCCTTTATCTGCAGTTTTGCTTTTTACAGTTTCAGTTACCTGCAGTCAACTGTGGTCTGAAAATATTAAATGGAAAATTACACAAATAAGTATTTTTCAAATACTTTAAAATAGAGTTTTGAATTGTGCATTGTCCTGAGGAATGCAATAAAGCTTTGTGCCATCCTTCTCCATCTAGCCTGGGATATGAATCATCCCTTTTTGCATTTTATACACACGGTGTGTGCATGTGTGTATAGGAAAAAACATAATATTTGTGGGGTTAATTACTATTCATGGTTTCAGGCATCCACTCAGTGTCTTGGCATGTATCCCTCACAGATAATGGGGTTCTACTATATTTCCATTTCATTTGTCTTAAAGTAATTTTTTAAATTTCTCTTTTGATTTCTTTAGCCTATTGGTTGTTCAGTATCATTTTTAATCTCCACATGGGAATTTTCCAGTTATCTTCTCATAATCAATTTCTAGTTATATTGCATTGTGGTTGGGAAACATGCTTAATATGACATTAATCTTTTAAAATTTACTAAGACTTGTTTTGTGGCCTAACATATGCTCTCTCCTGGAGAATGTTCCATGTGCCCATGCAAAGATTGTGTATGCTGTTGCTTTTGGATGGAATGACTGGCCTAATGTGTCACTGAAGGCCAGTGTTTCTTTTTTTTTTTTTTAATCTTTATTGGAGTATAATTGCTTTACAATGGTGTGTTAGTTTCTGCTGTATAACAAAGTAAATCAGTTATACATATGTTCCCATGTCTCTTCCCTCTTCTGTCTCCCTCCCTCCCATGCTCCCTATCCCACCTGTGTAGGTGGTCAGAAAGCACAGAGCTGATCTCCCTGTGCTATGCGTCTGCTTCCCACTAGCTATTTATTTTACGTTTGCTAGTGTATATATGTCCATGCCACTGTTTCACTTTGTCACAGCTTACCCTTCACCCTCCCCATATCCTCAAGTCCATTCTCTAGTAGGTCTGTGTCTTTATTGCCATCTTGCCCATAGGTACTTCATGACCTTTTTTTTTCTTAGATTCAATATATATGTGTTCGCATACGGTATTTGTTTTTCTCTTTCTGACTTATTTCACTCTGTATGACAGACTCTAGTTCCACCCACCCCACTACAAATAACTCAATTTCATTTCTTTTTATGGCTGAGTAATATTCCATTGTATATATGTGCCACATCTTCTTTATCCATTCATTGGTTAATGGACACTTAGGTTGCTTCCGTGTCCTGTCTACTGTAAATAGAGCTGCAATGAACATTTTGGTACATGACGCTTTTCTCTGTTTTTACATCTTTGTTGGAGTATAATTGCTTTACAATGGTGTGTTAGTTTCTGCTTTATAACAAAGTGAATCAGTTATACATACATATGTTTGCTTACCTCTTTACTCTTGTGTCTCCCTCCCTCGCACACTCCCTATCCCACCCCTCTAGGTGGTCACAAAGCACCGAGCTGATCTCCCTGTGCTATGCATCTGCTTCCCACTAGCTATGTGTTTTACGTTTGGTAGTGTATATATGTCCGTGCCACTCTCTCGCTTTGTCACAGCTTACCCTTACCCCTCGTCATATCCTCAAGTCCATTCTCTAGTAGTTCTGTTTCTTTATTCCTGTCTTACCCTTAGGTTCTTCATGACATTTTTTTCCCTTAAATTCCATGTATATGTGTTAGTATACAGTATTTGTCTTTCTCTTTCTGACTTACTTCACTCTGTATGACAGAGTCTAGGTCCATCCACCTTGCAACAAAGAACTCAATTTTGTTTATTTTATAGCTGAGCAATATTCCATTGTATATATGTGCCACATCTTCTTTATCCATTCATCCGATGATGGACACTTAGGTTGTTTCCATTTCCGGGCTATTGTAAATAGAGCTGCAGTGAACATTTTGGTACATGACTCTTTTTGAATTTTGGTTTTCTCAGGGTATATGCCCAGTAGTGGGATTGCTGGGTCATATGGTAGTTCTCTTTGTGGTTTTTTAAGGAACCTCCATCCTCTTCTCCATAGTGGCTTTACCAATTCACATACCCACCAGAAGTGCAAGAGTGTTCCCTTTTCTCCACACCCTCTCCAGCATTTATTGTTTCTAGATTTTTTGATGACGACCATTCTGACTGGTGTGAGATGATGTCTCATTGTAGTTTTGATTTGCATTTCTCTAATGATTAATGATGTTGAGCATTCTTTCATGTGTTTGTTGTCAGTCTGTATATCTTCTTTGAAGAAATGTCTATTTAGGTCTTCTGCCGATTTTTGGATTGGGTTGTTTGTTCTTATATTCTTGAGCTGCATGCACTGCTTGTAACTTTTGGAGATTAATCCTTTGTCAGTTGCTTCATTTGGAAATATTTTCTCCCATCCTGAGGGTTGTCTTTTGGTCTTGTTTATGGTTTCTTTTTCTGTGCAAAAGCTTTGGAGTTTCAATAGGTCTCATTTGTTCATTTTTGTTTTATCTCCATTTCTCTGGGGGGTGGGTCAAAAAGCATCTTGCTGTGATTTTTGTCATAGAGTGTTCTGCCTATGTTTTCCTCTAAGAGTTTGATAGTTTCTGGCCTTACATTCAGGTCTTTAATCCATTTTGAGCTTAATTTTGTGTATGGTGTTAGGGAGTGATCTAATCTCATACTTTTACACGTACCTGTCCAGTTTTCCATGCACCAGTTATTGAAGAGTCTTTCCTTTCTCCACTGTACATTCCTGCCTTCTTTATCAGAGATAAGGTGACCATATGTGCATGGGTTTATCTCTGGGCTTTCTATCCTGTTCCATTGATCTATCTTTCTGTTTTTGTGCCAGTACCATACTGTCTTGATTACTGTAGCTTTGTAGTGTAGTCTGAAGTCAGGGAGCCTGCTTCCTCCAGCTCCGTTTTTCGTTCTCAAGATTGCTTTGGCTATTCAGGGTCGTCTGTGTTTCTATACTAATTGTGAAATGTTTTGTTCTACTTCTGTGAAAAATGCCAGTGGTGGTTTGATAGGGATTGCATTGAATCTGTAGATTGCTTTTGGTAGTAGAGTCATTTTCACAATATTGATTCTTCGAATCGAAGAACATGGTATATCTCTCCATCTATTTGTATCCTCTTTAATTTCTTTTATCAGTGTCTTATAATTTGCTGCATACAGGTCTTTTGTCTCCTTAGGTAGGTTTATCCCTAGATATTTTATTCTTTTTGTTGCAATGGTAAATGGGAGTGTTTTCTTAAGTTCCTTTTCTGATTTTTCATCATTAGTGTATAGGAATGCCAGAGATTTCTGTGCATTAGTTTTGTATCCTGCAACTTTACCAAATTCATTGATTAGCTCTAGTAGTTTTCTGGTAGCATCCTTAGGATTCTCTGTGTATAGTATCATGTCATCTGCAAACAGTGACAGCTTTACTTCTTCTTTTCTAATTTGGATTCCTTTTATTTCCTTTTCTTCTCTGATTGCTGTCACTAAACTTCCAGAACTATGTTGAATAGTAGTGGTGAGAGTGGGCAACCTTGTCTTTTTTCTGATCTTAGTGGAAATTGTTTCAGTTTTTCACCATTGATGATGATGTTGTCTGTGTGTTTGTCATATATGACCTTTATTATGTTGAGGAAAGTTCCCTCTATGCCTACTTTCCGCAGGGTTTTTATCACAAATGGGTGTTGAATTTGTCGAAAGCTTTCTCTGCATCAAATGAGATCGTCATATTGTTTTTCTCCTTCAGTTTTTTAATACAGTGTATCACATTGATTCATTTGCGTATACTGTAGAATCCTTACATTCCTGAAATAAACCCCACTTGATCGTGGTGTATGATCCTTTTAATGTGCTGTTGGCTTCTGTTTGCTAGTATTTTGTTTAGGATTTTTGCATCTATGTTCATCAATGATATTGGCCTTTAGTTTTCTTTCTTTGTGACATCTTTGTCTGGTTTTGGTATCAGGGTGATGGTGGCCTTGTAGAATGAGTTTGGGAGTGTTCTTCCCTTTGCTATATTTTGAAAGAGTTTGAGAAGAATAGGTGTTTGCTCTTTTCTAAATGTTTGTTAGAATTCGCCTGTGAAACCATCTGGTCCTGGGGTTTTGTTTGTTGGAAGATTTTTTTTTTCTTTTGCCGTACGTGGGCCTCTCACTGCTGTAGCCTCTCTTGTTTAGGAGCACAGTCTCTGGACGCACAGGCTCAACAGCCATGTCTCACGGACCTAGCTGCTCCACGGCATGTGGGATATTCCCAGACTGGGGCAAGAACACATTTCTGCTGCATCAGCCAGCAGACTCTCAACCACTGCGCCACCAGGGAAGCCCTGTTGGAAGACTATTAATCACAATTTCAATTTCAGTGCTTGTGAGTGGTCTGTTCATATTCTCTGTTTCTTCCTGGTTCAGTCTCGGCAGGTTATGCATTTCTAAGAATTTGTACATTTCTTCCAAATTGTCCATTTTATTGGCATAGAGTTGTTTGTAGTAATGTCTCATGACCCTTTGTATTTCTGCAGTGTCAGTTTTTACTTCTCCTTTTTCATTTCTAATTGTAGTGATTTGAGTCTTCTCTCTTTTTTTCTTGATGATTCTGGCTAATGGTTTATCAATTCTGTTTCTGTCTCAAAGAGCCAGCTTTTAGTTTTATTGATATTTGGTATTGTTTCCTTCATTTCTTTTTCATTTATTTCTGATCTGATCTTTATGATTTCTTTCCTTCTGCCAACTTTGGGGTATTTTTGTTCTTTCTCTAATTGCTTTACATGCAAGGTTAGGTTGTAATTTCAGATGTTTCTTTTTTCTTAAGGTAGGATTGCATTACTGTAAACTTCCCTCTTAGAACTGCTTTTGCTGCATCCCATAAGTTTTGGGTCATCGAGTTTTCATTGTGATCTGTTTCTAGGTATTGTTTGATTTCATCCTTGATTTCTTCATTGATCACTTTGTTATTAAGTAGTGTATTGTTTAGCCCCCATGAGTTTGAGCTTTTACAGATTTTTGCCTGTAATTGATATCTAGTCTCACAGTGCTGTGGTTGGAAAAGATACTTGATACGATTTCCATTTTCTTGAATTTACCAAGGCTTGATTTGTGACCCAAGATATGATCTATCCTGGAGAATGTTCCATGAGCACTTGAGAAGCATGTGTATTCTGTTGTTTTTGTATGGAATGTGCTATAAATATCAAGTCTATCTTGTTTAATGTATCATTTAAAGCTTGTGTTTCCTTATTTATTTTCATTTTGGATGGTATGTCCATTGGTGAAATTGGGGTGTTAAAGTCCCCTACTATGATTGTGTTACTGTCGATTTCCCCTTTTATGGCTGTTAGTATTTGCCTTACGTATTGAGGTGTTTCTGTGCTGGGTGCGTAAAAATTTACAATTTTTTTATCTTCTTCTTGTATTGATCCCTTGACCATTATTTGGTGTCCTTCTTTTTCTCTTGTAATAGTCTTTGCTTTAAAGTCTATTTTGTCTGATATGAGTACTGCTACTCCAGCTTTCTTTTGATTTCCATTTGCATGGAACATCTTTTTCCATCCCCCCACTTTCAGTCTGTATGTGCCCTTAAGTCTGAAGTAGGTGTCTTGTTGACAGCGTATATACGGGTCTTGTTTTTATATCCATTCAGCCAGCCTATGTCTTTTGGTTGGATCATGTAATCCGTTTACATTTAAGGTAATTATCAATATGTATGTTCCTATTCCCATTTTCTTAACTGTTTTGGCTTTGTTATTGTAGGTCTTTTCCTTCTCTTGTGTTTCCTGCCTAGAGAAGTTCCTTTGGCATTTATTGTAAAGCTGGTTTGGTGGTGCTGAATTCTCTTAGCTTTTGCATGTCTTTCAAGGTTTTCATTTCTCCTTTGAATCTGAATTTGATCCTTGCTGGGTAGAGTAATCTTGGTTGTAGGTTTTTTTTCTTAGTCACTTTAAATATGTCCTGCCAATTCCTTCTGGCTTGCAGAGTTTCTGCTGAAAGATTAGCTGTTAACCTTATGGCGCCTCCGTTGTGTGTTATTTGTTGTTTTTCCCTTGCTGCTTTTAATATTTTTCCTTTGTATTTAATTTTTGATAGTTTGATTAATATGAGTCTTGGCGTGTTTCTCCTTGGATTTATTCTCTGTGGGACTCTCTGTGCTTTCTGGACGTGATTAAATATTTCCTTTCCCATAATAGGGAAGTTTTCAACTATAATCTCTTCAAATATTTTCTCAGTCCCTTTCGTTTTCTCTTCTTCTTCTGTGACCCCTATAATTCGAATATTGGTGTGTTTAATATTGTCCCAGAGGTCTCTGAGACTGTCCTAAGTTCTTTTCATTCTTTTTTCTTTATTCTGCTCTGCAGTAGTTATTTCCACTATTTAATCTTCCAGGTCACTTATCTGTTTTTCTTCCCCAGTTATTCTGCTATTGATCCCTTCCAGAGAATTTTAAATTTCATTTATTATGTTGTTCATCAGTGTTTGGTTGCTCTTTAGTTCTTCTAGGTCCTTGTTAAACGTTTCTTGTGTTTTCTCTATTGTATTTCCAAGATTCTGGATTATCTTTACTATTATTATCTGAATTCTGTCCCAGGTAGACTGCCTATTTCCTCTTCATTTGTTCAGTCTGGTGGGTTTTTACCTTGTTCCTTCATCTGCTGTGTGTTTCTCTGTCTTCTCATTTTGCTTAACTTACTGTGTTTAGGGTCTGCTTTTCACAGGCTGCAGGTTCATAATTCCCATTGTTTTTCATGTGTGTCCCCAGTGGGTAAGGTTGGTTCAGTGGGCTGTGTAGGCTTCCTAATGGAGGGGACTAGTGCCTATGTTCTGTTGGATCATGCTGGATTTTGTCTTTCTGGTGGGCAGATCCATGTCTGGTGGTGTGTTGTGGGGTGTCTGTGGCCTTATTATGATTTTAGGCAGACTCTCTGATAATGGATGGGGTTGTGGTCCTGTCTTGCAAGTTGTTTGGCATAGGGTGTCTAGCACTGTAGCATGCTGGTTGTTGAGTGAATCTGGATCTTGGTGTTGAGATCGTAATCTCTTGGAGATTTTCGCCGTTTGATATTATGTGGAGCTGGGAGGTCTCTTGTGGAACAGTGTCCTTAAGTTTGCTCTCCCACCTCAGAGGCACAGCCCTGCCTACTGGGTGGAGCACCTAGGGACTTTTGTCCACATGGCTCAGAGTAAAAGGGGGAAAAATAAGAAAAAAAGAAAGAAGGAAAGAAGAAAAGAAAGAAAATGAAATGAAATAAATTTATTAAAATAAAAAAATTATGAAGAAAAATAATTTAAAACGTAAAAAAAAAACGGATGGACAGAACCCAAGAACAAATGGTAAAAGCACATCTATACAGACAAAATCACACACAGAAGCATACACACTCACAAAAAGAGAAAAAGGGGAAAATATGTATCTTGGCTCCCCAAGTCCACCTCCTCAATTTGGGATGATTTGATATGTATTCAGGTATTCCACAGATGCAGGGTACATCAAGTTGATTGTGGAGATTTAATCTGCTGCCTCTTTGGCTTCTGGGAGAAATTTCCCTTTCTCTTCTTGTTCACACAGCTCCTGGGGTTCAGCTTTGGATTTGGACTTGCCTCTTCATGTAGGTCGCCTGAAGGAGTTTGTTTTTGCTCAGAGAGGATGGGGTTAAAGGAGCAGCGACTTCAGGGGCTCTGGCTCACACAGGCCAGGGGAAGGGAATGGCATGGAAAGTGGGGATAGCCTGTGGTGGCAGAGGCTGGTGTGACATTGCAACAGCCTGAAGCATGCCATGCATTCTCCCGGGGACGTTGTCCCTGGATCACGGGACCCTGGCAGTGGTGGGCTGAACAGGCTCCCAGGAGGGGAGGTGTGGAGAGTGACCTGTGCTTGCACACAGACTTCTTGGTGGCTGCAGCAGCAGCCTTAGCGTCCCATGCCCATCTCTGGGGTCCGCACTCATACCCGCGGCTCACACACGTCTCTGGATCTCCTTTAAGCGGTGCTCTTAATCCCCTCTTCTCGCGCACTAGGAAACAGAGGGAAGAAATAGTCTCTTGCCTCTTTCGCAGCTCCAGATATTTTCCCAGACTCCCTCCCGGCTAAATGTAGCTCACTGGTCTCTTTAGGCTGTGTTCCCACAGCCAACCCCAGTCCTCTCCCTGTTATCCAACCGAAGCCCGAGCCTCAGTTCGCAGCCCCCACCCGTCCCAGCGGGTGGGCATACAAGCCTCTCAGGCTGGTGAGTGCTGATTGGCACCATTCCTCTGTGCAGGAATCTCTCCACTTTGCCCTCTGCACCCATTGCTGCTCTCTCCTCCATGGCTCCGAAGTTTCCCCCCTCTGCCACCCACAGTCTCTGCCCACGGAGTGGATTCCTAGTGTGTGGAAACCTTTCCTCCTTCACAGCTCCCTGTCACTGGTGCAGGTTCCATCCCTATTCTTTTGTCTCTTTTTTCTTTTAGCCTACCCAGGAGTAGGGTTTCTTGCCTTTTGGGAGGTCTCAAGATCTGAGATCTTGCCTTTTGGGAGGTCTGAGATCTTCTGCCAGCGTTTAGTAGGTGTTCTATAGGAGCAGTTCCATGTGCTGATGTATTTCTGATGTAGTTGTGGGAAGGAAGGTGATCTCCGCGTCTTATTCTTCCGCCATCTTGAAGCTCCTCGTGTTTTTTATTCTTCTTCTGGGACCTATATAATTCGAATGTTGGTAGATTTAATGTTGTCCCAGAGGTCTCTGAGACTGTCTTCAATTCTTTTCATTCTTTTTTCTGTATTCTTCTTTGCAGCAGTTATTTCCACTATTTTATCTTCCAGGTCATTTATCCTTTCTTCTGCCTCATTTATTCTGCTCTTTATTCCATTTAGGGAATTTTTAATTTCACTTATTCTGTTTTTCATCATTGTTTGTTTGCTCTTTAGTCCTTCTAGGTCCTTGTTAAACATTTCATGTATTTTCTCCATTCTATTTCCAAGATTTTTGGATCATGTTTTCTATCATTACCCTGAATTCTTTTTCAGGTAGGCTGCCTATTTCCTCTTCATTTGTTTGGTTTGGTGAGTTTTTACTTGTGCTCCTTCATCTGCTGCATATTTCTCTGTCTTTTCATTTTGTTTACCTTACTGTGTTTGGGGTCCCTTTTTCACAGGCTACAGTTTCATAGTTACCGTTGCTTTTGTTGTCTGCCCCTGGTGGGTACGATTGGATAAGGGGCTTGTGTAGGCTTCCTGGTAGAGAAAACTGGTGCCTATGTTCTTGTGGGTGGGGCTGGATCTTGTCTTTCTGGAGGGCAGGGCCATGTCCATTGGTGTGTTTTGGTGTATGTGTGAACTTAGTATGATTTTATGCAGTCTCTCTGCTAATGGGTCGGGTTGTGTTCCTGTCTTGCTAGCTGTTTGGCATGGGGTGTCCAGCACTGGAGCTTGCTGGCTGTTTAGTGGAGCTGGGTCTTAGGGTTGAGACAGAGATCTCTGGGAGATCCCTCGCCGATAGATATTACATGGGGTCGGGAAGTCTCTGGTGGTCCAGTGTACTGAACTCAGCTCTCCCACCTCAGAGGCTCAGGCCTGACAGCAGGCCAGAGCACCAAGACCCTGTCAGCCACACGGCCGGGTACATGGGGAGTTTGTTGCCCTCTGGGAAGTCTGAGGTCTTCTGCCAGCATTTAGTAGATGTTCTGTAGTTGTTCCACATGTAGATGTATTTGCAGTGTATTTGTGTGGAGGAAGGTGATCTCCACATCTTATTCCTCCACCATCTCTACTGGATATCTATCTTGTATTTTAAAAGCTCTTAGTTTCATCATTGTTTTTCTACTCTCTTTTTAGTTTTTTTCATTTATTTCCACTGTGATCTTTATTTCCTTCATTTTACTAATTTTGGCATTTGCTTTTTTTTTTCTACTTCCTTGATATGTAAAGTTAGGTTTTTTGAGATCTTTTTTCTTTTTTGATTTATCACTATCACTATGAACTTCCCTCTTGGAAATGCTTTTGCTGCATCCTGTAAGTTTCAGTGTGTTGCTCAACAGTCCCCCTTTATCTGCAGTTTTGCTTTTTACAGTTTCAATTACCTGCAGGCAACTGTGGTCTGAAAATATTAAATGGAAAATTACAGAAATAAAGTTTTTAAATACTTTAAACATTTTTTAAAATAAAGTTTTGAATTGTGCATTGTCCTGATGAGTGTGATAAAACTTTTTGCCATCCTGCTTCATCTTGCCTGGGATATGAATCATCCCTTTGTTCATTTTATACACACTGTGTGTGCATGTATATGTATAGGAAAAAAACATAATATTTGTGGTGTTAATTACTATTTATGGTTTCAAGCATCCCCTCAGTGTCGTGGCATGTATCCCTCACAGATAATGGGGTTCTACTATATTTCCATTTCATTTCTCTCAATGTAATTTTTCAAATTTCTTTTGATTACTTTAACCTATTGGTTGTTCTTGTATCATTTAATATCTCCACATGGGAATTTTCCAGTTATCTTCTCATAATCGATTTCTAGGTGTATTGCATTGTGGTCGGGAGAGATGCTTAATATGACTTCAATCTTCCTAAATTTATTAAGACTTGTTTTGTGGCCGAACATATGCTCTGTCCTGGATAATGTTCCATGTGCCCTTGTGAAGATCGTGTATACTGTTGCTTTTGGATGGAATGACTGGCCTCATGTGTCACTGAAGTGCAATGTTTGTGTTTTTTTTAAACATCTTTATTAGACTATAATTGATTTACAATGGTGTGTTAGTTTCTGCTTTATAACAAAGTGAATCAGTTATACATATACATATGTTCCCATATCTCTTCCCTCTTGCATCTCCCTGCCTACCACCCCTCCTATCCCTCTCCTGTAGGTGGTCACAAAGCACTGAGCTGATCTCCCTGTGCTATGTGTCTGTTTCCACTAGCTATCTATTTTACGTTTGCTAGTGTATATATGCCCATGTCACTGTCTCACTTTGTCACAGCTTACCCTTCCCCCTCCCCATATCCTCAAGTTTATCCTCTAGTAGGTCTGTGTCTTTATTCGCATCTTGCCCCTAGTTTCTTCATGACTGTTTTTATTTTTTCCATAGAACCATTTATATATGCTAGCATATGGTACTTGCTTTTTTCTTTCTGACTTACTTCACTCTGTATGACAGACTCTAAGTCCATCCACCTCACTACAAATGACTCAATTTCGTTTCTTTTTATGGCTGAGTAATATTCCATTGTATATATGTGCCACATCTTCTTTATCCATTCATCTGTCAGTGGACGCTTAGGTTGCTTCCATGTCCTGGCTATTGTAAATAGATATGCAGTGAACATTTTGGTACATAACTCTTTATTTTCCTTCTTTTTCTTTATTGCAGTATAATTGCTTTACAATGGTGTATTACTTTCTGCCTTATAACAAAGTAAATCATTTACAAATATACATATGTTCCCATATTTCTTCCCTCTTGGGTCTCCCTGCCACCCTCCCTATCTCACCCCTGTAGGTGGTCACAAAACACCGAGCTGTTTTCCCTGTGCTATTCATCTGCTTCCCACTAGCTATCTATTTTACGTTTGGTAGTGTATATATGTCCATGCCACTCTCTCACTTTGTCACAGCTTACCCTTACCCCTCCTCATATCCTCAAGTCCATTCTCTAGCAGGTCTATGTCTTTATTCCCATCTTGCCCCTACGTTCTTCATGACCTTTTTTCTTAGATTCCATATATATGTGCTAGCATATGGTACTTGCTTTTCTCTTTCTAACTTACTTCACTCTGTATGACAGACTCTAGGTCCATCCACCTCACTACAAATAACTCAGTTCCTTTCTTTTTATGGCTGAGTAATATTCCATTGCATATATGTGCCACATCTTCTTTATCCATGCATCTGTTGATGGACAGTTATGTTGCTTCCATGTCCTCACTATTGTAAATAGAGCAGCAATGAACATTTTGGTACATGATTCTTTTGATTTTGGTTTTCTCAGGGTATATGCCCAGTAGTGGGATTGTTGGGTCGTATGGTAGTCCTATATTTAGTTTTTAAGGAATCTCCATACTGTTCTCCATAGTGGCTGTATCAATTTACATTCCCACCAACAGTGCAAGAGTGTTCCCTTTTTTCCACACCCTCTCCAGCATTTATTCTAGATTTTTTGATGGTGGCCATTCTGACTGGTGTGAGATGATATCTCATTGTAGTTTGGATTTGCATTTCTGTAATGATTAATGATGTTGAGCATTCTTTCATGTGTTTGTTGACAATCTGTATATCTTCTTTGGAGAGATATTTATTTAGGTTTTCTGCCCATTTTTGGATTGGGTTGTTTGTTTTTTGATATTGAGCTGCATGTGCTGCTTGTAAATTTTGGAGATTAATCCTTTGTCAGTTGCATCATTTGCAAATATTTTTCTCCCATTTTGAGGGTTGTCTTTTGGCCTTGTTTAAGGTTTCCTTTGCTGTGCAAAAGCTTTTAAGTTTCATTACGTCCCATTTGTTTGTGTTTTTATTTCCATTTCCCTAGGAGGTGGGTCAAAAAGGGTCTTGCTGTGAATTATGACATAGAGTGTTCTGCCTATGTTTTCCTCTAAGAGTTTGATAGTGTCTGGTCTTACATTTAGCTGTTTAATCCAATTTGAGTTTATATTTGTGTATGGTGTTAGGGAGTGTTCTAATTTCATACTTTTACATATACCTGTATGGTTTTCCCAGCACCAATTATTAGGGAGGCTATCTTTCCTCCACTGTATATTCTTGCCTCCTTTATCAAAGATAAGGTGACTGTATGTGCGTGGGTTTATCTCTGGTCTTTCTATCCTGTTCCATTGATCTATATTTCTGTTTTTGTGCCAGTACCATACTGTCTTGATTTTGTAGCTTTGTAGTGTAGTCTGAAGTCAGGGAGTCCAATTCCTCCATCTCCGTTTTTCGTTCTCAAGATTCCTTTGGCTTTTCGAGGTCTTTAGTGTTTCCATACAAATTGTGAAATATTTTGTTCTAGTTCTGTGAAAAATGCCAATGGTAGTTTGATAGGGATTGCCTTATTAAACCTGAAGATTGCTTTGGGTAGTAGAGTAATTTTCAGAATGTTGATTCTTCCAATCCAAGAACATGGTATATCTCTGCATCTATTTGTATCATCTTTAATTTCTTTCATCATTTTCTTATAATTTGCTGCACACAGTTCTTTTGTCTCCTTAGGTAGGTTTATCTCTAGATATTCTATTCTTTTTGTTGCAATGGTAAATGGGAGTGTTTTCTTAATTTCCCTTGCAGATTTTTCATCATTAGTGTATAGGAATGCCAGAGATTTCTGTGCATTAATTTTGTATCCTGCTACTTTAACAAATTCATTGATTAGCTCTAGTGGTTTTCTGTTAGCATCTTTAGGATTCTCTATGTATAGTATCATGTCATCTGCAAATAGTGACAGCTTTACTTCTTCTTTTCCAATCTGGATTCCTTTTTTTTTTTTTTTTGTCTCTGATTGCTGTGGCTAAAACTTCCAAAACTATGTTGAATAATAGTGGTGAGAGTGAGCAACCTTGTCTTTTTCCTCATCTCAGTGTAAATTGTTTTAGTTTTTCACAATTGAGCACGATGTTGTCTATGGGTTTGTCATATGTGGCCTTTATTATGTTGAGCAAATTTCTCTATGCCTACCTTCTCCACTGTTTTTATCATAAATGGTGTTGAATTTTGTTGAAAGCTTTCTGTGCATTGATTGAGATCATATGGTTTTTCTCCTTCAATTTGGTAATATGGTGTATCACAATGATTGTTTTGCGTATGTTGAAGAATCCTTGCATTCCTGGAATATACCCAACTTGATCATGGTGTATGATCCTTTTAATGTGCTGTTGGATTCTGTTTGCTAGTATTTTGTTGAGGATTTTTTCATCTATGTTCATCAGTGATACTGGCCTGTAGTTTTCTTTCTTTGTGACATCTTTGTCTGGTTTTGGTATCTGGGTGATGGTGGCTTCGTAGAATGAGTTTGGCAGTGTTCCTCCCCCTGCTATATTTTGGAAGAATTTGAGAAGCAAAGGTGTTAGCTCTTCTGTAAATCTTTGATAGTATTTGCCTGTGAAGCCATCTAGTCCTGGGCTTTTGTTTGTTGGAAGATTTTTAATCAGTTTCAGTTTCAGTGCTTGTGATTGGTCTGTTCATATTCTCTATTTCTTCCTGGTTCAGTCTCAGCAGGTTGTGCATTTTTAAGAATTTATCCATTTCTTCCAGATTGTCCATTTTATTGGCATAGAGTTGCTTGTAGTAATCTCTCATGATCTTTTGTATTTCTGCAGCGTCAGTCGTTACTTTTCCTTTTTCATTTCTAATTCTATTGATTTGAGTCTTCTCCCTTTTTTTCTTGATGAGTCTGGCTAATGGTTTATCAATTTTGTTTATCTTCTCAAAGAACCAGCTTTTCGTTTTATTGATCTTTGCTATCGTTTCTTTCTTTTTCATTTGTTTCTGATCTGATTTTTATGATTTCTTTCCTTCTGCTGTCTTTGGGGTTTTTTTGTTCTTCTTTCTGTGATTGCTTTAGGTGCAAGGTTAGGTTGTTTATTCGAGACGTTTCCTGTTTCTTAAGGTAGGATTGTATTGCTATAGACTTCCCTCTTAGAACTGCTTTTGCTGCATCCCATAGGATTTGGGTCATCGTGTCTCCATTTTCATTTGTTTCTAGGTATTTTTTGAATTTCTCTTTGATTTCTTTAGTGATCACTTAGTTATTAAGTCGTGTATTGTTTAGCCTCCATGTGTTTGTATTTTTTACGTATCTTTTCTTGTAATTGATATCTAGTCTCACAGTGTTGTGGTCGGAAAAGATATTTGATACAATTTCAATTTTCTAAACTTTACCAAGGCTTGATTTGTGACCCAAGATATGATCTGGCCTGGAGAATGTTCCATGAGCACTTGAGAAAAATGTGTATTCTGTTGTTTTTGGATGGAATGTCCTATAAATGTCAATTAAGTCCATCTTGTTTAATGTATCATTGAAATCTTGTGTTTCCTTATTTTCATTTTGGATGATCCATCCATTGGTGAAAGTATGGTGTTAAAGTCCCCTACTATGATTGTGTTAGTGTCGATTTCCCTTTTCATGGCTGTTAGTATTTGCCTTGTGTATTGAGGTGCTCCAATGTTTGGTGCATAAATATTTACAATTGTTATATTTTCTTCTTGGATGGATCCCTTGATCATTATGTAGTGTCCTTCCTTATCTCTTGTAATAGTCTTTAAAGTCTACTTTTCTGATATGAAAACTGCAACTCCAGCTTTCTTTTCCTTTCCATTTGCATAGAATATCTTTTTCCATCCCCTCACTTTCAGTCTGTATGTGTCCCTAGGTCTGAAGTGGGTCTCTTGTAGACAGCATATATATGGGTCTTGTTTTTCTATCCATTCAGCAAGTCTGTGTCTTTTGGTGGGAGCATTTGATCCATTTACATTTAAGGTAATTATCGATATGTATGTTCCTATTCTCATTTTCTTAATTGTTTTGTGTTATTGTAGGTCTTTTCCTTCTCTTGTGTTTCTTGCCTAGTGAAGTTCCTTTAGCATTTTTTGTAAAGCTGGTTTGGTGGTGCTGAACTCTCTCAGCTTTTGCTTGTCTGTAAAGTTTTAATTTCTCCATCACATCTGAATGAGATCCTTGCTGGCTAGAGTAATCTTGGTTGTAGGTTTTTCTCCTTCATTACTTTAAATATGTCTTGCCACTCCCTTGTGGCTTGCAGAGTTTCTGCTGAAAGATCAGCTATTAACCTTATGGGGATTCTCTTCTGTGTTATTTGTTGTTTTTCCCTTGCTGCTTTTAATATTTTTTCTTTGTATTTAATTTTTGATAGTTTAATATGTGTCTTGGTGTGTTTCTCCTTGGATTTATCCTGTATGGGACTCTCTGTGCTTCCTGGACTTGATTATTTCCTTTCCCATATTAGGGAAGTTTTCAACTATAATCTCTTCAAATATTTTCTCAGTCCCTTTCTTTTTTCTTCTTCTGGGCCCACTATAATTCAAATGTTGGTGCATTTAATGTTGTCCCAGAGGTCTCTGAGACTGTCCTCAGTTCTTTTCATTCTTTTTTCTTATTTCTGCTCTGCAGTAGTTATTTCCACTATTTTATCTCCAGGTCACTTATCTATTTTTCTGCCTCAGTTAATCTGCTATTGATCCCTTCTAGAGTATTTTTTTCTTTTTTTGTTTTCTCTTTTTTTGCTGTACGCAGGCCTCTTACTGTTGTGGCCTCTCACGTTGTGGAGTAGAGGCTCCAGACACACAGGCTCCAGATATGCAGGCACAGCAGCCATGGCTCATGGGCCCAGCTGCTCCGCAGCATGTGGGATCTTCCCAGACTGGGGCATGAACCCGTGTTCCCCGCATTGACAGGCGGACTCTCGACCCCTGCGCAACCAGGGAAGCCCCTCTAGAGTATTATTAATTTCATTTATTGTGTTGTTCATTGTTTCCTCTTTCGTTCTTCTAGGTCCTTGTTAAGTGTTTCTTGCATTTTATCTATTCTATTTCCAATATTTTGGATTATCTTTACTATCATTCTGAATTCTTTTTCAGGTAGACTGCCTATTTACTCTTCATTTGTTCTGTCTGGTGGGTTTTTACCTTGCTTCTTCACCTGCTGTGTGTTTTTCTGTCTTCTCATTTTTCTTATCTTACGGTGTTTGGGGTCTCCTTTTTGCAGGCTGCAGGTTCGTAGTTCCCATTGTTTTTAGTGTGTGTCCCCAGTGGCTAAGGTTGCTTCAGTGGGTTGTGTAGATTTCCTGTTGGAGAGGACTAGTGCCTGTGTTTTGGTGGATGAGGCTGGATCTTGTCTTTCTGGTGGGCAGGTCCATGTCTGGTGGTGTGTTTTGGGTTGTCTGTGGCCTTATTATGATTTTTGGCAGCCTCTCTGCTAATGGGTGGGGTTGTGTTCCTGTCTTGCTAGTTCTTTGTTGTAGGGAATCCAGCACTGTAGCTTGCTGGTTTTTGAGTGAAGCTGGGTGTTGGCTTTGAGATGGAGATCTCTGGGAGATTTTCACGGTTTGATACTACGTGGAGCTGGGAGGTCTCTTGTGGACCAGTGTCCTGAATTAGGGTCTCCCACCTCAGAGGCAGAGCATTGACTCCTGGCTGGAGCACCAAGAGCCTTTCATCCACATGTCTCACAATAAAAGGGAGAAAATGTAGAAGGAAAAGAAAGAGGATAAAATAAAAATAAAATAAAGCAATATTTAAAAAATAAAGTTATTAAAATAAAAACTAATCATTGGGCTGCCCTGGATGTGCACTGGTTGAGGGTCCACCTGCTCATGCTGGGGACATGGGTTTGTGCTCCAGTCCAGGAAGATCCCACGTGCCATGGAGCGGCTAGGCCTGTTACCTGTGACCACTGAGCCTGTGCGTCTGGACCCTGTGCTCCACGATGGTAGAGGCCTCAACCGTCACAGACCCGTGTACCACAAATAAAAATTTTAAAAATTAAAAATTATTAAGAAAAAATGTTTTTTAAAAGTAAAAGAAAAAAGATGGGCATACAGAACCCTAGGACATATGGTGAAAGCAATGCTATACAGACAAAATCTCACACAGAAGCATACACATACACACTCACAAAAAGAGGAAAAGGGGAAAAAATCATAAATCTTGCTCTCAAAGTCCACCTCCTTATTTTGGGATGATTCATTGTCTATTCATGTATTCCACAGATGCAGGGTACATCAGTTTGACTGTGCAGCTTTAATCTGCTTCTGAAGCTGCTGGGAGAGATTTCCCTTTCTTTTCTTTGTTCTCACAGCTCCCAGGGTTCAGCTTTGGATTTGGCCCCGCCTCTGCCTGTAGGTTGCTTGAGGGTGTCTGTTCCTTGCTCAGAGAGTATGGGGTTAAAGGAGCCGCTGATTTGGGGGCTCTGGCTCTGGCCAGGGGGAGGGAGGGGTACAGATGCCCAGAGAGCCTGCGGCGGCAGAGGCTGGTGTGATGTTGCACCAGTCTGAGGCGTGCTGTGCGATCTCCCTGGGATGTTGTCCCTGGATCACGGGACTTTGGCAGTGGCAGCTACACAGGCTCCTGGGAGGGGAGGTGTGGAGAGTGACCTGTGCTTGCACACAGGCTTCTTGGTGGCTACAGCAGCAGCCTTAGCATCCCATGCCCATCTCTGGGGTCTGCGCTGATAGCTGCGGCTCGCGCCCATCTCTGGAGTTCCTTTAAGCGGTGCTCTTAATCCCCTCTTCTCATGCACCAAGAAACAAAGAGGGAAGAAAAAGTCTCTTGCCTCTGCATCAGCTCAAGACTTTTTCCCAGACTCCCTCCCAGGTAGCTGTGGTGCAGTAGTCCCTTCAGGCTGTGTTCACACAGCCAACCACAGTCCTCTCCCAGGGATCCAACTGAAGCCCGAGCCTCAGCTCCCAGCCCCCGCCAGCCAGAGCAGGTGAGCATACAAGCCTCTCGGGCTGGTGAGTGCCGGTTGGCACCATTCGTCTGTGTGGGAATCTCTCTGCTTTGCTCTCCACACCCCTGTTTCAGCGCTCTCCTCTGTGTCTCTGAAGCTTCCCCCCTCAGCCACCGGCAGTCTCTGCCCACGAAGTGGCTTCCTAGTGTGTGGAAACCTTTCCTCCTTCACAGCTCCCTCCCACTGGTGCAGGTCCCGTCCCTATTCTTTTGTCTCTGTTTTTTCTTTTTCCCTACCCAGGTACGTGGGGAGTTTCTTGCCTTTTGGGAGGTCTGAGGTCTTCTGCCAGTGTTCAGTAGGTGTTCTATAGGAGCAGTTCCACATGCAGATGTATTTGTGATGTAGTTGTGGAGAGGATGGTGATCTCCACGTCTTACTGTTCCGTGATCTTGAAGCTCCTCCCTTTCTTGTTTTCTTCTTCTGGGACGCCTATAATTCGAATGTTGGTACATTTAATGTTGTCCCAGAAGTCTCTGAGACTGTCCTCAATTTTTTTCATTCTTTTTTCTGCTCTGTAGCAGTTATTTCCAATATTTTATCTTCCAGGTAATTTATCCTTTCTTCTGCCTCATTTATTCTGCTATTGATTCTTTCTAGGGAATTTTAAATTTCGTTTATTGTGTTGTTCATTGTTGCTTCTTTGCTCTTTAGTCCTTCTAGGTCTTGTTAAACATTTCTCGTATTTTCTCCATTCTATTTCCAAGGTTTTTGGATCATCTTTTCTGTCATTACTCTGAATTCTTTTTCAGTTATGCTGCCTATTTCCTCTTCATTTGTTTGGTCTGGTGAGTTTTTCCTTGTGCTCCTTCATCTGTAGCATATTACACTGTCATCTCATTTTGTTTAACTTACTGTGTTTGCTGTCTCTTTTTCACAGGCTACAGGTTTATAGTTCCTGTTGCTTTTGGTGTCTGCCCCTGGGGGGAATGTTGGTTAAGGGGCTTGTGTAGGCTTCCTGGTAGAGAGGACTGGTGCCTGTGTTTTGGTGGGTGGGACTGAATATTGTCTTTCTGGTGGGCAGGGCTGTGTCCAGTGGTGTGTTTTGGGGTGTCTGTGAACTTAGTATGATTTTAGGCAGTCTCTCTGCTACTGGATTGGGTTGTGTTCCTGTCTTGCTAGTTGTTTGGCATGGGGTGTCCAGCACTGGAGCTTGCTGGCCATTGAGTGGAGCTCGGTCTTAGGGTTGAGACAGAGATCGCTGGGAGACCCCTCGCTGATAGATATTACATAGGGTCGGGAGGTCTCTGGTGGTCCGGTGTACTGAACTCGGCTCTCCCACCTCAGAGGCTCAGTCCTGACAGCAGGCTGGAGCACCAAGACCCTGTCAGCCACACAGCCAGGTATGTGGGGAGTTTCTGCCCTCTGGGAAGTCTGACGTCCTCTGCCTGCATTTAGTAGGTGTTCTGTAGTTTCTCCACATGTAGATGTATTTGCGGTGTATTTGTGAGGAGGAAGGTGATCTCCACGTCTTACTCCTCCACCATCTCTATTGGATATCTATCTTATATTTTAAAAGCTCCTAGTTTCATTGCTTGTTTTTCTACTCTCTTTTTAGTCTTTTTCACTTATTTCTACTGTGATCTTTTTTATTTCTTTCATTTTACTAACTTTGCATTTGCTTTATCTTCTTTTTCTAGTTCCTTGATATGTAAAGTTAGGTTTTTTGAGATCTTTTTTGTTTCTTGACTTATCACTATCACTGTGAACTTCCCTCTTGGAAATGCTTTTGATGCATAATGTAAGTTTCAGTTTGTTGCACAATAGTCCCCCTTTATCTGCAGTTTTGGTTTTTACAGTTTCAGTTACCTGCAGTCAACAGTGGTCTGAAAATATTAAATGGAAAATTACAGAAATAGACATTTTTTAAATACTTTAAACATTTTTTAAAGTACAGTTTTGAATTGTGCATTGTCCTGAGGAGTGTGATAAAACTTTGTGCCATACTGCTCCATCTTGTCTGGTATATGAATCATCCCTTTGTTCATTGTATACACACTGTGTGTGCATGTGTATGCATAGGAGAAAACATAATATTTGTGGGGTTAATTACTATTCATGGTTTCAGGCATCCACTCAGTGTCTTGGAATGTATCCCTCACAGATAATGGGGTTCTACTATATTTCCTTTTGATTTGTTTAACCTAACCTATTGGTTGTTCAGTATCATTTTTAATCTCCACGTGTGAATTTTCCAGTTATCTTCTCATAATGGATTTCTAGTTGTGTTGCATTGTGGTTGGGAAAGATGCTTAATATGACTTTAATCTTCTTAAATTTATGAACACTTGTTTTGTGGCCTAACATATGCTCTGTCCTGGAAAATGTTCCACGTGCCTTTGAAAAGATTGTGTATTCTGTTGCTTTTGGATGGAATGACTGGCCTAATGTGTCACTGAAGGCCAGTGTTCCTTTCATTTTTTTTTAACATCTTTATTGGAGTATAATTGCTTTACAGTGGTGTGTTAGCTTCTGCTTTGTAACAAAGTGAATCAGTTATACATATGTTCTCATATCTCCTCCCTCGTGCGTCTCTCTCCCTCCCCCCTCTGTAGGTGGTCACAAGCACCAAGCTGATCTCCCTGTGCTATGCAGCTGTTTCCCACTAGCTATTTATTTTACGTTTGGTAGTATATATATGTCCATGCCACTCTCTCACTTTGTCACTGCTTATCGTTCCCCATCCCCATATCCTCAAGCCCATCCTCTAGTAGGTCTGTGTCTTTATTCCCGTCTTGCCCCTAGGTTCTTCATGACCTTTTTTTTTTCCCTTAGATTCCATATATATGTGTTAGCATCTGGTATTTGTTTTTCTCTTTCTGACTTACTTCACTCTGTATGACAGACTCTAAGTCCATCCACCTCACTACAAATAACTCAATTTCGTTTCTTTTCATGGCTCAGTAATATTTCATTGTATATATGTGCCACATCTTCTTTATCCATTCATCCGATGATGGACACTTAGGTTGCTTCCATGTCCTGGCTATTGTAAATAGAGCTGCAATGAACATTTTCGTACATGTCTCTTTTTGAATTATGGTTTTCTCAGTGTATATGCCCAATAGTGGCATTGCTGGGTCGTATGGTAGTTCTATTTTTAGTTTTTTAAGGAACCTCCATACTGGTCTCCATAGTGGCTGTACCAATTCACATTCCCATCAGTAGTGCAAGAGTGTTCCCTTTCCTCCACACCTTCTCCAGCATTTATTGTTTCTAGAGATTTTGATGATGGCCATTCTGACTGGTGTGAGATGATATCTCATTGTAGTTTTGATTTGCATTTCTCTAATGATTAATGATGTTGAGCATTCTTTTAGGTGTTTGTTGGCAGTCTGTATATCTTCTTTGGAGAGATGTCTATTTAGGTCTTCTGCCCATTTTGGGGTTGGATTGTTTAGTTTTTTGATATTGAGCTGCATGTGCTACTTGTAAAATTTGCAGATTAATCCTTTGTCAGTTGCTTCATTTGCAAATATTTTCTCCCATTCTGAGGGTTGTCTTTTGGTCTTGTTTATGGTTTCCTTTGCTGTGCAAAAGGTTTGAAGTTCATTAGGTCCCATTTGTTTTTGTTTTTATTTCCATTTCTCTGGGAGGTGGGTCAAAAAGGATCTTGCTGTGATTTATGACATAGAGTATTCTGCCTATGTCTTCCTCTAAGAGTTTGATAGTTCTGGACTTACATTTAGGTCTTTAATCCATTTTGAGCTTATTTTTGTGTATGGTGTTAAGGAGTGATCAAATCTCATTCTTTTACATGTACCTGTCCAGTTTTCCCAGCACCAGTTATTGAAGAGGGTGTCCTTTCTCCACTGTACATTCCTGCCTCCTTTATCAAAGATAAGATGACCGTATGTGCATGCATTCATCTCGGCTTTCTATCCTGTTCCATTGATCTATCTTTCTGTTTTTGTGCCAGTACCATACTGTCTTGATTACTGTAGCTTTGTAATATAGTCTGAAGTCAGGGATTCTGATTCCTCCAGCTCCACTTTTCGTTCTGAAGATTGCTTTGGCTATTCTGGGTCCTTTGTGTTTCCATACGAATTGTGAAATTCTTTGTTCCTGTTCTGTGAAAAATGCCAGTGGTAGTTTGATAGGGATTGCATTAAGTCTGTAGATTGCTTAGGGTAGTAGAGTCATTTTCACAATGTTGATTCTTTGAATCCAAGAACATGGTATATCTCTCCATCTATTTGTATCATCTTTAATTTCTTTCATCAGTGTCTTATAATCTTCTTCATATTGGTCTTCTGTCTCCTCAGGTAGGTTTATTCCTAGATATTTTATTCTTTTTGTTGCACTGGTAAATGGGAGTGTTTTCTTAATTTCCCTTTCAGATTTTTCATCATTAGTGTATAGGAATGCCAGAGATTTCTGTGCATTAATTTTGTATCCTGCAACTTTACCAAATTCATTGATTAGCTCTAGAAGTTTTCTAGAGCTACTAGTTAGCTTCTAGGTAGCATCTTTAGGATGCTCTATGTATAGTATCATGTCATCTGCAAACAGTGACAGCTTTACTTTTTTTCCGATTTGGATTCCTTTTATTTCCTTTTCTTCTCTGATTGCTGTGGCTAGAACTTCCAAAACTATGTTGAATAAGAGTGGTGAGAGTGGGCAACCTTGTCTTGTTCCTGATCTTAGTGGAAATGCTTTCAGTATTTCACCATCGAGGATGTTGTTGGCTGTGGGCTTGTCATATATGGCCTTTATTATGTTGAGGAAAGTTCCCTCTGTGCCTACTTTCTGCAGGGTTTTTATCATAAATCGGTGTTGAGTTTTGTCGAACACTTCTTCTGCATCTATTGAGATGATCATGTGGTTTTTCTCCTTCAATTTGTTAATATGGTGTATCACATTGATTTATTTGCGTATATTGAAGAATCCTTGCATTCCTGAAATAAACCCCACTTGATCATGGTGTATGATCCTTTTAATGTGCTGTTGGCTTCTGTTTGCTAGTATTCTGTTGAGGATTTTTGCATCTGTGTTCATCAGTGATATTGGCCTGTAGTTTTATTTCTTTGTGACATCTTTGTCTGGTTTCGGTATCAGGGTGATGGTGGCCTCGTAGAATGAGTTTGGGAGTGTCCCTCCCTCTGCTACATTTTGGAAGAGTTTAAAAAGGATAGGTGTTAGCTCTTCTCTAAATGTTTGATAGAATTCGCCTGTGAAGCCATCTGGTCCTGGGCTTTTGTTTGTTGGAAGATTTTTCATCACAATTTCAATTTCAGTGCTTGTGATTGGTCTGTTCATATTTTCTATTTCTTCCTGGTTCAGTCTCGGCAGGTTGTGCATTTTTAAGAATATGTCCATTTCTTCCAGGTTGTCCATTTTATTGGCATAGAGTTGCTTGTAGTAATCTCTCATGATCCTTTGTATTTCTGCATTGTCAGTTGTTACTTCTCCTTTTTCATTTCTAATTCTATTGATTTGAGTCTTCTCCCTTTTTTTCTTGATGAGTCTGGCTAATGGTTTATCAATTTTGTTTATCTTCTCAAAGAGCGAACTTTTCGTTTTATTGATCTTTGCTATCCTTTCTTTCATTTGTTTTTCATTTATTTCTGATCTGATCTTTATGATTTCTTTCCTTCTGCTAACTTTGGGGGTTTTCTTGTTCTTCCTTCTCTAATTGCTTTAGGTGCAAGGTTAGGTTGTTTCCTTGAGATGTTTCTTGTTTCTTAAGGTAGGACTGTATTGGTATAAACTTCCCTCTCAGAACTGCTTTTGCTGCATCCCATAGGTTTTGGTTCGTCGTATTGTCATTGTCATTTGTTTCTAGGTATTTTTTGATTTTGATTTCTTCAGTGATCTCTTGGTTATTAAGTAGTGTACTGTTTGGCCTCCATGTGTTTGTATTTTATTACAGATTTTTGCCTGTAACTGATATCTAGTCTCATAGCGCTGTGGTCGGAAAAGATACTTGATATGATGTCAATTTTCTTGAATTTACCAAGGCTTGACTTGTGACCCAAGATATGATGTATCCTTGAGAAGTTTCCATGAGCACTTGAGAAGAAAGTGTATTCTGTTAAGTCCATCTTGTTTAATGTATCATTTGAAGCTCGTGTTTCCTTATTTGTTTTCATTTTGGGTGATCTGTGTACTGGTGAAAGTGGGGTGTTAGGGTCCCCTACTATGATTGTGTTACTGTTGATTTCCCCTTTTATGGCTGTTAATATTTGCCTTATGTATTGAGGTGCTCCTATGTTGGGTGCATAAATATTTACAATTGTTATATCTTCTTCTTGGATCGATTCCTTGATCCTTATGTAGTGTCCTTCTTTGTCCCTTCTAATAGTCTTTATTTTAAAGTCTATTTTGTCTGATATGAGAATTGCTTGTCCAGCTTTCTTTTGATTTCCATTTGCATGGAATATCTTTTTCCATCCCCTCACGTTCAGTCTGTATGTGCCCTTATGTCTGAGGTAGGTGCCTTGTAGACAGCGTATATACAGGTCTTGTTTTTGTATCCATTTAGCCAGTCTGTGTCTTTTGTTTTGGAGCATTTAATCCATTTACATTTAAGGTAATTATCAATATGTATGTTGCTATTCCCATTTTCTTAATTGTTTTGAGTTTGTTATTTTAGGTCTTTTCCTTCTGTCCTGTGTCCTTCCTAAAGAAATTCCTTTAGCATTTGTTGTAAAGCTGGTTTGGTGCTGCTGAATTCTCTTAGCATTTGCTTGTCTAAGAAAGTTTTAATTTTTCCATTAAATCTGAATGAGATCCTTCCTGGGTAGAATAATTTGGTTGTAGATATTTCTCCTTCATCACTTTAAATATGTCCTGCCACTTCCTTCTGGCTTGCAGACTTTCTGCTGAAAGATCAGCTGTTAACCTTATGGGGATTCCCTTGTGTGTTATTTGGTTTTTTTTCCCTTGCTGCTTTTAATATTTTTCTTTGTATTTAGTTTTTGATAGTTTGATTAATATGTGTCTTGTCGTTTTTCTCTCCTTGAATTTATCCTGTATGGGACTCTCTGTGCATTAAACTCTGTGCATCAACCCCACTCCTCTCCCTGGACTTGACTATTTCCTTTCCCATATTAGGGAAGTTTTCAAGTATACTCTCTTCAAATATTTTCTCAGTCCCTTTCTTTTGCTCTTCTTCTTCTGTGACCCCCATAATTCGAATGTTGTTGCGTTTAACGTTCTCCCAGAAGTCTCTGAGCCTAAGTTCTTTTCATTCTTTTCTCTTTATTGTGCTCTGCAGTAGTTATTTCCACTGTTTTATCTTCCAGGTCACTTATCCATTCTTCTGCCTCAGTTATTCTGCTATTGATCCCTGCTAGAGAGTTTTTACTTTCATTTATTGTGTTGTTCATCATTGTTTGGTTGCTCTTTAGTTCTTCTAGGTCCTTGTTAAACGTTTCTTGTGTTTATTCTATTTCCAAGAGTTTGGATCATCTTTACTATCATTATTCTGAATTCTTTCTCAGGTAGACTGCCTATTTCCTCTTCATTTGTTCGGTCTGGTGGGTTTTTACCTTGCTCCTTCATCTGTGATGTAGTTCTCTGTCTTCTCATTTTGCTTAACTTACTGTGTTTGGGGTCTCCTTTTCGCAGGTTGCAGGTTCGTAGTTCCCGTTGTTTTTGGTGTGTGTCCCCAGGGGCTAAGGTTGGTTCAGTGGGTTCTGTAGGCTTCCTAGTGGAGAGGACTAGTGCCTGTGTTCTGGTGGATGAGGCTGGATCTTGTCTTTCTGGTGGGCAGATCCACGTCTGGTGGTATGTTTTGGGGTGTTTGTGGCCTTATTATGATTTTAGGCAGCCTCTCTGCTAATGGATGGGATTGTGTTCCTCTCTTGCTACTTCTTTGGCATAGGGTGTCCAGCACTGTAGCTTGCTGGTCGTTGAGTGAAGCTGGGTCTTGGTGTTGAGATGGAGATCTCTGGGAGATTTTCACCATTTGATGTTATGTGGAGCTGGGAGGCCTCTTGTGACCAGTGTCCTGAAGTTGTCTCTCCCACCTCAGAGGCACAGCCCTGACTCCTGGCCGGAGCACCTAGAGCCTTTCATCCACACAGCTCAGAATAAGAGGAAGAAAAAATAAGAAAGAAAGAAGGAATGAAAGAAAGAAGATAAAATAAATTTATTAAAATAAAAAAATATTAAGAAAAATATTTTTGAAAGTAAAAAAAACGGGATGAACAGAATCCTTGGACAAATGGTAAAAGCAAAGCTATACAGACAAAATCACAGAAAGAAGAATACACATGCACACTCACAAAAAGAGGAAAAGGGGAAAAAATATATATCTTTGCTCCCCAACTCCACCTCTTCAATTTGGGATGATTCGTTGTCTATTCAGGTATTCCACCGATGCAGGGTACATCAAGTTGATTGTGGAGATTTAATCCGCTGCTCTTGAAGCTGCTGGGAGAAATTTCCCTTTCTCTTTTTTGCTCACACAGCTCCCGGGGTTCAGCTTTGGATTTGGACCTCCCCTGCGTGTAGGTCGCCTGAAGGCGTCTGTTCTTTGCTCAGACAGGACAGGCTTAAAGGAGCAGCTACTTCGGGGTCTCTGGCTCACTCAGGCCGGGGGGAGGCAGGGGCACGGAATCGGGGCTAGCCTGCATTGGCAGAGGCCTGTGTGACGTTGCAACAGCCTGAGGCATGCTGTGCGTTCTACCGGGGAAGTTGTCTCTGGATCGCAGGACCCTAGCAGTGGCGGGCTGCACAGCCTCCCGGGAGGCGAGGTGTGGAGAGTGACCTGTGCTTGCACACAGGCTTCTTGGTGGCTGCAGCAGCAGCCTTAGCATCCCATGCCCGTCTCTGGGGTCCGCGCTGATAGCCGCAGCTCACGCCCGTCTCTGGAGCTCCTTTAAGGGGCACTCTTAATCCCCTCTTCTAGAGCGCACCAAGAAGCAAAGAGGGAATAACAAGATTCTACCAGGGAATAACAAGATTCTACCCTCTGCGGCAGCTCCAGAGTTTTTCCCAGACTCCCTCCCGGCTACCCGTGGTGCACTAGTCCCTTCAGGCTGTGTTCTCACAGCCAACCCCACTCCTCTCCCTGGAATCCAGCCAAAGCCCGAGCCTCAGTTCCCAGCCCCCGCCAGCCCTGGCGGGTGAGCAGACAAGCCTCTCGGGCTGGTGAGTGCTAATCAGCACCGTTGCTCTGTGCGGGAATCTCTCTGCTTTGCCCTCCACACCCTTGTTGCTGCGCTCTCCTCCACGGCTCCAAAGCTTGCCCCCTCCGCCACCCACAGTCTCCACCCGCAAAGGGGCTTCCTAGTGTTTGGAAACCTTTCCTCCTTCACAGCTCCCTCCCACTGGTTCAGGTTCCATCCCTATTCTTTTGTCTGTTTTTTCTTTTGGCCTGCCCATGTATGTGGGGAGTTTCTTGCCTTTTGGGAGGTCTGCGGTCTTCTGCCAGCATTCAGTTTGTGTTCTATAGGAGCAGTTCCACGTGCAGATGTATTTCTGATGTAGTTGTGGGGAGGAAGGTGATCTCTGCGTCTTACTCTTCCACCATCTTGAAGCTCCACCCTTTCTTGTTTTCTTCTTCTTCTGGGACCCCTATATTTCGAGTGTTGGTGCATTTAATGTTGTCCCAGACGTCTCTGAGACTGTCCTCAATTCTCTTCATTTTTTCTTTATTCTGCTCTGCAGCAGTTATTTCCACAATTTTATCTTCCAGGTCATTTATCCTTTTTTCTGCCTCATTTATTCTGCCATTGATTCTTTCTAGGGAATTTTTAATTTCATTTATTGTGTTGTTCATTGTTGTTTCTTTGCTCTTTAGTCCTTCTAGGTCTTGTTAAACATTTCTCGTATTTCTCCATTCTATTTCCAAGATCTTTGGATCATCTTTTCTGTCATTACTCTGGATGTTTTTCAGGTAGTCTGCGTATTTCCTCTTCATTCGTTTGGTGTTCTGGGATTGTTTTTTTTTTTTTTTTTTGCGGTATGCGGGCCTGTCACTGTTGTGGCCTCTCCTGTTGCGGAGCAAAGGCTCCGGACGCACAGGCTCAGCAGCCATGGCTTATGGGTCCAGCCGCTCTGCGGCACGTGGGATCTTCCTGGACCGGGACACCAATCCGTGTCCTGTGCATGAGCAGGTTGACTCTCAACCACTGCGCAACCAGGGAAGCCCTGGTCTGGTGCGTTTTTATCTTGCTCCTTTATCTGCTGCATATTTCTCTGTCTTTTCATTTTGTTTAACTTACTGTGTTTGGTGTCTCTTTTTCACAGGCTACAGGTTCATAGATCCCGTTGCTTTTGGTGTCTGCCCCCAGTGGGTAAGGTTGGTTAAGGGGCTTGGGTAGGCTTCCTGGTAGAGAGGACTGGTGCCTGTGTTCTGCTGGGTGGGGCTGGATCTTGTCTTTCTGGTGGGTAGGGCCGTGTCCAGTGGTGTGTTTGGGGGTGTCTGTGAACTTAGTATGATTTTAGGCAGTCTCTCTGCTACTGGATTGGGTTGTGTTCCTGTCTTGCTAGTTGTTTGGCATGGGGTGTCCAGCACTGGAGCTTGCTGGCCATTGAGTGGAGCTCGGTCTTAGGGTTGAGACAGAGATCACTGGGAGACCCCTCGCTGATAGATATTACATAGGGTCGGGAGGTCTCTGGTGGTCCGGTGTACTGAACTCGGCTCTCCCACCTCAGAGGCTCAGTCCTGACAGCAGGCTGGAGCACCAAGACCCTGTCAGCCACACAGCCAGGTATGTGGGGAGTTTCTGCCCTCTGGGAAGTCTGACGTCCTCTGCCTGCATTTAGTAGGTGTTCTGTAGTTTCTCCACATGTAGATGTATTTGCGGTGTATTTGTGAGGAGGAAGGTGATCTCCACGTCTTACTCCTCCACCATCTCTATTGGATATCTATCTCATATTTTAAAAGCTCCTAGTTTCATTGCTTGTTTTTCTACTCTCTTTTTAGTCTTTTTCACTTATTTCTACTGTGATCTTTTTTATTTCTTTCATTTTACTAACTTTGCATTTGCTTTATCTTCTTTTTCTAGTTCCTTGATATGTAAAGTTAGGTTTTTTGAGATCTTTTTTGTTTCTTGACTTATCACTATCACTGTGAACTTCCCTCTTGGAAATGCTTTTGATGCATAATGTAAGTTTCAGTTTGTTGCACAATAGTCCCCCTTTATCTGCAGTTTTGGTTTTTACAGTTTCAGTTACCTGCAGTCAACAGTGGTCTGAAAATATTAAATGGAAAATTACAGAAATAGACATTTTTTAAATACTTTAAACATTTTTTAAAGTACAGTTTTGAATTGTGCATTGTCCTGAGGAGTGTGATAAAACTTTGTGCCATACTGCTCCATCTTGTCTGGTATATGAATCATCCCTTTGTTCATTGTATACACACTGTGTGTGCATGTGTATGCATAGGAGAAAACATAATATTTGTGGGGTTAATTACTATTCATGGTTTCAGGCATCCACTCAGTGTCTTGGAATGTATCCCTCACAGATAATGGGGTTCTACTATATTTCCTTTTGATTTGTTTAACCTAACCTATTGGTTGTTCAGTATCATTTTTAATCTCCACGTGTGAATTTTCCAGTTATCTTCTCATAATGGATTTCTAGTTGTGTTGCATTGTGGTTGGGAAAGATGCTTAATATGACTTTAATCTTCTTAAATTTATGAACACTTGTTTTGTGGCCTAACATATGCTCTGTCCTGGAAAATGTTCCACGTGCCTTTGAAAAGATTGTGTATTCTGTTGCTTTTGGATGGAATGACTGGCCTAATGTGTCACTGAAGGCCAGTGTTCCTTTCATTTTTTTTTAACATCTTTATTGGAGTATAATTGCTTTACAGTGGTGTGTTAGCTTCTGCTTTGTAACAAAGTGAATCAGTTATACATATGTTCTCATATCTCCTCCCTCGTGCGTCTCTCTCCCTCCCCCCTCTGTAGGTGGTCACAAGCACCAAGCTGATCTCCCTGTGCTATGCAGCTGTTTCCCACTAGCTATTTATTTTACGTTTGGTAGTATATATATGTCCATGCCACTCTCTCACTTTGTCACTGCTTATCGTTCCCCATCCCCATATCCTCAAGCCCATCCTCTAGTAGGTCTGTGTCTTTATTCCCGTCTTGCCCCTAGGTTCTTCATGACCTTTTTTTTTTCCCTTAGATTCCATATATATGTGTTAGCATCTGGTATTTGTTTTTCTCTTTCTGACTTACTTCACTCTGTATGACAGACTCTAAGTCCATCCACCTCACTACAAATAACTCAATTTCGTTTCTTTTCATGGCTCAGTAATATTTCATTGTATATATGTGCCACATCTTCTTTATCCATTCATCCGATGATGGACACTTAGGTTGCTTCCATGTCCTGGCTATTGTAAATAGAGCTGCAATGAACATTTTCGTACATGTCTCTTTTTGAATTATGGTTTTCTCAGTGTATATGCCCAATAGTGGCATTGCTGGGTCGTATGGTAGTTCTATTTTTAGTTTTTTAAGGAACCTCCATACTGGTCTCCATAGTGGCTGTACCAATTCACATTCCCATCAGTAGTGCAAGAGTGTTCCCTTTCCTCCACACCTTCTCCAGCATTTATTGTTTCTAGAGATTTTGATGATGGCTATTCTGACTGGTGTGAGATGATATCTCATTGTAGTTTTGATTTGCATTTCTCTAATGATTAATGATGTTGAGCATTCTTTTAGGTGTTTGTTGGTAGTCTGTATATCTTCTTTGGAGAGATGTCTATTTAGGTCTTCTGCCCATTTTGGGGTTGGATTGTTTAGTTTTTTGATATTGAGCTGCATGTGCTACTTGTAAAATTTGCAGATTAATCCTTTGTCAGTTGCTTCATTTGCAAATATTTTCTCCCATTCTGAGGGTTGTCTTTTGGTCTTGTTTATGGTTTCCTTTGCTGTGCAAAAGGTTTGAAGTTCATTAGGTCCCATTTGTTTTTGTTTTTATTTCCATTTCTCTGGGAGGTGGGTCAAAAAGGATCTTGCTGTGATTTATGACATAGAGTATTCTGCCTATGTCTTCCTCTAAGAGTTTGATAGTTCTGGACTTACATTTAGGTCTTTAATCCATTTTGAGCTTATTTTTGTGTATGGTGTTAAGGAGTGATCAAATCTCATTCTTTTACATGTACCTGTCCAGTTTTCCCAGCACCAGTTATTGAAGAGGGTGTCCTTTCTCCACTGTACATTCCTGCCTCCTTTATCAAAGATAAGATGACCGTATGTGCATGCATTCATCTCGGCTTTCTATCCTGTTCCATTGATCTATCTTTCTGTTTTTGTGCCAGTACCATACTGTCTTGATTACTGTAGCTTTGTAATATAGTCTGAAGTCAGGGATTCTGATTCCTCCAGCTCCACTTTTCGTTCTGAAGATTGCTTTGGCTATTCGGGGTCCTTTGTGTTTCCATACGAATTGTGAAATTCTTTGTTCCTGTTCTGTGAAAAATGCCAGTGGTAGTTTGATAGGGATTGCATTAAGTCTGTAGATTGCTTAGGGTAGTAGAGTCATTTTCACAATGTTGATTCTTTGAATCCAAGAACATGGTATATCTCTCCATCTATTTGTATCATCTTTAATTTCTTTCATCAGTGTCTTATAATCTTCTTCATATTGGTCTTCTGTCTCCTCAGGTAGGTTTATTCCTAGATATTTTATTCTTTTTGTTGCACTGGTAAATGGGAGTGTTTTCTTAATTTCCCTTTCAGATTTTTCATCATTAGTGTATAGGAATGCCAGAGATTTCTGTGCATTAATTTTGTATCCTGCAACTTTACCAAATTCATTGATTAGCTCTAGAAGTTTTCTAGAGCTACTAGTTAGCTTCTAGGTAGCATCTTTAGGATGCTCTATGTATAGTATCATGTCATCTGCAAACAGTGACAGCTTTACTTTTTTTCCGATTTGGATTCCTTTTATTTCCTTTTCTTCTCTGATTGCTGTGGCTAGAACTTCCAAAACTATGTTGAATAAGAGTGGTGAGAGTGGGCAACCTTGTCTTGTTCCTGATCTTAGTGGAAATGCTTTCAGTATTTCACCATCGAGGATGTTGTTGGCTGTGGGCTTGTCATATATGGCCTTTATTATGTTGAGGAAAGTTCCCTCTGTGCCTACTTTCTGCAGGGTTTTTATCATAAATCGGTGTTGAGTTTTGTCGAACACTTCTTCTGCATCTATTGAGATGATCATGTGGTTTTTCTCCTTCAATTTGTTAATATGGTGTATCACATTGATTTATTTGCGTATATTGAAGAATCCTTGCATTCCTGAAATAAACCCCACTTGATCATGGTGTATGATCCTTTTAATGTGCTGTTGGCTTCTGTTTGCTAGTATTCTGTTGAGGATTTTTGCATCTGTGTTCATCAGTGATATTGGCCTGTAGTTTTATTTCTTTGTGACATCTTTGTCTGGTTTCGGTATCAGGGTGATGGTGGCCTCGTAGAATGAGTTTGGGAGTGTCCCTCCCTCTGCTACATTTTGGAAGAGTTTAAAAAGGATAGGTGTTAGCTCTTCTCTAAATGTTTGATAGAATTCGCCTGTGAAGCCATCTGGTCCTGGGCTTTTGTTTGTTGGAAGATTTTTCATCACAATTTCAATTTCAGTGCTTGTGATTGGTCTGTTCATATTTTCTATTTCTTCCTGGTTCAGTCTCGGCAGGTTGTGCATTTTTAAGAATATGTCCATTTCTTCCAGGTTGTCCATTTTATTGGCATAGAGTTGCTTGTAGTAATCTCTCATGATCCTTTGTATTTCTGCATTGTCAGTTGTTACTTCTCCTTTTTCATTTCTAATTCTATTGATTTGAGTCTTCTCCCTTTTTTTCTTGATGAGTCTGGCTAATGGTTTATCAATTTTGTTTATCTTCTCAAAGAGCGAACTTTTCGTTTTATTGATCTTTGCTATCCTTTCTTTCATTTGTTTTTCATTTATTTCTGATCTGATCTTTATGATTTCTTTCCTTCTGCTAACTTTGGGGGTTTTCTTGTTCTTCCTTCTCTAATTGCTTTAGGTGCAAGGTTAGGTTGTTTCCTTGAGATGTTTCTTGTTTCTTAAGGTAGGACTGTATTGGTATAAACTTCCCTCTCAGAACTGCTTTTGCTGCATCCCATAGGTTTTGGTTCGTCGTATTGTCATTGTCATTTGTTTCTAGGTATTTTTTGATTTTGATTTCTTCAGTGATCTCTTGGTTATTAAGTAGTGTACTGTTTGGCCTCCATGTGTTTGTATTTTATTACAGATTTTTGCCTGTAACTGATATCTAGTCTCATAGCGCTGTGGTCGGAAAAGATACTTGATATGATGTCAATTTTCTTGAATTTACCAAGGCTTGACTTGTGACCCAAGATATGATGTATCCTTGAGAAGTTTCCATGAGCACTTGAGAAGAAAGTGTATTCTGTTAAGTCCATCTTGTTTAATGTATCATTTGAAGCTCGTGTTTCCTTATTTGTTTTCATTTTGGGTGATCTGTGTACTGGTGAAAGTGGGGTGTTAGGGTCCCCTACTATGATTGTGTTACTGTTGATTTCCCCTTTTATGGCTGTTAATATTTGCCTTATGTATTGAGGTGCTCCTATGTTGGGTGCATAAATATTTACAATTGTTATATCTTCTTCTTGGATCGATTCCTTGATCCTTATGTAGTGTCCTTCTTTGTCCCTTCTAATAGTCTTTATTTTAAAGTCTATTTTGTCTGATATGAGAATTGCTTGTCCAGCTTTCTTTTGATTTCCATTTGCATGGAATATCTTTTTCCATCCCCTCACGTTCAGTCTGTATGTGCCCTTATGTCTGAGGTAGGTGCCTTGTAGACAGCGTATATACAGGTCTTGTTTTTGTATCCATTTAGCCAGTCTGTGTCTTTTGTTTTGGAGCATTTAATCCATTTACATTTAAGGTAATTATCAATATGTATGTTGCTATTCCCATTTTCTTAATTGTTTTGAGTTTGTTATTTTAGGTCTTTTCCTTCTGTCCTGTGTCCTTCCTAAAGAAATTCCTTTAGCATTTGTTGTAAAGCTGGTTTGGTGCTGCTGAATTCTCTTAGCATTTGCTTGTCTAAGAAAGTTTTAATTTTTCCATTAAATCTGAATGAGATCCTTCCTGGGTAGAATAATTTGGTTGTAGATATTTCTCCTTCATCACTTTAAATATGTCCTGCCACTTCCTTCTGGCTTGCAGACTTTCTGCTGAAAGATCAGCTGTTAACCTTATGGGGATTCCCTTGTGTGTTATTTGGTTTTTTTTCCCTTGCTGCTTTTAATATTTTTCTTTGTATTTAGTTTTTGATAGTTTGATTAATATGTGTCTTGTCGTTTTTCTCTCCTTGAATTTATCCTGTATGGGACTCTCTGTGCATTAAACTCTGTGCATCAACCCCACTCCTCTCCCTGGACTTGACTATTTCCTTTCCCATATTAGGGAAGTTTTCAAGTATACTCTCTTCAAATATTTTCTCAGTCCCTTTCTTTTGCTCTTCTTCTTCTGTGACCCCCATAATTCGAATGTTGTTGCGTTTAACGTTCTCCCAGAAGTCTCTGAGCCTAAGTTCTTTTCATTCTTTTCTCTTTATTGTGCTCTGCAGTAGTTATTTCCACTGTTTTATCTTCCAGGTCACTTATCCATTCTTCTGCCTCAGTTATTCTGCTATTGATCCCTGCTAGAGAGTTTTTACTTTCATTTATTGTGTTGTTCATCATTGTTTGGTTGCTCTTTAGTTCTTCTAGGTCCTTGTTAAACGTTTCTTGTGTTTATTCTATTTCCAAGAGTTTGGATCATCTTTACTATCATTATTCTGAATTCTTTCTCAGGTAGACTGCCTATTTCCTCTTCATTTGTTCGGTCTGGTGGGTTTTTACCTTGCTCCTTCATCTGTGATGTAGTTCTCTGTCTTCTCATTTTGCTTAACTTACTGTGTTTGGGGTCTCCTTTTCGCAGGTTGCAGGTTCGTAGTTCCCGTTGTTTTTGGTGTGTGTCCCCAGGGGCTAAGGTTGGTTCAGTGGGTTCTGTAGGCTTCCTAGTGGAGAGGACTAGTGCCTGTGTTCTGGTGGATGAGGCTGGATCTTGTCTTTCTGGTGGGCAGATCCACGTCTGGTGGTATGTTTTGGGGTGTTTGTGGCCTTATTATGATTTTAGGCAGCCTCTCTGCTAATGGATGGGATTGTGTTCCTCTCTTGCTACTTCTTTGGCATAGGGTGTCCAGCACTGTAGCTTGCTGGTCGTTGAGTGAAGCTGGGTCTTGGTGTTGAGATGGAGATCTCTGGGAGATTTTCACCATTTGATGTTATGTGGAGCTGGGAGGCCTCTTGTGACCAGTGTCCTGAAGTTGTCTCTCCCACCTCAGAGGCACAGCCCTGACTCCTGGCCGGAGCACCTAGAGCCTTTCATCCACACAGCTCAGAATAAGAGGAAGAAAAAATAAGAAAGAAAGAAGGAATGAAAGAAAGAAGATAAAATAAATTTATTAAAATAAAAAAATATTAAGAAAAATATTTTTGAAAGTAAAAAAAACGGGATGAACAGAATCCTTGGACAAATGGTAAAAGCAAAGCTATACAGACAAAATCACAGAAAGAAGAATACACATGCACACTCACAAAAAGAGGAAAAGGGGAAAAAATATATATCTTTGCTCCCCAACTCCACCTCTTCAATTTGGGATGATTCGTTGTCTATTCAGGTATTCCACCGATGCAGGGTACATCAAGTTGATTGTGGAGATTTAATCCGCTGCTCTTGAAGCTGCTGGGAGAAATTTCCCTTTCTCTTTTTTGCTCACACAGCTCCCGGGGTTCAGCTTTGGATTTGGACCTCCCCTGCGTGTAGGTCGCCTGAAGGCGTCTGTTCTTTGCTCAGACAGGACAGGCTTAAAGGAGCAGCTACTTCGGGGTCTCTGGCTCACTCAGGCCGGGGGGAGGCAGGGGCACGGAATCGGGGCTAGCCTGCATTGGCAGAGGCCTGTGTGACGTTGCAACAGCCTGAGGCATGCTGTGCGTTCTACCGGGGAAGTTGTCTCTGGATCGCAGGACCCTAGCAGTGGCGGGCTGCACAGCCTCCCGGGAGGCGAGGTGTGGAGAGTGACCTGTGCTTGCACACAGGCTTCTTGGTGGCTGCAGCAGCAGCCTTAGCATCCCATGCCCGTCTCTGGGGTCCGCGCTGATAGCCGCAGCTCACGCCCGTCTCTGGAGCTCCTTTAAGGGGCACTCTTAATCCCCTCTTCTAGAGCGCACCAAGAAGCAAAGAGGGAATAACAAGATTCTACCAGGGAATAACAAGATTCTACCCTCTGCGGCAGCTCCAGAGTTTTTCCCAGACTCCCTCCCGGCTACCCGTGGTGCACTAGTCCCTTCAGGCTGTGTTCTCACAGCCAACCCCACTCCTCTCCCTGGAATCCAGCCAAAGCCCGAGCCTCAGTTCCCAGCCCCCGCCAGCCCTGGCGGGTGAGCAGACAAGCCTCTCGGGCTGGTGAGTGCTAATCAGCACCGTTGCTCTGTGCGGGAATCTCTCTGCTTTGCCCTCCACACCCTTGTTGCTGCGCTCTCCTCCACGGCTCCAAAGCTTGCCCCCTCCGCCACCCACAGTCTCCACCCGCAAAGGGGCTTCCTAGTGTTTGGAAACCTTTCCTCCTTCACAGCTCCCTCCCACTGGTTCAGGTTCCATCCCTATTCTTTTGTCTGTTTTTTCTTTTGGCCTGCCCATGTATGTGGGGAGTTTCTTGCCTTTTGGGAGGTCTGCGGTCTTCTGCCAGCATTCAGTTTGTGTTCTATAGGAGCAGTTCCACGTGCAGATGTATTTCTGATGTAGTTGTGGGGAGGAAGGTGATCTCTGCGTCTTACTCTTCCACCATCTTGAAGCTCCACCCTTTCTTGTTTTCTTCTTCTTCTGGGACCCCTATATTTCGAGTGTTGGTGCATTTAATGTTGTCCCAGACGTCTCTGAGACTGTCCTCAATTCTCTTCATTTTTTCTTTATTCTGCTCTGCAGCAGTTATTTCCACAATTTTATCTTCCAGGTCATTTATCCTTTTTTCTGCCTCATTTATTCTGCCATTGATTCTTTCTAGGGAATTTTTAATTTCATTTATTGTGTTGTTCATTGTTGTTTCTTTGCTCTTTAGTCCTTCTAGGTCTTGTTAAACATTTCTCGTATTTCTCCATTCTATTTCCAAGATTTTTGGATCATCTTTTCTGTCATTACTCTGGATGTTTTTCAGGTAGTCTGCCTATTTCCTCTTCATTTGTTTGGTGTTCTGGGATTGTTTTTTTTTTGTTTTTTTTTTTGCGGTATGCGGGCCTGTCACTGTTGTGGCCTCTCCTGTTGCGGAGCAAAGGCTCCGGACGCACAGGCTCAGCGGCCATGGCTTATGGGCCCAGCCGCTCTGCGGCACGTGGGATCTTCCTGGACCGGGACACCAATCCGTGTCCTGTGCATGAGCAGGTTGACTCTCAACCACTGCGCAATCAGGGAAGCCCTGGTCTGGTGCGTTTTTATCTTGCTCCTTTATCTGCTGCATATTTCTCTGTCTTTTCATTTTGTTTAACTTACTGTGTTTGGTGTCTCTTTTTCACAGGCTACAGGTTCGTAGATCCCGTTGCTTTTGGTGTCTGCCCCCAGTGGGTAAGGTTGGTTAAGGGGCTTGGGTAGGCTTCCTGGTAGAGAGGACTGGTGCCTGTGTTCTGCTGGGTGGGGCTGGATCTTGTCTTTCTGGTGGGTAGGGCCGTGTCCAGTGGTGTGTTTGGGGGTGTCTGTGAACTTAGTATGATTTTAGGCAGTCTCTCTGCTACTGGATTGGGTTGTGTTCCTGTCTTGCTAGTTGTTTGGCATGGGGTGTCCAGCACTGGAGCTTGCTGGCCATTGAGTGGAGCTCGGTCTTAGGGTTGAGACAGAGATCGCTGGGAGACCCCTCGCTGATAGATATTACATAGGGTCGGGAGGTCTCTGGTGGTCCGGTGTACTGAACTCGGCTCTCCCACCTCAGAGGCTCAGTCCTGACAGCAGGCTGGAGCACCAAGACCCTGTCAGCCACACAGCCAGGTATGTGGGGAGTTTCTGCCCTCTGGGAAGTCTGACGTCCTCTGCCTGCATTTAGTAGGTGTTCTGTAGTTTCTCCACATGTAGATGTATTTGCGGTGTATTTGTGAGGAGGAAGGTGATCTCCACGTCTTACTCCTCCACCATCTCTATTGGATATCTATCTCATATTTTAAAAGCTCCTAGTTTCATTGCTTGTTTTTCTACTCTCTTTTTAGTCTTTTTCACTTATTTCTACTGTGATCTTTTTTATTTCTTTCATTTTACTAACTTTGCATTTGCTTTATCTTCTTTTTCTAGTTCCTTGATATGTAAAGTTAGGTTTTTTGAGATCTTTTTTGTTTCTTGACTTATCACTATCACTGTGAACTTCCCTCTTGGAAATGCTTTTGATGCATAATGTAAGTTTCAGTTTGTTGCACAATAGTCCCCCTTTATCTGCAGTTTTGGTTTTTACAGTTTCAGTTACCTGCAGTCAACAGTGGTCTGAAAATATTAAATGGAAAATTACAGAAATAGACATTTTTTAAATACTTTAAACATTTTTTAAAGTACAGTTTTGAATTGTGCATTGTCCTGAGGAGTGTGATAAAACTTTGTGCCATACTGCTCCATCTTGTCTGGTATATGAGTCATCCCTTTGTTCATTGTATACACACTGTGTGTGCATGTGTATGCATAGGAGAAAACATAATATTTGTGGGGTTAATTACTATTCATGGTTTCAGGCATCCACTCAGTGTCTTGGAATGTATCCCTCACAGATAATGGGGTTCTACTATATTTCCTTTTGATTTGTTTAACCTAACCTATTGGTTGTTCAGTATCATTTTTAATCTCCACGTGTGAATTTTCCAGTTATCTTCTCATAATGGATTTCTAGTTGTGTTGCATTGTGGTTGGGAAAGATGCTTAATATGACTTTAATCTTCTTAAATTTATGAACACTTGTTTTGTGGCCTAACATATGCTCTGTCCTGGAAAATGTTCCACGTGCCTTTGAAAAGATTGTGTATTCTGTTGCTTTTGGATGGAATGACTGGCCTAATGTGTCACTGAAGGCCAGTGTTCCTTTCATTTTTTTTTAACATCTTTATTGGAGTATAATTGCTTTACAGTGGTGTGTTAGCTTCTGCTTTGTAACAAAGTGAATCAGTTATACATATGTTCTCATATCTCCTCCCTCGTGCGTCTCTCTCCCTCCCCCCTCTGTAGGTGGTCACAAGCACCAAGCTGATCTCCCTGTGCTATGCAGCTGTTTCCCACTAGCTATTTATTTTACGTTTGGTAGTATATATATGTCCATGCCACTCTCTCACTTTGTCACTGCTTATCGTTCCCCATCCCCATATCCTCAAGCCCATCCTCTAGTAGGTCTGTGTCTTTATTCCCGTCTTGCCCCTAGGTTCTTCATGACCTTTTTTTTTTTCCTTAGATTCCATATATATGTGTTAGCATCTGGTATTTGTTTTTCTCTTTCTGACTTACTTCACTCTGCATGACAGACTCTAAGTCCATCCACCTCACTACAAATAACTCAATTTCGTTTCTTTTCATGGCTCAGTAATATTTCATTGTATATATGTGCCACATCTTCTTTATCCATTCATCCGATGATGGACACTTAGGTTGCTTCCATGTCCTGGCTATTGTAAATAGAGCTGCAATGAACATTTTCGTACATGTCTCTTTTTGAATTATGGTTTTCTCAGTGTATATGCCCAATAGTGGCATTGCTGGGTCGTATGGTAGTTCTATTTTTAGTTTTTTAAGGAACCTCCATACTGGTCTCCATAGTGGCTGTACCAATTCACATTCCCATCAGTAGTGCAAGAGTGTTCCCTTTCCTCCACACCTTCTCCAGCATTTATTGTTTCTAGAGATTTTGATGATGGCTATTCTGACTGGTGTGAGATGATATCTCATTGTAGTTTTGATTTGCATTTCTCTAATGATTAATGATGTTGAGCATTCTTTTAGGTGTTTGTTGGTAGTCTGTATATCTTCTTTGGAGAGATGTCTATTTAGGTCTTCTGCCCATTTTGGGGTTGGATTGTTTAGTTTTTTGATATTGAGCTGCATGTGCTACTTGTAAAATTTGCAGATTAATCCTTTGTCAGTTGCTTCATTTGCAAATATTTTCTCCCATTCTGAGGGTTGTCTTTTGGTCTTGTTTATGGTTTCCTTTGCTGTGCAAAAGGTTTGAAGTTCATTAGGTCCCATTTGTTTTTGTTTTTATTTCCATTTCTCTGGGAGGTGGGTCAAAAAGGATCTTGCTGTGATTTATGACATAGAGTATTCTGCCTATGTCTTCCTCTAAGAGTTTGATAGTTCTGGACTTACATTTAGGTCTTTAATCCATTTTGAGCTTATTTTTGTGTATGGTGTTAAGGAGTGATCAAATCTCATTCTTTTACATGTACCTGTCCAGTTTTCCCAGCACCAGTTATTGAAGAGGGTGTCCTTTCTCCACTGTACATTCCTGCCTCCTTTATCAAAGATAAGATGACCGTATGTGCATGCATTCATCTCGGCTTTCTATCCTGTTCCATTGATCTATCTTTCTGTTTTTGTGCCAGTACCATACTGTCTTGATTACTGTAGCTTTGTAATATAGTCTGAAGTCAGGGATTCTGATTCCTCCAGCTCCACTTTTCGTTCTGAAGATTGCTTTGGCTATTCGGGGTCCTTTGTGTTTCCATACGAATTGTGAAATTCTTTGTTCCTGTTCTGTGAAAAATGCCAGTGGTAGTTTGATAGGGATTGCATTAAGTCTGTAGATTGCTTAGGGTAGTAGAGTCATTTTCACAATGTTGATTCTTTGAATCCAAGAACATGGTATATCTCTCCATCTATTTGTATCATCTTTAATTTCTTTCATCAGTGTCTTATAATCTTCTTCATATTGGTCTTCTGTCTCCTCAGGTAGGTTTATTCCTAGATATTTTATTCTTTTTGTTGCACTGGTAAATGGGAGTGTTTTCTTAATTTCCCTTTCAGATTTTTCATCATTAGTGTATAGGAATGCCAGAGATTTCTGTGCATTAATTTTGTATCCTGCAACTTTACCAAATTCATTGATTAGCTCTAGAAGTTTTCTAGAGCTACTAGTTAGCTTCTAGGTAGCATCTTTAGGATGCTCTATGTATAGTATCATGTCATCTGCAAACAGTGACAGCTTTACTTTTTTTCCGATTTGGATTCCTTTTATTTCCTTTTCTTCTCTGATTGCTGTGGCTAGAACTTCCAAAACTATGTTGAATAAGAGTGGTGAGAGTGGGCAACCTTGTCTTGTTCCTGATCTTAGTGGAAATGCTTTCAGTATTTCACCATCGAGGATGTTGTTGGCTGTGGGCTTGTCATATATGGCCTTTATTATGTTGAGGAAAGTTCCCTCTGTGCCTACTTTCTGCAGGGTTTTTATCATAAATCGGTGTTGAGTTTTGTCGAACACTTCTTCTGCATCTATTGAGATGATCATGTGGTTTTTCTCCTTCAATTTGTTAATATGGTGTATCACATTGATTTATTTGCGTATATTGAAGAATCCTTGCATTCCTGAAATAAACCCCACTTGATCATGGTGTATGATCCTTTTAATGTGCTGTTGGCTTCTGTTTGCTAGTATTCTGTTGAGGATTTTTGCATCTGTGTTCATCAGTGATATTGGCCTGTAGTTTTATTTCTTTGTGACATCTTTGTCTGGTTTCGGTATCAGGGTGATGGTGGCCTCGTAGAATGAGTTTGGGAGTGTCCCTCCCTCTGCTACATTTTGGAAGAGTTTAAAAAGGATAGGTGTTAGCTCTTCTCTAAATGTTTGATAGAATTCGCCTGTGAAGCCATCTGGTCCTGGGCTTTTGTTTGTTGGAAGATTTTTCATCACAATTTCAATTTCAGTGCTTGTGATTGGTCTGTTCATATTTTCTATTTCTTCCTGGTTCAGTCTCGGCAGGTTGTGCATTTTTAAGAATATGTCCATTTCTTCCAGGTTGTCCATTTTATTGGCATAGAGTTGCTTGTAGTAATCTCTCATGATCCTTTGTATTTCTGCATTGTCAGTTGTTACTTCTCCTTTTTCATTTCTAATTCTATTGATTTGAGTCTTCTCCCTTTTTTTCTTGATGAGTCTGGCTAATGGTTTATCAATTTTGTTTATCTTCTCAAAGAGCGAACTTTTCGTTTTATTGATCTTTGCTATCCTTTCTTTCATTTGTTTTTCATTTATTTCTGATCTGATCTTTATGATTTCTTTCCTTCTGCTAACTTTGGGGGTTTTCTTGTTCTTCCTTCTCTAATTGCTTTAGGTGCAAGGTTAGGTTGTTTCCTTGAGATGTTTCTTGTTTCTTAAGGTAGGACTGTATTGGTATAAACTTCCCTCTCAGAACTGCTTTTGCTGCATCCCATAGGTTTTGGTTCGTCGTATTGTCATTGTCATTTGTTTCTAGGTATTTTTTGATTTTGATTTCTTCAGTGATCTCTTGGTTATTAAGTAGTGTACTGTTTGGCCTCCATGTGTTTGTATTTTATTACAGATTTTTGCCTGTAACTGATATCTAGTCTCATAGCGCTGTGGTCGGAAAAGATACTTGATATGATGTCAATTTTCTTGAATTTACCAAGGCTTGACTTGTGACCCAAGATATGATGTATCCTTGAGAAGTTTCCATGAGCACTTGAGAAGAAAGTGTATTCTGTTAAGTCCATCTTGTTTAATGTATCATTTGAAGCTCGTGTTTCCTTATTTGTTTTCATTTTGGGTGATCTGTGTACTGGTGAAAGTGGGGTGTTAGGGTCCCCTACTATGATTGTGTTACTGTTGATTTCCCCTTTTATGGCTGTTAATATTTGCCTTATGTATTGAGGTGCTCCTATGTTGGGTGCATAAATATTTACAATTGTTATATCTTCTTCTTGGATCGATTCCTTGATCCTTATGTAGTGTCCTTCTTTGTCCCTTCTAATAGTCTTTATTTTAAAGTCTATTTTGTCTGATATGAGAATTGCTTGTCCAGCTTTCTTTTGATTTCCATTTGCATGGAATATCTTTTTCCATCCCCTCACGTTCAGTCTGTATGTGCCCTTATGTCTGAGGTAGGTGCCTTGTAGACAGCGTATATACAGGTCTTGTTTTTGTATCCATTTAGCCAGTCTGTGTCTTTTGTTTTGGAGCATTTAATCCATTTACATTTAAGGTAATTATCAATATGTATGTTGCTATTCCCATTTTCTTAATTGTTTTGAGTTTGTTATTTTAGGTCTTTTCCTTCTGTCCTGTGTCCTTCCTAAAGAAATTCCTTTAGCATTTGTTGTAAAGCTGGTTTGGTGCTGCTGAATTCTCTTAGCATTTGCTTGTCTAAGAAAGTTTTAATTTTTCCATTAAATCTGAATGAGATCCTTCCTGGGTAGAATAATTTGGTTGTAGATATTTCTCCTTCATCACTTTAAATATGTCCTGCCACTTCCTTCTGGCTTGCAGACTTTCTGCTGAAAGATCAGCTGTTAACCTTATGGGGATTCCCTTGTGTGTTATTTGGTTTTTTTTCCCTTGCTGCTTTTAATATTTTTCTTTGTATTTAGTTTTTGATAGTTTGATTAATATGTGTCTTGTCGTTTTTCTCTCCTTGAATTTATCCTGTATGGGACTCTCTGTGCATTAAACTCTGTGCATCAACCCCACTCCTCTCCCTGGACTTGACTATTTCCTTTCCCATATTAGGGAAGTTTTCAAGTATACTCTCTTCAAATATTTTCTCAGTCCCTTTCTTTTGCTCTTCTTCTTCTGTGACCCCCATAATTCGAATGTTGTTGCGTTTAACGTTCTCCCAGAAGTCTCTGAGCCTAAGTTCTTTTCATTCTTTTCTCTTTATTGTGCTCTGCAGTAGTTATTTCCACTGTTTTATCTTCCAGGTCACTTATCCATTCTTCTGCCTCAGTTATTCTGCTATTGATCCCTGCTAGAGAGTTTTTACTTTCATTTATTGTGTTGTTCATCATTGTTTGGTTGCTCTTTAGTTCTTCTAGGTCCTTGTTAAACGTTTCTTGTGTTTATTCTATTTCCAAGAGTTTGGATCATCTTTACTATCATTATTCTGAATTCTTTCTCAGGTAGACTGCCTATTTCCTCTTCATTTGTTCGGTCTGGTGGGTTTTTACCTTGCTCCTTCATCTGTGATGTAGTTCTCTGTCTTCTCATTTTGCTTAACTTACTGTGTTTGGGGTCTCCTTTTCGCAGGTTGCAGGTTCGTAGTTCCCGTTGTTTTTGGTGTGTGTCCCCAGGGGCTAAGGTTGGTTCAGTGGGTTCTGTAGGCTTCCTAGTGGAGAGGACTAGTGCCTGTGTTCTGGTGGATGAGGCTGGATCTTGTCTTTCTGGTGGGCAGATCCACGTCTGGTGGTATGTTTTGGGGTGTTTGTGGCCTTATTATGATTTTAGGCAGCCTCTCTGCTAATGGATGGGATTGTGTTCCTCTCTTGCTACTTCTTTGGCATAGGGTGTCCAGCACTGTAGCTTGCTGGTCGTTGAGTGAAGCTGGGTCTTGGTGTTGAGATGGAGATCTCTGGGAGATTTTCACCATTTGATGTTATGTGGAGCTGGGAGGCCTCTTGTGACCAGTGTCCTGAAGTTGTCTCTCCCACCTCAGAGGCACAGCCCTGACTCCTGGCCGGAGCACCTAGAGCCTTTCATCCACACAGCTCAGAATAAGAGGAAGAAAAAATAAGAAAGAAAGAAGGAATGAAAGAAAGAAGATAAAATAAATTTATTAAAATAAAAAAATATTAAGAAAAATATTTTTGAAAGTAAAAAAAACGGGATGAACAGAATCCTTGGACAAATGGTAAAAGCAAAGCTATACAGACAAAATCACAGAAAGAAGAATACACATGCACACTCACAAAAAGAGGAAAAGGGGAAAAAATATATATCTTTGCTCCCCAACTCCACCTCTTCAATTTGGGATGATTCGTTGTCTATTCAGGTATTCCACCGATGCAGGGTACATCAAGTTGATTGTGGAGATTTAATCCGCTGCTCTTGAAGCTGCTGGGAGAAATTTCCCTTTCTCTTTTTTGCTCACACAGCTCCCGGGGTTCAGCTTTGGATTTGGACCTCCCCTGCGTGTAGGTCGCCTGAAGGCGTCTGTTCTTTGCTCAGACAGGACAGGCTTAAAGGAGCAGCTACTTCGGGGTCTCTGGCTCACTCAGGCCGGGGGGAGGCAGGGGCACGGAATCGGGGCTAGCCTGCATTGGCAGAGGCCTGTGTGACGTTGCAACAGCCTGAGGCATGCTGTGCGTTCTACCGGGGAAGTTGTCTCTGGATCGCAGGACCCTAGCAGTGGCGGGCTGCACAGCCTCCCGGGAGGCGAGGTGTGGAGAGTGACCTGTGCTTGCACACAGGCTTCTTGGTGGCTGCAGCAGCAGCCTTAGCATCCCATGCCCGTCTCTGGGGTCCGCGCTGATAGCCGCAGCTCACGCCCGTCTCTGGAGCTCCTTTAAGGGGCACTCTTAATCCCCTCTTCTAGAGCGCACCAAGAAGCAAAGAGGGAATAACAAGATTCTACCAGGGAATAACAAGATTCTACCCTCTGCGGCAGCTCCAGAGTTTTTCCCAGACTCCCTCCCGGCTACCCGTGGTGCACTAGTCCCTTCAGGCTGTGTTCTCACAGCCAACCCCACTCCTCTCCCTGGAATCCAGCCAAAGCCCGAGCCTCAGTTCCCAGCCCCCGCCAGCCCTGGCGGGTGAGCAGACAAGCCTCTCGGGCTGGTGAGTGCTAATCAGCACCGTTGCTCTGTGCGGGAATCTCTCTGCTTTGCCCTCCACACCCTTGTTGCTGCGCTCTCCTCCACGGCTCCAAAGCTTGCCCCCTCCGCCACCCACAGTCTCCACCCGCAAAGGGGCTTCCTAGTGTTTGGAAACCTTTCCTCCTTCACAGCTCCCTCCCACTGGTTCAGGTTCCATCCCTATTCTTTTGTCTGTTTTTTCTTTTGGCCTGCCCATGTATGTGGGGAGTTTCTTGCCTTTTGGGAGGTCTGCGGTCTTCTGCCAGCATTCAGTTTGTGTTCTATAGGAGCAGTTCCACGTGCAGATGTATTTCTGATGTAGTTGTGGGGAGGAAGGTGATCTCTGCGTCTTACTCTTCCACCATCTTGAAGCTCCACCCTTTCTTGTTTTCTTCTTCTTCTGGGACCCCTATATTTCGAGTGTTGGTGCATTTAATGTTGTCCCAGACGTCTCTGAGACTGTCCTCAATTCTCTTCATTTTTTCTTTATTCTGCTCTGCAGCAGTTATTTCCACAATTTTATCTTCCAGGTCATTTATCCTTTTTTCTGCCTCATTTATTCTGCCATTGATTCTTTCTAGGGAATTTTTAATTTCATTTATTGTGTTGTTCATTGTTGTTTCTTTGCTCTTTAGTCCTTCTAGGTCTTGTTAAACATTTCTCGTATTTCTCCATTCTATTTCCAAGATCTTTGGATCATCTTTTCTGTCATTACTCTGGATGTTTTTCAGGTAGTCTGCGTATTTCCTCTTCATTCGTTTGGTGTTCTGGGATTGTTTTTTTTTTTTTTTTTGCGGTATGCGGGCCTGTCACTGTTGTGGCCTCTCCTGTTGCGGAGCAAAGGCTCCGGACGCACAGGCTCAGCAGCCATGGCTTATGGGTCCAGCCGCTCTGCGGCACGTGGGATCTTCCTGGACCGGGACACCAATCCGTGTCCTGTGCATGAGCAGGTTGACTCTCAACCACTGCGCAACCAGGGAAGCCCTGGTCTGGTGCGTTTTTATCTTGCTCCTTTATCTGCTGCATATTTCTCTGTCTTTTCATTTTGTTTAACTTACTGTGTTTGGTGTCTCTTTTTCACAGGCTACAGGTTCGTAGATCCCGTTGCTTTTGGTGTCTGCCCCCAGTGGGTAAGGTTGGTTAAGGGGCTTGGGTAGGCTTCCTGGTAGAGAGGACTGGTGCCTGTGTTCTGCTGGGTGGGGCTGGATCTTGTCTTTCTGGTGGGTAGGGCCGTGTCCAGTGGTGTGTTTTGGGGTGTCTGTGAACTTAGTATGATTTTAGGCAGTCTCTCTGCTACTGGATTGGGTTGTGTTCCTGTCTTGCTAGTTGTTTGGCATGGGGTGTCCAGCACTGGAGCTTGCTGGCCATTGAGTGGAGCTCGGTCTTAGGGTTGAGACAGAGATCGCTGGGAGACCCCTCGCTGATAGATATTACATAGGGTCGGGAGGTCTCTGGTGGTCCGGTGTACTGAACTCGGCTCTCCCACCTCAGAGGCTCAGTCCTGACAGCAGGCTGGAGCACCAAGACCCTGTCAGCCACACAGCCAGGTATGTGGGGAGTTTCTGCCCTCTGGGAAGTCTGACGTCCTCTGCCTGCATTTAGTAGGTGTTCTGTAGTTTCTCCACATGTAGATGTATTTGCGGTGTATTTGTGAGGAGGAAGGTGATCTCCACGTCTTACTCCTCCACCATCTCTATTGGATATCTATCTCATATTTTAAAAGCTCCTAGTTTCATTGCTTGTTTTTCTACTCTCTTTTTAGTCTTTTTCACTTATTTCTACTGTGATCTTTTTTATTTCTTTCATTTTACTAACTTTGCATTTGCTTTATCTTCTTTTTCTAGTTCCTTGATATGTAAAGTTAGGTTTTTTGAGATCTTTTTTGTTTCTTGACTTATCACTATCACTGTGAACTTCCCTCTTGGAAATGCTTTTGATGCATAATGTAAGTTTCAGTTTGTTGCACAATAGTCCCCCTTTATCTGCAGTTTTGGTTTTTACAGTTTCAGTTACCTGCAGTCAACAGTGGTCTGAAAATATTAAATGGAAAATTACAGAAATAGACATTTTTTAAATACTTTAAACATTTTTTAAAGTACAGTTTTGAATTGTGCATTGTCCTGAGGAGTGTGATAAAACTTTGTGCCATACTGCTCCATCTTGTCTGGTATATGAGTCATCCCTTTGTTCATTGTATACACACTGTGTGTGCATGTGTATGCATAGGAGAAAACATAATATTTGTGGGGTTAATTACTATTCATGGTTTCAGGCATCCACTCAGTGTCTTGGAATGTATCCCTCACAGATAATGGGGTTCTACTATATTTCCTTTTGATTTGTTTAACCTAACCTATTGGTTGTTCAGTATCATTTTTAATCTCCACGTGTGAATTTTCCAGTTATCTTCTCATAATGGATTTCTAGTTGTGTTGCATTGTGGTTGGGAAAGATGCTTAATATGACTTTAATCTTCTTAAATTTATGAACACTTGTTTTGTGGCCTAACATATGCTCTGTCCTGGAAAATGTTCCACGTGCCTTTGAAAAGATTGTGTATTCTGTTGCTTTTGGATGGAATGACTGGCCTAATGTGTCACTGAAGGCCAGTGTTCCTTTCATTTTTTTTTAACATCTTTATTGGAGTATAATTGCTTTACAGTGGTGTGTTAGCTTCTGCTTTGTAACAAAGTGAATCAGTTATACATATGTTCTCATATCTCCTCCCTCGTGCGTCTCTCTCCCTCCCCCCTCTGTAGGTGGTCACAAGCACCAAGCTGATCTCCCTGTGCTATGCAGCTGTTTCCCACTAGCTATTTATTTTACGTTTGGTAGTATATATATGTCCATGCCACTCTCTCACTTTGTCACTGCTTATCGTTCCCCATCCCCATATCCTCAAGCCCATCCTCTAGTAGGTCTGTGTCTTTATTCCCGTCTTGCCCCTAGGTTCTTCATGACCTTTTTTTTTTTCCTTAGATTCCATATATATGTGTTAGCATCTGGTATTTGTTTTTCTCTTTCTGACTTACTTCACTCTGCATGACAGACTCTAAGTCCATCCACCTCACTACAAATAACTCAATTTCGTTTCTTTTCATGGCTCAGTAATATTTCATTGTATATATGTGCCACATCTTCTTTATCCATTCATCTGATGATGGACACTTAGGTTGCTTCCATGTCCTGGCTATTGTAAATAGAGCTGCAATGAACATTTTCGTACATGTCTCTTTTTGAATTATGGTTTTCTCAGTGTATATGCCCAATAGTGGCATTGCTGGGTCGTATGGTAGTTCTATTTTTAGTTTTTTAAGGAACCTCCATACTGGTCTCCATAGTGGCTGTACCAATTCACATTCCCATCAGTAGTGCAAGAGTGTTCCCTTTCCTCCACACCTTCTCCAGCATTTATTGTTTCTAGAGATTTTGATGATGGCTATTCTGACTGGTGTGAGATGATATCTCATTGTAGTTTTGATTTGCATTTCTCTAATGATTAATGATGTTGAGCATTCTTTTAGGTGTTTGTTGGTAGTCTGTATATCTTCTTTGGAGAGATGTCTATTTAGGTCTTCTGCCCATTTTGGGGTTGGATTGTTTAGTTTTTTGATATTGAGCTGCATGTGCTACTTGTAAAATTTGCAGATTAATCCTTTGTCAGTTGCTTCATTTGCAAATATTTTCTCCCATTCTGAGGGTTGTCTTTTGGTCTTGTTTATGGTTTCCTTTGCTGTGCAAAAGGTTTGAAGTTCATTAGGTCCCATTTGTTTTTGTTTTTATTTCCATTTCTCTGGGAGGTGGGTCAAAAAGGATCTTGCTGTGATTTATGACATAGAGTATTCTGCCTATGTCTTCCTCTAAGAGTTTGATAGTTCTGGACTTACATTTAGGTCTTTAATCCATTTTGAGCTTATTTTTGTGTATGGTGTTAAGGAGTGATCAAATCTCATTCTTTTACATGTACCTGTCCAGTTTTCCCAGCACCAGTTATTGAAGAGGGTGTCCTTTCTCCACTGTACATTCCTGCCTCCTTTATCAAAGATAAGATGACCGTATGTGCATGCATTCATCTCGGCTTTCTATCCTGTTCCATTGATCTATCTTTCTGTTTTTGTGCCAGTACCATACTGTCTTGATTACTGTAGCTTTGTAATATAGTCTGAAGTCAGGGATTCTGATTCCTCCAGCTCCACTTTTCGTTCTGAAGATTGCTTTGGCTATTCGGGGTCCTTTGTGTTTCCATACGAATTGTGAAATTCTTTGTTCCTGTTCTGTGAAAAATGCCAGTGGTAGTTTGATAGGGATTGCATTAAGTCTGTAGATTGCTTAGGGTAGTAGAGTCATTTTCACAATGTTGATTCTTTGAATCCAAGAACATGGTATATCTCTCCATCTATTTGTATCATCTTTAATTTCTTTCATCAGTGTCTTATAATCTTCTTCATATTGGTCTTCTGTCTCCTCAGGTAGGTTTATTCCTAGATATTTTATTCTTTTTGTTGCACTGGTAAATGGGAGTGTTTTCTTAATTTCCCTTTCAGATTTTTCATCATTAGTGTATAGGAATGCCAGAGATTTCTGTGCATTAATTTTGTATCCTGCAACTTTACCAAATTCATTGATTAGCTCTAGAAGTTTTCTAGAGCTACTAGTTAGCTTCTAGGTAGCATCTTTAGGATGCTCTATGTATAGTATCATGTCATCTGCAAACAGTGACAGCTTTACTTTTTTTCCGATTTGGATTCCTTTTATTTCCTTTTCTTCTCTGATTGCTGTGGCTAGAACTTCCAAAACTATGTTGAATAAGAGTGGTGAGAGTGGGCAACCTTGTCTTGTTCCTGATCTTAGTGGAAATGCTTTCAGTATTTCACCATCGAGGATGTTGTTGGCTGTGGGCTTGTCATATATGGCCTTTATTATGTTGAGGAAAGTTCCCTCTGTGCCTACTTTCTGCAGGGTTTTTATCATAAATCGGTGTTGAGTTTTGTCGAACACTTCTTCTGCATCTATTGAGATGATCATGTGGTTTTTCTCCTTCAATTTGTTAATATGGTGTATCACATTGATTTATTTGCGTATATTGAAGAATCCTTGCATTCCTGAAATAAACCCCACTTGATCATGGTGTATGATCCTTTTAATGTGCTGTTGGCTTCTGTTTGCTAGTATTCTGTTGAGGATTTTTGCATCTGTGTTCATCAGTGATATTGGCCTGTAGTTTTATTTCTTTGTGACATCTTTGTCTGGTTTCGGTATCAGGGTGATGGTGGCCTCGTAGAATGAGTTTGGGAGTGTCCCTCCCTCTGCTACATTTTGGAAGAGTTTAAAAAGGATAGGTGTTAGCTCTTCTCTAAATGTTTGATAGAATTCGCCTGTGAAGCCATCTGGTCCTGGGCTTTTGTTTGTTGGAAGATTTTTCATCACAATTTCAATTTCAGTGCTTGTGATTGGTCTGTTCATATTTTCTATTTCTTCCTGGTTCAGTCTCGGCAGGTTGTGCATTTTTAAGAATATGTCCATTTCTTCCAGGTTGTCCATTTTATTGGCATAGAGTTGCTTGTAGTAATCTCTCATGATCCTTTGTATTTCTGCATTGTCAGTTGTTACTTCTCCTTTTTCATTTCTAATTCTATTGATTTGAGTCTTCTCCCTTTTTTTCTTGATGAGTCTGGCTAATGGTTTATCAATTTTGTTTATCTTCTCAAAGAGCGAACTTTTCGTTTTATTGATCTTTGCTATCCTTTCTTTCATTTGTTTTTCATTTATTTCTGATCTGATCTTTATGATTTCTTTCCTTCTGCTAACTTTGGGGGTTTTCTTGTTCTTCCTTCTCTAATTGCTTTAGGTGCAAGGTTAGGTTGTTTCCTTGAGATGTTTCTTGTTTCTTAAGGTAGGACTGTATTGGTATAAACTTCCCTCTCAGAACTGCTTTTGCTGCATCCCATAGGTTTTGGTTCGTCGTATTGTCATTGTCATTTGTTTCTAGGTATTTTTTGATTTTGATTTCTTCAGTGATCTCTTGGTTATTAAGTAGTGTACTGTTTGGCCTCCATGTGTTTGTATTTTATTACAGATTTTTGCCTGTAACTGATATCTAGTCTCATAGCGCTGTGGTCGGAAAAGATACTTGATATGATGTCAATTTTCTTGAATTTACCAAGGCTTGACTTGTGACCCAAGATATGATGTATCCTTGAGAAGTTTCCATGAGCACTTGAGAAGAAAGTGTATTCTGTTAAGTCCATCTTGTTTAATGTATCATTTGAAGCTCGTGTTTCCTTATTTGTTTTCATTTTGGGTGATCTGTGTACTGGTGAAAGTGGGGTGTTAGGGTCCCCTACTATGATTGTGTTACTGTTGATTTCCCCTTTTATGGCTGTTAATATTTGCCTTATGTATTGAGGTGCTCCTATGTTGGGTGCATAAATATTTACAATTGTTATATCTTCTTCTTGGATCGATTCCTTGATCCTTATGTAGTGTCCTTCTTTGTCCCTTCTAATAGTCTTTATTTTAAAGTCTATTTTGTCTGATATGAGAATTGCTTGTCCAGCTTTCTTTTGATTTCCATTTGCATGGAATATCTTTTTCCATCCCCTCACGTTCAGTCTGTATGTGCCCTTATGTCTGAGGTAGGTGCCTTGTAGACAGCGTATATACAGGTCTTGTTTTTGTATCCATTTAGCCAGTCTGTGTCTTTTGTTTTGGAGCATTTAATCCATTTACATTTAAGGTAATTATCAATATGTATGTTGCTATTCCCATTTTCTTAATTGTTTTGAGTTTGTTATTTTAGGTCTTTTCCTTCTGTCCTGTGTCCTTCCTAAAGAAATTCCTTTAGCATTTGTTGTAAAGCTGGTTTGGTGCTGCTGAATTCTCTTAGCATTTGCTTGTCTAAGAAAGTTTTAATTTTTCCATTAAATCTGAATGAGATCCTTCCTGGGTAGAATAATTTGGTTGTAGATATTTCTCCTTCATCACTTTAAATATGTCCTGCCACTTCCTTCTGGCTTGCAGACTTTCTGCTGAAAGATCAGCTGTTAACCTTATGGGGATTCCCTTGTGTGTTATTTGGTTTTTTTTCCCTTGCTGCTTTTAATATTTTTCTTTGTATTTAGTTTTTGATAGTTTGATTAATATGTGTCTTGTCGTTTTTCTCTCCTTGAATTTATCCTGTATGGGACTCTCTGTGCATTAAACTCTGTGCATCAACCCCACTCCTCTCCCTGGACTTGACTATTTCCTTTCCCATATTAGGGAAGTTTTCAAGTATACTCTCTTCAAATATTTTCTCAGTCCCTTTCTTTTGCTCTTCTTCTTCTGTGACCCCCATAATTCGAATGTTGTTGCGTTTAACGTTCTCCCAGAAGTCTCTGAGCCTAAGTTCTTTTCATTCTTTTCTCTTTATTGTGCTCTGCAGTAGTTATTTCCACTGTTTTATCTTCCAGGTCACTTATCCATTCTTCTGCCTCAGTTATTCTGCTATTGATCCCTGCTAGAGAGTTTTTACTTTCATTTATTGTGTTGTTCATCATTGTTTGGTTGCTCTTTAGTTCTTCTAGGTCCTTGTTAAACGTTTCTTGTGTTTATTCTATTTCCAAGAGTTTGGATCATCTTTACTATCATTATTCTGAATTCTTTCTCAGGTAGACTGCCTATTTCCTCTTCATTTGTTCGGTCTGGTGGGTTTTTACCTTGCTCCTTCATCTGTGATGTAGTTCTCTGTCTTCTCATTTTGCTTAACTTACTGTGTTTGGGGTCTCCTTTTCGCAGGCTGCAGGTTCGTAGTTCCCGTTGTTTTTGGTGTGTGTCCCCAGGGGCTAAGGTTGGTTCAGTGGGTTCTGTAGGCTTCCTAGTGGAGAGGACTAGTGCCTGTGTTCTGGTGGATGAGGCTGGATCTTGTCTTTCTGGTGGGCAGATCCACGTCTGGTGGTATGTTTTGGGGTGTTTGTGGCCTTATTATGATTTTAGGCAGCCTCTCTGCTAATGGATGGGATTGTGTTCCTCTCTTGCTACTTCTTTGGCATAGGGTGTCCAGCACTGTAGCTTGCTGGTCGTTGAGTGAAGCTGGGTCTTGGTGTTGAGATGGAGATCTCTGGGAGATTTTCACCATTTGATGTTATGTGGAGCTGGGAGGCCTCTTGTGACCAGTGTCCTGAAGTTGTCTCTCCCACCTCAGAGGCACAGCCCTGACTCCTGGCCGGAGCACCTAGAGCCTTTCATCCACACAGCTCAGAATAAGAGGAAGAAAAAATAAGAAAGAAAGAAGGAATGAAAGAAAGAAGATAAAATAAATTTATTAAAATAAAAAAATATTAAGAAAAATATTTTTGAAAGTAAAAAAAACGGGATGAACAGAATCCTTGGACAAATGGTAAAAGCAAAGCTATACAGACAAAATCACAGAAAGAAGAATACACATGCACACTCACAAAAAGAGGAAAAGGGGAAAAAATATATATCTTTGCTCCCCAACTCCACCTCTTCAATTTGGGATGATTCGTTGTCTATTCAGGTATTCCACCGATGCAGGGTACATCAAGTTGATTGTGGAGATTTAATCCGCTGCTCTTGAAGCTGCTGGGAGAAATTTCCCTTTCTCTTTTTTGCTCACACAGCTCCCGGGGTTCAGCTTTGGATTTGGACCTCCCCTGCGTGTAGGTCGCCTGAAGGCGTCTGTTCTTTGCTCAGACAGGACAGGCTTAAAGGAGCAGCTACTTCGGGGTCTCTGGCTCACTCAGGCCGGGGGGAGGCAGGGGCACGGAATCGGGGCTAGCCTGCATTGGCAGAGGCCTGTGTGACGTTGCAACAGCCTGAGGCATGCTGTGCGTTCTACCGGGGAAGTTGTCTCTGGATCGCAGGACCCTAGCAGTGGCGGGCTGCACAGCCTCCCGGGAGGCGAGGTGTGGAGAGTGACCTGTGCTTGCACACAGGCTTCTTGGTGGCTGCAGCAGCAGCCTTAGCATCCCATGCCCGTCTCTGGGGTCCGCGCTGATAGCCGCAGCTCACGCCCGTCTCTGGAGCTCCTTTAAGGGGCACTCTTAATCCCCTCTTCTAGAGCGCACCAAGAAGCAAAGAGGGAATAACAAGATTCTACCAGGGAATAACAAGATTCTACCCTCTGCGGCAGCTCCAGAGTTTTTCCCAGACTCCCTCCCGGCTACCCGTGGTGCACTAGTCCCTTCAGGCTGTGTTCTCACAGCCAACCCCACTCCTCTCCCTGGAATCCAGCCAAAGCCCGAGCCTCAGTTCCCAGCCCCCGCCAGCCCTGGCGGGTGAGCAGACAAGCCTCTCGGGCTGGTGAGTGCTAATCAGCACCGTTGCTCTGTGCGGGAATCTCTCTGCTTTGCCCTCCACACCCTTGTTGCTGCGCTCTCCTCCACGGCTCCAAAGCTTGCCCCCTCCGCCACCCACAGTCTCCACCCGCGAAGGGGCTTCCTAGTGTTTGGAAACCTTTCCTCCTTCACAGCTCCCTCCCACTGGTTCAGGTTCCATCCCTATTCTTTTGTCTGTTTTTTCTTTTGGCCTGCCCATGTATGTGGGGAGTTTCTTGCCTTTTGGGAGGTCTGCGGTCTTCTGCCAGCATTCAGTTTGTGTTCTATAGGAGCAGTTCCACGTGCAGATGTATTTCTGATGTAGTTGTGGGGAGGAAGGTGATCTCTGCGTCTTACTCTTCCACCATCTTGAAGCTCCACCCTTTCTTGTTTCTGGGACCCCTATATTTCGAGTGTTGGTGCATTTAATGTTGTCCCAGACGTCTCTGAGACTGTCCTCAATTCTCTTCATTTTTTCTTTATTCTGCTCTGCAGCAGTTATTTCCACAATTTTATCTTCCAGGTCATTTATCCTTTTTTCTGCCTCATTTATTCTGCCATTGATTCTTTCTAGGGAATTTTTAATTTCATTTATTGTGTTGTTCATTGTTGTTTCTTTGCTCTTTAGTCCTTCTAGGTCTTGTTAAACATTTCTCGTATTTCTCCATTCTATTTCCAAGATCTTTGGATCATCTTTTCTGTCATTACTCTGGATGTTTTTCAGGTAGTCTGCGTATTTCCTCTTCATTCATTTGGTGTTCTGGGATTGTTTTTTTTTTTTTTTTTTTGCGGTATGCGGGCCTGTCACTGTTGTGGCCTCTCCTGTTGCGGAGCAAAGGCTCCGGACGCACAGGCTCAGCAGCCATGGCTTATGGGTCCAGCCGCTCTGCGGCACGTGGGATCTTCCTGGACCGGGACACCAATCCGTGTCCTGTGCATGAGCAGGTTGACTCTCAACCACTGCGCAACCAGGGAAGCCCTGGTCTGGTGCGTTTTTATCTTGCTCCTTTATCTGCTGCATATTTCTCTGTCTTTTCATTTTGTTTAACTTACTGTGTTTGGTGTCTCTTTTTCACAGGCTACAGGTTCGTAGATCCCGTTGCTTTTGGTGTCTGCCCCCAGTGGGTAAGGTTGGTTAAGGGGCTTGGGTAGGCTTCCTGGTAGAGAGGACTGGTGCCTGTGTTCTGCTGGGTGGGGCTGGATCTTGTCTTTCTGGTGGGTAGGGCCGTGTCCAGTGGTGTGTTTGGGGGTGTCTGTGAACTTAGTATGATTTTAGGCAGTCTCTCTGCTACTGGATTGGGTTGTGTTCCTGTCTTGCTAGTTGTTTGGCATGGGGTGTCCAGCACTGGAGCTTGCTGGCCATTGAGTGGAGCTCGGTCTTAGGGTTGAGACAGAGATCGCTGGGAGACCCCTCGCTGATAGATATTACATAGGGTCGGGAGGTCTCTGGTGGTCCGGTGTACTGAACTCGGCTCTCCCACCTCAGAGGCTCAGTCCTGACAGCAGGCTGGAGCACCAAGACCCTGTCAGCCACACAGCCAGGTATGTGGGGAGTTTCTGCCCTCTGGGAAGTCTGACGTCCTCTGCCTGCATTTAGTAGGTGTTCTGTAGTTTCTCCACATGTAGATGTATTTGCGGTGTATTTGTGAGGAGGAAGGTGATCTCCACGTCTTACTCCTCCACCATCTCTATTGGATATCTATCTCATATTTTAAAAGCTCCTAGTTTCATTGCTTGTTTTTCTACTCTCTTTTTAGTCTTTTTCACTTATTTCTACTGTGATCTTTTTTATTTCTTTCATTTTACTAACTTTGCATTTGCTTTATCTTCTTTTTCTAGTTCCTTGATATGTAAAGTTAGGTTTTTTGAGATCTTTTTTGTTTCTTGACTTATCACTATCACTGTGAACTTCCCTCTTGGAAATGCTTTTGATGCATAATGTAAGTTTCAGTTTGTTGCACAATAGTCCCCCTTTATCTGCAGTTTTGGTTTTTACAGTTTCAGTTACCTGCAGTCAACAGTGGTCTGAAAATATTAAATGGAAAATTACAGAAATAGACATTTTTTAAATACTTTAAACATTTTTTAAAGTACAGTTTTGAATTGTGCATTGTCCTGAGGAGTGTGATAAAACTTTGTGCCATACTGCTCCATCTTGTCTGGTATATGAGTCATCCCTTTGTTCATTGTATACACACTGTGTGTGCATGTGTATGCATAGGAGAAAACATAATATTTGTGGGGTTAATTACTATTCATGGTTTCAGGCATCCACTCAGTGTCTTGGAATGTATCCCTCACAGATAATGGGGTTCTACTATATTTCCTTTTGATTTGTTTAACCTAACCTATTGGTTGTTCAGTATCATTTTTAATCTCCACGTGTGAATTTTCCAGTTATCTTCTCATAATGGATTTCTAGTTGTGTTGCATTGTGGTTGGGAAAGATGCTTAATATGACTTTAATCTTCTTAAATTTATGAACACTTGTTTTGTGGCCTAACATATGCTCTGTCCTGGAAAATGTTCCACGTGCCTTTGAAAAGATTGTGTATTCTGTTGCTTTTGGATGGAATGACTGGCCTAATGTGTCACTGAAGGCCAGTGTTCCTTTCATTTTTTTTTAACATCTTTATTGGAGTATAATTGCTTTACAGTGGTGTGTTAGCTTCTGCTTTGTAACAAAGTGAATCAGTTATACATATGTTCTCATATCTCCTCCCTCGTGCGTCTCTCTCCCTCCCCCCTCTGTAGGTGGTCACAAGCACCAAGCTGATCTCCCTGTGCTATGCAGCTGTTTCCCACTAGCTATTTATTTTACGTTTGGTAGTATATATATGTCCATGCCACTCTCTCACTTTGTCACTGCTTATCGTTCCCCATCCCCATATCCTCAAGCCCATCCTCTAGTAGGTCTGTGTCTTTATTCCCGTCTTGCCCCTAGGTTCTTCATGACCTTTTTTTTTTTCCTTAGATTCCATATATATGTGTTAGCATCTGGTATTTGTTTTTCTCTTTCTGACTTACTTCACTCTGCATGACAGACTCTAAGTCCATCCACCTCACTACAAATAACTCAATTTCGTTTCTTTTCATGGCTCAGTAATATTTCATTGTATATATGTGCCACATCTTCTTTATCCATTCATCCGATGATGGACACTTAGGTTGCTTCCATGTCCTGGCTATTGTAAATAGAGCTGCAATGAACATTTTCGTACATGTCTCTTTTTGAATTATGGTTTTCTCAGTGTATATGCCCAATAGTGGCATTGCTGGGTCGTATGGTAGTTCTATTTTTAGTTTTTTAAGGAACCTCCATACTGGTCTCCATAGTGGCTGTACCAATTCACATTCCCATCAGTAGTGCAAGAGTGTTCCCTTTCCTCCACACCTTCTCCAGCATTTATTGTTTCTAGAGATTTTGATGATGGCTATTCTGACTGGTGTGAGATGATATCTCATTGTAGTTTTGATTTGCATTTCTCTAATGATTAATGATGTTGAGCATTCTTTTAGGTGTTTGTTGGTAGTCTGTATATCTTCTTTGGAGAGATGTCTATTTAGGTCTTCTGCCCATTTTGGGGTTGGATTGTTTAGTTTTTTGATATTGAGCTGCATGTGCTACTTGTAAAATTTGCAGATTAATCCTTTGTCAGTTGCTTCATTTGCAAATATTTTCTCCCATTCTGAGGGTTGTCTTTTGGTCTTGTTTATGGTTTCCTTTGCTGTGCAAAAGGTTTGAAGTTCATTAGGTCCCATTTGTTTTTGTTTTTATTTCCATTTCTCTGGGAGGTGGGTCAAAAAGGATCTTGCTGTGATTTATGACATAGAGTATTCTGCCTATGTCTTCCTCTAAGAGTTTGATAGTTCTGGACTTACATTTAGGTCTTTAATCCATTTTGAGCTTATTTTTGTGTATGGTGTTAAGGAGTGATCAAATCTCATTCTTTTACATGTACCTGTCCAGTTTTCCCAGCACCAGTTATTGAAGAGGGTGTCCTTTCTCCACTGTACATTCCTGCCTCCTTTATCAAAGATAAGATGACCATATGTGCATGCATTCATCTCGGCTTTCTATCCTGTTCCATTGATCTATCTTTCTGTTTTTGTGCCAGTACCATACTGTCTTGATTACTGTAGCTTTGTAATATAGTCTGAAGTCAGGGATTCTGATTCCTCCAGCTCCACTTTTCGTTCTGAAGATTGCTTTGGCTATTCGGGGTCCTTTGTGTTTCCATACGAATTGTGAAATTCTTTGTTCCTGTTCTGTGAAAAATGCCAGTGGTAGTTTGATAGGGATTGCATTAAGTCTGTAGATTGCTTAGGGTAGTAGAGTCATTTTCACAATGTTGATTCTTTGAATCCAAGAACATGGTATATCTCTCCATCTATTTGTATCATCTTTAATTTCTTTCATCAGTGTCTTATAATCTTCTTCATATTGGTCTTCTGTCTCCTCAGGTAGGTTTATTCCTAGATATTTTATTCTTTTTGTTGCACTGGTAAATGGGAGTGTTTTCTTAATTTCCCTTTCAGATTTTTCATCATTAGTGTATAGGAATGCCAGAGATTTCTGTGCATTAATTTTGTATCCTGCAACTTTACCAAATTCATTGATTAGCTCTAGAAGTTTTCTAGAGCTACTAGTTAGCTTCTAGGTAGCATCTTTAGGATGCTCTATGTATAGTATCATGTCATCTGCAAACAGTGACAGCTTTACTTTTTTTCCGATTTGGATTCCTTTTATTTCCTTTTCTTCTCTGATTGCTGTGGCTAGAACTTCCAAAACTATGTTGAATAAGAGTGGTGAGAGTGGGCAACCTTGTCTTGTTCCTGATCTTAGTGGAAATGCTTTCAGTATTTCACCATCGAGGATGTTGTTGGCTGTGGGCTTGTCATATATGGCCTTTATTATGTTGAGGAAAGTTCCCTCTGTGCCTACTTTCTGCAGGGTTTTTATCATAAATCGGTGTTGAGTTTTGTCGAACACTTCTTCTGCATCTATTGAGATGATCATGTGGTTTTTCTCCTTCAATTTGTTAATATGGTGTATCACATTGATTTATTTGCGTATATTGAAGAATCCTTGCATTCCTGAAATAAACCCCACTTGATCATGGTGTATGATCCTTTTAATGTGCTGTTGGCTTCTGTTTGCTAGTATTCTGTTGAGGATTTTTGCATCTGTGTTCATCAGTGATATTGGCCTGTAGTTTTATTTCTTTGTGACATCTTTGTCTGGTTTCGGTATCAGGGTGATGGTGGCCTCGTAGAATGAGTTTGGGAGTGTCCCTCCCTCTGCTACATTTTGGAAGAGTTTAAAAAGGATAGGTGTTAGCTCTTCTCTAAATGTTTGATAGAATTCGCCTGTGAAGCCATCTGGTCCTGGGCTTTTGTTTGTTGGAAGATTTTTCATCACAATTTCAATTTCAGTGCTTGTGATTGGTCTGTTCATATTTTCTATTTCTTCCTGGTTCAGTCTCGGCAGGTTGTGCATTTTTAAGAATATGTCCATTTCTTCCAGGTTGTCCATTTTATTGGCATAGAGTTGCTTGTAGTAATCTCTCATGATCCTTTGTATTTCTGCATTGTCAGTTGTTACTTCTCCTTTTTCATTTCTAATTCTATTGATTTGAGTCTTCTCCCTTTTTTTCTTGATGAGTCTGGCTAATGGTTTATCAATTTTGTTTATCTTCTCAAAGAGCGAACTTTTCGTTTTATTGATCTTTGCTATCCTTTCTTTCATTTGTTTTTCATTTATTTCTGATCTGATCTTTATGATTTCTTTCCTTCTGCTAACTTTGGGGGTTTTCTTGTTCTTCCTTCTCTAATTGCTTTAGGTGCAAGGTTAGGTTGTTTCCTTGAGATGTTTCTTGTTTCTTAAGGTAGGACTGTATTGGTATAAACTTCCCTCTCAGAACTGCTTTTGCTGCATCCCATAGGTTTTGGTTCGTCGTATTGTCATTGTCATTTGTTTCTAGGTATTTTTTGATTTTGATTTCTTCAGTGATCTCTTGGTTATTAAGTAGTGTACTGTTTGGCCTCCATGTGTTTGTATTTTATTACAGATTTTTGCCTGTAACTGATATCTAGTCTCATAGCGCTGTGGTCGGAAAAGATACTTGATATGATGTCAATTTTCTTGAATTTACCAAGGCTTGACTTGTGACCCAAGATATGATGTATCCTTGAGAAGTTTCCATGAGCACTTGAGAAGAAAGTGTATTCTGTTAAGTCCATCTTGTTTAATGTATCATTTGAAGCTCGTGTTTCCTTATTTGTTTTCATTTTGGGTGATCTGTGTACTGGTGAAAGTGGGGTGTTAGGGTCCCCTACTATGATTGTGTTACTGTTGATTTCCCCTTTTATGGCTGTTAATATTTGCCTTATGTATTGAGGTGCTCCTATGTTGGGTGCATAAATATTTACAATTGTTATATCTTCTTCTTGGATCGATTCCTTGATCCTTATGTAGTGTCCTTCTTTGTCCCTTCTAATAGTCTTTATTTTAAAGTCTATTTTGTCTGATATGAGAATTGCTTGTCCAGCTTTCTTTTGATTTCCATTTGCATGGAATATCTTTTTCCATCCCCTCACGTTCAGTCTGTATGTGCCCTTATGTCTGAGGTAGGTGCCTTGTAGACAGCGTATATACAGGTCTTGTTTTTGTATCCATTTAGCCAGTCTGTGTCTTTTGTTTTGGAGCATTTAATCCATTTACATTTAAGGTAATTATCAATATGTATGTTGCTATTCCCATTTTCTTAATTGTTTTGAGTTTGTTATTTTAGGTCTTTTCCTTCTGTCCTGTGTCCTTCCTAAAGAAATTCCTTTAGCATTTGTTGTAAAGCTGGTTTGGTGCTGCTGAATTCTCTTAGCATTTGCTTGTCTAAGAAAGTTTTAATTTTTCCATTAAATCTGAATGAGATCCTTCCTGGGTAGAATAATTTGGTTGTAGATATTTCTCCTTCATCACTTTAAATATGTCCTGCCACTTCCTTCTGGCTTGCAGACTTTCTGCTGAAAGATCAGCTGTTAACCTTATGGGGATTCCCTTGTGTGTTATTTGGTTTTTTTTCCCTTGCTGCTTTTAATATTTTTCTTTGTATTTAGTTTTTGATAGTTTGATTAATATGTGTCTTGTCGTTTTTCTCTCCTTGAATTTATCCTGTATGGGACTCTCTGTGCATTAAACTCTGTGCATCAACCCCACTCCTCTCCCTGGACTTGACTATTTCCTTTCCCATATTAGGGAAGTTTTCAAGTATACTCTCTTCAAATATTTTCTCAGTCCCTTTCTTTTGCTCTTCTTCTTCTGTGACCCCCATAATTCGAATGTTGTTGCGTTTAACGTTCTCCCAGAAGTCTCTGAGCCTAAGTTCTTTTCATTCTTTTCTCTTTATTGTGCTCTGCAGTAGTTATTTCCACTGTTTTATCTTCCAGGTCACTTATCCATTCTTCTGCCTCAGTTATTCTGCTATTGATCCCTGCTAGAGAGTTTTTACTTTCATTTATTGTGTTGTTCATCATTGTTTGGTTGCTCTTTAGTTCTTCTAGGTCCTTGTTAAACGTTTCTTGTGTTTATTCTATTTCCAAGAGTTTGGATCATCTTTACTATCATTATTCTGAATTCTTTCTCAGGTAGACTGCCTATTTCCTCTTCATTTGTTCGGTCTGGTGGGTTTTTACCTTGCTCCTTCATCTGTGATGTAGTTCTCTGTCTTCTCATTTTGCTTAACTTACTGTGTTTGGGGTCTCCTTTTCGCAGGTTGCAGGTTCGTAGTTCCCGTTGTTTTTGGTGTGTGTCCCCAGGGGCTAAGGTTGGTTCAGTGGGTTCTGTAGGCTTCCTAGTGGAGAGGACTAGTGCCTGTGTTCTGGTGGATGAGGCTGGATCTTGTCTTTCTGGTGGGCAGATCCACGTCTGGTGGTATGTTTTGGGGTGTTTGTGGCCTTATTATGATTTTAGGCAGCCTCTCTGCTAATGGATGGGATTGTGTTCCTCTCTTGCTACTTCTTTGGCATAGGGTGTCCAGCACTGTAGCTTGCTGGTCGTTGAGTGAAGCTGGGTCTTGGTGTTGAGATGGAGATCTCTGGGAGATTTTCACCATTTGATGTTATGTGGAGCTGGGAGGCCTCTTGTGACCAGTGTCCTGAAGTTGTCTCTCCCACCTCAGAGGCACAGCCCTGACTCCTGGCCGGAGCACCTAGAGCCTTTCATCCACACAGCTCAGAATAAGAGGAAGAAAAAATAAGAAAGAAAGAAGGAATGAAAGAAAGAAGATAAAATAAATTTATTAAAATAAAAAAATATTAAGAAAAATATTTTTGAAAGTAAAAAAAACGGGATGAACAGAATCCTTGGACAAATGGTAAAAGCAAAGCTATACAGACAAAATCACAGAAAGAAGAATACACATGCACACTCACAAAAAGAGGAAAAGGGGAAAAAATATATATCTTTGCTCCCCAACTCCACCTCTTCAATTTGGGATGATTCGTTGTCTATTCAGGTATTCCACCGATGCAGGGTACATCAAGTTGATTGTGGAGATTTAATCCGCTGCTCTTGAAGCTGCTGGGAGAAATTTCCCTTTCTCTTTTTTGCTCACACAGCTCCCGGGGTTCAGCTTTGGATTTGGACCTCCCCTGCGTGTAGGTCGCCTGAAGGCGTCTGTTCTTTGCTCAGACAGGACAGGCTTAAAGGAGCAGCTACTTCGGGGTCTCTGGCTCACTCAGGCCGGGGGGAGGCAGGGGCACGGAATCGGGGCTAGCCTGCATTGGCAGAGGCCTGTGTGACGTTGCAACAGCCTGAGGCATGCTGTGCGTTCTACCGGGGAAGTTGTCTCTGGATCGCAGGACCCTAGCAGTGGCGGGCTGCACAGCCTCCCGGGAGGCGAGGTGTGGAGAGTGACCTGTGCTTGCACACAGGCTTCTTGGTGGCTGCAGCAGCAGCCTTAGCATCCCATGCCCGTCTCTGGGGTCCGCGCTGATAGCCGCAGCTCACGCCCGTCTCTGGAGCTCCTTTAAGGGGCACTCTTAATCCCCTCTTCTAGAGCGCACCAAGAAGCAAAGAGGGAATAACAAGATTCTACCAGGGAATAACAAGATTCTACCCTCTGCGGCAGCTCCAGAGTTTTTCCCAGACTCCCTCCCGGCTACCCGTGGTGCACTAGTCCCTTCAGGCTGTGTTCTCACAGCCAACCCCACTCCTCTCCCTGGAATCCAGCCAAAGCCCGAGCCTCAGTTCCCAGCCCCCGCCAGCCCTGGCGGGTGAGCAGACAAGCCTCTCGGGCTGGTGAGTGCTAATCAGCACCGTTGCTCTGTGCGGGAATCTCTCTGCTTTGCCCTCCACACCCTTGTTGCTGCGCTCTCCTCCACGGCTCCAAAGCTTGCCCCCTCCGCCACCCACAGTCTCCACCCGCAAAGGGGCTTCCTAGTGTTTGGAAACCTTTCCTCCTTCACAGCTCCCTCCCACTGGTTCAGGTTCCATCCCTATTCTTTTGTCTGTTTTTTCTTTTGGCCTGCCCATGTATGTGGGGAGTTTCTTGCCTTTTGGGAGGTCTGCGGTCTTCTGCCAGCATTCAGTTTGTGTTCTATAGGAGCAGTTCCACGTGCAGATGTATTTCTGATGTAGTTGTGGGGAGGAAGGTGATCTCTGCGTCTTACTCTTCCACCATCTTGAAGCTCCACCCTTTCTTGTTTTCTTCTTCTTCTGGGACCCCTATATTTCGAGTGTTGGTGCATTTAATGTTGTCCCAGACGTCTCTGAGACTGTCCTCAATTCTCTTCATTTTTTCTTTATTCTGCTCTGCAGCAGTTATTTCCACAATTTTATCTTCCAGGTCATTTATCCTTTTTTCTGCCTCATTTATTCTGCCATTGATTCTTTCTAGGGAATTTTTAATTTCATTTATTGTGTTGTTCATTGTTGTTTCTTTGCTCTTTAGTCCTTCTAGGTCTTGTTAATCATTTCTCGTATTTCTCCATTCTATTTCCAAGATCTTTGGATCATCTTTTCTGTCATTACTCTGGATTTTTTTCAGGTAGTCTGCCTATTTCCTCTTCATTTGTTGGGTGTTCTGGGATTTTTTTTTTTTTTTTGCGGTATGCGGGCCTGTCACTGTTGTGGCCTCTCCTGTTGCGGAGCAAAGGCTCCGGATGCACAGGCTCAGCAGCCATGGCTTATGGGCCCAGCCGCTCTGCGGCGTGTGGGATCTTCCTGGACCGGGACACGAATCCGTGTCCTGTGCATGAGCAGGTTGACTCTCAACCACTGCGCAACCAGGGAAGCCCTGGTCTGGTGCGTTTTTATCTTGCTCCTTTATCTGCTGCATATTTCTCTGTCTTTTCATTTTGTTTAAATTACTGTGTTTGGTGTCTCTTTTTCACAGGCTACAGGTTCGTAGATCCCGTTGCTTTTGGTGTCTGCCCCCAGTGGGTAAGGTTGGTTAAGGGGCTTGGGTAGGCTTCCTGGTAGAGAGGACTGGTGCCTGTGTTCTGCTGGGTGGGGCTGGATCTTGTCTTTCTGGTGGGTAGGGCCGTGTCCAGTGGTGTGTTTTGGGGTGTCTGTGAACTTAGTATGATTTTAGGCAGTCTCTCTGCTACTGGATTGGGTTGTGTTCCTGTCTTGCTAGTTGTTTGGCATGGGGTGTCCAGCACTGGAGCCTGCTGGCCATTGAGTGGAGCTCGGTCTTAGGGCTGAGACAGAGATCGCTGGGAGACCCCTCGCTGATAGATATTACATAGGGTCGGGAGGTCTCTGGTGGTCCCGTGTACTGAGCTCGGCTCTCCCACCTCAGAGGCTCAGCCCTGACAGCAGGCTGGAGCTCCAAGACCCTGTCAGCCACATGGCCAAGTACGTCGGGAGTTTCTTGCCCTCTGGGAAGTCTGAGGTCTTCTGCCTGCGTTTAGTAGGTGTTCTGTAGTTGTTCCACATGTAGATGTATGTGCGGTGTATTTGTGTGGAGGAAAGTGATCACCTCGTCTTTTTCCTGGTATCTACCTTATATTTTTAAAGATCTTAGTTTCATTTATTGTTTTTCTCCTTTCTTTTTAGTGTTTATTTCCACTGTGATCTTTGTTATTTCTTTCATTTTACTAACTTTTCCATTTGCTTTTTCTTCTTTTTCTAGGTCCTTAATATATAAAGTTAGGTTTTTTGTTTCTTGATTTATCACTATCACTATGAACTTCCCTCTTGGAAATGCTTTTGCTGCATCCTGTATGTTTCAGTATGTTGCACAGTAGTCCCCCTTTACCTGCAGTTTTTCTTTTTATTTTTTAAGGTTTTTAAGATTTATTTATTTCTGCCTGTGTTGGGTCCTCGTTTCTGTGTGTGGGCTTCCTCTAGTTGCGGCGAGCTGGGTCCTCTTCATGGCGCTGCACGGGCCTTTCACTGTCGTGGGCTCTCTTGTTGCAGAGCAAAAGCTCCACATGTGCAGGCTCAGTAGTTGTGGCTCACAGGCCCAGTTGCTCCGCGGAATGTGGGATCTTCCCAGACCAGGGCTCAAACCTGTTTCCCCTGCATTGGCAGGCAGATTCTCAAGCACTGTGCCACCAGGCAAGCCCTGCAGTTTTGCTTTTTACACTGTCAGTTACCTGCAGTCAACTGTGGTCTGAAAATATTAAATGGAAAATTACAGAAATAGACATTTTAAAAATACTTGAAATATTTTTAAAAATAAAGTTTTGAATTGTGCATTGTCCTGAGGAGTATGATAAAACTTTGTGCCATCCTGCTCCATCTTGCCTGGGATATGAATCATCCCTTTTTTCATTGTATACACACTGTGTGTGCATGTGTATATATAGGAAAAAACATAATATTTGTGGGGTTAATTACTATTCATGGTTTCAGGCATGCACTCAGTGTGTTGGAATGTATCCCTCACAAATAATAGGGTTCTACTATATTTCCGTTTCATTTGTCTCAAGGTACTTTTTAAAATTTCTCTTTTGATTTCTTTAACCTATTGGTTTTTCAATATCATTTTTAATCTCCACATGTTGAATTTTCCAGTTATCTTCTCATAATGGATTTCTAGTTGTATGGCAGTGTGGTCAGGAAAGATGCTTTATATGACTTTCATCTTCTTAAATTTATTAAGACTTGTTTTGTGGCCTAACATATGCTCTCTCCTGGAGAATGTTCCATGTGCCCTTGAGAAGACTGTGTATTCTGTTGCTTTTGGATGGAATGACTGGCCTAATGTGTCACTGAAGTCCAGTGTTTCTTTATTGATTTTCTGTCTGAATGATGTATCCACTGATGAAATTGGGGTATTAAAGTCCGTTTCTGTTATTATTTTTTCTTATTTTTCTTGTTGTACGCAGGCCTCTCACTGTTGTGGCCTCTCCCATTGTGGAGCACAGGCTCCAGATGTGCAGGCTCAGCGGCCATGGCTCACGGGCCCAGCTGCTCCACAGCATGTGGGATCTTCCCAGACCAGGGCACAAACCCGTGTCCCCTGCATCGGCAGGCGGACTCTCAACCACTGCGCCACCAGGGAAGCCCCCTTTCTGTTATTGTATGGCTTTCTACTTCTCCCTTTAGATCTGTTAAATTTTGTTTTACATATTCAGATGTTCCTTTTTTGAGTGCATAAATGTTTACAAATGTTATATTCTCTTTTTGGATTTACTCCTTTATCATTATATAATGACCTTTTTTGTCTCTTATAACAGTCTTTATCTTAAATCTATTTTGACTGTTACAAGTATATCTGCCCGAGCTTTCTTCTGGTTTCCATTTGCATGGAATATTTTTTTTCCATCCTTTCAGTCTGTGTGTGCACTTGTACCTCAGGTGAGGTTTTTGTAGGCAGTATATAGGTGAGTCTTTTTTTTTTTAATCCATTCAGCCACTCTGTGTTTTGATGGGAGAATTTATTATTTGTTTTACATTTAAAGTAATTATTGATTGGTATGTCCTTATTGCTATTTTGTTCACTGTTTTCTGGCTGTTTTGTAATTCCTATTTTCCTGTCTCCTTTGCTTGCTTAGATTCCTGTCTTTTTTGGTATGCTTAGATTCCTTTACCTTTTTCTTTTGTGTATCTACCACAGGTATACCACAGAGATATTGCAGGTTCAGTCCACTGCAATAAAGCAGTTATCACAATGAAGCAATTATCACATGAATTTTGGTTTCCTAGTGTATATAAATCTATGTTTACCCTATATTATGGTCTATTAAGTGTATAACAGCATTATGTATAAAAAGTATATATACCTTACTTTTAAAATACTTTAGAGCTAAAAAATACCAACCATCATCTGAGCCTTCAGTGAGTCATTGTAGTAACATCAAAGATCATTGATCACAGATCACCATAACAAATAGTATAATAATTTGAAAGGAGAAAGGGGAATCAAGATGACAGGGTAGGAGGATGTGGAACTCTCCTACCCCTACAACACATCAAAAATACTTCTACAGTTCTCACAGAAAATTAACTGGAACCTGGCAGAAGAACTTTTTTTTTTTTTTGGCCCACACTGCACAGCTTGCAGGATCTTAGTTACACAACCAGGAATTGAACACACGCCCCTACAGTGGAAGTGCAGAGTCTTAACCACTGGACTACCAGGGAGGTCCCCAGAAGAACTTCTGTACAACCAAAGCCACAAGAAAGATCTCCACATAACTGGGTAGGACAGAAAAAAAGACATTAGGTTGGGATCTGTGCCCTTGGGAGGGATCTGAAAGGAAGAGAAGGTCCACACAGGCAGCCCCTCACCTTGGGGAGCAAGCAGGTGGAGCCACAATCTGTGCATCCCAGCCCTGGCGTCCTGTAGAGAGGAGACTAGTCCTCTTGGCTGCTCGGAGAACCACTGGGACAGTCAGAAGGGCTGGAGAAGCCAAGATGCTACTCGCAAGGAGTGTGCACATGCTGGCTTGTCAACCATCAGCGCAAAGAGAGCCTGGCAGCTGATGCCTCGCCACTTCCCAGTGTGAATTGGGCAAACACCCTGGCCCTCTACACTCCACGCCACAGCCTGGTGGGAGGTCTGGGCCAACTGGGCCCTGGGAAAAGACTCGGTCTGTACACAAAAACAGACCAAGGGTCTTGGGTGTGATCTTGGTGGGGCAGCTGGAAGCAACCATTGTCCTTGCACACACAGGGCAGCACCCCAGGAATCCTGGGCAGACAGGCTCTGGGAGAGGACTCAGTCTAGCTATGCAGAGACAGCCCGGAGAACCCGGGTGTGATCCAGGCAGGGCAGCAGCAGATGTTGTCATGCGTATAGGAATATACAGCAACTCATCTCTCATTGCCCATAACTGGCAATTCCCTATGCATAGGGCAAATGAGAACACCCACATCAAAGTGGGTAGAAGCTGAGGCACTATCTTACCATAACCAGCCCCCAACCCATGCATGGCACCCCAGCTTCAGGAAGGCACTCAAAACTCCAAGCTTCTCCTTAAGGAGCAAAGGGTTTAGACCCCACACTTGGCACCCCAGCTTTTAAGAGTCACACATGAAGACAAGCCCCCCCAAACATCTAGCCTTTCAGGTGTGGGGGGCACAACCACACAGCATGTGGGATCCTAGTTCCCTGATCAGGGATGGAACCCACGTCCCCTGCAGTGGAAGGGCAGAATCTTATAGCCACTGGACCACCAGGGAAGTCCCAAAACATCTAGCTTTGAAAACCAGTGGGGCTTGTGTCCATGAGACCAACAAGGCTATAGTGAACTGAGAACAGCTCTTAAAGGGTCCTCTTTTCTAATGTTCCACCTGTTTATATCATTTTCAGACATACCTTATTTTATTGCGATTCACTTTATTGCACTTTACAGATAATGCATTTTTTGCAAGTTGAAGGTTGGTTGTAACCCTGTGTGAAGCAAATCTATCGGCACCTTTTTTTCAACAGCATTTGCTCATTTTGTGTGTCTGTCACATTTTGGTAATTCTCACAGTATTTCAAATTTTTGTTACATTTGTTATGGTGGTCTGTGATCTGTAATCTTTGATGGTTAGCATTTTTTAGCAATAAAGTATTTTTAAATTAAGGTATGTACATTGTATTTTTATACATAATGCTAGTGCACACTTAATAGAGTACAGAATAGTAAATATAATATATAATATTATTATTATATATATTATAATATATAATAAATATAACTTTTACATGCACTGGCAAACCAAAAAATTCATGTGATTTGCTTTATTGTGGTAGTCTGGAACTGAACCCTCATTGTCTCCAAGGTATGCCTGTACCTCCTAATGAATTTCTTTTACTGTTTCTTGTAAAACCAGGTGTATTGATGTTAGAGTCCCTCAATTTTTCTCAGGAAGTATTTCTCTGTCACTGTTTTTCCTGAGATGCAGCAGTCCTAGAGATTTTTTTTATTACAAAGGCTTATCTGCTTTTTAATATTTTTTTATTGAAGTATAGTTGATTTACAGTGTGTGTTCATTTCAGGTATACAGCAAAGTTATTCAGTTATTATATATATATTCAGTTATTTTATATATATATATATATATATAATTATTTTCCAGATTCTTTTCACATACAGGTTATTACAAAATATTCTCCCTCACTTTTGAAGAATAATTTTGCTTGACACAGAGTTTTAGGATGGTGGTTTTTTACCTTCTGCACTTTAAATATTTCATTCCACTCTCTTCTTGGTTGCATAGTTGGGGTTTTTCGTTGTTGTTGTTTTGTTTGGTTTTGGTATGTTAATGTTTACAGCAGCTTTATTCATAATTACCAAAACCTGGAAACAACTCAAATGTCATTTGGTGAATGAATAAATTATAGTACATCTGTACAATGCAATCCTACTCAGCAATAAAAAGTAATGAACTGTTAATATGTGCAATAACATGGATAAATCTTATATATATGTATATATATGTATATATATGTATGTTATATGTGTATATGTATATGTGTATATATATATATATATATGTATATTGCTAAGTGAAAGAACCCAGATTCCAAAGGATAAATACGATGTGATTCCAGTTATATGATATTTCTTGCTTGCATAGTTTTTGAAAAGAGGTCTGATTTAATTCTTATCCTTGTTTAAGTAAAACTAAGGTTTGTTTTTCCCTCTGGCTTCTTTCAGAATGTTCCCTTTGTCTTTGATTTTTCTCCAGTTGAAAATGATGTGCTTGGCAGTGCAGTTTTTGGTGTTCTTTTTTTTTCATGTTTTGTGTTTTTCTTAGCTTCCTGGATCTGCAGTTTGCTGTCTATCACTAATGTTAGGAAAATCTCAGTGATGATTGCTTCACTTATTTTTTTTGTTCCTTTCTGCTTTTCTATCAGGCATTCTCATTTTGTGTATTTTACACCTGCTGTCATTGTCCCAAAGTTCTTAGATGTTGTATTCTTTTTTGTCTTTGCATTAAGCCCTGGTGAAACAGTCTCTTTTGAGGATAGGCCTTGTTAAGAATAGTTATTTCAAAATAGCTTCTTTCTTTCTTTCCAATTTTGGAAACAGTGGTTTGCTCTGTGTCTTCAGTTCTTTGCTTTTCTTCTTGTGAGGTTAGGAAGGATGGTTTCTAAGTTCTTTATACAAAGAACAAGAAAAGAGAAGTCTCTGACTCAAGTTTTTTGACTGCTGACAGCTTTGAAGCCTCATCCCTCCTTTCTCCTCTTGTGACCCACATGTATCCATGATGATAGGAAAGCCTTAGTTTCCTTCCTGTGGCAGTGACAAGAGATTCAATTCCTGCCTGCTCCTGCCCTTGTATGTGAACTCTCTCTTCAGTCCACCCACAACCTCAACTAAAAAATAAGTCCATGTACTTTTCCTTGCACTCTCAAGCCATTTCATGCCTTCTTGAGAGGCCTGCCTTACTCCCTAGAGACCTCAATTATGGAAGTAATAAACCCTTTGTACACTATTGGCAGTGTGTGGTGTCATCAACTTACATATTCCTGTACTCGGGGCTGGGCTGTTATGCTTCTGTGCACCATATGGGAGTTGAGAAGTGAGAGATGTTGGGAGGATTGCCTCTGGAGTGGCTGGCCAGGAAACTTCCACCTGAAATTAGAGAATGGAGGTTTTACATTGTTTGGAGGAAAGCGCTGTGAATTCTTTATGTATTATATAATCATGGGTAGATTCACCATCAGACCTTTGTGGAGTGTTGTGAATTCCTGTGCAATATGCAGCTCTTAACCCATTCCTCAAGGTTATTTAGCAAGGGCTTTGACCAAAACGAAATGTTTTAGCACTTTATCATTTCATCATGTGTGCCTGTGTGTGCTAAAAACTAGTGAGAAGCATCCCTGAGGCTCATTGTGTATAGGGTTTTGTGGAGGTCTAAGTAGCTGTGTCTTTTTAGCGTGTCATATCATGCAAAGTTGTCTGAGCCTTAACTTCTGAATAACTTCCTAGCTCCATGAATGGGACAGAGAGAGAATGGAGAAACTGAGTCTGCAATAAATTTTACACAAGCTAAAAGTACTACTTCTTTACAAGAATACTTTAATCTAGCCAGTTGCACCTGGCTATTTCTTATCACCTGGAGTAATTCTCAGGCCAGTATGGCAAACTGATCCTTGTCACAAGTTGGATTTCCACAGGCCTCCTGGACTCTCATGTTTGGTGATGAGAATAGAAGAAAAAGCTTCCAGTTCTTCACTGTGTTTTATTCATTGAAAGCTCCTGCAGATTTGACCTCATACATCATGGAGTGTACTGAGTTAAATGGTGTGTAATAACAAAGGAGATGAGTTTTTCTCACAAGAGATTGATGTGTTTAAAATGATTCATTTGTGTAGCATTTCTCTCATTTCTCCAGGGTGCTCTAGACCCTGACATCAGAGAGCAATAACATTTAAAGTAATCACAGTGAAAATGAATAAATAAATTGCATGTGTTCATTATGCTGTTAAATTCATGAAGAAGTAAGTAAGGACATAGAGTCAGTTTCTGATGACCAAGACATAAAATTTGAAGGTGACAGAATCATATGTAATCTTCCTGTAAATTGAGTATAAATCCCCAGTTCTGTCAGACTCACACATCTTACTGGAAACATATTTGGTCTGTTTTAGGACCCAGTGACCTTTGAGGATGTGGCTGTGAACTTCACCCAGGAGGAGTGGGCTTTACTGAATCCTCTGCAGAAGAAACTTTATAGAGATGTGATGCAGCAAATCTTGAGGAACCTGGCCTCAATAGGTAACCATGACAACATTCCTTCACTTCAGTTAGAGAACAAGTATTTCTTGCCCATCAACACTGTTCCAAGATGTGGAATATGGAAAAGTAATACAGTAGTCCCCCCTTATCTGCAGGGGATACATTCCAAGACCACCAGTGGATGCCTGAAACTGCAGATAGTACTGAATCCTATACATACATACCTATGATAATAAGTTTAATTTAGAAATTTGGTGCACAGTAAGATATTGATAACAATAACTAAGAATAGAACATGTAAAATAGACATGAACTTAACATGCATAAGTGTTAAGTGTCCATAACTTGCAGTTTGAGATGAGACAGCAAAACTAAGATCAATTTCTTTTTCCTTCTTTACAATTTCATGTCATTTTTCCTATAGATCTTAGCAACATCAATGTATGATTATTTTCTTCCCTTAAATCAAGAACTTTCATCTTTTCACTGAAAGGAAGCACTTTATAACTTTTCTTTGGCATATCCTAATTACCAACATCGCTATTCTTGCACTTTGGGGCCATCGTTAATTAAAATAAGGACTTCTTGAACAAGCACTGCAATACCACCACAGTGATCTGAAAACTGAGATGGTTACTAAGTTACTGATGGGCAGGTAGCATATACAGCATGGATACACTGAACAAAGGGATGATTCACATCCTGGACAGGACAGACCTGGACATTGCAAGATTTCATCATATTACTTGGAAGGGTGCACAGTGTAAATTAATATTTTCAGACTGCAATTGACCATAGGTAACTGACACCACCGAAAGCGAAACTGTGGGTAAGGGGGAACTGCTGTACATTGGTAAATAAATCTAAGGTAAATAAATCTAAGCATGGTCACAGCTCATTGTGGACCTAAAATCTAATATATTTCTATAATTTCTAATAACTTGCATTATTTTTCTGGGTCTGCATTTTAGGGGGAAAAAAAGGACAATCATAACACTGAAGATTGGTACAAAATCCAAGGGAGAAAACTAAGGTGAGTCACACACACAGTAGATATCAGTGTGCCACGTGAGAATCCTGGTATGTCATAAACTTTTTAAAATAAAACAACCCCAGCTTCAAAGTTATCCATAAATTTTTTTCACCAAAAACATTTACTTAAACGTGACATAGATGTCCAGTGTTTTTGGAAACAATATTAAGAAACCCAATATATTAATATTACTGTTTTCATAATAGGTATGTCAAGTCCTCTTACAGAGCTTTCAGTATAAATCACCCTCAAAAAATTCAGAAAGGGCAAGAAAGCTTCACTTTTGCTATAAAATATAAAAATGTAATTCTAATACCCTACTAATAAATGTGACATTGTTAAAGAAATCATCGATAATTTCTCATTTTTTACAGAAGTCATATGGTAGAAAAACTCTGTGAAAGCAAAGAAGGTAGTCAAGATGGAGAAATTGTCAGCCAGATTCCAAATCTTAATCTGAACCAGAAAACTGTTTCTGGAGTAAAACCATGTGACTGTAACGTGTGTGGGAAAGTCTTCATACGTCATTCATTCCTTAATAGGCACATCTGATCTCACAGTGGACACAAACCATATGAGTATCGTGAATATGAGGAGAAGCCATATAAATGCAAGGGATGTGGGAAAGCCTTCAGTTACCACAAATCTGTTCACAGACATGAAAAGACTCACACTGGAGAGAAACCCTATGAATGTAAGGAATGTGGTAAAGCCTTCATTTCTCTTTCAAGCATTCGTACACACATGATAACACATACTGGAGATGAACCTTATAAATGTAAGGAATCTGGGAAAGCCTCCATTTGTCCCAGTTCGTTTCGATCACATGAAAGGACTCACACTGGAGAGAAGTAATATGAATGTATACAGTGTGGTAAAACTTTCAGTTGGCCCAGTTCATTTCGAATACACGAAAGAACTCACACTGGAGAGAAACCCTATGAATGTACAGAATGTGGGAAAACCTTCATTTATCACACAACCTTTCAAGGACATGTGAGAAAGCACACTGGAGAGAAACCCTATAAATGTAAAGAAAGAATGTGGGAAAGCCTTCATTTCTCCGTCAAGTGTTCAAACACACATGGTAACACACACTGGAGATGGACCTTGTAAGGAATGGGGAAAGGCATTCAGTTTTCCCAGTTCATTTAGAATACTTCAAAGAACTCACACAGGAGAGAAACCCTATGAATGTAAACAATGTGGCAGAGCCTTCAGTTGTTATGCATCCTTTCGAACACATGAAAAAACTCACACTGGAGAGAAACCTTATGACTGTACAGAATGTGGGAAAGCCTTTATTTATTGCACTACCTTTCAAGGACACATGAAAATACACACTGGCGAGAAACACTACAAATGTAGAGAAGGTGGGAAAGCCTTCAGTCGACCCAGTTCCTTTCGAAGGCATGAAAGATCTCATACTTAATGGAAACTTCTTGAATGTAAGCAATGTGGGGAAAACATCAGTTGGCCTTCATTCTTACATGGGAAAACTCCCACTGGAAAGAAACCCTATATGTGTAAGAAATCTGAGAAAGCCTGATACAAATTAATCCATGTATAATGTTCCAGAAAAAAATAACATGAAAGAATAATTTTTAGAGTTACATCGTCTTTATCAGTGCCTCATTCTTAAAGGGGATCTCTCGACTGGATATTTACTACTTACGTTCAAAAATGAACACTGAAGTGAGATAATTCGGTAAGTACTCTGTAAGCAGTACTACAGAATGATTAACAGGTATTGTTTTGCCCTTAAATCAATTAACATTTTTCTCTTTTCATTTTGGAGCCTGTTTGATCCATGGTTGAATTGACATGCAGGTTGGTTTAATTTTTATGTTTTGATCATTTTGTATGGGGCTATTGATAAATGACATTTTGGTATTTGTTGGGATTTTCCTACTGGCCTCCTGTAGTGCCAGGTATTGGATATTCCTTACCCATTATATAGTCCATCCTTCTTATGAGAAAATCTACTCTTGTTTTGGCCAGAAGAGCTTTATTTCATTTTCCTTGCTAGTAAAAGATGGCATAAATTTGTAAATATCATAGTGTATATAGTCTCATGTGAATTATTTCTGTGTTTTGCTCTTTGCTCTTTGTCATTCCTTCTGGCTAGGATTTGAATAATAAAGAGTTTGCATTAACACATTATTGACCAGGGGATTTTTGCAGAAACTAACACCTGTGGCCGGCAATTTGTTATGTAAATGAATATTGAAACACCCACATTTGAGTAAATATCAACAACTTTTTTTGCACTTAATGTATTTATTTGAAACTTTGTACATGTCTTACTAAAGCATTCTAATATTTCTTTAGAGTGTGATAGGCAGTATAGCAAGCACCTCTGTGCAGGGGAACAGAACATCTATTACAAACATACCGTGTTTCACTGTGCTTTCCCCTGGAAGAGCAGACTTTCTGGTGGCAATTTTTTTTTTTGGTCCTGTGGGTATTATTTCCTCTAGAATATGTTCGTTTATTTTACCTAGTCAACAAAGTGGATCTTTACAGGGGACTCTCTTAAAAAGTCACAAGAAGGACCAGGTGCGGGTCTACCACTGCATTCACCAGAATGGTCAGTTACCCATTCTCTAGCTACTGCTAACAAAAATTGCTTGTAAGTCATTTCATTAAATTTTAAATGCATTGAATAAACCACAGTTACTCAAATGGAAACCCACTTTCTTATACCATTTTCAAGTTTTCCAGAGGATATTGAAGTTTGCCAGATACTGATCAGATTGATCCACTCCTTTCATATATTTATTATACTCTAATATACAAGTGGGCTTAGTTATCTGATGGCCAGTCCTCCTGTCTTCCTTTCCTGTAGATGCTATGGAAGCATCATGAATAGTTGTCACCCTGCGGACTAGCCTCTTGTCTTTCCATATAGGAAGAATCACTTCTCCCTTCCATAAGGATGTTATTTCTCCCCTCTATAGATTTTTAGATTTCTCCTTTAATTGGTTTGGTAGACCATGATTCTCTTATAGTCCCACAAACTCTGGTTTTATATTTCAACAGTATTTCAGATGTGGACACACTGTTGTAATAATTGTCTTGGTAAATATGGTGCCATGAACCAAGATAAGGTTGTAGGACTGATAATATTGTTTCTTGCAGTTTCTTTACTTCACCTGTGTAAATCTCAAGGTTGCATATATACCCAGTTTCACTTTCGCTAACAATCCTGACCAAAATTGCATATTTTGTAAGTTTTCCAGGATTTGAATCTGAGTTGTCCTCTCCACTTTATCATTCTCTCGTCAAGTGATAGCTCTTGTTTGGGTATACAGATTGATTGAAATTTTGATAGAAAATAATCCAAAAGAGGTTTAACTTTTGAAATTCTGCAGGAAGTGGAGTTTTCCGAGTTATCATTAAAGTGAAGAAATGTCTATTTGTTCAAACCTTTTTCTCGTCATAATCTTTCGAAAGATAAATAGGTGTTTCAATTAAGGGATCAGTCGACCAATATTCTTTCCAGTGTGACTTTATTTGTCCCATCGAAAGTATTAACCCAAGAAACTTCTTTGTATCACTGTTGGTTACATCAGTCCATTTTAAAGCCTTACCATACTTTTTATATGATTTTTCATTCTGTTGGTGATACAAGTTTGTTTGAGAAGGAACCAACTCAAGAAAGTTGCTACCAAATATTTTTATTTCACTAACACTTTGTGGGTTATTTGCACCTGGCACACTGTAAAGTCTTCTGATTTTCATGAAATGTTGTCTTCAATCCACTCTTCTGTAGAAGCAAAGGAGCATTCTCCAGCACTGTGAGTTTCATTTTCATTTCCTGTATCAGAATCAATCACTAAGGTTTTTTGTCTTTTTGTTGGTCTAATATTCACATCGTCTGAATCAGAACTATATTCTGAGACACTAGTATATACGTCACATGGACAATCAGAGAAAGTATCTGCATAAAATTCACCAAAAAATTCTTCACTCAAAATTTCACGATGCATCATTTTTGAAAATTGTATGGCCATACACTTGCGTTTATAATAGATAACAAGGTTGGAACAAAAACCTAATGGAGCAAAGTGTGAATGATAATGACAATCACAAGTTGTATAATGAACCTTGATCAACTTTAAGCTCTAACAACTTTGCACAGTGATGTTAATTGTATCACTCTCTAAAAACGTATTGGTACATCTCTGGTCAATAACATTCAGGTAACAAAAGATATATTAATACACCTCTTGTCAATAATGTGCTAAGAGGGACTTCCCTGGTGATCCAGTGGCCAAGACTCCGCACTCCCAATGCCAGGGGGCCGGGTTCGATCCCTGGTCAGGGAACTAGATTCCACATGCTGCAACTAAGAGTTCACATGCTACAACTAAAAATAAAAATTCCACATGCTGCAACTAAGACCCAATGCAGCCAAATAAATAAATAACTACTAAAAAAAAATAGTTGTTAAGACAGACCTGTCACTGAACAATAAAATGTAGAATTGGAGTTGGCTTTCCTACCTTGTTTTATCACCTGGGTAATGTGACATTTTCTATAATCCATTTCTCTTATGGTTCCATGTGAGAATTCACATGTAGCCTCACTTGCATGAGATTTGAAATTCAGAAGTACAGGAGGCATTAGTCAGATTTCAGCAGCGTGCAGGGAGACAGACGTGCAGGAACTTTGAGGACACTTGTTCTAGCCTGTTTTCCTGATTCCTTACCCTGCCAATCCAGAGTATCCTGGAAACCATAATCAGCTGGTTGACTTCCATTTTCTCAGACGTGTAGGTTTCCACACATCTTCACAAGTTCCACATCAAAGATCCATCATATTTTGGATTTGGACTTTCCTGCAAGTTTCCATGAGTCCACCAGGCAACTAATTCTAACTTTCATGGTTCAGAGTATTCTCTGATGCTTGGACGTCCATATTCTCTAGATCATATTCATATAAGGTCTAATTTGTGTAGTAAACACCTAATTCTCGTAATACTGATAGTGACCACATGTTCCTGATTCCACTATGACAGCTATGGTTGCACAGTCCAAAAGAACCATATTGGAGTTTCTTCCTCTGCTGCACTGTTCAGTGACTGCCCTGGCCCAGCCCCTCCAAGTGAGAATTGGCACCTTCCTTATATCAGGCAGATTGTGGGTGCTTCCTGTTGCTCACAGCTCTACACAATTCCTCAGTACATTTTCAATTATGTTTGATTGTGATTACAAACAATACATTTTTGTTGAACAAAATCTTGTTTCTTAGAAATATTTTCATTAACTGTTTTCATACAATTTGCACACTAATAAATGTGTTTTTCATTTCCTGAACACGTATATTTAAATATTCTGTTGTGACTATGAATTTTCAGGTGAACTGTGTAATTTGGTCAAGTTAATTGCTACACATTCTCATTCAATAATCCCTTGTGTATACATGTTCCGGTATTTCTTTCCTCGGGTAAATTTTATTTTTATTTCTACATAGTTATGATTTTTGTCTTGAAACGAATTTCTTATTTGTTTTGTCAGCGTCATGTGGCCAGAACCCACTGGGATCACACCAGCAGTCAACAAGAGTGGTGTCATAAATTGTAGTACTCGGACTGACCACAAACCCTAAATGACTGGATTTATCAGTAAGGGTACTCAAAAGGATTTACAATTTGGCTTTTGGTAGGTGATTTGATTACTCTTCAGGGAAGCAAGATGTTTCTGGATGTACTGGATGCTGCAAGAAGGTGAACTTAATTCTATCATAGGTAATCATAATCAATGTTTTCTAGAAGACAAAAACAGTGTAGTGAAGCTAAACCTAATTCACAGGAAGCTCCACAGTCAGTCATATTATTGAGAAGAGCAGAATCTTGGTAATTTTTATGATTTGGAATTGTCTCATCGTTTTTAGTGACATGGTTACAAAATACCCTTATTTTTGTCTTGATCCATTTGTGATCACTGAACAGCTTTGTCTGATGATGCAAGTGTTTGACATTTTTCTCTTCAACATGACAAAAGAACACAAGGCCAGCATCCAGTCCCCTGGTGTTACTTTTTACCTTTCCTACCCATTATCTAAACACTCTTATACTTCCTGTGGTATACTGGATGGATAGTGTTTACCATAAAGTACCTCAGTGAAAATACATAAATTCACTTCTTAGTAAAGTATACGATACTTTTTAATATCTCCTTTATAACTCAGCTGATACCTATATGTTCAGGTAAATTGTGAGAGAACACAAACCTAGCAAGAGAGAAAGACAGGATCACTGTTCTAGTTAAGCTTCTTGCTCAGAGACTATACTCTTGATGCAATTTCAACATGCCTGGCACTAGATTCAACACATATCCAGTTTAGCACAAATAAGGCACTCTAGGATTTGGATATAGAGGCATGAAACAAGTTCTTACAGTCCTGGTGCTCATATTTTTGTGGGAAAAGGGAGATAGTTAATAAATGATGAAGCTTTGGTTTATAAGATGGAAATGAGAGCTTTGAAGGAAAGTAAATAATGACATGTCAGATAATAGAGAGGCTGGGAGTGTGTGTATATCTTTCTTATGAGGGTAGGAGCCTCGAGTGAGGATGTCATTATTGATCACTTGCATTTCTATTAACTTACAGGAACTTCTTGGGTGTGGAAGTAAATAGAGGGCAGCAGTGTAGAAAGTCCTGCTTTCTTTGATTAACAGTAAAGATTCGCCATAAAGGTAAAGATATAATATGGTTCATCTTCATTTTTGCAGTTTCCTGTATACAACATGTGATCATGAGTTTGGACATAGGTTTCTGGGACTTGAGACTTTCCTTTGATCTGGCCACAGATATTTGTGGCATCCATCGTTTAAGAAACTATTCACTTTAACTATTTCAAGTTTTATATTTGGCATTTTCATTTGGCTTGTATACTGACTGAAACAGTATATACTATATTAAACCCTGGAGTTCCCCCCAGTCTGAGAAAAGGTTATGTTCATCTGCACTGTTCTAGCCTAGCCTGAGTTTATACTGTGAGTAGAGTGATATTTATGTAAGTCTACTGTGACTTCCTGGTGGAAACAACAAAAAGAGCTATGGATGTTTAGAAGGCAATCATCCAAGGAATAATTGAGGTGAGCTACAGAGAGAGGGTATCATTTTGAGTAATATCCTAATTTAATGTGAAAGGAGATAGTGGAAAATTTTAATGCCTTTCTGTAAGAGAATTGGTTGAAAGCTTTTTTTTTTCAGTGACCCACAAAGCCTCATATCCCATCTTACTGTTCACAGGTATCATTTCTATATGCTTAGACTTAAAGCACATATTCTAGAGTAGGAGGATACAAAAGTAACAGCTCTGAGTTTTATTAAAGAGCAAAGGAAAGCCAAATTCTGTCCATTTTTAGTGCTAACTTACATTTTCTTAGCACTGTAAAGATTGTCATTTCATAATTATTAGTCTCCCTTTTGACGTCCCTGCAAGTCATTCCTTCCATCATTCCTAACGTCTTAACGAGAAGGTTAACCATGGTAGAAGAGGTTATTACCCAAACGTACAGAGCTCACAGTAATGGAATCTCAGTTTTGAAAGCCTAATGTATGCCACCAACTTATCACTTGTCAAAATTTTAAACTCAGAAGAACACTGCAAGGGACTTCCCTGGTGGTCCAGTGGCTAAGACTCTGTGCTCCTAATGCAAGGGGCCCAGGTTCAATCCCTGGTCAGGGAACTAGAACCCACGTGCCACAACTAAAGATCCTGCATGCTACAACTGAAGAGCCCGTATGCTGCAGCTAAGACCTGACACAGCCAAATAAATAATTTTTAAAAAAAAGAAGAATAACACTGCAAGAAATTACTCACTTTGAAAGAAAATATGGCATCAAATTTCACAGATGACTCAAGTGGCAATATGTTCTATTTATGTTACATTCTGGAAAGGCATACCTAGGGACCTAAACCATCAGTCAGTGGTGAAGGGGTCTGGTAGAAAGGGCATCATAAAAATGTTCTTTTGGGGTGATGGAGTATAACCCATCTTTTGGTGGTAACATTACTGTACATTTGTGAAAACTCACAACTACACTTAAAACATGGTATATATAGGTATTTAAAATAATTAACAAAAAGCAATGCTTTCACATGCTAGGAAAATGTTAATCTTTGCTTGAATCTTGATTTTTACATGTGCAACAGTTATTTCCACCACCTTTTGGTACTACTTACAAAGAATTGAAGGACCAGGAAGAAGGACTCAGTCCTCAACAGGCCTCTCTTGAAATCTCAGTTTAGAAAACACCCTCTAGGGCTGCACTGGCCCTCATCTCATAACAGGAGTGGAGTGAGAGGGCTCCCAGATCTTTTGAAGGTGTATCCCACAGTCTCCCCAAGTGGAATCTGCCTGGGAACATCCTAATTCATGATCATCAGCATCATATCTTTTCCAGGCTCATCTTTAGGCCATTTCCAGCTCTACATATTCCAGCTCAAGCCTACACTGTGCCCCCTACTGGCAAACATCTTTAGAAATCCACACCTGCCCCACTCTGGAAAATTTCTCTGTGGCAACACCAGGGGGTTGTGAGCTGAGATGGTGGAAGAAACAGTGGTCAAACCCATGTCATGGGTACATACCTCTCAGCTGCAACAATCCCAGGTGTCCCATAATTATCATCTCTACTTGCTTACTTACAAAATACTTAAACATCAGCAGATTTTGAACAGGAAAACAAAAGGATCTAGACTCTGACCAAATAACAGGCACTACATCAGCGTTGCCCTCCCCACACTCCTACCCACAAAGGCCCTAGCAGCCACCCCTCATGCCTCTCAAGTCTCTAAACCACCCATGATGGCCATAAACCAGGACATTCTGGTGTAAGAAACTATTCTCAGCCTAGTGCTAAACACAGAGCAGCCACTGTTGGTAATGGACACAGTCTGGAAATGGAGGATCTCAGAGGCCCTGAGCTGATGATTCAGTGTAGCCAGCTTTCCATTTTGTCTTGGGTCGTGAAGCCAGGATCCCTCAGGCTTTTTTCACCACAGAGGCTTCCTCATTGAAAGGATAATGGTACCTACAGGATAAAGCCAAAATTGGGACCTCTGGCACATCTCAACTACAGGAGGAAGTGTGTTCCCTTCTGAGTAATGCAGTTGTTCTGGAGGAGGTCACCCCTTTTCTAGACTCATTGGCCATTTGGAGAGTCGCTTAGGATCACATGAAGGACCGTGAGAGTTCATATACTTTATAGACCATGTGCTACCACCACACCTGATGGAGTCCACTGGAGAGAATGGCAGGTTCTGCCCCCGATCAAAGAAGATATCCCTGATAAAAACGGCACCCAAGCATCCGCTCAAATTCCAGCAAGCACACTAGCACTACAGGATGCCCTGGCCAACAGTCAAACTCACCTGCACATTTTCACAGATCCTCTGACCGTTGCCAATGATCTTGCTATCCAGTCCCACCAATAGTGACAAGAACTCCTTATCACCACTCTGGGATAAAGAACTCTGGGAATGTCTTGCTTCACAGTTACCCAATCAAGGTCACTCCTAACTCTGCACATAAGAAACCTCTCAAACCTGATGGTATTAATCTTGTCTCTGTGGGCCCATGATGTGTGAAACCGTTGAGAGACCTCTACCCTAAAGCTCTAGGCTAAAGCTCTACCCTAAAGCCCTAAAGCTCTAGAATGCAAGGGACTTCCCTCCTCTGCCATGGCTAACTTACTGTCAAGTTTACCTGATAAGGAAAACAATGCCCCTAGTAGTATAATCAATGGACATAATTTCCAGGCTGAGGAAGGGGTCCCTACAGCTGATGGAAAATAGACTTAATAGGACCCTTCATCCCCTCAGCAGGACTACTTGCTATGCTCTGACCACGGTATATACTTATATAGACATACTCCTCACTTATCCTATTAGACACGCCACTGATGAAGCCAAAACGGAAGGACTCACCAAGACACTGATGTGATCAACTCATTTCTGAAAAACAAACAAAACCCTCAAGATGCTGGGCTCTAGAAAAAGGCATTCCGTGGCACTTTTACTTCTTATGACCCCAGGATACAGCCCTCATAGAAGCTAGAATGGCTTCCTTAGATAAACCATGTTAACTTCTAAATGAGTCTTCCTGCTGTTTGAGGCATTAGTTAGACCATCCCGCCCACCCCCCACCTCAGTACATGGGCCCATTACTTTGTTCTGATCCTCAGGCTTAGTGACACCTTATAGAGGCCTTTCTGCACGAGACATTTCTGTCAAATGGTCATTCTCAACAATCCTTTTGTTTACTGTAAGAGTTTCCAGCAGCAAACACTCATATCCCACCACTGGGCCTTCCTCCTAACACCACCTATACTCTGTACCCTGGATGTCAGTATTTTATTTGGGGCATCCTCCTTCATAACACGCTGTGGCCCTTCCCAACACAAATGTGCTGTTTTCCTACCGATTGCACTCACTGTCCTGATAGTGACTGGCATTGCCCAGGGTACACATGATGCCATTCAACAAACTCACATCACTGATCCCAGTCAAGAAATGTCTGAAACACCCTAAACACATGCAGCAGGCAACTAACCTTTTAGAGACTTTCTATGAAGGGGAACTCCCTGGCAGCCATGGTGGCTGACGACTAGTTGGCTTTAGACTATTGGCCACCCAGGGAAGGTTCTGTTCCCTTAAAGGATTGCTTGCTGCCTGTGGGTAAACAACATGGCAAGGGGCCACCCATAACTCAACACATGAGAAAACAAATGAAAATAACAAATAACATTACTAAGGTAACTGAATTGAGTTCTGGAACCCCACTGACATATTTTCCTGGATTTCTCCAACACCTTAGGATGACTGGAATTGGAATGCTTTTTTCAAGACTTCCTCATCTTAATTATAACATGTTGCTTGTGCTTTTCACATGGCTATTCAAATTCTTGTGAGATGTGGCATAATTCAGTCCACAATCATCAGGAGTGAACTTTTAATAAAGACACTGATTCCACTTTTGATGTGTGACTGTTAATTGGTTTTAGATACCCACTCGCCCTGCCTGGTCTACAATAGGCAATCAAGTTACAAAGGTAGACACATGCCTCTTTTCTCTTTGTGCCAGTGGATAGGAGGGTCAAACCTTGAATACCCAAACTCAACTCCTTGATACATTAGAGGCCCAACCCACTCTCCTCTTTGCTGCAGCCACCTGCACCCACTTACACTTGCCCTACTCTCCTAAAAATTGCCTTTGCGGAATAAACCAGGAGCAGAAGCCACTCAAGCCAGTAAACTGTAGGAACACATGAATTGCTGGAGACACAGTGTAAACTAGCTCGAGAATTAAAAGGTCTGCAGAACCCAGTCTTAGAGGGCCACCCACAATTCATGAATTCTTCCTGCAGGAGCCAAACCATGTTCTTACCATAAATATATTTTTTAAAAATTGCCTCATGCTTCATGCAGCAAACAGGGAAATATTTTGATATATACACAGTGCATTCTGTTCTTTGTATCTTAGGCTATTTCTCAAAGGAAACTAGCTTGCCAACGCTTTATCTGATTAGAGAAAGAGCAATTATGCAACTCCAGCCCTTTTCAGATTTCCTCTCTGATTAAAAAAAAAAAAGGAAAAAAAGAAGGGCTGAGAACTTTCTCTGATTTTCATAGTCCAGTCCATAGAAACAGTCCTATGCACAGTCTCCTCCACCAAAACACTGCAGGCTCAATCATAACATAATAGAACATATTCCATCTCAAAGACCTTACCACCATATATCATTAGGGTCCCAGTACAGTAACAGTGGATTAAAACAGAGAGCTGCAAGACATAGACTCTACTCAAGAATGAGCTTCTGGGACTACTCAAACACGAGGAAGAAAAATTCAAGGGCACTAGAGGATATTGAAGCTCCTGATACTTACAGCTATGTCAAGCATTAAACATACTCTAACCTCCTGTTCAAGAACACATAAAACCTCACACTAAAGACCTATTTACCTCAAATTACCTGATACATCTGGTTTTCAACCAAAAATTAGAAGGCATACTAAAAGGTAAGAGAAAACACATTGTGAAGAGAGAAAGCAATCGTCAAAACAATACTCAGGTACAGGAGAGATTTTTGAATGACCAAGCTATCAATTTAAAATAACTATTAATTTCACACAAAGCTGATTTCAGAACAAGGAAAATTATCAGGGAGAAAGAGGGGCATTACATACAGATAAAAAGTGCCAATTCTCCAGGAAGACACAATAAGCCTTTATGATACATGTGCTGAAACAGACTGACAGAATAAGTGATGCAAAAATGTAAAAAACTGGAATATGAGGAAGACAAATCTACAATTCTAACTGAACATTTCAATGTCATTGTCAGTAACTGACAAATCCTGCAGGCAGAAAGTCAGTAAACATATTTTTGAAGAGAACAGTACCATCTATCAACTGGTTTTATTTGATATTTATAGAATACATCATCCAACAACAGCAGACTAGCCATTCTTCTCAACATAACATGGAACATTTACCAGATAGACCACATTCTGGGCCATAAAACACGCCTGAAAAGTAAAGAATAGAAGTCCTAAAAATAGGGAGAGATGGAGGGAGAGGGAGAGACAGAGGGAGAGGGAGAGACAGGGAGGGAGGGTTTATTATATCCTATCATATGGTTTATTATAGGATATTGAATGTAGTTCCCTGTGCTATACAATAAGACCCTGTTGTTTATCTATTTTATATATAGTATATTTTATCTGCTAATCCAAAACTCCTAATTTATCCCTCCCCTACCCCCTTTCCCCTTTGGTAACCATAAGTTTGTTTTCCATATCTGTGAATCTGTTTTTGTTTCATAAGTTCATTTGTATCACAGTTTAGATTCCACATGTAAGTGATATTTTATGGTATTTGTCTCTTTCTTCACTTAGTATGATAATCTGTAGGTCCATCCATGCTGCTGCAAATCCTAATGACCTCATTTTAATTCAATCACTTCTTTAAAGACTATCTCCAAATACACTCACATTCAGAGGTACTGGGGGTTAGGGCTTCAACATATGAATTTCGGGGGGACACAGTTCAGGTCATCAGACAACTCAAAAGTCCATCAACAAATGGATGGACAAAAAACTGTTCCATCTCTACAATGGAGTACCACGTAGCAATAAAGAGGAGCAAATGACATTGATGCACGGTGACATGGATGCATGTCACAGACACAAAACAATAGATACTATATGATTCCATTGGTGTGAAATTCTCACACAGGCGAAACTAATGCTTAGTAACAGAAATCACAACTGTGACCATCTCTTAATGGAGATGGGACCCACTTGCGAGGTGTGCCAGACAGGTGATGGGAATTTTCTCCATCTTGATCTGGGCAGTTGATGACACAGACAAATACACATATAAAAAATCCAGCTACCCTTAAAAAAAAGAGTCAGACCCTTAAAAAAAATCCAGCTGTACATATAAGATCTTTGCATTTTAATAATAAAATCTGGAGAGGCACAAAGCAAAGATCAGAGTCACTCCATCCCGATTCTCTGATTTATTTTGATTGTAGAAGTTCTCACTCTTTCAAATCCCCTTGTTCGTTGTGGAGTTTGCCTGCCTGCCTTGTTCTTGAGACAGGCAGGGGCGGCATTGGTCTGTCTTATTGCTACATGCATGCCCAGCCCCAGAGCCAGGACTGTAACAGTCAGCGGTAGATGAGTGGTTGTGTGACGATGTCTGTGTAAGTTTTTGATTAGTAGTTGCAAACGACTGCATGTCAGTGTGGACAAAGCTGACAGGCATATTACACATGTGCATGATCATGGTCACTGTGGTGATGATGGGGTGTTAGAAAGGCTTCCTCATGACACAAAAAGAGGAAACAAGTGCTGACCATTCGTTTTGGCTGTCGTGGGATTCAATGTCTTTTTTTCTATAGCTTGCTTTTTAAAAACTGCAAACATGCTTGAGGGAGAAAAGCAGGTTGCAGATAGATATGTGTGGTAGAATAGATTAACCTAATGTGTTGTTGTTGTTGTTGTTTTGTGGTACGCGGGCCTCCCACTGTTGTGGCCTCTCCCGCTGCGGAGCACAGGCTCCAGACGCGCAGGCTCAGCGGCCATGGCTCACGGGCCCAGCCGCTCCGAGGCATGTGGGATCTTCCCGGACCAGGACACGAACCCGTGTCCCCTGCGTTGGCAGGCGGACTCTCAACCACTGCACCACCAGGGAAGCCCTAACCTAATGTTTTTAAAGACACAGAATAACTGAGTTTAGGGACATGAGATAACTGTGGAAAAACCTGGACAGGAAGGAGACAGACCAACACCTTCATAGTGGCTGCGTCTGGGGAAGCAGCAGATGGGGGTCCGAGAGGCACACAAACGGGCTTCAGCTGTGCCTTGAATATTTATTTCATTAAATAAAGACCAAAAAAAAAAAAAAACACCCCACTGTTGTGGAAAACAGTATGACAGGTCCACAAAAAATTAGAAATAGAATTACTGTAGAATACAAATATGACTCAGCAATTCTACTGGGAATTGCAAGTGTGGTCTCGGGACTTCCCTGGCAGTCCAGTGGTTAAGACTCCATGCTTCCATTGCAGGGGGCATGGGTTCGATCCCTGGTTGGGGAACTAAGATCCCACATGCCATGCAGCATGGCCAAAAGATTAAAAATAAGGGGGGGGAGGGGTCTCAAACAGATATTTGTACATCCACATTCATAGCAGCATGATTCACACTAGCCAAAAGGTGGAAGCAACCACAGTGTCCATCAACGGATGAATGAACAAAATGTGGTCCATTCATACAATGGAATATTATTCAGTCTTAAAAACGAGGGGGCTTCCCTGGTGGCGCAGTGGTTGACAGTCCGCCTGCCCATGCAGGGGACACGGGTTCGTGCCCCAGTCTGGGAAGATCCCACATGCCGTGGAGCGGCTGCGCCCGTGAGCCATGGCCGCTGAGCCTGCGTGTCTGGAGCCTGTGCTCCACAACGGGAGAGGCCACAGCAGTGAGAGGCCCACGTACCGCAAGAAAACCAAACAAACAAAAAAACACGAGGGACTTCCCTGGTGGTGCAGTGGTTAAGAATCTGGCTGCCAATGCAGGGGACACAGCTTTGAGCTCTGGTCCGGGAAGATCCCACATGCCGTGGAGCAACTAAGCCCATGCACCACAACTACTGAGCCTGCACTCTAGAGCCCACAAGCCACAACTACTGAGCCCACATGCCACAAATACTGAAGCCCGCGTGCCTAGAGCCTGTGCTCCGCAACAAGAGAAGCCACCGCAGTGAGAAGCCCACTCACCTCAACGAAGAGTAACCCCCACTTGCCACAACTAGAGAAAGCCGGTGTACAGCCAAAAATAAATAAGGTTATTTTTAAAATAATTTTAAAAACTATTAAAAAAAAAAAGGAAGGAACTTCTGAGAATTCCCTGGTGGTCTAGTGGTTAGGACTCTGTGCTCTCACCACTAAGGGCCTGGGTTCAACCCCTGGTCAGGGAACTAAGATTCCACAAGCTGTGCAGTGTAGCCAAAAAAAAAAAAAAAAAAAAAAAAAAAGGCTAAAGTATTAAAAAAAAAAAGAGAGAGAGAGAGGAGGAACTTCTGACACTTGCTACAATGTGGATGCACCTTGAGGACATCATGCTCAGTGAAATAAGTTAGCCACAAAGAGCAAATACTGTGTGATTCCACTCATATGAGGTCTCTAGTCAAATCCAGAGAGACAGAAAGCAGAATGGTGGGTGCCAGGGGCTGAGGTTGGGGAGGGATGAGGAGTTAGTGGGGTTTGTTTTTTTGTTTTTGTTTTAATTGAAGTATAGTTGATTTACGATGTTGTGTTAGTTTCTGGTGTACAGCAAAGTGATTCAGTTACAAATATATATTCTAATACATTCTTTTTCATCTTCTTTTCCATTGTGGTTTATCACAGGATACTGAATATAGTTCCCTGTTCTATACAGTAGGACCTTGTTGTTTACCCATCCTATATATCACAGCTTGCATCTGCTCATCCCAAACTCCCAGTCCTTCCCTCCCCCAACCCCCCTCTCCTCCTTGGAGACCACAAGTCTGTTCTCTGTGTCTGTGAGTCTGTTTCTGTTTCTTAGGTAAGTTCCTTTGTGTCATATTTTAGATTCCACATGTAAGTGATGTCATATGGTGTTTGTCTTTCTCAGTCTGACTGACTTTGCTTAGTATGATAACCTCTAGGTCCATCCATGTTGTTGGAAATGGCATTATTTCACTCATTTTACAGCTGAGTAATATTCCATTGTGTATACATACCACATTTTTAAAAATTTATTTTTTTGAAGAATAGTTGATTTACAATGTTGTATTAATTTCTGCTGTACAAAGTGATTCAGTTATACATATATATACATTCTTTCTCATATTCTTTTCTATTATGGTTTATCACAGGATACTGAATATAGTTCCCTCTGCTATACAGTAGGACCTTGTTGTTTATCCATTCTCTATACAGTAGTTTGCATCTGTTAATCCCAAACCCCGAATCCATCCCTCCTCCACACCCCTAGGAGTTGGTGTTTAATGGGGACAGAGTTTCAGTTTCACAAGATGAAGAGAGTTCTGGAGATGGATGCTACTGATAGTTCCACAATGTGAAATTACTTAGTGCCATTGAACTGTACACTTAAAAACGGTTAAGATGGTTTAAATTTTTTTTAAAATCTCAGTCATGATTCTTGACTGAATAAATTAGATCATTAAGGGTTACAAAATGATTACCTCAGTTTATTCTTTCACCTACATTTATTAATTGTCATTCTATTGGAAATAGAGCTTTCTTCTGATCAGCAGGCATGATCTGGTTATCATGAAACACAGTCCCTGCTGGAAAGAAGGGAAAAGCTTCAATGATTTAAAAATGGCATTTGTAGGAATTCCCTGGTGGTCCAGTGATTAGGACTCAGGGATTTCACTGCCGGGGCCTGGGTTCGATCCCTGGTCAGTGAACTAAGATCCCACAAGCCGCGCTGTGCAGCCGAAAAAAAAAAAAAAGCGGCATTTGTGAGTAGTCACTTCAAATGGTAATGAGGTTTTTTTGTGTGTGTTTGTTTGTTAAATTTATTTATTTATTTTTGGCTGCGTTGGGTCTTTGTTGCAGTGCACGTGCTTCTCATTGCATGGCCTCTCTTGTTGCAGAGCACAGGCTCTAGGTATGCGGGCTTCAGTAGTTGTGGCATGTGGGCTCAGTAGTTGTGGCTTGTGGGCTCTAGAGCGCAGGCTCAGTAGTTGTGGCACACAGCCTTAGTTGCTCCATAGGATGTGGGATCTTCCCAGACCAGGACTCAAAGCCGTGTACCCTGCATTGGAAGGTGGATTCTTAACCACTGCACAACCAGGTAAGTCCAGTAATGAGGTTTTGAGCACCAGTGGATTTCCATTGATTAAATGTATGCCAATCCGCAGCCACTGTGGAAGACAGTATGGAGGTTCCTCAGAAAACTAAAAATAGAATTACCTCGGGGGTTACTTACAATTTGGAAACTTCCCTGGAGGTCCAGTGGTTAAGACTTCACCTTCCAATTCAGGGGGTGTGGGTTCGTTCCCTGGTCAGGGAGATAAGATCCCACATGCCTTGCGGCCAAAAAACCAAAACATAAAACAAAAGCAGTATTGTAACAAATTCAGTGAAGACTTTAAAAATGGTCCACATCAAAAAAATCTTTAAAAAAAATTATCATATGATCCAGCAATCCTGGGCATATATCCAGACAAAACTCTAATTCAAAAAGATACATCCACCCCTATGTTCATTGCAGCACTATTCACAATAGCCAAGACATGGAAACAACCTAAATGTCCATCAACAGATGAATGGATAAAGAAGATGTGGTATATATATATATATATATATATATATATATATATATATATACACACACACACACAATGGAATATTACTCAGCCATTTTAAAAAAGAATGAAATAATGCCATTTGCAGCAACATGGATGCAGCTAGAGATGATCATACTAAGTGAAGTAAGTCAGAAAGAGAAAGACAAATACCATATGTTATCACTTATATGTGGCATCTAAAATATGGCACAGATGAACCTATCTACAAAACGGAAACAGACAGAGAGAACAGACTTATGGTTGCCAGTGGGGAGGGGGAATGGGGGAGGGATGGACTGGAAGTTTGGGGTTAGTAGATGCAATCTATTACATATAGAATGGATAAACAAGGTTCTACTGTATAGCACAGGGAACTATAGTCAACATCCTGGAATAAACCATAATAGAAAAGAATATTTTAAAAATGTATATATGTGTATAACTGAGTACAGCAGTACTTTGCTGTACAGCAAAAATTAACAGCATTGTAAATCAACTACACTTCAATTAAAAATTAATTTAAAATAAATAAACAACATTCTTAAATAAAAACCCAACAAGGGTTTGTTTGTTTTTTGTTTGTTTGTTTTTTGCTTTTTTGTGCGATATGCAGGCCTCTCACTGTTCTGGCCTCTCCCGTTGCGAAGCACAGGCTCCGGACGCGCAGGCTCAGCAGCCATGGCTCACGGGCCCAGCCGCTCCGTGGCATGTAGGATCTTCCCGGACCGGGGCATGAACCTGTGTCCCCTGCATCGGCAGGCGGACTCTCAACCACTGCGCCACCAGGGAAGCCCCCCAACAAGGGTTTAAAATCAAGATTGAAAGTTAATTCACCACAGTGGAGTTAAAAAAAAAAAAAGGACAATGCAGAATATCACAATTTATTGGTACCTCACCTTCACAACAAAAATATTTTTCTATCTTTCACTACATTACAGATTTCATAGGCATTCATTTAAGTTTATTTCATATCTTTACTATCTGATGTAACAGACGCATCTAATGATAATGATGATAATGAGTGTCTGTGTTCCCAGGATGTATGTAGAAAAGAGGATGTACCTAAGTAGTTTTAACCCTCCATTATGGTTTAGGGGGTGAAAGAGAAAATCAGCTTTGCAAAGGAAATAGTCTATATTAATTTTTAACTGTATATTTTTCTAATAAACATCTGGAGTTAGGCTGTTATAAAATTATAAAACAGACTCTCAACTGTGACATTTAGCATTCTGGACCTAGGCCTGGCCTGCTCCTGAGGCTTTGTTCTTGTGAATTACACCTACTGGTTGACACTTGGTGTGGTACTTCTCCAAGAAGGGAAGGCTCGCAGACAGTTAATTCCCCGAGACTCAGCAGCAGCCACTATGTAGATAAATGCTCATGATTTGTTTGGTTGAGGGATTTCTACAAAAAAATGTACTTTTAATAAAATAATAGCATAGGGGACTTCCCTGGTGGTGCACTGGATAAGACTCTGTGCTCCCAGTGCAGGGGGCCCGGGTTTGATCCCTGGTCAGGGAACTAGATCCCACACGCATGCCACAACTAAGAGTTCCCATGCCACAACTAAGAAGCCCACGAACCGCAACTAAGGAGCCCGCCTGCCTCAACTAAGGAGCCCATGTGCTGCAACTAAGGAGCCTTCAAGTGCAACTAGGACCCAGCACAACCAAATAAATAAATATTTTTAAAATAAAATAATAGCATAAATATAGTATATTTTAAAATACTTTCAGCCAAGAAGATTTAAAGAAAAAAGCTACATAGACACTATTGAGCAGACTGATGTGAAACTGTCAGTGCCTATTTAAATAACTATTGTTTTGTAAGCTTAAAAAAAAATACATTCACGCCTATGCTCATAGCAGCACTATTCACAATAGCCAAGACGTGGAAACAACCTAAATGTCTGTCAGCAAATGAATGGATAAAGAAAATGTGGTACAAATGTACAATGGAATACTACTCAGACATAAAAAAGAATGAAATAATGCATTTGCAGCAACATGGGTGCAACTAGAAATTATCATACTAAGTAAGGTCAGTCAGAAAGCGAAAGACAAATACCATGTGATATTGCTTATATGTGGAATCTAAAATATGACACAAATGGACTTATCCACAAAACAGAAACAGACTCACAGACATTGAGAACAGACTTGCAGTTGCCAAGGGAGGGGCCGGGGGGGGAGGAATGGAGTGGGAGTTTGGGGTTAGCAGATGCAAACTATTATATACAGAATGAATAAACAAACAAGGTCCTACTATATAGCATGGGGAACTATACTCAATATCCTGTGATAAACCATAATGGAAACAAATATGAAAAAGAATGTATAGGGAATTCCCTGGTGGTCCAGTGGTTAGGACTCCATGCTTCCACTGCAGGGTCCCTGGTCAGGGAACTAAGATCCTGCATGCTGTGTGGTGCGGCCAAAAAAAAAAAGAATGTGTGTGTGTGTATGTATACACACACACACACACACACGTATGTGTAACTGAATCACTTTGCTGTGCAACAGAAATTAACACAACATTGTACATCAACTCTACTTCAATTAAAAAAACAGAATGGCTGTCATCAAAAAGTCTACAAATAATAAATGCTGAAGAGGATGTGGAGAAAAGGGAACCCTCATATACCGTTGGTGGGAATATAAATTGGTGCAGCCACTATGGAAAACAGTATGGAGGTTCCTTAAAAAACTAAAAATAGAACTACCATATGATCCAGCAATTCCATTCCTGGTCATATCTGGGAAAAATGAAAACTCTAATTTGAAAAGATATATGCACCCCAATGTTCATAGTAGCACTATTTACAATAGCCAAAATATGGATGCAACCCAAATGCCCATCAACAGACAGATGGATAAAGAAGATGTGGTGTATATATATATATGTATATATATATATATATATATACACACACACACACACACACATACACAATGGAATATTACTCAGGCATAAAAAAGAATGAGATATTGCCATTTGCAGCAACGTAGATGGACCTAGAGAATATCATGCTAAGTGAAATAAGTCAGACACAGAAATAGAAATACTATATGATATCACTTATATGTGGAATCTAAAACATAATACAAATGAATCTATATACAAAACAGAAACAGACTTACAGATGCAGAAAACAAACTTATTGTTACCAAAGGGAGCAGGGAGGAAGGGAGGGAGAAATTAGGAATATGGGATTAACAGATAAAAAAACCACTATATGTAAAAATAGATAAGAAACAAAAATTTACTGTATAGCACAGGGAATTATACCCAATATTTTGTAATAACCTATAATGGAATATAATCTGAAAAAACCTTGAATCACTATACTGTACACCTGAAACTAAAACAACCTTGTAAATCGACTATACTTCAATAAAAATTAAAATTAAAAAAATAATAAAAATGAATGTATATGCAAAACAAAAACAGACTCACAGATATAGAAAACAAACCAGTGGGTATCAGTAGGTAGAGGGAAGCAGGGAGGGGCAGTTAGGGGTATGGAATCAAGAGGTACAAACTGCTATATATAAAATTCATGTGCAACAAGGGTACATTGTATAGCACAAGGAATTATAGCTATTATCTTGTAATAACTTTTAATGGAGTATGATCTTTAAAAATACTGAATCACTATGCTGTACACATAAAACTAATATAATATTGTAAATCAACTATACTTCAATTAAAAAAAGAAAATCAATAATGTAATCTTCCACTGTAGGAAACTAGGGTAAGACGAATTAGAAGAAATAAGATGATCAGAACATAAATCAATGAAATTAAAATAACAGGGAGTTTTTAATAGAGAAAATCCATAAAAACCAAAGCTTATTCTTTGGAAAGGTCAATGAAATTGATAAACTTCTAGCCAGGCTAGCCAAGAAAAAAAGAGAAGACACAAATTATTAATATCATAAATGAAAGTGAAGTCATCACAAATGATCTCATTGGCAGTAAGGGATAACAAAGGAGTATTATGAACAATTCCATGCCCACAAAGTTGATAATGTAGATCAACGGAACCAATTTACTGAAAGACACAATCTACTAAAACCCCCGAAAAGAAACAGGTAATCTGAATAGACCTATATCTATTAAAGTAATTGAATCAATAATTGATGACCTTCTAAAAATAATAAAGCACCAGTCCCAGATGAATTCACTGGTAAATTCTACCAAACACTTAAGGAAGAATTATATCAATTCTCTTCATTCTTTTCCACAAAACAGAAGCAGAGGGAATACTCCCTAAGTCATTCTATAAGGCCACCATTACCTTAATACCAAAACCAGAAAAAGACATAAAAAAGGAGAAATTCAGATTATTATCTCTCATGAACATAGATGCAAAATCCTCAACAATAATAGCAAATTGGATCTAACAATGTATAAACAGAACTATAGACCATGACCAACTATAGACCATGACCAACTGGAGTTTATTCCAGGTATGCAAGGGTAGATCAACATTCAAAACTCAGTTAAAGTAATCCATCACATCAACAGGCTAAAAGAGAAGTCATAGAATCATATCAATAGATGAAGAACGAGCATTTGAAAAAATCCAACACCCATTCCTGATTACAAAACAAAACTATCAGCCTTCTAGGAATAGAATGGAAATTCCTCAACTTCACAATGAACACGTAAGAAACCTTTCACCTAATATCATACTTAATAGAGAGAAACTAAACCCTTCCTCCTCCCACCCCGAAAACTGGAAACAAGATAAGGATGTTCTCTCTCACCACTCTTATTCATACTAGAAATCCTAGCTAAGGTTTTGGGGGAAGATGGCGGAAGAGTAAGACACGGAGATCACCTTCCTCCCCACAGATACAACAGAAATACATCTACACGTGGAACAACTCCTACAGAACACCCACTGAACGCTGGCAGAAGACCTCAGACCTCCCAAAAGGCAAGAAACTCCCCACATACCTGGGTAGGGCAAAAGAGAAAAGAATAAACAGAGACAAAACGATAGGAATGGGACCTGCACCAGTGGGAGGGAGCTGTGAAGGAGGAAAGGTTTCCATACGCTAGGAAGCCCCTTCGCAGGCAGAGACTGCGGGTGGCAGAGGGGGGAGCTTCAGAGCCGCGGAGGAGAGCACAGCAACAGGGGTGCGGAGGGCAAAGCGGAGAGATTCCCGCACAGAGGAACAGTGCTGACCAGCACTCACCAGCCCGAGAGGCTTGTCTGCTCACCCGCCGGGATGGGCGGGGCTGGGAGCTGAGGCTTGGGCTTCGGTCGGATCGCAGGGAGAGGACTGGGGTTGGCGGCGTGAACACAGCCTGAAGCGGGATAGTGCGCCACACGAAGCCAGGAGGGATTCCGGGGAAAAGTCTGGACCTGCCAAAGAGGCAAGAGACTTTTTCTTCCATCTTTGCTTCCTGGTGCGCGAGGAGAGGGGATTAAGAGTACTGCTTAAAGGAGCTCCAGAGACGGGCACGAGCCGCAGCTAAAAGCGCGAACCCGAGACTGGCATGAGAGGCTGAGGCCGCTGCTGCCGCCACCAAGAAGCCTGTGTGCAAGCACAGGTCACTCTCCACACCGCCCCTCACGGGAGCCTGTGCAGCCTGCCACTGCCAGGGTCCTGTGACCCAGGGACAACTTCCCTGGGAGAACGCACGGCACGCCTCAGGCTGGTGCAACCTCTCGCCAGCCTCTGCCACCGCAGGCTTGCCCCGCACCCCGTGCCGCTCCCTCCCCCTAGCCTGAGTGAGCCAGAGCCTCCGAATCAGCTGCTCCCTTAACCCCGTCCTGTCAGAGCGAAGAACATATGCCCTCCGGCGACCTACACGCAGAGGCAGGGGCAAATCCAAAGCTGAACACGGGGGAGCTGCGCAAACAAAGAATAGAAAGGGAAATTTCCCAGGCAGCCTCAGGAGCAGCGGATTAAATCTCCACAATCAACCTGATGTACCCTGCATCAGTGGAATACCTGAATAGACAACGAGTCATCCCAAATTGAGGAGGTGGACTTTGAGAGCAAGATATATTATTTTCTCCCCTTTTCCTCTTTTTCTGAGTGTGTATGTGTATGCTTCTGTGTGAGATTTTGTCTGTATAGCTTTGCTTTCACCATTTGTCCTAGGATTCTGTCCATCCATTTTTTTCTTTGCTTGTTTTTTTGTTTTTTTTCTAACTTAAAAATTTTTTTCTTAATATTTTTTAGTTTTTATTTTAATAACTTTATTTTATCTTACATTACTTTATTTTATCCTCTTTCTTTCTTTCATTCTACTTTTTCTCCCTTTTACTCTGAGCCGTGTGGATGAAAGGCTCTTGGTGCTGCAGCCAGGAGTCAGGGCTGTGCCTCTGAGGTGGGAGAGCCAACTTCAGGACACTGGTCAACAAGAGACCTCCCAGCTCCACATAATATCAAAAGGCGAAAATCTTCCAGAGATCTTCATCTCAACACCAGCACCCAGCTTCACTCAACGACCAGCAAGCTACAGTTCTGGAAACCATATGCCAAATGACTAGCAAGAGAGGAACACAACCCCACCCATTAGCAGAGAGGCTGTCTAAAATCATAATAAGTCCACAGACACACCAAAACACACCACCAGACGTGGACATGCCCACCAGAAAGACAAGATCCAGCCTCATCCACCAGAACATAGGCACTAGTTTCCCTCCACCAGGAAGCCTACACAGCCCACTCAACCAACCTTAGCCACTGGGGGCAGACACCAAAAATAACGGGAACTACGAACCTGCAGCCTGCAAAAAGGAGACCCCAAACACAGTAAGATAAGCAAAATGAGAAGACAGAAAAACACACACCAGATGAAGGAGCAAGATAAAAACCTACCAGAACTAACAAATGAATAGGAAATAGACAGACTCCCTGAAAAAAAATTCAGAATAATGATAAAGATAATCCAAAATCTTGGAAATAGAATAGAGAAAATGCAAGAAATATTTAACAAGGGCCTAGAAGAACTAAGAGGAAACAAGCAACGATGAAGAACACAATAAATGAAATTAAAAATACTCTTGAAGGGATCAATAGCAGAATAACTGAGGCAGAAGAACGAATAAGTGACCTGGAAGATAAAATAGTGGAAATAACTACTGCAGAGCAGAATAAAGAAAAAAGCATGAAAAGAACTGAGGACAGTCTCAGAGACCTCTGGGACAACATTAAACACACCAACATTTGAATTACAGGGGACCCAGAAGAAGAATAGAAAAAGAAAGGGACTGAGAAAATATTTGAAGAGATTATATTTGAAAACTTCCCTAATATGGGAAAGGAAATAGTTAATCAAATCCAGGAAGCACAGAGAGTCCCACACAGAACAAATCCAAGGAGAAACACGCCAAGACACATATTAATCAAACTATCAAAAATTAAATACAAAAAAACCATATTAAAAGCAGCAAGGGAAAAACAACAACACACAAGGGAATCCCCATCAGGTTAACAGCTGATTTTTCAGCAGAAACTCAGCAACACAGAAGGGAGTGGCAGTACATATTTAAACTGATGAAGCAGAAAAACATAAAACCAAGCACTGAAATTGAAACTGTGATTAAAAACCTTCCAACAAACAAAAGCCCAGGACCAGATGGCTTCACAGGTGAACTCTATCAAACATTTAGAGAAGCGCTAACACCTATCCTTCTCAAATTCTTCCAAAATATAGAAGAGGGAGGAACACTCCCAAACTCATTCTACAAGGCCACCATCACCCTGATACCAAAACCACACAAAGATGTCACAAAGAAAGAAAACTACAGGCCAATATCACTGATGAATATAGATGCAAAAATCCTCAACAAAATACTAGCAAACAGAATCCAATAGCACATTCAAAGGATCATACACCAGATCAAGTGGGGTTTATTCCAGGAATACAAGGACTCCTCAATGTATGCAAATCAATCAACGTGATACACCATATTAACAAATTGAAGGAGAAAAACCATATGATCATCTCAATAGATGCAGAGAAAGCTTTCAACAAAATTCAACACCTATTTATGATAAAAACCCTGCAGAACGTAGGCATAGAGGGAACTTTCCTCAACATAATAAATGCCATATATGACACACCCACAGCCAACATCGTCCTCAATGGTGAAAAAATGAAACCATTTCCACTAAGATCAGGAACAAGACAAGGTTGCCCACTCTCACCACTATTATTCAACATAGTTTTGAAAGTTTTAGCCACAGCAATCAGGGAAGAAAAGGAAATAAAAGGAAACCAAATAGGAAAAGATGAAGTAAAGTTGTCACTGTTTGCAGATGACACGATACTATACATAGAGAATCCTAAAGATGCTACCAGAAAACTACTAGAGCTAATCAATGAATTTGGTAATGTAGCAGGATACAAAATTAATGCATGGAAATCTCTGGCATTCCTATACACTAATGATGAAAAATCTGAAAGTGAAATCAAGAAAACACTCCCATTTACCATTACAACAAAAAGAATAAAATATCTAGGAATAAACCTACCCAAGGAGACAAAAGACCTGTATGCAGAAAATTATAAGACACTGATGAAAGAAATTAAAGATGATACAAATAGACGGAGAGATATACCATGTTCTTGGATTGGAAGAAACAATATTCTGAAAATGACTCTACTACCCAAAGCAATCTACAGATTCAATGCAATCCCTATCAAACTACCACTGGCATTTCTCACAGAACTAGAACAAAAAATTTCACAATTTGTATGGAATTACAAAAGACCCCGAATAGCCAAAGCAATCTTGAGAACAAAAAGTGGAACTGGAGGAATCAGACTTGCTGACTTCAGACTATACTACAAAGCTACAATAATCAAGACAGTATGCTACTGGCACAAAAACAGAAAGATAGATCAATGGAAAAGGATAGAAAGCCCAGAGGTAAACCCACGCACATATGGTTACCTTATCTTTGATAAAGGAGGCAGAAAACTACAGTGGAGAAAGGACAGCCTCTTCAATAAGTGGTTCTGGGAAAACTGGACAGGTATATATAAAAGTATGAGATTAGATTACTCCCTAACACCATACACAAAAATAAGCTCAAAATGGATTAAACACCTAAATGTAAGGCCAGACACTATCAAACTCTTAGAGGAAAGCATAGGCAAAACACTCTATGACATAAATCACAGCAAGATCCTTTTTGACCCACCCCCTAGAGAAATGGAAATAAAAACAAACATAAACAAATGGGACCTAATGAAACTTCAAAGCTTTTGCACAGCAAAGGATACAATAAACAAGAGCAAAAAACAACGCTCAGATTGGGAGAAAATATTTGCAAACGAAGCAACTGACAAAGGATTAATCTCCAAAAATTAAAAGCACCTCATGCAGCTCAAGAACAAAAAAACAAACAACCCAATCCAAAAATGGGCAGAAGACCTAAATAGACATTTCTCCAAAGAAGATATACAGACTGCCAACAAACGCATGAAAGAATGCTCAACTTCTCTAATCATTAGAGAAATACAAATCAAAACTACAATGAGATATCATCTCACACCAGTCAGAATGGCCATCATCAAAAAATCTAGAAACAATAAATGCTGGAGAGGGTGTGGAGAAAAGGGAACACTCTTGCACTGCTGGTGGGAATGAGAATTGGTACAGCCACTGTGGAGAACAGTATGGAGGTTCCTTAAAAAACTACAAATAGAACTACCATATGACCCAGCAATCCCACTACTGGGCATATACCCTGAGAAAACCATAATTCAAAAAGAGTCATGTACCAAAATGTTCATTGCAGCTCTATTTACAACAGCCAGGAGATGGAAACAACCTAAGTGTCCATCATCGGATAAATGGATAAAGAAGATGTGGCACATATATACAATGGAATATTACTCAGCCATAAAAAGAAATGAAATTGAGCTATTTGTAATGAGGTGGATGGACCTAGAGTGTGTCATACAGAGTGAAGTAAGTTAGAAAGAGAAAGACAAATACCATATGCTAACACATATATATGGAATTTAAGGTAAAAAATGTCATGAGGAATGTAGAGGTAAGACAGGAATAAAGACACAGACCTACTACAGAATGGACTTGAGGATATGGGGATGGGGAAGGGTAAGCTGTGACAAACTGAGAGAGTGGCATGTACATATACACACTACCAAACATAAAACAGATAGCTAGTGGGAAGAAGCCACATCACACAGGGAGGTCAGCTCGGTGCTTTGTGACCACCTAGAGGGGTGGGATAGAGAGGGTGGGAGGGAGGGAGACGCAAGAGGGAAGAGATATGGGAACATATGTATGTGTATAACTGATTCACTTTGTTATAAAGCAGAAACTAACACACCATTGTAAAGCAACTATACTCCAATAAAGATGTAAAAAAAAAAAAAAAAAGATCATACACCATGATCCAGTGGGGTTTATTCCGGGAATGCAAGGATTCTTCAATATGTGCAAATCAATCAACGTGATACACCATATTTACTAATTGAAGGAGAAAAACCATATGATCATCTCAATAGATGCAGAGGAAGCTTTTGACAAAATTCAAAACCCATTTATGACAAAAAAAGAACCCTGCAGAAAGCAGGCTTAGAGGGAACTTTCCTCAATATAATAAAGGCCATATATGACAATCCCACAGCCAACATCGTCCTCAATGGTGAAAAACTGAAACCATTTCCATCAAGATCAGGAACAAGAGAAGGTTGCCCACTCTCACCACTATTATTCAACATAGTTTTGGAAGTTTTAGCCACAGCAATCAGGGAAGAAAAGGAAATAAAAGGAAGCCAAATCAGAAAAGAAGAGGTAAAGCTGTCACTGTTTCCAGATGACATGATACTATACACAGAGAATGCTAAAGATGCTACCAGAAAACTACTAGAGCTAATCAATGAATTTGGTAAAGCAGCAGGATACAACATCAATGCACAAATATAGATCAATGGAACAGGATAGAAAGCCCAGAGATAAACCCACGTACATATGGTCACCTTATCTTTGATAAAGGAGGCAGGAATGTACAGTGGAGAAAGGACAGCCTCTTTTATAAGTGGTGCTGGATAAATTTGACAGGTACATTGAAAAGTATGAGATTAGATCACTCCCTAACACCATACACAAAAATAAGCTCAAAATGGATTAAAGACCTAAATGTAAGGCCAGAAACTATCAAACTCTTAGAGGAAAACATAGGCAGAACACTCTATGACATAAATCACAGCAAGATCCTTTTTGACCCACCTCCTAGAGAAATGGAAATAAAGACGAAAATAAACAAATGGGACCTAATGAAACTTCAGAGCTTTTGCACAGCAAAGGAGATGATAAACAAGACCAAAAGACAACCCTCAGAATGGGAGAAAATATTTGCAAATGAAGCAACTGACAAAGGATTAATCTCCAAAATTTATAAGCAGCTCATGCAGCTTAATAACAAAAAAACAAACAACCCAATCCATAAATGGGCAGAAGACCTAAATAGACATTTCTCCAAAGAAAATATACAGACTGCCAACAAACACATGAAAGGATGCTCAACATCACTAAACATTAGAGAAATGCAAATCAAAGCTACAATGAGATATCATCTCACACCAGTCAGAATGGCCATCATCAAAAAATCTAGAAACAATAAATGCTGAAGACGGTGTGGAGAAAAGGGTACACTCTTGAACTGCTGGTGGGAATGTGAATTGGTACAGCCACTGTGGAGAACAGTATGGAGGTTCCTTAAAAAACTACAAATAGAACTACTGTATGACCCAGCAATCCCACTACTGGGCATATACCCTGAGATAACCAAAATTCAAAAAGAGTCATGTACCAAAATGTTCATTGCAGCTCTATTTACAATAGCCAGGAGATGGAAACAACCTAAGTGTCCATCATCGGATAAATGGATAAAGAAGATGTGGCACATATACACAATGGAATATTACTCAGCCATAAAAAGAAACGAAATTGAGTTATTTGTAGTGAGGTGGATGGACCTAGAGTCTGTCATACAGAGTGAAGTAAGTCAGAAAGAGAAAGACAAATACCGTATGCTAACACATATATGTGGAATTTAAGAAAAAAAATGTCATGAAGAACCTAGAGGTAAGACAGGAATAAAGACGCAGACCTACTAGAGAATGGACCTGAGGATATGGGGAGGGGGAAGGGTAAGCTGTGACAAAGCGAGAGAGTGGCATGTACATATATACACTACCAAACATAAAATAGCTAGCTAGTAGGAAGCAGCCGCATAGCACAGGGAGATCAGCTCGGTGCTTTGTGACCACCTAGAGGGGTGCGATAGCGAGGGTGGGAGGGAGGGAGACAAAGAGGGAAGAGATATGGGAACATATGTATATGTATAACTGATTCACTTTGTTATAAAGCAGAAACTAATACACCATTGTAAAGCAATTATACTCCAATAAAGATGTTTAAAAAAATCCTAGCTAATAAGGCAAGAAAAGGAAACATACTCCTTCCCCCTTGCTTACAGTTTTCTCTATTTTTAACATTTTGCATTAGTGTGCATTTGTAAAAATGGATGAACCAACATTGAAACATTAACTAAAGTCTGTAGATAACATTACAGTTCATTCTTTGTTTTGTACACTTCTACGACTTTTGACAAATGCATGGTGTCATATATGCGCCATTACCATATTTTCCAGATACTGTTCACTGTCCAAAAAATCTCCTGTACTTCACCTATTCATCCCTATTTACTTACCTCACCACACACTCCCGTTTTTCAGATCCTTGGCATTGGTGATATTTTATTGTCTCCACAGTTTTGCCCTTTCCAGAGTATCATATATTTGTAATCATACAGATTGTAGCCTTTGGGGGTAGGAGGTTTTTTTCACTTAGCAAAATGTATTTAGGGTTCCCGTATATTTTCCTGATAGTTCTTTTCTTTTTAGTCACTGAATAAATATTCCATTGTTTGGATATACCATGATTTGTTTATCCATTCATCTATTGGGCCTCTAGATTGCTTCTAGTTTTTGGTATATATGAATAAAGCTTCTATACATGTGTGTGTGCGTGTTTTTGTGTGGCCATAGGTTTTCAAGTCATTTGGGTAACTATGTAGAGGCACAATTGCTGGATCATATATATGGTAAGACTTAGGTGTAGTTTTGCAAGAAACTATCAGACTGTCTTCCAAAGTGAACTTCTGAGGCCCAAGATATATAGTTGGAATAGATGTACTTATTAACCTATATTGGTTTCTAACACTTTTGTTGAGGCATATTCTGGTAGGAAAGGCCAAACGGACGCTTCTTGATCTGTCCCCCAGCCAAGATAATAACTCAGAAGTGACACCTCATCCATGGAAGAATTACATAGATAAGTTCTGTCATCAAAGACCTGAAAGATACAGGAGCATTTTTTTTACCACCTTCTTTTTTAATTCACGTTTGTTACAATACAAAACTATGGTGAGTTTATAATATTACATACATAAATAGTTTGGGATGTTAATCACAGCTGTTTTCTAACTATGGTATCATTACTGGAGCATAGGAACAAGCTTTGTGGCATCTGGTATGCAGCTTCTGCTTTTTGCCCATCTCTGCCAGTAGAGTTCATCAGAATCAATTTTCCCTTTCTTGGCAATCACAATAGTGTATTTTTACTGTCTTGTCTTAGGGCTAGGTCGTAAATCCTTACCTTTATCAAAATAGAGTACAGACACGCATATCAGATATCAGGGTATAAATGCCATGAATGTGCATGGCCATGTATGTTTGTGGATTTTCTAGGGTTTCAGTTGTCTGAGAACAGGATGAAATATGACCTGCAGTATGTGAGATAAATTGGTGCATCTTGTACTGTCCTCCATCAGGTAGGTAGCAAGGTCAGTGGGAATGTTTAGATTATGGAGACCATATACATATTTGAGCTGGCCACTCAGACTCATCTACTGGTCACACATAAGAGTGCCAGTTTTGCATAGGAACCAGAACAGGAAAAGTTCTGCATCATGTCCTTGAAAAAACTGCCTTTCTATTTAGGTCTTATTACACAGATCTGATTGGAATATGCTGTGTGAAACTGATGGAAATCCCAAATAGTAGAATCACAGAGTAGATCCCTGAAATTGACAGTCTGGTCATACCCTCTTCTCCTGAAAACCTTTCAAACTTTGAAAAATAACCTTGGCTTCCTACTGGGTTCTGGTACAGACTAAATTTCTGACCACAAGGGACTATATAACGTTGACCTTTAATGCCCATCATCACTGGGCACTGAACCATAAAACTGCATTAAGGATAGCATTCATTATAATATGGGAAAGGTATACATATACGACTGGGCCTGAGCATGTTTCAGAACACAAGTTCCAGGACTCCCCTGGCAGTCCAGCGATTAAGACTTCGCCTTCCAATGCAGGGGCTGGGGGTTCGATCCAGGAGCTGAGATCCCACATGCCTCGAGGTCAAAAAATCAAAACATAAAACAGAAGCAATATTGTAGCAAATTCGATAAAGACTTTAAAAATGGTCCACATCAAAAAAATAAAAAGAACACAAGTTCCTTTTTAAAAAAATTAAGATATAATTGGTATATAACATTGTGGAGCTTTAAGGTGTACAATGGGTTGATTTGATACATTTATATACTGTACTATGTTTACCACTGAAGCTTTAGCTAACACCTCTATCATGTCATGTAATTATTACTTCTTTTGTGGTGAAAACATTTAAGGTCTCATCTCTTAGCAGTTTTGAAGTATATAATACAGTATTATTAACTATAATTACTGTGCTGTGCATTAGATCCCCAGAACTTTTCATCTTCTAGTTGCAAGTCTGTACCTTTGTAAAACATCTCCCCAATTCCCCCACCCCCTGGTAACCACCATTCTGCTGTTTCTATGAGTTTGACTTTTAATTAGCAGGTAGTTCAGACTTCCTTTGTACTTGTGCCTAGTAATATCCTATCATCTTCACCCTTAGCCCACATCTCCGCTCTCCTGGGTGTCTTGAGTCAGATTCTTTCAATGTATATTACCCAAGGATATTTAATGGAAAGTTTTGTACATTTCCAGGTGGAAGAGCCTTCTTTTGTTTTTGTTAATTTCTATTTTTAAATGTGTTATTTTGCATTATCTTCTGAGACCATCTTAGTCATATTTCGGCATTATGGACACACTGATATTTTGTTATGCTTTAATCTATATTTTGGTGAATGCCATGTCACCTAAGACAAATGTACATTCTTATCATTAGAATGCTATCTTCCATATATATCCATTGGATACACCCTATTCAAAAGTGTTATATTTCCATCATGAACTGTGGCTTTTAGCATCAAAAAGTGTCCTTCAAAATAAATAAACAATGGAAACCAGGAAAAAGAAAAAATTTTTTTAATTAAAAAAGTGTCCACTATCACCTTTAGTGCTTTAGGCTTCACTTCTACTTTGTCAGATACTGGAACATTACCCCTGCTCTCTTTTTGTTTACATTTTCCCAGTGTACCTTGCCCATCCTCTTGGGTTTTTTTGTTTGTTTTTTGGGTTTTGGGTTTTGTTGGCCATACTGACTGCTTTCATTTTTTTTTAACATCTTTATTGGAGTATAATTGCTTTACATTGTTGTGTTAGTTGCTGCCGTATAACAAAGTGAATCAGCTATACATATACATATATCCCCATATCCCCTCCCTCTTGTGTCTCCCTCCCAACCTCCCTATCCCTCCCCTCTAGATGGTCACAAAGCACCGAGCTGATCTCCCTGTGCTATGCGGCTGCTTCCCACTAGCTATCTATTTTACATTTGGTAGTATATATATGACCATGCCACTCTCTCACTTCGTCCCAGCTTACCCATCCCCCTCCCCGTGTCCTCAAGCCCATTCTCTACGTCTGTCTTTATTCCTGTCCTGCATGTCTTCTGAATACAGTATAGACTTGCATCTTGTTTTGTAAACTAAATCAAAAATATTTTTCTTTTAATAAGTTTATATTCATATATGAATGGTATGTTTGGTCTCAACCCTGTCATAATAATTTTCATAAAACTTGCTATTTTCTAACAATTTTAAATTTAGAAAAACTTTCAAAGATAGTAAAGGGAGTTCTTATTTACTTGTGCTCAATTTCTCCTACTATTAACATCTTAACATTAGTATGGGAAATTTGTTACACTTAATGGACCAGTATCCACAATTATTAATAATTTCCATACATTATTCAATTTTCTTGTTTTCCTTGATGTCATTTTTCTGTTCCAGGAGAAGATTAAGGCTACCACATTACATTTGGTCATTCATCCTCTCAGGTTCTTCTTCACTGTGCCCATATGTCACTTTCCTTGTTTTTTATTAACTTGAGAGTTTTGAGGAGTACTGATCAGATATTTTTGAAATTGACTCACTTTGGAATTTTTCTGAAGTTCTTTCTCATCATTAGACTAGGATCATGGGTTTTGGGGTGGATAAGCCCATAGGTAAAGTGCCATTTTTATTATGTCATATCAAAGGTACGTACCCTCAACATGACTTACCACTGTTCATGTTGACCTTGATCACCAGACATAGGTTGTGTTTCTTGAGTACCTACATTATAAAGTCTTTCTCATCCCAGTTGCCTACTGTACTCTTTGCAAAGTATTCATTATGCAGAGGTCACACAGAGTGGGGAGTTACCTCCTCAAGGGAAAAGTATCTAAGAACATTATTTGGAATTCTTCTGCATGGGAGATTGACTCTTCTCCTGCATTCATTCATATCACTAAGGATCATGGATATTTATTTTAAACTTTGGGTCATATCCTAATATGACATTATTTACTTTGTTGCTCAGATTGTTCCAGCTTTGGTCACTGGCAGCTCCTTCAGTTGGCTCTGTGTCTTTCTGTCATACTGTTTTTAAAGCATTTGCTGGTATTATACGATGCTCCAGGCTCATCTGTTATTTCCTTCCCAGTCCTAAAATCAGCAATTTCTCCAAGAAGCTTTGGTTTCTTTTATTCGGTAATAGTCTTAGTAACCAAGACACGGGTATAGGTAAGCTTTTTGCTATTAGGGTGTCCTTTTTTTCTAAGTATCATAAGGTTTTACAATTATGCATAATTTGTTTTCTATGCTGTTTCTTTATGAGATATGTATTCTTTGCTCCTTTTGCAATTTAAGGCTTGCAGTTTTGTTCTATCGATAATTGTTATCTTGGTACTTATTCCTTTTTAATACTTCTATTTCTGTTTGCTTATTTAACTGTTCACTATCTGGGTAATTGTCAGGTTTGTTTTTATATCCTTTAATGCCCTCCTACTGCCTATACATCAATGAGCTTTACTCTGCTTCATTTTTCCATCTCCCTTTTCCTCTCATTTACAATTACATTATTTCTACCTTGTCAGAATGTGAATGTCTGTACCTTTGTCTTCCACCCTCATTCCCATGTTTGGCTTAGTCTGCGACTTATATTTACATATTTTAAGTGCTCATCATCAGTCCTTTTGCTGCAGTTTCCCAATTCTCAGTTGGGTGGAAAATGTTCATCATCGAGTAGACTCAAGAAGCTGATGGTAGCTAAACACTCTATGTTCTTATCTGTTGCAAGCTGTCTTTTACATAGCCCTGATACTTGACGGAAAGCATGTAAAATCCTTGGTTCTTAATTACATTGTCTTTTTTAAAACACTGATCCATTGTTGACTTTTTTGTACAAGAAACTAATAAAATTATTACCTACGTACTTTGGGGTAAGGAGACAGAAATGTGAGTTGACATACTAAGAGCAAGTCCTCAGGGAGACTGTTAAATGTCAGGCTGATTGTTTGAAACTTGACATTTGCTGTTAATTCATAACAAACAAAAATTTGTATTAATCATACGTGATGTTTAATTTTACAAGTCAAGTTGGCTGGGACATGGTGTTCAGATATTCGGTCAAACAGTATTGAGCATGTTTCTGTAAAGGTGTTTTTTGGATTAAATTAACATTTAAATCAGCTGATGTTGAGTAAAGCAAAGTACCCTCCAGAGTGCATATACCTCATCCAATAAATTAAAGGCATTCATAGAGCAAAGACAGACCTACCCTGAGCAAGAAGGAATATTGCCAGTGGACTGCCTTTGGAACGGAACCACAAGTCTTCCCTGGGTTTCCAGCCTGTCTGCCTACACTGCAGGTTTTTGACTTTTCAAACCTTCAGCATCACGTGATCCCATTCCTTAAAATTAATTAACCTCTGTCTCTCCATCTCCATATATATACGCATACACATGCTCTTGGTTCTGGTTCTCTGGAGTACACAGACTAATACAAATTTTCGTAACAAGAGTGGTTTTGGAGGAATATAAGCTTAAGGATTAGTTTTCTACAATGTTTTTGGAGTCTCTGGAATTGGCTAATATGATTAGATTTAAAGACATTAATGACTCTATTTCCAATAGTAAAGAGAGCACTGACGGTGCATAATGTGATGTGGCAACAGAGATACACAAAATACCACCACTGCACATTCCTAATCAAAGAAGTATAAGAGGCAGAGTTCTGTATGCTCATGTATATGATACCTTTGAACATTTTTGTGAAACTAATGAGCATAAAGAGATTGGCTGGTTGCTCCTAATCTGATTCATCAAAGCAGGGGAAGAAGAGGACAGGCTCAGAGATAGGAAGTCCCAGATAAAGCTGCATAAATGATATGAAAGTTGACAAATATGCCCTGAAAAAGACCCATATCTCCTGTAGCTGCAGAGCCGAGACTGCTAAAAACCAAAACGTAGAATCTCATGCTTTGAACGGCTGAATTACAAGATAAATTGAATTCCCAATTCATAAGACATCTACTGTTAAAGTGAGGGTGGGCATTGTCTGGGAAGGAGTGGGATCCTGAAAATTGGAGTGGGGATGTACGGCAAGACCCTGATGAAGCAGGGGTCCTTGAACCCCTAAATTGCGACGAGTCTTCTTTGCCAGAAGAAGCAGCCTCTCCACCCCCACGTAAGGAAATTAACCCTGCATTTATTCAGGAAACTATAATAACACAAGACACTGCTGATTCTCCTCAGGAACTACCCCTATTAGCCCTCTTTTCTTCTAGACTTGTAACTAGACTCAATTCCCAGCAAGCCCCTAAGGGTGAAGTACAGAGTGTGACCCATGAAGGGAAGCATTACACTCCAAAAGAAATACTTATTTTTTCTAATTTATAGAGAAAGAAATCCAGAGTATATGCATGGGAATGGATATCAAACATGTAAGATAATGGTGAAAGGAACCTAATGTTGCTTCAGGCTGAATTTATTAATATGGGCCTACTTAGCAGAGATTCCACATTTAATGTTGCACCTTAGGGAACTGAGTGTCTATCTGCCAGTTTTGTTGGTTAGGTAGGTGAAACATAGACAAAAAGGCAACTAAAAGTAAATGAGCCTGCAATGCCAAGACTCTCTTGGTTTACTACAGTGGAAGGGATTCAAAAACTTATGCAGAATGGAATTAAAGTAGATTTGTCACCAAAGACCTACTCACTCACAAGTTGGACTCACCTTTTATCACAACTGTGAGAAATTAGTTTATGAGGGGAGCTTCGGCCTCCTTGATGAGCTCTGTGATAACTGTTTTCCTTAGCCCAGAATTTACACTGGGAAATCCTCACACTGAGTTGGGAAATCTAAATGCAATAGGAGTAATTAGATTCTGGGATAGCAGGGGCCAAGTGGTAGCATGTAATTCGCCAAAGGCAAGATGGACATGGTTACCATCATGGACATAAGAGTCAAAGAAGGAATTAGAAAAGTTTGTCTCAGGGAGACCTACAGCACTGTCTGGTTGATAATGTTGTTCCTAGAAGTGAAATACATAGGAAGCTTAATAAATTCTTACTTGATCTGTATAAGCAGAAAGGTTCTAGGTTAGTGAACAAAATTCTAACTTGAATCATCAAAAGACATTCACAGTCCCTCACTCAATTCCCAGACTTGAGTCACTTTACAGTTCCAGAACCCCTTGAATTAAGAGGAGGATAATTCCCCATGAGGAAGGACCCAGGTACACTGCCAAATGTATACATTTAATCTTTTTCCCAGCCTTCCCAACAGGGCCTTATAGTCAGGGTGACAGTACATGGGGAAAAGGAAATAATCAGACCTATTGGAGATTAATTACATTAATTCCAGGAGACCCAAAATGTCACTATGATCCACTACTCAGAGGGGCTTAAGAAGGTCAGGTGATCTATGGAGATTTAGCTTAGATCCATCTCAGAGTGGGCCCAGTGATTCCCTGGACTTATCCTTTGGTTACTTCCATAGTTCTGGAATTCATAATTGAAATAGACATAGTCAGCAACTGGCAGAATCTCCCATTGTTTCCATGACCTGTGGAGTGAGGGCTATTATGGTGGGCAAAGCCAAGTGAAAGCCACCAGAATGGCCTCTACTTAGAAAAATAGTAAACCAAAACCAATTCAGCATTCCTAGAGGGATGCAGAATTAATGCCACTATCAAGGACTTGAAAGATGCAGGCAAGGTTATGGCCAGCACATCCCCATTCAACTCACCTATTTCTCCTATGCAGAAAACAGATGGAACATGAAGAATGACACTGGATTACCATAAGCTTGACCAGGTGGTAACTCTAATTGCAGCTGTTTTACCAGATGTGGTTTCACTGCTTGAACAAATTAACATAGCCCCTGGTACCAGCTATGCAGCTGTTGATCTAGCAATTTTTTTTTTTTGGTGGGGGGTTGGTTTTTTGTTTTTTGTTTTTGTGGTACGTGGGCCTCTCACTGCTGTGGCCTGTCCCGTTGCAGAGCACAGGCTCCGGACGCACAGGCTCAGCGGCCATGGCTCACGGGCCCAGCCACTCCACGGCATGTGGGATCTTCCCGGACCGGGGCACGAACCCGCATCCCCTGCATCGGCAGATGGACTCTCAACCACTGCGCCACCAGGGAAGCCCTAGCAAATGTTTTTTTCTCCATTCCTCTTAATAAAAACCACCAAAAGTAATTTGCTTTCACATGGCAAGGCTAGCAATTCACCTTCCCTTCCTACCTAAGGAGTATATCAATTCTCCAGCCCTAAGACATAATATACTTTTCCAGCCTTGATCACCTCTTCATTCCAAAAGATATCATATTACATTGATGGTACTCTGCTGACTGGAACTAGTGAGCAAGTAGTAGCAACTATTCTAGACTTCTTGGTAAGACATTTGCATGTCAGAGGATGAGAAATGAATGCAACAAAAATTCAGGTGCCTTCTACCTCAGTGAAATTTCTAGGGGTCTGATGGTGTGGAACATACCAAAATATTCTTTCTAAGGTGAAGGGTATATTATTGCATCTGGCCCCTCATATACCAAAGAGAGGAAAATGCCTAGTGGGCCTCTCTGGATTTTGGTAGCCAACATTAACCTCATCTGTGTGTGCCACTCCAGCCTATTTACCAGGTGATCCAAAAAGCCCCTAGTTTTGAGTGGGGCCTGGAACAAGAAAAGGCTTTTTAACAGGTCCAGGCTGCCTACAAGCTGCCCTTCACTTAGGCCATGTGATCCAGAAGATCCAATGTTGCTTGAAGTGTTAATGGCAGATAGGATACTCTTTGCAGCCTTCGGCAGGCCCATATTGGTGAAACACGGCAAAGACCTGTAGGATTTTGGACCAAAGCCCTGATATCCTCTGCCAATGATTCACCTCCTTTTGAGAAAAGGTTTGCTAATGATCCTTAGTAGAAACTAAACATTTAACCATGGGCTCCCAGGTTGCCACGCTAACTGAGCCACCCGTCATGAACTGGGTGTTATCTGACAGACCAAGACATGAAGTTTGGTATGCAGAGCAGCACTGTAGCATCAAAAGGAAGTAGTATAGGGACTTCCCTGATGGTCCAGGGGTTAAGACTCCGCGCTCCCAATGCAGGGGGCCTGGGTACGATCCCTGGTCGGGGAACTAGATCCTGCATGCTGCAACTAAAATAAGATCCTGCTCGCAGCAACAAAGATCCCGTGTGCCACAACTAAGACCTGGTGCAGCCAAATAAATAAATATTTTTTTTAAAAAAAAAGAAGTAGTATATACAAGAAGAGGTACAGACCATGAAGGTGCAAGTAAGTAAGTGGATCAAATGCCCATAGTCTCCACTTCTGCTACACTACATTCTCCCTCCCGACCTGTACCTGTGGCACCTATGGGGAGTTCCCTGCAATCAGCTGACAGAGAAAAAGGAGACTAGGGCCTGGTTAACAGAAAGTTCTGATGCAGGCATCACATGAAATGAACAGCTGCAGCAGTATAGCCCTTTTCTGGGACCTCCCTAAAGGAGATGGTGAAGGGCAATACTCTTCAGCAGGCAAAACTGCAAGCAATGCACCTGTTTGTTCACTTTCCTTGGACAGAGAAATGGCCAGAAGTATGATTATACACTGAATCATGGGTTGTGACCAAAGGTATTGGCTGGATGGTCATGGACTAGGAAGAAACATGATTGGAAAATGGATGACAAGAGAGTTGGTGAAAGTGTTATGTGGATAGATATCTCTGAATGGTTGAAAAAAGTGAAGATATTTGTGTCCCATGTGAATGCTCACCAAAGGGTGACTGCAACAGAAGAGGATTTTAATCATCAAGATTTATAGGATGACCCATTCTGTGGATAACAGTCAGCCTTTTTCCACAGCCAACCCTGTCTTCACCCAATGGGATCATGAACAAGTGACTATGGGGCAGGAATAGACGTTATTCATGGGCTCAGCAACATGGACCTTCGCTCACCAGGGATGACCTGGCTACACACACTGAGTGCCCAATCTGCTATCAGAGACCAACACTGAATTCCCGATAAGGCACCATTCTCTAGGATAATCAGCCAGCCACTCAGTGGCAAGTTGATTTCATTGAACTGTTTCCATCATGTAAGGGGTAGCATTTTGTTCTTTCTGGAATAGACATTTATTCTGGATACAGATACACATACACTCATATGCAATGCTCTTGCATAAACTACCATCCATGGATTTACACAATGCCTTATGCACCATTATGGTATTCCAGACAGTATTCCTTCTGATCAAGGAACTCACTTCACAGCAAATGAAGTGCAGCAATGGACAAATGCTCATGGAATTCACTGGTCTAACCATGCTCCCCATCATCCTAAAGCAGCTGGCTTGACAGAACTGTAGAATGGCCATTTGAAGACTGAGTTATAGCACCAGCTGGGTGACAATAACTTTTAGGGCTGGGACAAGGTTTTCCAGGAGGCTGCATATGCTCTAACTTAGCCTCCAATATATAGTAATGTTTGTCCTGTAGGATACACAGGTCAAGGAATCAAAGGGTGAAAATGGGATCGCACTGCTATTTCTCCTGATGACCCATAGCAAAATTTTTGCTTCCTGCCCCTATGACCTTATGCTCTACCATCCCAGAGGTCTTTGTTCCAAAGAGAGTAATGAATTCATCAGGACATACAACAATGATTCCACTGAACTGGAAGATGGCCCTCTGGCCACCTTAGGATCCTCATGCCTCTGAGTCAACAAAGAAGGGAGTTATTGTGCTGGCTAGGGTTACTGATCCTGCCTACCAAGTGGAAATGGGTCTGCTATTCCACAAGTGAGGCAAGGAAGAGTATGTCTGATCTACAGGACATCCGTTAGGGCATCTCTTATTATTACCATGCCCTGTGATTGAAGACAATGGAAAACTATCAATACAACAACCAAGTCAGGCAGGATGACAATTTTGGTGAAAATAACATGCCCCAGAGTGAAAGGAACCAGTCTACAGAGTTGCTACAATGTATCATCTAAAATGTCCCTTTGCAGGACTTCCCTGGTGGTCCAGTGGTTAAGACTCCGTGCTCCCAGGGCAGGGGGCCCGGGTTCCATCCCTTTTCAGGGAACTAGATCCCACATGCCACAACTAAAGATCCCTCATGCCGCAACTAAAAGATCCCACAGGCCACAACTAAAAAAGGATCCCACACGCCTGCAACAAAGATCCCATGTGCCGCAATGAAGACCTGACGCAGCCAAATAAATAAATAAATAACGTGCCTTTGCAATAAAATTAGGAGACATACAAAGAAATAGGAAAGTGTGAATCATACAACAACAACAAAAAAGCAGGCAATCAAAACTGCATGTGTGAGCAATCAGATGTCAGATTAAACAGAAAAAGACTTCAAAGTAGCCATTATAAATATGTTCATGGAATAGGAAAAAAGCATGATTAAAGAAGTATGTTGAGGGACTTCCCTGGTGGCGCAGTGGTTAAGAATCCGCCTGCCAATGCAAGGGACACAGATTCGAGCCCTGGTCCAGGAAGATCCCACATGCCACAGAGCAACTAAGCCCGTGCGCCACAACTACTGAGCCTGCGCTCTAGAGTCCACATGCCACAACTATTGAAGTCCACACGCCCAGAGTGCATGCTCCACAACAAAAGAAGCCACCACAATAAGAAGCCTGCACACTGCAACAAAGAGTAGCCCCCACTCACCACAACTAGAGAAAGCCCGCATGCAGCAACCAAGACCCCACGCAGCCAAAAATAAATAAATTAATTAATTTTTTAAAAAAAAGATGTTGAAAATGTTTGATCAAATAAAATTACCAATCAAGGGGCTTCCCTGGTGGCACAGTGGTTGAGAGTCCACCTGCCGATGCAGGGGACACGGGTTCGTGCCCCAGTCCGGGAAGATCCCACATGCTGCAGAGCAGCTGGGCCCGTGAGCCATGGCCACTGAGCCTGCACGTCTGGAGCCTGTGCTCTGCAACGGGAGAGGCCACAACAGTGAGAGGCCCGCGTACTGCAAAAAATAATAATAAATAAAAATAAAATTACCAATCAAGACATAGAAATTATTAATTGAATCAAAAGGAAATTCTGGAGTTGAGAGGTACATCAACTGAAATGAAAATTTCACTAGGGGGTCTCAACTGTAGATTTGAACTGGAGAAGAATGATCAGACTTGAAGATAGACTGATGGGGAATTCCCTGGTGGTCCAGTGGTTAGGACTCTGCACTTTCACTGCCGAGGGCCCAGGTTCTATCCCTGGTCAGGAAACTAAGATCCCAGAAAAAAAAGAAGATAGACCAATGGAGATTATGTAATCCAAAAACAGAGATAGAAAAGAATGCAGAAAAATGAACAGAATCTCAGAATAATGTGGAATACCACTAAGTACATCAATATATTATAATGGCAGTATCCATAGGAGAAGAGAGGAAGAAATGAGAAAAGATATGTAAAGAAATAATTGCTGAACTTTTCCAAAATGTATGGAAACACTAACCTACACATCCAGGAGCTCATCAAACTCCAAGCAGGAGAAACACAGAGAGCCACAAAGAGACACAGCATAATAAAAATGCTGAAAGTCAGTCGATGACAAAATCTTCAAAACATCAATAGTAACTGGAAGAAGAACCAATGTTTACAAGGAAACCTCAGTAAAATTAACAGCAGACATCTCAGCAGAAAAAAGAGGGGCCAGAATGCAGAGTGATGACATATTCAAAGTGCATTAAGAAAAAAAATGTCAACCAAGACATTTGGTCAACCTATATTCAGTGAAGCTACCTTTTAAAAATGAAGGCAAAGACTTTGCCAAATAAACAAAAACTGAGAAAATGTATTGACAGCCAATCCAACTTACAAGAAATACTGAAGGAGGCTCTTCAGGCTGAAAGTGAGTGACCCTAGAGGGTAACGCACAGCAACATGAAAAAATAAAGAGTGTTAGTATAAGTATTTATGTATTTATGAAAGACCGAATAAGTACACATTTAATCCTTTATTTTCTTAACTGATATCAAATGAATTACATAAAGTAATATGTATATAATGTGATATTAGGTCTATAGCATAAAGAAATATAATATGTTTGTAATCTGTTTGCCAATAAATCCTACAAAGGCAGAAGCAAAACTGTATTGGGCTGACAAAATAAGCACAAGTGGTAAAGTAATAAGCATAACAGTGTATCATCAGCTTATACCATTAATAGGTATAACCTGTATGATAATAATACTACAAAATGGCAAAAGGGAATAGAGCTGCACAGGAGTAACCTTTCTATATGTCATTTGAATTAAACTAGAATATACCTGAAGCTGCTTCTAATAAGAAGAATACTATAAACAATAGAGCATCCAATAAAATATAACATCAAAAATATGGTAAGAAATTCATTCAAAAAATTAAAATGCAACATTACAAAATATTCACCTAATGCAAAATAAAGAAATGAAGGAAGAATAAAAGAAAACTCTTAGAGGAAAACATAGGAAGAACACTCTTTGACATAAATCACAGCAAGATCTTTTTTGATCCACCTCCTAGAGTAATGGAAACAAAAACAAAAATAAACAAATGGGACCTAATGAAACTTAAAAGCTTTTGCACAACAAAGGAAACCATAAACAAGATGAAAAGACAACCCTCAGAATGGGAGAAAATATTTGCAAACGAATCAACAGACAAAGGATTAATCTCCAAAATATATAAACAGCTCATGCAGCTCAATATTAAAGAAACAAACAACCCAATCCAAAAATGGGCAGAAGACCTAAATAGACATTTCTCCAAAGAAGACATACAGATGGCCAAGAAGCACATGAAAAGCTGCTCAACATCACTAATTATTAGAGAAATGCAAGTAAAAACTACAATGAGCTATCACCTCACACCAATTAGAATGGGCATCATCAGAAAATCTACAAACAACAAATGCTGGAGAGGGTGTGGAGAAAAGGGAGCCCTCTTGCACTGTTGGTGGGAAGGTAAATCGATACAGCCACTATGGAGAACACTATGGAGGTTCCTTAAAAAACTAAAAATAGAATTACCATATGAGCCAGCAATCCCACTACTGGGCATATACCCAGAGAAAACCATAATTCAAAAAGACACATGCACCCAATGTTCATGGCAGCACTATTTACAATAGCCAGGTCATGGAAGCAACCTAAATGCCCATCGACAGACAAATGGATAAAGAAGTTGTGGTATATATATACAACGGAATATTACTCAACCATAAAAAGGAACGAAATTTAGTCATTTGTTGAGACGTGGATGGATCTAGAGACTGTCATACAGAGTGAAGTAAGTCAGAAAGAGAAAAACAAATATCGCATATTAACGTATGTATGTGGAACCTAGAAAAATGGTACAGATGAACCGGTTTGCAGGGCAGAAGTTGAGACACAGATGTAGAGAACAAACGTATGGACACCAAGGGGGGAAAACCACAGTGGGGTGGGGATGGTGGTGTGCTGAATTGGGTGATTGGGATTGACATGTATACACTGATGTGTATAAAATTGATGACTAATAAGAACCTGCAGTATAAAAAAACAAACAAAAATAAAACAACTAATACTATACTTTCTTTGGGTTATTTTTATGGAAATATGTTAATATAAATGTTTCAGACAATACATCAAATTTCTAAAAATCATACGTTCTGGTATAATGTTATGTCATAATTCTAGTTATTACTTTAAAATGTATATCTCAGAAATAACTAAATTTCCTTGTCAATTGCATTATTATGAACTTTCATCAAATCTTTAACCGTGGTCATTTTTACAGACAGTTGTCATTTACAGACAGTTCTGGGTGTACTCTGATGCTTTTGCAAAAATGTTCCCATAAAAGGGTTTCATCTTCAAGGAATTCATGGAAAAGACTGACAAGTATAGGTTTCTGGTAACTGACTCTACTGCTGAACTGAATGAATAAGCATTTTCAGAACTCTAATGGAAAACTGATGAATTCATAAAAGTGCTAACAAAAGACCAAGATGAAAAACAATTAATTACATGGGACTGAGTGCACTGATGAGGATGATGATAATTTTTGTGACTTTCTGTTTGAATAAAAAAAAATCCCACAAGGACTCAGAGGCAAAAAATATACAAATCCATTTTCACTGCAAAGTAAAGGAGCTGTTACAGTGGAGGATTACTGGACTGAATGTCAATATTATGGCATAGTATGAGGGTGTTTTGTGTTTCGTAATTGCAATCATTGTTGCTTTTGTTGTGGTCATCCATTTACAATGCTTGGTGTCAGTTTATCTCTTGTAAAAATAAAATACAGTGTGTGTGTATGAAAAAAATTTAAAATTCAACATTACAAAATATTCACCTAGGGCTTCCCTGGTGGCGCAGTGGTTGAGAGTCCGCCTGCCGATGCAGGGGACGTGGGTTCGTGCCCCGGTCTGGGAGGATCCCACATGCTGCGGAGCGGCTGGGCCCATGAGCCATGGCCGCTGAGCCTGTGCGTCCGGAGCCTGTGCTCCGCAACGGGAGAGGCCACAGCAGTGAGAGGCCCGTGTACCACAAAAAAAAAAATTCACCTAATGCAAAATAAAGAAATGAAGGAAGAATAAAAGAATTAAAACAAAACTGTTTTAAAGAATAAAAGAATTAAAACAAAACTGAGAGCTGTAGAAAACAAAAGGTACAATGGCAGATGTAATTGCAACTATATTAATAATACCAAATATGAATGGATTACATAATCCAATGAAGCGGCAGAGATTGTCACCCTAGATTTTTTTTTAATTTTTTTAAATCTAAATACATGCTATCAACAGGAGATGCAGGTTAAATTTAAAATACAAATATATTGAAAGTGAAAGAATGGGAAACTATACATCTGTAAACATCACCCACTAGAAAGCTAGAGAGACTACACAAATAACAGTCAAAACAGACTTTAAAACAAAAAATATTACTAAAGATAAAAAGGAACATTATATCATGATAAAAGGATTAATCCATCAAGAAGCTATAACAATTATGAAAATATATGTATCCAATAACAGTGTACCAAAACACAGGAAGCCAAAAAATGACACAAATAAAGGGAGAAAGAAATCAATCAATGATAATTGGAAACTTCAATATCCCACCTTGTATGATATATGCAACAACTAAATAGAAGATCAGTAAGGAAATAAGACTTGAAAAACACTATAAACCAGTCACGCCTAAATATATCTACAGAACACTGGGCCCAACAAAAACAGAATATTCTTCTCAAATGCACAGGAAACTTTCTCTAGGGTAGAACAAGTGCTGAACATAAGACAATCCTCATTAAATTTAAAATCTATGGCCTGTGACGAGAATGGAATGAAATTAGAAATCAGTAACTTGAAGAAAATTTACAAATACAAGTAAATTAACGCATCCCTAAATAACCAATAACCATTAACATATAAATGAGAAAATAGTGTGTGTTGAATGAAAGTCAGGGCAAAGTTACTGGGCTGCCTCTGAAATACTACTCAGAGAAACATTTATCGATGTAACTATACTAATATTATGATTTTGTTAAATTAACATTTGTTAAGTGGAACCCCAGGTGGGAGACATATGGTGAGCCACGGTTCAACAAAGACCACGAGGGGAAGTGAAATAGAGAAGTTTATTACGCACAGATCCTGGAGGAGGTACACGGGAAGTCGAGGCAGGGTGCAGGCACACTAAGAGCACCACGCCCTGGGGCATACGACTTTATTAGGGTCCACGGGTTGGATGTTTCTGGGGTTTCCAGGCTGAAGATGGGGATTGGTCGCTTCAAGCCAAAAGGAGCAGGGGTTTTTGGTAAGCCCATCAAGGGTCTTATCTAAGGAGCACAGATGGGAAGAAGCTGGGAAGCAGGAGAGATTTTTGCCCCCATATTGTTGGAGAAGTCCTATCAGAAACTTATATTTGCCCTACCACATCCTACCTATAGGAGGCCCTCTCACATTTCAGGTGCATACATCACAAGGCTCAAGTTCTGCAAAGTCCACTCAGATGTTCTGCGGCGCATGCGCTGACCCCGCCCCCAGCCCCTTGCCTCAGAGCCTGCCTCACTTACACCCATCCTGGGCGGGCCTGGAGCCTGCCCGCTGAGACCAATACCTACTTCTTCCTGGAATGGGACCGCTCCTCCGCTCACCCCACCCCACAAGCGCTCCAGCTCTGTGGCCTGCCGGAAATGGTGACCTTGGAGCAAGAGCCCCTCGCTTCACGTGCACCCCAGAATGCAAAGTACGCTCATCTCCTGGAGAAAAGAGTTTCCGGTTCCCCTGAAGTGTGCAGTCTCAGGAGGTGGCATCTCCTTTGTCCAAAGTGAGCCCACGGTTCTCGGATGACTAAATATACAGTGCGGGGGAGGGAAGCGGCAGAAATAAGGGAGGCCAAGTTCCCAAGCGCACTAGCAACAGCTTCCAGCCCATTCTTGGGTCCCAGAAGCAATTTCTGTGGCTGGAAACTTGTTGTCTGAGCTCAGGAGGCCTCCTCCCTCCCCCAACAGCAGCAGATGTGACTACAGAGCGCAGTCGCCACGCTTGGACCCTGCAGGACTTATGGGAGAAACCTCTATGGACAGATGATACCCCCGTGGGAGTGCTGTCCACCGAAGAGACCACATGGAGGATGTGGCGGCCGGGCAGGGAGATGCAAACCTTTACAGACCTTAACTACCCTTACTGGTAGTGTTTGGAAAACCAAAATGAACAAAGGGTCAAGTCAACTATGGTGCATTTCTGGAGGTGAGTCTGGAGCATGAGGGGTTGGAATTATGTCCTGGCCCTGACTCTCACCTCTTCAACTCCTGTTTTGCATTTCTGTAGACATGATGTTTTTGTACAGTGAGCTGAGGAAGTGTGAGATCCCTTCCTCATCAGGAGGGGCAGATGGACCCTCCTTTGGGGATTGCTTTGGGGACCAGGACACACCTTCTACCATGTGGCCTGGGGGTGAGAACAGTTCACTCTGTGAAGATCAGGTGGCTGTAGGCCTGAGATTTGTGTAAAATCCCTGTGTGGCGGGGGGGGGAGCCGGGGGGAGTGTACGTGGGAGTGAGAGGGCTCAATTATTCAGTAAGTGTCAATTCCCTCCTGTGTAGTAACAGGCCTTCTAGTAGGTGCTGAAGTGAACAAAGCTGAACAACTATCCCTGTCCCCTTGAAGCTGACATTCCAGGAGATAAGAAACAAGAGATACAAGTAAAATACATAATGTATCTGGTAGTGGTTATTCAGAAGGAGAGAAATAGAGCAGGGGAGGAGTCTGGGGGACTGGGCCTGTGCATTTGTGTAATTTTGTATGTCTGTCTGGGGGACTATGTATGCATGCCCTTTAAAATTTGGAATGCTTTTATATCATTTTCTTGCCTAATTGCTATGGTAGCCCCTCCCTTACCATGTTGAATAGAACTGGCAAGAGTTGAATATCCTTGCTCTGTATCTGACCTTAGGGAGAAAGCAGTCAGAGTTTCACCATCAAATATGATGTTAGCTGTTGGTTTTTCTAGATGCCTTATATCAGGTTGAAGAGGTTCCCTTCAGTTTACTGAGAGTTTTCCATGTAAAGTGTTGTTGAGCTTTGTCAAATGCTTTTTCTCCATCTATTGAGATGATCCTGTGGTTCTTGAGTTCAGCATGATTATAGGAGGCAAGATCAATATATAAAAATCAATTGTATTTTGATACACTTGCAGTGAATGGTGGGAAAGTAAAATTAAGACAATTTCATTTACAATAACATCAAAAAGTATAAAATACTTAGGAATTTAACAAAAGAGGTACAAAACACATTGGAAACAACAAAAAATTGTTGAAAGAAATTAATAATATTATAAATAAATGGAAAAATACCCCATATTCATGGATTTGAAGACCTAATATACTTGAGATGGCAGTACTCCCCCAAATTATCTACAGATTCAATGCGATTCCTATCAGAATCCTGGCTAACTTCTCTGTAGACAATGAAAAGCTGTTTCAAAAATTCATATGGAATTGCAAGGGACACAGAAAAACAAAACCAATCTTGAAACAGAAGAACAAAGGAACCACATTTCCCAATTTCAAAACTTACTGCAAAGCAATGGTAATCAAGACAGTAGACAGTGTGGCACTGGCACGATCAAAGGAATAAAATTTGATTTCAGAAATAAACCCATACAAATATGTGAAATGATTTTCAACAATGGTGCCAAGAGCATTCAATGGTAAATAATATTTGTGTCAACAAATGGTGCCAAGACAACTGGATAATCACATGTAAAAGAATGAAGTTTGGCTCTGACCTCACACCATCTACAAAAACTACTCAAAACCGGATCAAAGACCTAAATGTTAGAGGTAAGACTGTAATACCATTAGAAGAAAACATCAAGTAAAATCTTCATGACCTTAGATTTGGGAAAGAATTCTTAGAAGTCACCCCAAAAGCATGAGCAAATTCTTAGAAGTCACACCAAAAGCATGAGCAACAAAGAAAAAGGATAAGTTGGACTTCATCAAAACTGAAAACTATGGAGAACAGTATGGAGGTTCCTTTAAAAACTACAAATAGAACTACCATACGACCCAGCAATCCCACTACTGGGCATATACCCTGAGAAAACCATAATTCAAAAAGAGTCATGTACCAAAATGTTCATTGCAGCTCTATTTACAATAGCCAGGAGATGGAAGAAACCTAAGCAATCATCGGATGAATGGATAAAGAAGATGTGGCACATATATACAATGGAATATTAGCCATAAAAAGAAACGAAATTGAGTTATTTGTAGTGAGGTGGATGGACCTAGAGTCTGTCATACAGAGTGAAGTAAGTCAGAAAGAGAAAGACATATACTGTATGCTAACACATATATATGGAATCTAAGAGAGAAAAAAAAAAGGTCATGAAGAACCTAGGGGTAAGATGGGAATAAAGACACAGACCTACTAGAGAATGGACTTGAGGATATGGGGAGGGGGAAGGGTAAGCTGTGACAATGTGAAAGAGTGGCATGGACATATATACACTACCAAACGTAAAATAGATAGCTAGTGGGAAGCAGCCGCATAGCACAGGGAGATCAGCTCGGTAATTTGTGACCACCTAGAGGGGTGGGATAGGAAGGGTGGGAGGGAGGGAGATGCAAGAGGGAAGAGATATGGGAACATATGTATATGTATAATTGATTCACTTTGTTATAAAGCAGAAACTAACACACCACTGTAAGGCAATTGTACTCTAATAAAGATGTTAAAAAAGAAGAACTCTTACAACTCAATAATTTTTAAAAACACAATTTTTTAATGGACAAGGGATCTGAATATACATTTGTCCAAGCAAGACATGTCCAAGTGGCTAAAAAGCACATGAAAAGATGCTCAACATCACTAGTCATCAGAGAAATGCAAGTCAAAACCACAAAGAGATACCACTTCATACCCACTAGGATAGCTAGAACTTTTTAATGTTGGTGAGGATGTGGAGACGCTGGAACCCTTATACACTGCGGATAGGAATGTGAAATGATGCAACCACCTTGGAAAACAGTGTGACGGCTCCTCAAATGATTAAACATAGACTTAACATGTGACTCAACAATTCCACTCCTAGGTGAAGAATACCATTCCCCAAACAAATTAAAACATATGCCCATATAAAATCTGTGTATGAATGTTTATAGCAATGTTATTCATAATACTCAAAAAGTAGAAGCAAACCAAATATCCATCAGTGGATAAATGGATAAATCTAGCACCCAATGTGCTAGATCCATACAATGGAATATTACTAGGCCACAAAAAAGAATGAAATACTGATTCATGCTACAACATGGGTATCCCTTGAAACCATTATGCTATTGTAAATGGAATTGTTTTCTTAATTTACTTTTCAGATTATTCACTGTTAGTGTTAGAAATGGAACCAATTTTTGCATATTAATTTTCTATCCTGCAACTTGGCTGAATAAGTTTATGAGTACTAGCGGGGGGTGTGTGTGTGTGTGTGTTTGTGTGTGTGTGTGTGTGTTATATTTAGTGTTTTCTACATGTAAGATCATGTCATCTGAACAGAATTTTATTTTCTCCTTGCTAATTTGGATGTCTTTTATTTCTTTTTCTTGCCTATTTGCTCTGGCTAGATTTCCCAATATTATGTTGAATACAGGTGTTAAAAGCAGGCGTCCTGAGCTTCCGGGAAGATGGCGGAGGAGTAGGACGTGGAGATCGCCTTCCTCCCGACAGATACAACAGAAATACATCTACACATGGAGCAACTCCTGCAGAGCACCTACTGAGCGCTGGCAGAAGACCTCAGACCTCCCAAAAGGCAAGAAACCCCCCATGTACCTGGGTAGGGCAAAAGAAAAAAGAATAAACAGAGACAAAAGGATAGGGACGGGACCTGCACCAGTGGGAGGGAGCTGTGAAGGAGGAAAAGTGTCCACACACTAGGAGCCCCTTCGCGGGTGGAGACTGCAGGTGGCGGAGGGGGAAAGCTTCGGAGCCGCGGAGGAGAGCACAGCAACAGGGGTGCGGGGGACAAAGTGGAGAGATTCCCGCACAGAGGATCGGTGCCGACCGGCACTCACCAGCCCGAGAGGCTTGTCTGCTCACCCGCCGGGATGGGCGGGGCTGGGAGCCGAGGCTTGGGCTTCGGTCGGAGCTTAGAGAGAGGACTGGGGCTGGCGGCGTGAACACAGCCTGCAGGGGGTTGGTGCACCACGGCTAGCCGGGAGGGAGTCCGGGGAGAAGTCCGGAGCTGCCGAAGAGGCAAGAGACATTTTCTTCCCTCTTTGTTTCCTGGTGCGCGAGGAGAGGGGATTAAGAATGCTGCTTAGAGGAGCTCCAGAAACGGGCGCGAGCCGCGGCTAACAGCACGGACCCCAGAGACGGGCATGAGACGCTAAGGCTGCTGCTGCCGCCACCAAGAAGCCTGTGTGCAAGCACAGGTCACTAACCACACACCCCTTCCGGGGAGCCTGTGCAGCCCGCCACTGCCAGGTTCCTGGGATCCAGGAACAACTCCCCTCGGGGAACGCACGGCGAGCCTCAGGCTGGTGCAATGTCACACCGGCCTCTGCCGCTGCAGGCTCGCCCCGCACTCCGTGCCCCTCCCTCCCCCAGGCCTGAGCAGGCCAGAGCCCCCAATCAGCGGCTCCTTTAACCCCGCCCTGTCTGACCGAAGAACAGACGCCCTCTGGCGACCTACACGCAGAGGCGGGACCAAATCCAAAGCTGAGCCCCTGGGAGCTGTGAGAACAAAGAAGAGAAAGGGAAATCCCTCCCAGCAGCCTCAGAAGCAGCGGATTAAAGCTCCACAATCAACTTGATGTACCCTGCAGCTGTGGAATACATGAAAAGACAACGAATCATCCCAAATTGAGGAGGTGGACTTTGAGAGCAAGATTTATGATTTTTTCCCCTTTTCCTCTTTTTGTGAGTGTGTATGTGTATGCTTCTGTGTGAGATTTTGTCTGTATAGCTTTGCTTCCACCATTTGTCCTAGGGTTCTATCCGTCCATTTTTGTTTTTTTCTCTTAATAATTTTTTTTTATTTTAATAACTCTATTATATTTTATCTTACTTTATTTTATTTTACTTCATCTTCTTTCTATTTTTCCTTCCTTCCCTCCTTCCTTCCTTCCTTCCATCCTCCCTCCTTCCCTTCTTTCTTTCTTTCATCTACTAATTCTTTCTTTCTACTTTTTCTCCCTTTTATTCTGAGCCGTGTGGACAAAAGGCTCTTGGTGCTGCAGCCAGGAGTCAGTGCTGTGCCTCTGAGGTGGGAGAGCCAACTTCAGGACACTGGTCCACAAGAGACCTCCCAACTCCACATAATATCAAATGGCGAAAATCTCCCAGAGATCTCCATCTCAACGCCAGCACCCAGCTTCATTCAACGACCAGCAAGCTACAGTGCTGGACATCCTATGCCAAACAACTAGCAAGACAGGAACACAGCCCCACCCATTAGCAGAGAGGCTGCCTAAAATCATAGTAAGTCCACAGACACCCCAAAACACACCACCAGACGTGGACCTGCCCACCAGAAAGACAAGATCCAGCCTCATCCACCAGAACACAGACACTAGTCCCCTCCACCAGGAAGCCTACACAACCCACTGAACCAACCTTAGCCACTGGGGACAGACACCAAAAACAATGGGAACTACGAACCTGCAGCCTGCAAAAAGAAGACCACAAACACAGTAAGATAAGCAAAATGAGAAGACAGAAAAACATACAGCAGATGAAGGAGCAAGATAAAAACCCACCAGACCTAACAAATGAAGAGGAAATAGGCAGTCTACATGAAAAAGAATTCAGAATAATGATAGTAGAGATGATCCAAAATCTTGGAAATAGAATAGACAAAATGCAAGAAACATTTAACAAGGACCTAGAAGAACTAAAGATGAAACAAACAATGATGAACAACACAATAAATGAAATGAAAAATACTCTATATGGGATCAAGAGCAGAATAACTGAGGCAGAAGTACGGATAAGTGACCTGGAAGATAAAATACTGGAAATAACTACTGCAGAGCAGAATAAAGAAAAAAGAATGAAAAGAACTGAGGACAGTCTCAGAGACCACTGGGACAACATTAAACACACCAACATTCAAATTATAGGGGTTCCAGAAGAAGAAGAGAAAAAGGGACTGAGAAAATATTTGAAGAGATTATAGTTGAAAACTTCCCTAATATGGGAAAGGAAATAGTTAATCAAGTCCAGGAAGCACAGGAAGAACAAAAAATTTCACAATTTGTATGGAAACACAAAAGACCCCGAATAGCCAAAGCAATCTTGAGAATGAGAAATGGAGCTGGAGGAATCAGGCTCCCTGACTTCAGACTATACTACAAAGCTACAGTAATCAAGACAGTATGGTACTGGCACAAAAACAGAAAGATAGATCAATGGAACAGGATAGAAAGCCCAGAGGTAAACCCACGCACTTATGGTCACCTTATCTTTGATAAAGGAGGCAGGAATGTACAGTGGAGAAAGGACAGCCTCTTCAATAAGTGGTGCTGGGAAAACTGGACAGGTACATGTAAAAGTATGAGATTAGATCACTCCCTAACACCATACACAAAAATAAGCTCAAAATGGATTAAAGACCTAAATGTAAGGCCAGAAACTATCAAACTCTTAGAGGAAAACATAGGCAGGACACTCTATGCCATAAATCACAGCAAGATCCTTTTTGACTCACCTTCTAGAGAAATGGAAATAAAAACAAAAATAAACTAATGGGACCTAATGAAACTTAAAAGCTTTTGCACAGCAAAGGAAACCATAAACAAGACGAAAAGACAACCCTCAGAATGGGAGAAAATATTTGCAAATGAAGCAACTGACAAAGGATTAATCTCCAAAATTTATAAACAGCTCATGCACCTTAATAACAAAAAAACAAACAACCCAATCCAAAAATGGGCAGAAGACCTAAATAGACATTTCTCCAAAGAAGATATACAGACTGCCAACAAACACATGAAAGAATGCTCAACATCATTAATCATTAGAGAAATGCAAATCAAAACTACAATGAGGTATCATCTCACACCAGTCAGAATAGCCATCATCAAAAAATCTAGAAACAATAAATGCTGGAGAGGGTGTGGAGAAAAGGGAACACTCTTGCACTGCTGGTGGGAATGTGAATTGGTACAGCCACTATGGAGAACAGTATGGAGGTTCCTCAAAGAACTACAAATAGAACTACCATATGACCCAGCAATCCCACTACTGGGCATATACCCTGAGAAAACCATAATTCAAAAAGAGTCATGTACCAAAATGTTCACTGCAGCTCTATTTACAATAGCCAGGAGATGGAAACAACCTAAGTCTCCATCATCGGATAAATGGATAAAGAAGATGTGGCACATATATACAATGGAATATTACTCAGCCATAAAAAGAAACGAAATTGAGCTATTTGTAATGAGGTGGATAGACCTAGAGTCTGTCATACAGAGTGAAGTCAGTCAGAAAGAGAAAGACAAATACCGTATGCTAACACATATATATGGAATTTAAGAAAAAAAATGTCATGAAGAACCTAGGGGTAAGACAAAAATAAAGACACAGCCCTACTGGAGAATGGACTTGAGGATATGGGGAGGGGGAAGGGTGAGCTGTGACAGGGAGAGATAGAGGCATAGACATATATACACTAACAAACGTAAGGTAGATAGCTAGTGGGAAGCAGCCGCATGGCACAGGGATATCGGCTCGGTGCTTTGTGACCGCCTGGAGGGGTGGGATAGGGAGGGTGGGAGGGAGGGAGACGCAAGAGGGAAGAGATATGGGAACATATGTATATGTATAACTGATTCACTTTGTTATAAAGCAGAAACTAACACACCATTGTAAAGCAATTATACCCCAATAAAGAAGTTTAAAAAAAAAAAACCAAATTTATGTAAATGAGATATAGCATATTTCAGTCAACATCAAACATCAGAAGTAAACTTTAATAATGACATTGACTCCATTTTTGATGTTTGACTATTAACAGATTTTATATACTTATCCATCCTCCCTGTCTGGCCCAACACAGATAATCAAGTTAAAAATGATCACAATGTCCCTTTTCTTTTTGTGCCAATGGCTAGATTTGTCAAACGTTGAATAGCTCTAGCTTCAACCTATAGACACAATAAAGATCCAGCTGACCCTATCTGCTTTATTTGAGCCATCTTACACTTGCCCTCCTTTCCTTAGACGGTCACACTGAGTAATAAACATTTTTGTATTCACTTGCTGTGTGTGACATCATCAGTTTTGACACTCAGACCCATTTTGGGTAGGGGGTTGATCCTTCCCCAAAAGGGGGCAAAGATAAAACCAAAGATCACCTGTGGGAAATGTTTTTGCAGTGATGAACAGGAGCTTAGGGTGGGGAATTTTGAAAGGAATATGAGGATAAAACATCCAAATGCAGAGTTCCCCATATGATAAGCTATTTAGACCCACTGGTTATTATAGAAAAACTCTGAAACTACACAAATGGTCACTAGCCATAAAATCAACAAGTGAAAATCCCATGGTCTCACAAGGGAAAAACACACAGCAACAGAAGTGAATAAATGGTTTCTGCTCTGACATGAAAAGAGCTTGGAGTCATCAGTTACATCATAAGAAAAAAGGTGAACAAAATGAAAATCAACAACTGTTCTTAAATCCATCAGAGAATTGAGATTATAGGGTAAACCACTGCCCTAAAAACTGGAGCGGGGGGACTTCCCTGGTGGTTCAGTGGCTAAGGCTCCATGATCCCAATGCAGGGGATCCCTGGTCAGGGAATTAGATCCCAACCACATGCCACAACTAAAGATCCCACATGCCACAACTAAAAGATCCCCCCCATGCCGCAACTAAAAGAGATCCCGCATGCCGCAACTAAGACCCGGTGCAGCCAAATAAATAAAAAAATTTTAAAAACTGGAGGGATGGTCTTCCCTGGCGGCACAGTGGTTAAGAATCTGCCTGCCAATGCAGGTGACATGGGTTCAAGCCACGGTCTGGGAAGATCCCACATGCCGCAGAGCAACTAAGCCCATGCGCCACAACTACTGAGCCTGCGCTGTAGAGCACGTGAGCCACAACTACTGAGCCCACATGCCACAACTACTGAAGGCCGTGTGCCTAGAGCCCATGCTCTGCAACCGCAATGAGAAACCTGCGCACCACAGTGAAGAGTAGCCCCCGCTCACCGCAACTAGAGAAAAGCCCACGTGCAGCAACGAAGACCCAATACAGCTAAAAATAAATAAAAATTAATTAATTAATTTTTAAAAAACTGGAGGGATGTGTGAATATAGAGAATTACCAGTCGCTGGGAGCGGAAGCCACTGGAGCAAGCAAACTGTGGTAACACATGAACTACTATAGATGGACTGCTAGAGACACAGTATGGACTAGCTTGAAAGTATTCTGGGGGGGCCCAGTCATAGGGTACCCCCCCACAATGAATTTTACCTTCAAGAGCCCAAGCCCTGTGCTTCATACAGTTAAAGAAGAAAAACATTTCTAAATACACTCAGAGAATTCTGTTCTCTGTATTTTATGCCACCCTTCAAAGAAAACTAATTCACCAAAGCCTTATCTGACCTGAGGAAGGGCAATTAGCCAACTATAGCCACTTCCAGCTTTCCTGTATGACAAAAGGGGAGGAAAAAGAGAGGCAAAGAAACTGTTCTGAAGGTCACAGCCCCAAGAATCTGTCACACCAAATCATCACAGGCTTAATCATATTGTTAGAGAACACCCTTGCCTTCCCAAATACCTATCACCATATTAACAGGACTTCAATTTAATGGTAAGAGTAGATTACAACTGACATAGGCAGTAAGACATAGGCTCTACTAAGGGATGAGTTTCTAGGGAAACCCAAGCACAACAGGGGAGAAAAATACAAGGACCGTAAAGGATACTGATGCCCATAACACCCATAGCTACAGCATGCAGGAATTGAACTCCTGTTCAAGAAAACATAAAGTCTGACACTAAAAGCCTGTCTAACTCAAATCTTATTACCCGATCTATCGTGTCCAGTTTTCACAAGAAATTACAAGACGTGCAAAAAGGAAAGAGAAACAATTTGAAGAGACAAAGTAAGGATTAAAACAAAACTCAGATATGGCAGAGATTTTTGAAGGACCAGACCAAGAATTTAACTCCACAGAAAGCAGACTTCAGAACAAGGAAAATTAGCAGGGATAAACATGAACATAACATAGTGATAAAAAGGCCAATTCTCCAAGAAGACATAACAATCAGTCTATATGCTCTGAACAAAAGATTCCCTAAGGACATTAATGATAATGTTGATCAACTTTTCATATGTTGGATTTGCCATCAGTATATCTTCTTGGGTGAGATGTCTGTTCAGATCTCTTACCTATTTTTTAAACATTTATTTTCTCTAATTTTAATACATGTCTCTCTTTTTTTTTTTTTTGCCGCACAATGTGGCTTGTGGGATCTTAGTTCCCCAACCAGGAATCGTACCCCAGCCATGGCTGTGAAAGTGCTGAGTCCTAACCACTGGACCACCAGGGAAATCCCTTGCGTATTTTTTAAATTGGATTGTTTGTTTCATTACTGTTTAGCTTTAAGAGTTCTTTTTATACTCTCGATACAAGTCCTTTATCAGATATTTTCTTCTAGTGTGTAGCTTAACTTTCCATTCTCTTAACAGTATCTTTTTCAAATTGGAAGTTTTTCATTTTAATGAAGTTCACCTTATCAATTTTTCTTTCTTAGATCTTGCTTCTGTCTGTTCAATATCTAAAAGCCTCATCATCAAAACCAATGTTTCATAGATTTTCTCCTATGTTATATTTTAGAAGTTCAATAGTTCTGCATTTTACATTTAGGTCTATGACACATTTTGAGTTACTTCTTGTGAAAATTGTAAAGTCTATGTCTAATGTACAACAGTGTTCATTGCAGCACTGTTTACAATAGCCAGGACATGGAAGCAACCTAAATGTCCATCAACAGATGAATGGATGAAGAAGTTGTGGCATGTGTATACAATGGAATATTAGCCATAAAAAGAAATGAAATTGAGTTATTTGTAGTGAGGTGGATGGACCTAGAGTCTGTCATACAGAGTGAAGTCAGGAAGAGAAAAACAAATACCGTATGCTAACACATATATATATGGAACCTTAAAAAAGTGGTACTGATGAACCTAGTGGCAGGGCAGGAATACAGACGCAGACATAGAGAATGGACTTGAGGACACAGCGGGGCAGGGGAAGCTGGGGCGAAGTGAGAGTACCACTGACATATACACACTACCAAATGTAAAATAGATAGCTAGTGGGAAGCAGCCGCATAGCACAGGGAGATCAGCTCGGTGCTTTGTGACCACTTAGAGGTGGGGGATAGGGAGGGTGGGAGGGAGGCTCAAGAGGGAGGGGCTATGGGGATATAGATATGCATATGGCTGATTCACTTTGTTGTACAACAAAAGTAACACAACACTGTGAAGCAATTATACTCCCATAAAGATGTATTTTAAAAGTCTATGTCTAGATGCATTTCTTTGCATGTGGATGTCCAATTGTTCTAGCACCAATTGTTGAAAAGCCTATCCTTTCTCCATTGAATTGCCTTTGCTCCATTTTCGAAGATCAGTTGACTATATTTGTAGGGTCTATTTCTGGGCTCTCTATCCTGGTTCCACTGATATATGTTATGCCTGTTCTTTTGGCAACACCCCCGCTGTCTTGATTACCATAGCTTTATAGTTCATATAGAAGTCAATTGGTGTCAATCCTCTGATTGTTTTTCTTCTACAGTATTGTGCTGGCCATTCTAGGTATTTTGCCATATAAACCTTAAAATCAATTTGCTGGTATCTACAAAACAGTCATCTATAGATCAAATTGGAGACAACTGACATCTTAACAATATTGAGCCTTCCTACCTATGATCACAGAATATCCACACTTATTTGGATCTACTTGGATTTGATTTTTTCATCAGTTTTGCCATCTCCTCATATAGATTTTACACATATTTTGTTAGATTTACATCTAAGTAGTTCTCTTTTTTTGGTACTACTATAAATTGTATTGTGTTTTTAATATCAAAATCCAATTGTAGGGACTTCCCTGGTGGCACAGTGGTTAAGAATACGCCAGCCAATTCAGGGGACACAGTTCGATCCCTGGTTCAGGAAGATCCCACATGCCGCAGAGCAACTAAGCCCACGAGCCACAACTATTGAGCCTGCACTCTAGAGCCCGCAAGCCACAACTACTGAAGCCCACGTGCCTAGAGCCCATGCTCTGACAAGGGAAGCCACCGCAATGAGACGTTGCGCACTGCAACAAAGAGTCGCCCCTGCTCGCTGCAGGTAGAGAAAGCCCGTGCACAGCAATGAAGACCCAACGCAGCCAAAAATAAAAATAAATTTATTTTTAAAAATCCAACTGTATATTGCCAGTATATAGAAAACTAATTGATATTTGTATATTTCCCTCATATTCTGTGATCTTCCTCTGATTGCTCATTAGTGCCAGGAGTTTGTTCTTGTTTTTTCTTTTTTTTTTTTTTTTTTTTGCAGTACGCGGGCCTCTCACTGTTGTGGCCTCTCCCGTTGCGGAGCACAGGCTCCGGACGCGCAGTCCCAGCGGCCATGGCTCACGGGCCCAGCCGCTCCGCGGCATATGGGATCTTCCTGGACTGGGGCACGAACCCGCGTCCCCTGCATCGGCAGGCGGACTCTCAACCACTGCGCCACCAGGGAAGCCCAGTGCCAAGAGCTTTTTAAATAAACTTGGAGGGGATTTTCTACATAGACACTCATATTAGAAAAGCTTTATTTCTTCCTTTCCAATCTCAATACGTTCTATTTCCTTTTCTTGTTCTATTCCATTAGCTAGGACTTGTAGTACAATGATGAATTGAAACAGTGAGAAGGGACATTCTTGCCTTGTTCCTGATCTTAGTAGAGAAGCATCTAGTTTCTCAAAATGAAGTATGATATTTGCTGTGTGTTCTTTTTAGAAGTTCTGTATCAAGTTGAGGACTTGGCCTAGGCCAAGCCGTTCTGGGGTTTCCATAGGAGTGGTAAGATGGGGCAGAATAAGCATCTTATGACTGTCAAGTTTCAATAATTACAGAAGGCTTTGGAGCATGGGGGCTGTCACAAGTTGTCTAGCACCTGACCCTGGACTGGTTTAGGACAGAAGATATATTGGTTTGGGTGTGGGAAACAGATAAGGAGGTGGGTGGGGATATGGCACTGGATTAGGCAGTCTGCACAGGAAAGGCAGGCTCCTGGCAAGCTGTCCACTACCACCACCCCTTGGAATTGGGTACCTCTGGGAGGAGCAGTCACTCCCCAGGTCTAAAAGACCCCCAAATGTCAAAACATCTTAAGACACAGAAAACATAAAAACATGATTAATACAACCAGAAACAAGACAATGATGTCTGCTATTGCCAGTTCTATTCAACATGGTATGGGAGGGGCAACCAAGGACAATAAAATATAAAGCATTCAAGATTTTGAAGAGTACACACACATATTCCCTCTACTCAGACATACAAAACCACACAGACTTTGTCACTGCACATACAGGTAGACACAGCCTGACATAGATATGAACGCTCATAAGCCCTCAGAGAATATGCAAAGACACACAAAGCCCAGGTCCTCAGACTCCTCCCCTGCTCTCTCCCCTCCTTTTGAATCGTCGCCACCAGATACATTGTATATTTTACTTGTATCTCCTTTCTTATCTCCTAGAAATGTCAGCTTCAAGGAGACACAGGTGTTTGTTCTGCTTTGTTCACTGCAGCACCTACTAGAAGGCCTGTTACACAAGAGGGAATTGACATTTATTGAATAACTGGACACACACACACACACACACACACACACACACACAGGGTTTTTACACAAATCTCACCACAGGCCTACAGCCACCTGATCTTCACAGAGTGAATTGTTCTCACCCCCCTGGCCACATGGCAGAAGCGTGTGTCCTGGCCCCCAGAGCAATCCCCAAAGGAGGGTCCATCTGCCCCTCCTGGGGAAGAAGGGATCTCACACTTCCTCAGCTCACACTGTGTAAAAAGATTATGTCTACAGATCTGCAAAACAGGAATTGAAGAGGTGAGAGTCAGGGCCCAAAATGGCTGCAATTACGTTCCAGCCCCCTCACACTGCTATAATCACCTCCAGAAATGCCCCCTTGTTAACTTGACCCTTTATTCACTTTGGTTTTCCAAACACTATCAGTAAGGGTAGAAAAGGTTTGCATCTCCCTGCCCAGCCGCCACATCCTCCACATGCTCTCCTCAGTGGACATCACCTCCACTGGGGTTTCATCTGCCCACAGAAGTTGCTCCCATCAGCCCTGCAGGGTCCAAGCATCCTGACTGCAGCCTGTAGTCACATCTGCTGTTGGGGAAGGGGTGAGGCCTCCTGAGCTCAGACAAGTTTCCAGCTACAGATATTGCTTCTGGGACTCAGGAATGGGCTGGAAGCAGTTGCGAGTGCACTTGGGCACACAGCCTCCCCTCCAGGGCAATGTATACAGTCCTCCAAGAAACTGTGGGCCCACTTCCAACAAGGGAGGGGTCACCACCTCCTGCACCTGCGAACTTCAGGGAAAGCGTGACTCCCAAAAGGCTCCAGGACACAGTGTATTTGGAGACGAGTGTACTTTGCATTCCGGGGTGCATGTGAAGTGAGGGGGCCCCAGGGGCTGCAGAGCCTCCAAGATCACCATTTTCAGCAGGCCACGGAGCTGGAGTGGGGTGTGGGGGAGGATCCCATTCCAGAAAGAAGTAGACAGTGGTCTCACAGTAGGTTCCAAACCCACCTTGGATGAGTGTCGGGGAGGCAGGCTCTTACGTAAGGGGCTGGGACGTAGCCAGCACATGCACTGCAGAACCTCTCAGAAGGGAATGTGCAGAAGAATTTGGGTCACATGATTCATGGACCATGAGGTGTGAGAGGTCCTCCTATAACTGGGACATGCTAGCGCGTCTTTTGGCAGGTTGGAGACTGTTATATGACTTTGCAGATGGGTGTGGAATTGATGATGACGGCAGAGCAGCGGTTATTGTGGCTGAGGGGGGTATGCCCTGTGACATGGGTTCTGCCACTAAGTCTTCTCTTTTACCTTAGAGCCACTGGAGGTTTCCACAGAGAAAAATCCTCACTTTGGGACAGGTGTGGCTATTTAAAGATGTTTCCCAGAAATAAAGCACAGAAGAGGCTTGAGATGGGAAACTTAGAGCTGAAAATGTCCTCAAGATGGCCTTGGAAAGACATGACGCTGATGCCTATGAATTAGCATGTCCCAGGAAGATGTTACTTGAGAAGATCTATGGGGTGCACCTTTATGTTCCAGAACCACAGTATTTCCAAAGGTACGACCCAAGGAATCTGGTGTCAATGCAGACAGATCTTGGCAGCTCTCTCATTTGTCTGCAGTATGTGTGTGAGGTGAAGGCAGGTGAAGTGCTAAAAAGTGTTTCCTAACATCAGACTGAGTTCCAAAATGGCCTGGTGGGGAATCCAAGTCCTTACTCCACAGTCCTTAAATTCTTCCAAAGAAGGATATCAAGGTGATAGAAAGAAGTGCTGAACACATAAAAATCAAGATTCAGGGGAGTTTAACGTTCTCCTGGCATATGAAAGCAATTTTTTTTGTTGTTTTCTATTGTTTTTAGTGCAAACACATATGATTTTAATTGTAACTGCGACTTCTCACAAATGTATAGTTATACCACCACCAAGATAACACTATCATAAACGACAGCCAAAGCAATCTTCAGAAAGAACAATGGAGCTGGAGGAATCAGGCTCCCTGACTTAAGACTACACTAAAAAGCTAGAGTTATCAAAACAGTATGGTTTGGGCACAAAAACAGACACACAGATCAATGGAACAGGATAGAAAGCCCAGAAATAAACACATACACTTATGGTCAATTGACCTACAACAAAGGAGGAAAGAATGTACAATGGAGAAGTCTCTTCAACAAGTGGTACTGGGGAAACTGGACAGCTCCATGTAAAAGAAGGAAATTAGAACATTCTCTAACACCATATAAAAAAATAAACTCATAGTGGATTAAAGACCTACATGCAAGACCAGATACTATAAAACTCCTAGAGGAAAACATAGGCAGACACACTTTGACATAAATTGCAACAATACTTTTTGGGATCCATCTCCTGTAGTAACGGAAATAAAAGCAAAAATAAACAAATGGGACCTCATTAAACTTAAAGCTTTTGCACATCAAAGCAAACCATAAACAAAACAAGAAGAAAACCTACAGATTAGGAGAAAATTTTGCAAATGATGCAACCAACAAGGGATTAATCTCAAAAATACACAAACAGCTCATGCAGTTCAATATCAAAAAAACAAAAAACCCAATCAAACAATGGGCAGAAGATCTAAATAGACATTTCTCCAAAGAAGACATACAGATGGACAAGAAGCACGTGAAAAGATGCCCAACATCACTAATTATCAGAGAAATGCAAATCAAAACTACAATGAGGTATCACCTCACACCAGTCAGAATGGCCATCATCAAAAAATCTACAAACAATAAATGCTAGAGAGGGTGTGTAGAAAAGGGAACCCTCCTACACTGTTGGTGGGAATGTAAACTGGTACAGACACTATGGAGAACAGTATGGAGGTTCCTTAAAAAACTAAAAACAGAACTACCACATGATCCAGCAGTCCCACTCCTGGGCATATATCCAGAGAAAACCATAATTTGAAAAGATACATGTACCCCAATGTTCACTGCAGCACTATTTACAATAGCCAGGACATGGAAGCAACCTAAATGTCCATTAACAGAGGAACGGGTAAAGAAGATGTGGTTTATCTATCTATAGACAGATACACACACACACAATGGAATATTACTCAGCCATAAAAAAGAACAAAATACTGCCATTTGCAGTGACCTGTATGGACACAGAGATTGTCATACTAAGTAAAGTCAGAGAAAACCATATATCATATGATATCGCTTATATGCGGAATCTTAAAAAATGGTACAAATGAACCCATTTACAAAGCAGAAATAGAGTCACAGATATAGAAAATCTTACAGTTACCAAGGGGAAGGGGAGGAGGGATAAACTGGGGGATTAGGATTGACATATACACACTATATATAAAATAGATAACTAATGAGGACCTACTGTATAGCACAGGGAACTCTACTCGATACTCTGTAATGACCTATATGAGAACAGAATCTTAAAAAGAGTGGATATGTGTATATGTATAACTGATTCACTTTGCTGTACACCTGAAACTAACACAACATTGTAAATCAACTGTACTCCAATAAAAATTAATTTTTACAAAACATTTTAAATAAAAGAAATTTTAAAAGCAAAAAAAAAAAAGAATATACAATGGAGAAAAGACAGTCTCTTCAGCAAGTGGTTTTGGGAAAGCTGGACAGCTACATGTAAATCAATGAAATTAGAACACTCCCTCATACCATATACAAAAATAAATTCAAAATGGTTTAAAGACCTAAATGTAAGACATGACACTATTAAACTCCTAGAAGAGAACATAGGCAAAACATTCTCAGATATAAACTGTAGCAACATTTTCTCAGATCAGCCTCCCAAGGCAAAAGAAATAAACAAATAGGACCTAATTAAACTTAAAAGCTTTTGCACAGCAAAGGATATGATCAACAAAGTGAAGAGACAACCTATGGAATGGGAGAAAATATTTGCAAATGATGCAACTGAAAAAGAGTTAATATCCAAAACATACAAACAGGTCATACAACTCAATATCAAAAAAAAAAACCGGGCTTCCCTGGAGGTGCAGCGGTTGAGAGTCCGCCTACCGATGCAGGGGACACAGGTTCGTGCCCCGGTCCGGGAAGATCTCACACGCTGTGGAGCGGCTGGGCCCATGCACCATGGCCGCTGAGCCTGCACGTCCGGAGCCTGTGCTCCGCAACGGGAGAGGCCACAACAGTTAGAGGCCTCTGTACCGCAAAAAAAAAAAAAAGAAAGAAAAAGAAAAACCAAAGTTAGCAGAAGCAAAGAAATCATAAAGATCAGAGCAGAAATAAATGAAATAGAAACAAAGGAAACAATGGCAAAGATTAATAAAATTAAAAGCTGGTTCTTTGAGAAGATAAACAATATTGATAAACCATTAGCCAGACTCATCAAGAAAAACAGGGAGAGGACTCAAATCAATAAAATGAGAAATGACAAAGGAGAAGTTACAACAGACACCGCAGAAATACAAAGCATCGTAAGAGACTACTACAAGCAACTCTATGCCAATAAAATGGACAACCTGGAAGAAATGCACAAATTCATAGAAAGGTATAACCTTCCAAGACTGAACCAGGAAGAAACAGAAAATATGAACAAACCAATCACAAGTAATGAAATTGAAACTGTGATTAAAAATCTTCCAACAAACAAAAAGTACAGGAACAGATAGCTTCACAGGTGAATTCTATCAAACATTTAGAGAAGACCTAACACCCAGCCTTCTCAAACTCTTCCAAAAAATTGCAGAGGAAGGAGCACTCCCAAACTCATTTTATGAGGCCACCATCACCCTGATACCAAAACCAGACAAGGGTACTACAAAAAAAGAAAATTACAGACCAATATCACTGACGAATATAGATGCAAAAATCCTCAACAAAATACTAGCAAACAGAATCCAACAACACATTAAAAGGATCATACACCATGATCAAGTGGGATTTATCCCAGGGATGCAAGGATTCTTCAATATACGCAAATCATTCAGTGTGATACACCATATTAACAAACTGAAGAATAAAACCATATGATCATCTCAATAGATGCAGAAAATGCTTTCGACAAAATTCAACACCAATTTATGATAAAAATTCTCCAGAAAGTGGGCAGACAGGGAACCTACCTCAACATAATAAAGGCCATATATGACAAACCCACAGCAAACATCATTCTCAATGGTGAAAAACTGAAAGCATTTCCTCTAAGATCAGGAACAAGACAAGGATGTCCACTATCACCACTGTTATTCAACATAATTTTGGAAGTCCTAGCCACAGCAATCAGAGAAGAAAAAGAAAAAAAGGAATACAAATTGGGAAAGAAGAAGTAAAACTGTCACTGTTTGCAGATGCCATTATACTATACATAGAGGATCCTAAAAATGCCACCAGAAAACTACTAGAGGTAATCAATGAATTTGGTAAAGTTGCAGGATACAAAATTAATGCACAGAAATCTCTTGCATTCCTATACACTAATAATGAAAAGTCTGAAAGAGAAATTATGGAAACACTCCCATTTATCACTGCAACAAAAAGAATAAAATATCTAGGAATAAACCTACCTAGGGAGACAAAAGACCCATATGCAGAAAAGTATAAGACACTGATGAAATAAATTAAAGATGATACCAAGAGATGGAGAGATATACCATGGTCTTGGATTGAAAGAATCAATATTGTGAAAATGACTTTATTACCCAAAGCAATCTACAGATTCAATGCAATACCTATCAAATTACCAATGTCATTTTTAATGGAACTAGAACAAATCATCTTAAAATTTGTATGGAGACACAAAAGACCCCGAATAGCCAAAGCAGACTTGAGGGGGAAAAAAAAAAGCTGGAGGAATCAGTCTCCCTGACTTCAGACTATACTACAAAGCTACAGTAATCAAGACAATATGGTACTGGCACAAAAATAGAAACATAGATCAGTGGAACAAGATAGAAAGGCCAGAGATAAACCCACGCACCTATGGTCAACTAATCTATGACAAAGGAGGCAAAGATATACAATGGAGAAAAGACAGTCTCTTCAATAAGTAGTGCTGGGAAAACTGGACAGCTACATGTAAAAGAATGAAATTAGAACACTCCCTAACACCATACACTAAAATAAACTCAAAACAATTCAAGACCTAAATGTAAGACCAGACACTATAAAACTCTTAAGAGGAAAACATAGGAAGAACACTCTTTGACATAAATCACAGCAAGATCTTTTTTGATCCACCTCCTAATGGAAATAAAAACAAAAATAAACAAATAGGACCTAATGAAACTTAAAAGCTTTTGCACAGCAAAGGAAACCATAAACAAGACGAAAAGACAACCCTCAGAATGGGAGAAAATATTTGCAAATGAAGCAACTGACAAAGGATTAATCTCCAAAATATATAAACAGCTCATGCAGCTCAATATTAAAGAAACAAACAACCCAATCCAAAAATGGGCAGAAGACCTAAATAGACATTTCTCCAAAGAAGACATACAGATGGCCAAGAAGCACATGAAACGCTCCTCAACATCACTAATTATTAGAGAAATGCAAATCAAAACTACAATGAGGTATCACCTCACACCAGTTAGAATGCGCATCATCAGAAAATCTACAAAACAACAAATGCTGGAGAGGGTGTGGAGAAAAGGGAGCCCTCTTGCACTGTTGGTGGGAATGTAAATCGATACAGCCACTATGGAGAACAGTATGGAGGTTCCTTAAGAAACTAAAAATAGAATTACCATATAAGCCAGCAATCCCACTACTGGGCATATACCCAGAGAAATCCATAATTCAAAAAGACACACGCACCCCAATGTTCATGGCAGCACTATTTACAATAGCCAGGTCATGGAAGCAACCTAAATGCCCATCAACAGACAAATGGATAAAGAAGTTTGGGACATATATACAATGGAATATTACTCAGCCATAAAAAGGAACGAAATTTAGTCATTTGTTGAGACGTGGATGGATCTAGAGACTGTCATACAGAGTGAAGTAAGTCAGAAAGAGAAAAACAAATATCGCATATTAACGCATGTATGTGGAACCTAGAAAAATGGTACAGATGAACTGGTTTGCAGGGCAGAAGTTGAGACACAGATGTAGAGAACAAACGTATGGACACCAAGGGGGGAAAACCACGGTGGAGTGGGGATGGTGGTGTGCTGAATTGGGCAATTGGGATTGACATGTATACTCTGATGTGTATAAAATTGATGACTAATAAGAACCTGCAGTATAAAAAAACAAACAAAAAACTAACACTAAACTCTCTTTGGGTTATTTGTATGGAAATATGTTAACATAAATGTTTCAGACATTACATGAAATTTCTTAAAATCTTATATGTTCTTGTATAATGTTATAAGTCATAATTCTAATTATTACTTTAAAATGTATATCTCAGAAATAACTAAATTTCCTTGTCAACTGCATTATTATGAACTTTCATGAAATCTTTAACCGTGGCCATTTTTACAGACAGTTGTCATTTACAGACAGTTCTGGGTGTACTCTGATGCTTTTGCAAAAATGTTCCTATAAAAGGGTTTCATCTTCAAGGAATTCATGGAAAAGACTGACAAGTATAGGTTTCTGGTAACTGACTATAATGCTGAACTGAATGGATAAGCATTTTCAGAACTCTAGTGGAAAACTGATGAATTCATAAAAGTGCTAACAAAAGACCAAGATTAAAAAAAAATTAATTACATGGGACTGAGTGCACTGATGAGGATGATTATAATTTTTGTGACTTTCTGTTTGAATTAAAAAAAAAAGAAAGTAACCTTTAAAAATTGTGAAAATGAAAAGAAAGAAAAAAAACCAAACAACCTAATCCAAAAATGGGCAGAAGACCTAAATAGACAGATATGTCTCCAAAGAAAATATACAGATGGCCAGCAGGCACATGAAAAGATGCTCAACATTGCTAATTATTAGAGAAATGCACGTCAGAATCACAATGAGGTATCACCTCACACCGGTCAGAATGGCCATCTTTTAAAAGTCTACCAATAATAAATGCTAGAGAGGGTGTACAGAAAAGGGAACCATCCTACACTGTTGGTAGGGATGTAAATTTGTGTAGCCACTATGGAGAACAGTATGGAGGTTCCTTAAAAAACTAAAAATAGAGTTGCCATATGATCCAGCAATCCCACTCCTGGGCATATAACTGGACATAACTCTAATTCAAAAAGATACATGCACCCCAGTGTTCACAGCAGCACTATTTATAATAGCCAAGACATGGAAGCAACCTAAATGTCCATTGAGAGATGAATGGAAAAAGAAGATGTGGTATATCTATATATATAATGGAATACTACTCAGCCATAAAAAAGAATGAAATGCCATTTTCAGCAACATGGATGGACCTAGAGATTATCATACTAAGTGAACTAAGTCAAAGACATATACCATATGATGTCACTTATATACTGAATCTAAAATAAAATACAAATAAACTTACAAAACAGAAACACACTCACGGACATAGAAAACAAGTTTATGATTACCAAAGGGTAAAGGAGGGGGGAGGGAAAAATTAGGAGTATGGGGTTAACAGACACAAACTACTATATATAAAATAAACAACGAGGTCCTACTGTATAACACAGAGAACTATATTCAGTATCTTATAATAATCTATAATGGAAAATAATCTGAAAAAATATATATATATATATATAACTGATTCACTTTGCTGTATACCTGAAACTAACACAATATTGTAAATCCACTATACTTCAATTTAAAAAATGAGGTCAGAGACCTCTGGTTTCTGGTCTGGCATATAAGGAGCACAGAAGCCGGTCATGCTGTCCTCATAGGGAAAAAAAAAAGAACACACTTAAACCAACACCACTTCCAGGAATTCCCTGGTGGTCCAGTGGTTAGGACTCTGCACCTTCACTGCCAAGGGTGTGGGTTCCATCCCTGGTCAGGGAACTAAGATCCCGCAAGCCGCACATTGCAGCAAATAAATAAATAAACAACAAAAAACAACAACGATACTTCCATCAGAGAACTGTGGTCAGAAAGCAAACTGCTGTCTCCAAAATTGGAACAAGGGACAGGGAAGTAACCATTCTGAAATATGCCCAGAACATTCTGTTCTTAACAAGGCCTGTCCTCAAAAGATTCTGTTTCAGCAGAGTCTAACTGACTGGGACGCTACCGACTGCCCTGGGCAGAGAGAAATACTAAACTTGAGTCTCCTCTAGCCTTCCTGCCTCAGCTAAGGTGGGGGTAGGGGGCTGAGAAGCAATTCTAAAGGTGATGGGTTTTTTTCCCTCTTGACACCAAATACGTGGTGTCTTTTTCAATACCACTTCTCCACCTCTCCAACATCAACACAAATGCGTCCTACACTTCAATTCAATTCTAAAACTACCTACCTGGAGTTAGCATCAGACACCACAGGTTAAGGGCTCAATTCCACAAGACTGTTCCACTGCAGATGCCAGTCACAAATAGCATGCCCAGGCTACCCACATTTCTGCTCAGCCAACTACAGATTTGGAGGCTCCCTCCACACTACCTCAGGTTAGATACGTCATTAGAACTACTCTCAGAACTCAGAAAAGCACTTTACTTACAATCACCAGTCTTTTTAAGGACACCATTAAGAAATTGTCAAATGGAAGAAATGAATAGAATGAAGTTTGGGGGATGTGCAGGGCATAAAGCTTCCACATCTCCACTAGGCATGCCACCCAGAACCTCGACGCATTCACCAACCCAGAAGCTCTCTGAACCCCGATGCTGAAGAGTTGTTTATGGAGGTTTCATTACGTAAGAATGATTGATTAAATCATTGCCATTCATGATTAGCTCAGTCTCCTGCCCCTCTCAATTCTCTGAAGACTGGGGCTGAAAATTCCAAGCTTCTAATAAAGGCTGCATCTTACTGGTGACCAACCCCCATCTTGAAGCTTAAATCTACGGAGCTGCCAAGAGTTGCTTCATTAGAAAAAAAGAAGTTCTATCACCCCTTTTACTCAAGAAATTCCAAGGGCTTTAGGAGATCTAGGAACCAGAGACAAAGAACAAATATCTTTCTCATTATACCACAGAAGGTCAGAGCCCAGGGACACAAGCTCACTAACAGACTGAGACCAAATCACAAACTACAGAAGTCTTCCCCTCCACCCACACTTACCTCTACGTTGGGAGGGCTCCTGTTTAATAACAGTGGAATATGCTGAAGGAAATGCACTTTTCAGACCTTATTTAAGAAGCCTTTAGAGCAGGGGTCCCCAACCCCCGAGCCAAGGACCACTAATGGTCTGTGGCCTGTTAGGAACCAGGCTGCACAGCAAGAGGTGAGTGGCGGGCAAGCAAGTGAAGCTTCATCTGTATTTACAGCTGCTCCCCATCACTCGCATTACCGCCTGAGCTCCGCCTCCTGTCAGATCAGCAGCAGCATTAGATCCTCATAGGAGCGCAAACCCTACTGTGAACTGCACATGCGAGGGATATAGGTTGAGGCAGTGTGGAGGGAGCCTCCAAATGTGTAGTTGGCTGAAACTACAGATTATCATGAGCAGAGAGGTTTGACTGCACAGAGACCATAATAAATCAACAGCTTGCAGACTCATATCAAAACCCTATCAGTGGGGCTTCCTTGGTTGGTGCAGTGGTTAAGAATCTGCCTGCCAAGGCAGTGGACACGGGTTCAAGCCCAGGTCCAGGAAGATCCCACATGCCGCAGAGCAACTAAGCCCATGCGCCACAACTACTGAGCCTGTGCTCTAGAGCCCACAATCCACAACTACTGAAGCCCACATGCCTAGAGCCCGTGCACCACAACAAGAGAAGCCACCACAATGAGAAGCCCGTGCACCACAATGAAGAGTAGCCCCCACTCACTGCAACTAGAGAAAGCCCGCACACAGCAACAAAGACCCAACACAGCCAAAAATAAAATAAATAAAAAGTAAATTTATTTTAAAAAAACAAAAAAAAACCCTATCAGTGAGTGGCAAGTGAAAACAAGCTCAGGGCTCCCACTGATTCTGCATTATGGTGAGTTGTATAATTATTCCATTATATATTACAATGTAATAATAATAGAAATAAAGTGTGCAATAAATGTAATGTGCTTGAATCATCCCAAAACTATCCCCCCTCCCCCACCCCCATCCATGGAAAAATTGTCTTCCACCAAACTGGTCCCTGGTGCCAAAAAGGTTGGGGACCACTGCTCTAGAGAACCCCAAAGATGACAGAGGAGACAAAGGAAGGACACCAGAGAAAACTTCAACCTCTGACACTTGCAGGTACAGCAAACAGTAAACATAGACTAGCCAGATAAACTGAAAATATCACACTAAATGCCCATTTATCTTAGTTCCTTTGTCTCAGCACATCATGTCTGGCTTCCAACAAAAAATTACAAGGCATACTAAGAGACTTAATCTTGAAAGAAATCAGAAGAGAAATAAAACACCTTAGTTATGGAGAAAGAAGAATAAAAATTAAATCAGACTTCTTTTCAGAAATCATACAGAAAGAAAAGTTTGTGTTGAAGATAAAAAAAAACACCCAGGAAGAGGTCTGTGTTGAGCAAAATTATCTTTCAAAAGTGAGAGAGAAATAAAGACTTCCTGAGACAAACAAAAGTTGAGGGAATTTGTCACCAGTACACCTGCTTTGCAAGAAATGTTAATAAATGAATCACAAACAAGGAAAATGAAAAAGAAAGGTAGAGCATTAGAGAATGAATAACTGAAGGGAAAACAAAATCATTTGTTTTTCATACTCTTAATTAATCTCAAAAATAACACTATGTTGAAAATAATAGCGACATTGTTTTCAGTAATTATAGCTTATGGATAAGTGAAATGAATGTAAGCAATGTTATAAGGGCAGGGAAGGGATAATTGGGAACTCTGTTATGAGGAAGTTATACAACCAGTGAAGTATTACAGTGTTCCCTGAAAAAGTACATAGGTTAATTGTAAATATATGCTGCAAATTCAAGGGCAACCACTAAAAAAGGTTGTTTTTTTTAAAGCATAATTGATATGCCAAAATAGGAGGGGGAAAAAAAAAACAGAATCAGGTAAAATGCTCAATTAAAGCCAGAATGCAGGGGAAAAAAGGTGGAAGACAAAAGAGAAACACAGAGCAAGCACAACAAACACAAAATAGTAAGAGGGACTTCGCTGGTGGTCCAGTGGTTAAGACTCCATGCTCACAATGCAGGAGGCCTGGGTTCGATCCCTGGTCAGGGAACTGGATCCCACATGCATGCTGCGACTAAAAGGAGCCCACATGCCACAACTAAAGGAGCCCATATGCCACAACTAAAGAAGCCCACATGCCGCAACTAAAGAAGCCCACATGCCACAACTAAAGATCCCACATGCCGCAACAAAGATCCCACGTGCCACAACTAAGACCCGACACAGCCAAATAAATAAATAAATATTTTTTAAAAAGGGAAACAGTAAGAGTATGGTAAATACTAATCCTGCTATATGTATAATTATTTTAAATGTCAATGGTCTAAATATAAGAACTGAAAGACAGATACCATCATAGGGTTTAATAACAACTTATTGAATGTTGTCCATAAAAAAGCCACTTTAGGAGAAACTGACAGTAAAACAATAATAGTTGGGAATTTTAACATCCCACTTACATCAAGGGACAGATCATCCAGACAGAAAATCATTAAGGAAACACTGGCCTTAAATGACACATTAGACCAGATAGCCTTAATTGATATATAGAAAGCATTCCATCTGAAAACAGCACAATACACATTCTTTTCAAGTGCAAGTGAAAAAGATAATTCCAGGACAGATCACATGCTAGGCCACAAAATAAGCCTCAGTAAATTTAAGAAAACTGAAATCATATCAAGCATCTTTTCCAACCACAATGCTGTGAGACTAGAAATCAACTGCAAGGAAAAAACTGCAAAAATACACAAACACGTGGACCTAAACAATATGTTACTAAACAACCAATGGATCACCAAAAAAATCAAGGAGGAAATCAAAAAATACCCAGAAACAAATGAAAACGAAAACAGGATGATCCAAAACCTATGGGATGCAGGAAAAGCAGTCCTAAGAGAGTTTATAGCAATACAAGATTACTTCAGGAAACAAGAAAAATCTCAAGTAAACAATCTAATCTTACACCTAAAGAAACTAGAGAAAAAAACAAAACCCAAAGTTAGTAGAAGGAAAGAAATAATAAAGATCAGAGCAGAAATAAATGAAATAGAGACCAAACAACGACAACAAAAACAGAAAAGGTCAATGAAACTAAAACCTGGTTCTTTGAAAATATAAGCAAAACTTCAGTCAGGCTCATGAAGAGAAAAAGGGAGAAGGCCCAAAATAATAAAATCAACCAGCACCACAGAAATACAAAGGATCATAACAGACTACTGTGAACAACGATATATGCCAATAAAATGGACAACCTGTAAGAAATGGATGAATTTTTGGAAGAGTACATTCTCCCAAGACTGAACCAGGAAGAAATAGAAAATATGAACAAATTACCAGTAATGAAATTGAATCAGTAATAATAAGTTTTAAAAACTCCCAGCAAACAGAAGTCCAGGACCAGATGGCTTCACAGGTGAATTCTACCAAACATTTAGAGCACAGTTAATACCTATCCTTCTCAAACTATTCAAAAGTGCAGAGGAAAGAACACTCCTGAACTCACTCTATGAGGCCACCATCACCCTGATACCAAAACCAGACAATGATATCACACAAAAAGAAAATTACAGGCCAATTTCACTGAAGAACATAGATGCAAAAATCCTCAGCAAAATACTAGCAAGCCAAATTCAACAATACATTAAAAGGATCATACACCATGATCAAGTGGGATTTATCACAGGGATGCAAAGATGCTTCAGTATATGCAAATCAGTCAATGTGATACACCACGTTAACAAACTGAAGAATAAAAACCATATGATCATCTCAATAGATGCAGAAAAATCTTTTGACAAAATTCAACACCAATTTATGATAAAAACTCTCCAGAAAGTGGGCCTAGAGAGAACCTATCTTAACATAATAAAGGCCATATAAGACAAATCCACAGCTAACATCATTCTCAATGGTGAAAAGCTGAAAGCATTTCATCTAAGATCAGGAACAAGACAAAGACCACTCTCCTCACTTCTATTCAACATACTTTTGGAAGTCCTAGCCACGGCAATCAGAGAAGAAAAGGAAATAAAAAGAATCCAAACTGGAAAAAAGTAGGAAAACTTTCACTGTGTGCAGATGACATGATACTATACATAGAAAATCCTAAGGATGCTCCCAGAAAACTACTAGAGCTCATCAATGATTTTGGTAAAGTTGCAGGACACAAAATTAATATACAGAAATCTCTTGCATTCCTATACACTAACCAGAAAATATCAGAAAGAGAAAGTGAGGAAACAATCCCGTCTACCATCACCTCAAAAGAATAAAATACCTAGGAATAAACCTACCTAAGGAGGCAAAAGACCTGTACCCTGAAAACTATAAGATGCTGATGAAAGAAATCAAAGATGACACAAACAGATGGAAAGATATACCATGTTCTTGGACTGAAAGAATGAATATTGTTAAAATGACTATACTACTCAAGGCAATCTACAGATTCAATGCAATCCTTATCAAGTTACCAATGACATTTTTCACAGAACTAGAACAAAAAATTTTTAAATATGTATGGAAATACAAAACACCTCCAACAGCCAAAGCAATCCTGAGAAAGAAAAAGGGAGCTGGAGGAATCAGGCTTCCTGACTTCAGACTATACTACAAAGCTACAGTAATCAAAACAGTATGTCACTGGCACAAAAACAGAAATATAGATCAATGGAACAGGACAGAAAGCCCAGAAATACCCACAAACCTATGGTCAGTTAATCTACAACAAAGGAGGCAAGAATATACAATGGAGAAAAGACAGTCTCTTCAATAAGTGGTGCTGGGAAAACTGGACAGCTACATATAAAAGAATGAAATTAGAACATTCTCTAACACCATATACAAAAATAAACTCAAAATGGATTAAACACCTAAATTTAAGACTGGATATCAAAGACTCCTAGAGGAAAATTTAAGCAGAACACTATTTGACATATATCGTAGTAATATCTTTTGGACTTGCCTCCTAAAGCAAAGGAAATAAAAGCAAATATAAACAAATGGGACCTAATTAAAAGCTTTCGCACAGCAAAGGAGACCACTGACAAAATGTAAAGACAACATACTGAAAGGGAGAAAATATTTGCAAATGATATGACCAATAAGGGGTTTGTATCCAACAAATATAAACAGTTCATACAACTCAACATCAAAAAAATTAAAAACCTGACTTAAAAATGAGCAGAAGAGGGATTTCCCTGGTGGTCCAGTGGGTAAGACTCCATGCTCCCGATGCAGGGGGTCTGGGTTCAATACCTCGCCAGCAAACTAAATCCCACATGCATGCCGCAACTAAGAAGCCCATATGCTGCAACTATGAGGCTGCATGCCACAACTAAAAGATTCTGCATGCCGCAGTGAAGATCCTGCATGCTGCAACAAAGACCTGGAAAAGCCAAAATAAATAAATAACTATTTCAAAAATAACTTAATTAAAATTTCTAAAAAAAATGAGCAGAAGAACTGAATAGACATATTTCCAAAGAGGACATGCAGATGGCCAACAGGCACACGAAAAGATATTCATCATTGCTAATCATCAGAGAAATGCAAATCAAAACCACAATGAGCTATCACCTCACACCATCAGAATGGCTATCATCATGAAGAACACAACAAATGTGGAGAGGATGAGGAGAAAAGGGAACCATTCTACACTGTTAATAGGAATGTAAATTGGTGCACCCACTGTGGAAAACAGTATGGAAGTGTCTCAAAACACTAAAAATAGAACTACCATGTGACCCAGCAATTCCATTGCTGGGTACATATCCCAAAAAACAAAAAACACTAATTCAAAAAGACACATGCACCTCAACGTTCATAGCATTATTTACAATTGTTAAGATATGGAAGCAACTTAAGTGTCCGTCAACAGATGAATGAATAAAGAAAATGTTGTATATATATATATATATATATATATATATATATATATATATATAATGAAATACTACTCAGCCATAAAAAAGAACACAAAACGAAATTTTGCCATTAGCAGCAACATGGATGGACTTGGAGGGCATTATACTAAGTGAAATAAGTCAGACAGAGAAAGACAAATACCATATTATATCACTTATATGTGGATTCTAAAAAATACAACAAACTAGTGAATAAAACAAAAAAGAAGTAGACTCACAGATATAGAGAACAAACTAATGTTTACCAGTGGGGAGAGAGAAGAGGGGAGGGGCAATATAGGGGTAGGGAATTAAGAAGTACAAACTATTCTACATAAAATAAGCTACAAAGATATATTGTACAACATGGGGAATATAGCCAATATTTTATAATAACTATAAATGAGGTATAACCTTTAAATATTGTGAATCACTATATTGTACAACTGTAATTTATATAATATCATACTCAACTATACTTCAATTTTAAAAACTCAGCAACAAGACAACCACCCCAATTAAAAATGGGCAAAACTTCTGAACACACATTTCACCAAAAAAGATATGTAGGTGGCAAATACACATACAAATGATGCTCAACACCACATACCATTAAGGAATTGCAACTAAAACAAAGTGAAATACCAGTAGACACTTATTAGAATGGCTAAAATTCAAAACACTGAGAACGCCATATGATGGAGATGTGAAGCAACAGGAAATCTCATTCATTACTGGTGAGAATGGAGGATGACATGCCTAAGGTGGAAAACAGGCAGTCTCTTTCAAAACTAAATATACTCTTAATACTCTAAATGTTTATATAAGCTTTATTTCTATCTGGCAAGACTTAGAGGTCACAAAGATATCCTTCAATAGGCAAACAGATAAACAATTAGTGGTGAAAATATCCATATGATGAAATATTATCCTGTGATAAAAAGAAATGAGTGATAAAAAGGCAGGATAAGACAAAGGAAACTTAAAACCATATTGTTAAGTGAAAGAAGCCAATCTGACAAGGCTACAAAATTCCAAGTATATGACGTTCTGGAAAAGACAAAAATATAGACCATAAAAAGATCTTTGGTTGCCAGGAATTTAGGGGTGGGGTGGACAAATGAATGAATAGGTAGAGCACAGGGAGTTTTAGGGCAGAGAAAGTATTCTGTATGTTACTGAAGTGATGAACACATGTCATTGTACATCTGCCAAGAACCATAGATTATATAACACAAAGAATCAACTCTAAGGTAAGTGTGGACTTTAATGCATCAATATGGTTGAATCAATTATAACAGGCATACACAGTAATACAGATATAAAAAATAAGGTTAACGGCATGAAGGCAGAGAGATTATATGTGAACTCTGTATTTTCTCAAGTTTTCTGGAAAATAAAAACTCCTCTTTAAAAAGTAGTCTAGGGAATTCCCTAGCACTCCAGTGGTTGGGACTCTGCACCTCCACTGCCAAGGGCCCAGGTTAAATCCCTGGTCGGGGAACTAAGATCCCACAGGCCACACGGTGCAGCTGAAAAAATAATAAAATAAAATAATAAATAAATAAATAAAAAGTAGTCTATTAGAAAAAAGAAAAGATTAAAACTTTCTTGCGGACCTCTCACTGCTGTGGCCTCTCCCGTTGCGGAACACAGGCTCCGGACGCGCACGCTCAGTGGCCATGGCTCACGGGTCTAGCCGCTCCACGGCATGTGGGAGCTTCCCGGACCGGGGCACGAACCCGTGTCCCCTGCATTGGCAGGCGGACTCCCAACAACTGCGCCACCAAGGAAGCCCAAAACTTAACCTTTTCTTAATTCAAAAAGATACATGCACCCCAATGTTCATAGCAACATTATTTACAACAGCCAAGACATGGAAGCAATCTAAGTGTCCATCAACAGATGAATGTATAAAGAAGATGTCGTACATATGGAATATTACTCAGCCATAAATAAGAATGAACTGATGCCATGTGCAGCAACATGGATGGACCTAGAGATTGTCATACTAAGTAGGCCAGACAGAGAAAGACAAATATCATATGTTATCACTTACATGCGGAATCTTAAAAAAATGATACAAATGAACTTATTTACAAAACAGAAACAGAGTCACAGACATAGAAAACAAACTTCTGGTTACCAAAGGGGGAAAGGGGAGGGGGATAAATTAGGAGTTTGGGATTGAAATATACACACTACTGTATATAAAAGATAATTAACAAGGACCTAGTGAACAGCACAGGGAACTATACTCAATATCTTGTAATAACCTATAATGGAAGAAAATGTAAAAAAAGAATATATAACTGAATCACTTTGCTGTATACCTGAAACACAACACTGTAAATCAACTATATTTCAATTAAAAATTTAAGTAGTCTATTAGAAAAAAAGAAAAGACTAAAACAGACACATTAATATCCACCAGTGATCACTGATGACTGAAACAGGCCATCGTTCATTTAACTGATTTGAACTTTAGCCATCATGGTGTGCTATGAGGCCTGCAGGCCAAGACTGGGAAGGGAGGTGAAAGTTCCGTCGAATGCCTTTTCCGAGAGCCCAGCCCCGTGTCTCCTGAGAAGTGAAATGAGTGCCTTGCTTATTGCCATCCGTGTCTAGAACTCCAACATGGATGAGGAGCGTGCTGGTGGGTGAAGCCTTGTATTGCAGAGTCAGTATACATGCAGACAAGTGTTACCTTGATTTATATGGTGGGTATCTATGAAGTAAGAGATTCCCAGAGTTCTTTTATCACAAAGGGGGAACTCTTAGACAATCATCTAGGAATCGGTAAACATGTCCAGACGGGCCAGCTGTTGGCCAATGCTCAGATGACAGCCTGATGTTTGGTCAGCTGTGTGACCCTTGGATCCAGTCTTTTATCAGGGACATCCAAGTTAAGGGATGAAAGCAGCAGCTCTTCATCCCTACTGAGCTCCATCATGTAGGACTGTGGCCATGTCACCCATAAAGTATACAAAGTCCTCATTGCTTTTCTTTATTTTTTCAAAGATTTTTTAAAATTTTTATTGGAGTATACTTGCTTTACAATGTTGTGTTAGTTTCTGCTGTACAGCAAAAAGTGAATCAGTTATACATATACATATATCCCCTCTTTTTTAGATTTCCTTCCTATTTATGTCACCACAGAGTATTGAGTAGGGTTCCCTGTGCTATACAGTAGGTTCTTATTAGTTATTATTTTATACATAGTAGTGTATATATGTCAATCTCAATCTCCCAATTCATCCCACCCCCCCCTCCCCCCTTGGTAACCATAAGTTTGTTCTCTACATCTGTGACTCTGTTTCTGCTTTGCCAATAAGTTCATCTGTACCATTTTTCTGGATTCCACATATAAGCGATATTATACGGTATTTGTTTTTCTCTTTCTGACTTACTTCACTCTGTATGACAATCTGTAGGTCTATCCACGTCTCTGCAAATGGCACTATTTCATTCCTTCTTATAGCTGAGTAATATTCCATTATATATATGTACCACATCTTCTTTATCCATTCCTCTGTCGATGGACATTTAGGTTGCTTCCATGTCCTGGCTATTGCAAATACTGCTGCACCTCACTGCTTTTCATTCAGTTAATCCCAAGGAGCTCCCCAGGGAGCCTAGCAGTCTGGGGAACGGGTGACCTCCTTCAGCATCACGGTACCTGGCAAGGGACTGAGGAGAGGGGAGGCCACCCGCTCTTGCAGGGAGGAATACGGAGGGCCCAGGTTTGGCTCTATTATGTTGCAAGGAGGTGTCGGTAGCCGTGCTGAGCTCATGGGGTGCTGTTTCCAGATACCAAGGCATAATGAGCAGCCGGGTGGAGGGTCACATGATCAGGGCCTGGGAGAGCCTCTGTTTTCGGGAAAGCACAGTACCTGGTGGAAATGCAGCTCTAATGACATATAGTGTGGGGCAGAGGAGGGCAATTCTTTGCATCAAAAACCTGTGGACAGGGGCTTCCCTGGTGGCGCAGTGGTTGAGAGTCCGCCTGCCGATGCAGGGGACACAGGTTTGTGCCCCGGTCCGGGAAGATCCCACATGCCGCGGAGCAGCTAGGCCTGTGAGCCATGGCTGCTGAGCCTGCACATCCGGAGCCTGTGCTGCGCAACAGGAGAGGCCGCAACAGTGAGAGGCCCATGTACCGCAAAAAAAAAAAAAAAAAAAAGAAAGAAAAGATAAAACCTATGGGCAGGGCTTCCCTGGTGGCACAGACCGCCTGCCAATGCACGGGACACGGGTTTGATCCCTGGTCCGGGAAGATTCCACATGCCACGGAGCAACAAAGCCCGTGCACCGCAACTGCTGAGCCCACGTGCTGCAACTACTGAAGCTTGTGCACCTAGAGCCCATGCTCCACAACAGGAGAGGCCAACGCAATGAGAAGCCTGCACACAACGAAGAGTAGCCCCCGCTCGCCACAACTAGAGAGAGCCCTCATGCAGCAACAAAGACGTAAGGCAGCCAAAAATAAATAAATAAAATTTTTTAAAAACCTATAGACAGGGGAACTTCCCTGGTGGTGCAGTGGTTAAGACTCCACGCTCCCAATGCATGAAGCCTGGGTTCAATCCCTGGTCAGGGAACTAGATCCCACATGCATGCTGCAACTAAGAGTTCACATGGCACAACAAAGGAGCCTGCCTGCCACAACTAAGACCCGGCACAACCAACCAAATAAAGAATTAAATAAATCCTATGGACAGGGACTTCCCTGGAGATTCAGAGGTTAAGATTTCGCCTTCCAATGCAGGGGGTGCGGGTTCAATCCCTGGTCGGGGAGCTAAGATCCCACGTGCTTAGCAGCCAAAACACCAAAACAGAAAACAGAAGCAATACTGTAACAAATTCAATAAAGACTTTAAAAATGGTCATCAAAAAAAAATCTTTAAAAAAAAAAGCCTATGGACAACTTAAGGCCACGATGCGTAACTCAAGGAGGCATGAGAGAAGTTGCTACACCCTCTACAGTGAGTGCCTGCTGTGTGGCAATTTAAACACAGTAAAGACCCTTCTATGGTAGGGGTGCCCATTCAAGGTGGGCCAATTTGCAAGTAACAGCATGAACGGACTCAAGTAAAATTTGTAAACAAGAAATACGTTGCCTCTGAACATCAAAAGAACCAAGTACATGCTTTGGATGCTGAGAGGGACAAGAGCTATTGCTTACAGTGTCAGGGACGGAGAAGCTGTCTCATTAACAAAGAATTTTCAGGAGGGAGAAGCCATCTCATTAATAAAGAATTTTCAGGAACTTAACCAGTGTTAGGGCCTCACATTACGTGTGGGGCAATGACCCATCCATTTTGGGAGGTACTCCTTTTTTCATTATTTCTCTTCCTGAATGAATGTCAAACCAGTGTCCTCAGAGGAGGATATCACTGGCGTCATGTCAGACCTGTGCTCCTGGAGCCAGGTAAATGTGGTTCAGATCCTGCCTGCAGAGACTGTGTGCAGAGGTAACTGTGCTGAGGTTCCCTGAGGATAACCAGGTAAAGGTGTATCATGTCCCTTCAGAGGCGGGACCATCTGCAGCTGAGAGGCTATTCACATAGGCACTGAACAGAACACACTTAGCCAAATCTGGGAGAGCAGGATATTTACCAGTTGCTGAGTGGATGGAGTCAGTAATTCCCATAATGTTGCAGACTGAGAATAGGGGTTTGTGCGGTGAGACCACAGCCTCCAGGTTGCAGTAATGCACTGTGAGGTGTCATTCATTCTCTCCAGGTTTAAGAACAGGACAAATTCCACTATTAAAGGAGAAGAACAGTGCATAATCACTTCTTCATTAAATAGGTGTTATACAATGGTTTTCAATCCTTCAAAGTCCTGTTTACTTTGGGACAGATTAAGTAACTTAATTGGGGGGGGCGTGGTGCGGGTAAGGTCTGTGGAATCCCATTTCTGTCAAGACAATTTGGAAGTGCTAAAGACTTCATTTAAATGTAATTCATGTTGGTACAGCCACCATGGAGAACAGTATGGAGGTTCCCTTAAAAACTAAAAATAGAGCTACCATATGATCCAGCAATCCCACTCCTGGGCATATACCTGGAGAAAACCGTGGTCCAAAAGGATACATACACTCCAGTGTTCATTGCAGCACTGTTTACAATAGCCAAGACATGGAAGCAGCCTAAATGCCCATCCACAGATGAATGGATGAAGAAGATGTGGTACATATATACAGTGGACTGTTACTCAGCCATGAAAAGAATGAAATGATGCCATTTGCAGCGACACGGATAGACCTGGGGATTATCATACTAAGTGAAGTAAGTCAGACAGACAAAGACAAACACCATATGATGCTGCTTATATGTGGAATCTAAAAACATGATACCAATGAACTTATTTACAAAACAGAAATAGACTCACAGACATAGAAAACAAACGTATGGTGATCAAAGGGGAAAGGCAGGGGGGAGGGATAAATTGGGAGTTTGGGATTGACATATACAGTGTGCTATATATAAAATAGATAACCAACAAGAACCTACTGTATAGCACAGGGAACACTGCTCAATACTCTGTAATCATCTAAGTGGGAAAAGAATTTGAGAAAGAATAGATATATGTATATGTATAACTGAATCACTTTGCTGTACACCTGAAACTAACACAACGTTGTAAATCAACTATAGTCCAATATAAAATATTTTTTTAATTTTTAAATAGAAATAAAATATAATAGCAGAAATTTAAAATTTTTTAATAAATTTAATTCATGACTCGTTAGTGTAGAGTTTCCCTGCTTGGTATGGGGTATTTTAGGACACTGGGTATTATGACCATGGGGAATTTAGGCAAGACAGTAGTTTTCTGATGACTAAGGTGAGGCATACCTATTTGTCCCCCATAGTATATTCAGTAACTCCCCTAAGATGATCATGAGTACCTTGCTTAAATTTAGTGAGACCCCCATATGACTCTACTTTGAGGCCTAGTATTGATTAATTGCTTGAAGATTTCTGAATTAGTGCATTACACCAGATGGCAAAATTAATTCAGAACCTATGTTGTAGAGGGCAAAAGCCAAGCAGTGTCCTTTTACCTTTTTTGTTGCGTAAAATCTTTTAGTATATGTTGGATTGCCAACTGGTCAAATTGTTTCAGTATTTTTTTCTCTTTTGCTTCCTCCCTCCTTTCCTCCCCTGTTGTATTTTCATCACTGGATATACCTCAGGGGAAGAGGTGTCCTGTCTACCCTGGTGCTTATCATTTTTTCCCTCCAGAGAGCCTCACACCAGTGCCATTAGGGTTAGGGGTCTCCCCCATGACAACTGGTTGCTTCGTAGGGTTTAAGGACCCAGGACTTAGTTTGAGTTTGAACTAGTACCTTTGCCGGCCACAGAGGTGCCATGGTGTTGTCCCCTATAACCCCAAGAGTAGGATCTTTGTTGCAGTAGAGGCAGGGGCCACAGCAGCAGAGGTACCCAAGGGTCCTGGTGAGCCCCTAGAATTAGGAGGGTGAACTCAGCTGCCATCTACTGGCTGCCGTTCTCCCTCTCTTCTCTTTCTCCCTGTTTAAATGGCAGATGTTTCAGGAGTGGCCACCCCTTTTCCAGGGTATAGTCCCCCTCTGCCACCCAAACCCTGGCGGGTGTCAGGGCCAAACCAGCCTCTGTCATCGCTTCACTCTAACACTCAGATAAATCCGGCAAAGACATCAACACAGAACTACTTTAAGGAGAGCCCCGATCCCATACTCCTGCTCCTACAAGCTTTAGGAAGTCTCAAAACTGCCATCTCTGGCTGGCTGAACACAGAACTGAGTCCTGGTGGGGTCAACAATGCAACAAAGGGCAGCACAGCTCACAGCACGAGCTCCCCAGCACCCAGCAGCCCACAGCGCCGGCCCCCATCAGGGAGCAGAGCAGGTGAGCGAGTCAGAGCAGGAGAAGACAGACCCGTGGTGGGGTGGTCATGTCCGGACGTGCTGCTCACGGTGCCAACTGTTGTGGTCGCCTGCAGAGGTAGGGTTCCCTTGTTGAGGTTGATGCTGATGTGCACACACATGCACACACGCCAAAAGGGTAGGAAAAGGCTTACAACTCACACAATTGAGATCTCAGGAAAGGGCAGGGCTGGCCTCTCAAGCAGCTCAGAAACGGCTTCAGAAAACAAAGAGCGGAGCCTGGCCTGGATGTTCACTGTGGTTGAGGAGTGAGGCTAGGGCAAGTGTTCTGCACACAGGGGCCTGCGCGGGTGGAATCTCCTGCTCTAAGGGAGAGACCACCCAGGCTTTCTCATCAGCTTGTCCAGGTGGGGGCACGAGAGGAAGAGGGCGGGGTGAGGCTTAAGCTGTGAGCTGTCAAACGTCCAAAAATGGGGAGTCCAGTCCACACTGCCACTGCAGGGGCCCGGGGTTCAATCCCTGGCCCGGAATCTAGGATCCCACAAGCCACGCAGCCAAAAACAGAAAAAAATGGGGCGTCTGCTCATTACAAGCGCAAATGTGTAAGAACAGAATGCATTTGCAATTGCTTGTTTTTATATAAAGAAACACTTACAAGAAGCTCAAGAAATGATCAACACAGGTATTGGGGTGGCTGAAGCAAGAGCACTAGAGGCGCCCAGGATATGCTGGTGGGGAATCTTCTTAAGTTAGATTCTTATCTTACAGAGGTTTTTTAACCTTAACATGCATTATTAAAATAAACAGTACGTAATTTATTACCTACCCGATTATCTGTTAGCCTGTATTTTTAACTTACCTTTGCTTTTTAAAATTCATTAATTTTAACTTTTCTTCATAGGAAACCATTCTAAGATATAGTCCTTTAAACCTTAATGGTTATAAAAGCTTAAGCCATAAAAAAAACGAAAATTTTCAAATCTCTTCCTAACTAAACAAGAGGCTATTTTAAGCTACCTTAAACCCTTTCTGGAACAAGGTTGGGTATAAACAGTGAACTTTAAAAATGAAAAAAAATAACAGGAGGCATCAGAGTTTGTCCTTATATATCAAACTGGAGGGTCTTTGGGGGAATGGGTTGCATATTATAATGCACTAAAGGTTTGGGCCTAATCCCATAAACATAGCATGGTTCTCAAAGATTTAAGTAAGCTTTGAGTAGTTCTCCCCCCATCAATTAAAATGGAAATTCATTTGGCTTGGCAATAGTATAGCCTTTTAAATATCAAAATTCTCAGGGATATGCACATAGAAAACCTACTTGAAAAATTGAAAATGTACCTGAAAATTTAAATTCACCCATCTCACATCTTGAGGTTCTCTGCCCTAAAAGGAGCAAATATTCTATTTGTCTCCAGAATTTTCTCGTCCAACACACACTGTATGTTTCAGTCAACTTACATTCTCAAAGCCCAAGAAATTAAAAGTCTCACACACTCCCACAGGAAAAAAAATTATAAACTGCTAAGGGAAATCAGTTACAGGGCCCTAGTAATCAACCGATAAAGGAATCAAGGGGAAAAATCACAAATATTCGAATCAGCTGAAATAAGCAGCCTGAGCCCCACAGTTTAGAAGCAAAAGCTACATTCTGAAAGTGAAGCACCTTCCCAAGCTTTGGGCTCCAGACTCTCCTCGTTGAGATAGAACCGCCAGGCCAGGTCAGTCCCTGGAGAAGGAGGGTGGGGACACCAGAGCAGTCACAAGAATAAACTCTGGGAGCTCCGCCTGCCCTCCTCTCCCTGGGGAATAATGGAAAAAGCTTCCTCTCCCAGGCTTCCATTCTCACAATGAGGAAACTCTCACCCAAATTCAACTAAAGGTTCTGACCCAGAGAACTCCCAAATTCAAGACCCTTTGTCAGAAGACAGAATGCGTGACCTTCACAGATTTTCTCAATGGGCACAAATTACTTGGATCATGCCTAAGCTGTGGATGCAAAACTCCAACCTACATCTAGAAACAGGCACAAAGGGACTACAGTTACAGCCTCAAAAAGGGCATCACTCCACCCTGCCACCCCCATCGCAGGTGCATCCCCAGCTTTCCAGGGTTGGACCTTCTCTCAGTAGAAAGGGCTCCTTCTCAGCTGGGTGTGAGCAGGTAAGCATCTGCAGGGGGAGGCTTTCAGGAAGAACCAACTGGCCTTCAAGTCCTTCCCTTTGCAGCCTCAAGGCGGGGGCTTCGCTTAGAGACACTGACCTCAAACTCTGCTCCCAGCCAAGTTGCTCTGGACCAGCACTGACATTTTAAAAGCGACGAACCCACTGTTTGGAGAATGCAGTAAAGTCACTCAAAAGCAGTGTTTATGCGTAAAGGAGGGAAGAAATTTGCAAGGCTAGTTCAACGAGAAAACTCACAAATACCTATTCCCTTCAGAAATGAATATAACAGTTAATTATTATTTCCACAGCAAGAAACTGCTTGGAAAACAATCACATTTGAACACTTCTAAGTGTTGTGAGTCTAAGACCTGATATTCCACTTGAAAAGCCCCCAAAGTAAGGACAGACTGTAATCAAGCAGGACCCTATGGGGTCTTCCGGAACACACCTCCTCCCCCCACCCCAGCCCCCGCGATGTCCTCCGCCTGCCTCTTGTCTGTAGAAAAACTTCAGCCTCCTAGGCCTTCCCAGAGTTCCAAAGAATAAATTTAATCAGAGAAGTGAGAAAATGCAGAAAAAAAGGACAACAGTCAAGCAATAGAAAATAATAATACTTTAGCCATTAAAGTCAAGAACCTTTAGTTCCTCCTCAAGGGCTATAGATAATATTCGCAGCCATGTCCTTTGAGCTGTTCTGCAGATACTGAAATCCTCACCAGGTGGAAGATGTTAACTGTATGCTGCCCACCAGCACCTAGATCCCAGAACAGCTGGAAACAGAAGGTCGGTGATGCTGACTCCCAATTACCTCACTGCCAACCAATCAGAAGAATGTGCACAAGCTGATCATACACCCCACAACACCCTCTCCCTCACCCCATCTGTAAAAATCTTTCCCTGAAAGCCTTTGGGGAGTTCAGGACTTTTCAGCACTAGCTATCTGGACTCCTTACTTGGTGCCCTGCAATAAATGCTGCACTTTCTTTCACCACATCCCAGGCTCAGTAGATTGGCTTTACTATGTGTGGGCGAGCGGCCCGAAGTTTGGCTCCTAACAAGACCTCAGAATATTTATACACGCTCCCAGGGGAGTAAAAAGGAAACAAGAAATAAACGGAACAAACGTAATAATACTGAAATACATTATTTCACTTTTTAGAAACTCACTTCTTTGTAAATATTTTATACTGTCTTTCAAGATCTCTTAATTAAATACATTTTATATATTGAAAAACTGAGACTCAAATAAGTGAATAAATTTTTCAAGGTGACAAACACAGAGAGGGGTAGGGCTGACAGGTGAGAACACCCAGGAAAGTTTCCAAAGACGTACCGCTGCCCCAAAGACTTCCCATAGGATATAGGTATCCAGGAAAGATCCGAGGGGAGAGACACAAGGATTTCATATAAAGTAATGCCAGCTGGTAATTCTCTGATTTCCTTTCATGTAACATATCCACAAACAAAAAATAAATCTTTTAAAAAGAGCCATCCATCGGCTGTGGAGAATAAACAATTGAAATATCGGGTCCGTTTGAAATGCACCACGGAGAACGAACAGCTGATAATGATGCTGTGAATTCGAGAGGGCAAGTGGGCCTTGGGAAGGTGGGAGGGATCTGGAAGTTCAGGGGTTTACTGCCAGTCCTAGGAAGACCTAGGCTTGGGGGACAGTGTCATGGATTTGAGGTCCTGCTTCCTAAAATTTTTAAAAATTCGAAAGAGAATGGGTGCCGCCTGGGAAGAAAACAGGGACTGGGGACACCACAGACCACAGCTCCTCCCACGCACGAACCCTGGAAACCGAGTCACGACTGTCCCCTGAGGACCCTCCCCAAGGTCACCGTACAATCTGGGCGACTCGGGGGGCTGCGGGCGCACAGCTACCCAGGAGCCGAAGTCGCGGCGCGAAGCGACGGGACAGGACTCCCGGGGTCCCGGCTGCCGGCCCCGCCCCCACTAGCAACACGGAGGGGACTGAGGTCCGAGCGGCGCCCCCGGCCCACGCGAGTTCGCAGACTCCAGAGTTGACTGCAGGGAGGCCAGCGTCCCGCCACGGCAGGTTCCGACTCAATACCCCCTCCCCGTCCTGGGACACATGACCCCGCACACTCACCATTTCCCCACTTCTGGGGTCCCCGGCGTCCTCCCTTCCACTCCCGCGGCCCGGGTAGGTCAAGGCGCAACTCACGGTCCAGCAGAGACACCTGAGGCGCTTAAGTGCCGGTAAGCCGCGACCCCGGCGCATCCACAAGGCGTAGCGATGTCCACGCCCAGCCGAGCGTCGCCCCACCCACCTGCCCTTGATGTGCCCCCTAGAGGACTGTTCGCAAGGACCCCCTCTCACCACCACCACCACCCCGCCCCCAGAGTTAACAGCAGGTGGAGGTCACGTGGACAAGCAGACCCGGCTTCCGCTCTGGCCC